>NC_138772.1:487725803-488325803 GCF_965119305.1 Pelophylax lessonae | reverse complement strand
GAATCAGGACCTGCTGCGATGGTCTTTCACAGCGGTGCGCACAGTGATCCAGACCTTCCCTTTGTGACTGTACAAGCCTCTGATTACCTGATGCTCCCTGATTACCTAACATTGTAAAAACAGCCTGATAATTGCATACTTTGCTTACAAGCTAGAGCAGTGATGGCGAACCTATGGCACGCGTGCCACCGCTGGCACGCAGAGCCCTCTCCCTGGGCATGCGAGTTATAGTTTTCTGAGCAGCTCCGGGCACACAAAAGCTCCACACACTTCACTGAGGGGAAATAGTGCCCAGTGTCCATGCACTGTCCCGGCGCTGCCCTTCCTCCTCCAGATCACTCACAGCACTTTGACTCAGAGCACAACTCTTTGGAGAAAACGCTGTGGGGCCAAATCAGACCGGCAGAAAGGGCGGCCAAACACCTCCCCCAGCTGTGGGATGAACAGCCAATCGACTGGTTGGCCAATCACCTCCCTTGTCTAGGGAATGAACAGGGTGGGAGGAGAAGTGGGCGTTTCTTTGCCCGGAGGTTGCCGAATGCATCCGCTTCAATCCATTGGGGAGAAAGCCCAGAAATGCATTCTGAGCTGCTCCATGTGACTGTTCTGTGCTATGGGCGTTTGCTATGGGTGTGTGGGCAGAGGGAGCATGATGGGCTATGTGAGTGTCACTGCACCACTGCCGTACCGCTGCAGAGGAGGGCACCAGATGTGTGATGGAAAGTGTACTATGAGCTGTATGGAGGGTGGGATGCATGGTGGTGAGGTTTGCTATGACTTGCATGAGGATGTATAATGTGTAGCTCACTGATGTGATGTGGCCGGACAACAGAGTTGTGAGCTGAAGGGCAATAAATAATATGTACTAGAGGTTTACAGTGTGATGGAGTTGTGCGATGTGCTGCATGGCGATGGATGTTGGCACTTTGAAATAAATAAGTTGGTTTTGTGTCGCAGTTTGGGCACTCAGGCTCAAAAAGGTTCGCCATCACTGAGCTAGAGCATATCCTACTTTTTTGATGCAATCTATGGCCAGTCGTATTGTGCTTTCTGTTGCCTTATTGCAATTGTGTATGTTTTAGGCAATGAGGAAAGGACTGCTAGATGTCATTCCAAAGAGCGCACTAGAAGATTTAACAGCAGAAGATTTCAGACTTCTGGTGAATGGCTGCGGTGAAGTTAACGTTCAGATGTTGATCAGTTTTACATCTTTCAACGACGAGTCAGGTAAGAAATTATATACAATACTGTGCAAGAAAAAACATTTAGACACACAGTAGGGTTTTGCAATAAAGTGAACATAGCATGATAAAACTATAATTAGACCCACTATAATAAAACCAACTAAAAGAAGCTAAAAAGTGCCTTTGTAATACTTCATAGTTTTAGGGAAAAAAGAATGCCATGGAGCATATTAGTCTTCACATTGCACTTGTATTTTGTGTGTGTGGTTGTTTTTTTTTTTTTTTTTTTTTTAGCCAGATTCATTCTAACCACTTTCCCACCGGAGGATTTTGCTGTCTTGCGTCCAGGCCACTTTTTGCGATTCGGCACTGTGCGACTTTAACTGACAATTGCGCGGTCATTCAACGCTGTACCCAAACGAAATTGACGTCCTTTTTTCCCCACAAACAGAGCTTTCTTTTGGTGGTATTTGATAACCTGTGCGATTTTTTTACTTTTTGCGCTATAAACAAAAAAAGAGCGACAATTTTGAAAAAAATAACTATTTTTCACATTTTTTTATATGAAATCCCCCCCCCCCCCAAAAATGTAAAAATCTAAATTTTTTTTATCATTTTAGGCCAATTTGTTTTCTGCTACATATTTTTGGTAAAAAAAATCGCAATAAGCGTATTTTGATTGGTTTGCCCAAAAGTTATTGCGTTTACTAACTAAGAGAAAGATTTCTGTCGTTTTTGGTGTTTTTTTTTTTTAAACGAGAAAAGGCGGCGATCTGCAATTCTTCTTTTTTTTTTTTTTTTTTTTTTTTTGCGGGACTGCGACATTGCGGCGGACAGATCGGACCCTTGACTGACATTTTTGACACTTTTGGGGTTACCAGTGACATTACTACAGTAATCAGTGCTATAAATATGCACTGTTGCTGTAAAAATGACACTGGCAGGGAAGGGGGTTAATTTTATTGGCGAGGGAGGGGTTAATGTATGCCTGGTGCTTACTGACATGTGTGGGGGGAGGTGACTATGTGACACAGGGACAGATCGCAGGTTCAGCTATGCTGAACCCTGCAATCTGACCCTGCCTGTCACTTAGGAGATCCGCCGCTTTGTTTACACAAGCGGGCGGATATCCACACGCGATCGCCGCCGGTGTTGTAAAATTTTGTCGGACCCGTGAAAAAATCGGACCTCGTCACTTCCGGTTATGGGAGTCTCAAGTGCGCATGCGCACCAGACATTATCTTGGTTTGGTAAACTTATAACACAGAGCGACCAGTTGAATGAGAGGAGGCGGGGCTGAGGTGGGACGGAAGACACCGCCGCGTCATCTGCAGAGCTGAATAGAGGAGGCGGGACGGAGGTGCGACCGTGTAATAAATGCAGGACTTTAGCGACTCCTTCTGTTTTATTATCTTTACTAATTATCGTATTATTTACCCTTAGGATTTCATTACATTTAGTATTTCTTATTTTGCATTATAGAAATACTAAATGTCATGAAATCCGAAGGATAAATAATACGATAATTACTAAAGATAATAAAACAAGGAGTCGCTTAAGCCCTGCATATATTAAACGGCCGCACCTCCGTCCCGCCTCCTCCGCCAGCTCTGCATATGTGCCTCCGTCCCGTCGCACCTCAGCCCCGCCTTCTCTCAATCAGCTGTCCGTTCTCTGTTATAATTTTGCCAAACCTCGAAAAATGTCTTCTGCGCATGCGCACGGACGACTCCTATCAACTGTTTTGTGACGCTCTGTCCCCGGAAGTGACGAGGTCCGATTTTTTCACGGGTCCGACAATTTTAGAACACCGGTCCTCCCCTGGCCCGACTCCCGCTGTGACTGAATACAGTGGGAGCGAGCCTCCGGCTGCGCGCGCGCCGCCGAGAAGGGGGAGTGTCTGGCGACGTAGGTCTGCGTCGCCAGACGATAACGAACCACTTTGCCGCAGTAGAGCTCTAGTGAGCAGCCGCAAAGTGGCTAAACTGCACCAGCTCTTCACAGTAGTGTTCTGTCACCAGTACAGGAGGTGAGGAGAAAATGTCCCAGTGGAGGATTCCCTGTTTTGGTGAAAATTGAGTGAAATTCTATCACTTTTGCATCTACAGTAGAGAAAGTGGACATATCTCCCCAATGGGGGGACACTTCTAAAAAAGAAATATACGGACCTTTACTAATCTATCCACGATTTGAATAAATTTAGACTTTACATACCCTTAAAAATTTGTTTCCTGGGTTCTTAGAAGGTAAGGGTTTACTTTTTTGCCTTAACGTATAACTACTGTAAAGGCAAAAGTTTTTTTGTTTTGAATAGCATGCAGAGGGATTAAAACGCTTATTAGGTTTTATTGCTGTCTGTGCATCCATTGAGAAGATATATCCTCTCCATTTGTCCTGTTTACCATGGAAGTAAAAAATCCCAAAATTTGGGTTATCCCCAGAAAATTAAGATAAAGGATATCTTCTAATATCTTCTAATGGGAACACTAGTTCTGGTAACGTAGAGGTCCCCAAGCAGTACCCTTAATTTGCAGGGAAATCCTCTCTTCCTGTTTTGGCTAAAAAACAGGAAGTGAAGGGAAATCTCTGCAATGGGACACAAGTGACGAAAAAAAAAAATCTGACAGCCGTTAGAACTATAGGCAAAACTTATTTTTTTAATTTTGAATAGAGCAAGGGAGGGTTATACTTTAATCCCATTCCTTGTGAGCTGCTAGTGCTTAAAAATCTTTTCAGCAGTGATATGCTGAGAATGTTGTCGGGATCCTTTTCCTTCTTTCTCTTGTGTGACTTGTGTCAATTATCTGCATGCCTCTGAGACCTCAGCACAGTAGCAGCTGCTCTCTCCCTCTTCTCTAGGCTGCTCAGTCTCCACAGATAGACAAGCCCTGCAGTAAGAGCAGCAGCTAATCTCTGAGTAGAGGAGGAACTGAAAGGTGTTCATTGTATCTGCCCCTTCTAAACTTGCAAAGGGGGAGTGGACTGTTAGGCTAGGTTCACATATGTTCGGTGTCCCTGTCCGTTTTCTATGCAATTTCCAAATCAGCTGTTCAGATGCCAATTTTCAGAGTCTGTGGCCACCGGCATCTTTAACAGCAGCTTGTTTTTAAGGAGCGGGCCAGAAAGTCGGCCAGCGTGTCCTCGCTGACAGCTGAATGTAAAACAAAGAATTGCTGGCAATAAAGTTTGAGAAAAAAATAGCATGGCGGATCCTTAGATCTGGTATGGATTTTAAGGGGAATGTAAAAAAAAAAGACCCCAAGCCATTTTTTTTATCTTGCCATGGGGTTCCCCTTAAAATCCCCCATACAAGACCCTTATCCTGGGCATGCAGCCTGGCAGGTCAGGAAAGGGGGGGGGGGGAGAGATGAGCAAGCACTCCCACCCCTTAAAGCAAAGCACCCTTGTCTCAGTGTTGACGGACAAGGGCCTCTTCCCAACAAACCTGGCCAGTGGTTGTTTGGGTCCGTTGGCCGGTGGGCTTATCAGAATCTGTAAGCCCCCTTTAACAGGGGGGCCCCCAGATCTCAGCTTTGTGACTAAAGTATGGGGTACCCCTACTCATTCAATAAAAAGTGTCAAAAATAAAAACACGTTTTTTGCCAATTGCTTTATTACAAAAAAACACAAACAATGTCCCCTGGTGTAGATGCAGCATCAATCACTATGAATGTGCTGCCACCAACCCAAAGAAAAAGAGGTCCGCACCCATCTCTGGCTCCTGCCGTCTGACAGTGCTTAAATGGCTTAAGCACTACTGCCCCCCCCCCCCCCCCCCCCCGTGACATCATCGTCCCAGCATGAACAAGTCACTTGTTCCCTCCCCCTTCTTGCCTGCCAGTTTGCATGCTCAGATAAAGTATTGATTTTTTTATTTTGGTGTTCCTCCTAAAATTCATACCAGACCCCATGCTGTTTTTTTTTTTTTTTTTTTCTGGTTGAATTGAATTCATGTTCCAAAATGGATGACCTGCTTTTCAGCTGCATTACCATACAACAAACAGGATATATTTTTTTTTATATATTTGCACTGCAAATTATGTGGTTTGCATATCAAGCGAATCAGATGTGGTTCAAAACGCATCCAATTCGCATATATGTAAATGGGGCCTTACATGGTCCTTACGGACATGAAGTGCCCCTCCTGTAGGAACAAAAGGAAGGAGGAAAATACAAGTGGTTTATGAATGCTGGTAATATGTACTATTTAGTCTGTCTTTTTAAAGCTATCAATGATTCTTAAGATATGTTTAGGCTCAGTTACACTGCTGCGATGGCAAAGTCGTACGACCTGCTATATCCTTCCGACATGATCCGACGTGGATACAATTTAGGAGCCTATTTAGGGTTGAAATCGCACCCAAGTTGAACCAAGTAGTGCAGGAACCTTTTATAAAGTGGGAGCGACTTGTATCAATTTAGACGACTCTTAGATGGCATTCACACTGCAGCGGCACGACTTCTGCATGACTTCGGGGGCGACCTGTGAAGTCCCATGCACCGCGACTTCGGCGCGACTTGCACGGACTTCATATAATGAATGTCTATGCAAGTCGCCCCGAAGTAGTACAGGACCCTTTTTCTAAGTCGGAGCGACTTGTGTCGCTCCTATTAGAACGGCTCCTGTAGCACTGCATGGACCGCGACTTGTCAGGCTGACAAGCCGCGGTAGAGTGAATGGAACTTTAAAGGAAAACATTGAATTTGACATGTCATGCGACTTTGGGTTTTCTTGGTCTGAATCCATGTCGCAGCAGTGAGAGTCAAGCCTAAAGGAGGAATTGAATTTTCTAGTTTGGAAGTTTATATCATGTTTCATTGGAAAGTCTTTTTGGTCTTTCATCTAATGGTTTTATGACATTAGTGACTTGTAGGTTTACTTGCAAGCTCCCTTATATTATCTTGTAAATAATAAAGTGCATTTACCATTACAGATTTGCATGCATTAAAAATAAATAAAATTCTCGGTTATACAATACTTTATCTTGTGAAGAGGTTTACTAAAAAATAAGAAATGTTTCTGAATGTTTCAGGAGAAAATGCGGAAAAGCTTTTGCAATTCAAGCGTTGGTTCTGGTCAATTGTTGAAAAGATGAGCATGACTGAGCGGCAAGATTTAGTAAGTACTTGTCACGTTGCATTATTTTGTGTTGCTATTGCTGATATTGTAACTTTATATCTTAATCATAAGAGTACAGAACACAAGCTGAGTATTCATAGACCCTGGGTTATAAGCTGGTACCTTGAGTAATGGTCACTTTTAAGGACACATTACCCTGGGCACTTCTTTGTGCTCCCAACCCTGCTCTTTTTTTGTGTCCAAAGGTGATGGACTAAAGGAGCAGAGGTCCAAATTTACACTAATGCAGTGCAGGAAACACAGCGAACCCTGCATGTTTTCCCCACACTACATTGCAATCGCAGTGTTTGAGATCCGCTGTGGGTGTCAATACAAATGTAATGTCACCCCAAATGGATAGCAAGCGTGGTGCAGTTTGCCTGCATTGGATCGCATGGTACAAAACGGTAATGTGATCCGATTGTGGTGCGGCTCCAAAAAAAGGTGCCTGCACTTCCTTGGTGCGATTTGAGCCCATTCAAAATGCATGGCCTCAAATCGCTCTGCGCCAAATCACATGTAAATTGCACAGGAATGTGGTGCGGTTCCTGTGCGATTCACATGCGGGTTATAGTGTGGACTGGGGCTTACAGAGAAATCACTTTTAGCTTAACTTTTTCATTTGTGTTGCTAATAATTGATGTAGATTCTCCTTTTCTTTATTGCTGTTCACTTTTATGAAAGAATTTCCCTGTGTCGATCAAATTCAGAAAATTCCTAAAAACTACAGATTTCTGTTTGTTATTTACAAGCTGAAATAAGGCATACAGATGTTACTATTCAGAGTATAATACAGCCCTGCAATTTTGAATTAACACCAAAGCTATTGAAATGTTTGAGAAGTTCTCAATTATGCACCATGTGATCTGCACTCAACAGCTGTAAAAAAAATTACACACAAATTTTAAAAACCTCTAAATGATTTGCCACTCTGAGGCTCGGTTCACACCTATGCAGATTGCTTTTGATCTGTTTCTGCAGTGCTTTTTTTGCGGTTTTGCACACATGATTTTGTCACGATTTGTGTTCTGCCCTTTTCTTTTTTTTTGGCAATTTATTGCTGGGCAGATTTAAAAAAACGCAAATCGTGGCAAAAACACTGCATGCTTTTCTGCAGCTTCTCTATTGAAGTCTATTGAACCAAAAAGCAAAAAAAACACCGCTTTGCTTTTAAAGTCCCTGACCCTTTCCAAAAACGCAGCTGCTGAAAAAAGCATAGATTTGAACATTTGCCATCGGAAACTGTGTTAAATGGACTGTAGCACGTTTCTGCAATATCTATACTGATATGGACTGGGTAATGTGTTAGGAATGAAAGGATGCCACATTGTTTGATGGAAATGAAAAATATCAACCTACAGTGGGCTGAATTTAAAGACCCCCCAAAAATCAAAATTAAAAAATGATGCAGCAGGTTAGTTTGCTGAAATTTCATTGCCGCAATTGAAAATGGTACTCAGTAGATTGTATGGCCCTCACGTGCTTGAATGCATGCCTGACCATGTCGGGGAGTGCTCCTAATGAGACGACGGATGGTGTCCTGGGGTATTTCTCCCCAGATCTGGACCAGGGCATCTTTGAGCTCCTGAACAGACAGAGGTACAAAGTGGCTTCATTCTCTCACCACATGTCACCAGGCATTGTTGTGCACCAGGAGGAACCCAGGTAACACTGCACCAGCGTAGGGTCTGACAATGGGTCCAAGGATATTGTCTCAATACAGTCAGGATGGCATTGTCTAGCCTGTAGAGATCTGTGCGTCCCTCCATGGATATGCCTCCCCAGTCCAACACTGACCCACCACCAAACTGGTCATGCTGAACGATGTTACAGGCAGCATAACGTTCTCCACGGCTTCTCCAGATCCTTTCACGTGCTCAGGGTGAACCTGCTCTCATCTGTGAAAATCACTGAGCGCCAGTTGCAGACCTGCCAATCCTGGTGTTCAATGGCAAATGCCAATCAGGATCCGTTTGGGCCCTCAGGCCACCCTCCTGAAGTCTGTTTCTAATTGTTTGGTCAGAGACATTCACACCAGTGACCTGCTGGAGGTCATTTTGTAGGGCTCTGGCAGTGCTCATCCTGTTCCTCCTTGCACAGGAGGAGCAGATACCGGACCTACTCATGGGTAAAGAGGATGTAAACCCCCTTAATGACTTTTGCCTATAGGTAAGCCTATAATAAGGCTTACCTATGGGTACTGTAAATATCTCCTAAACTTGCACCGTTTAGGAGATATTTACATTGCATGCAGCAGATGAAGTCATCGGCGCATGCGCTCTGAAGGAACTACTGAGCTAGATGGCTGCAGCATCGATCCAAGGTGCAGCTTTCCCCCACTGCTGCTAAAATCAGAACGGAGTGATCAAAGGCCACTGATCGCTCAGTTCTCAGGTCCACTCTGGCAGTAACTGCTCTGTGCTCAGTCATTGCTTTCTGCTCTGCCACTGCAGTGCAGGACTGCTGAGGGAGTAGTCGGTTCAGGCCCTCGGCAGCACACAGAGGCTGAGCCAGCTGCCTGTCAGTCTGGACTGGCTCTGTGAATCTGGGTCAAAGGAGTGCAGAATGGAGTGGATCCTGACATTCTCAGGATTCCCACAGATGCCTAAGTGCATTTCTGTGGCCCAAAGTAGAATTATAGCCAATTTAACTTTGGCCATACTTCTCATTTAACCTGTCTCCCCATTGTTGCTGGTTTTCACCTGATGTACTCAAAGGCGTAGGCACTCAATTTAAGTGCCAGCTTATATTGCTCTAAAACAATAGCAGTCAGATGGGATTTGCGAATTTCTTATTGCCATTCTGCCAAATCTCTTACCTTCTGTTTGTAGGAAATAAAATCATCCCTAGATTGTGGAATGATTATCCAATATCTAGATCTAGTTATCTTGCATGTATATGGCAGTGCAGTGTGTAAATACAGATTAAATTGGCAACTTCTATACATCGGATGAACCTGAAGACTTGTAGCCATACATAATTTAACTGCAAAAACGAGATCATTATTCCTTAAACTTTCATAAATCAAAATTTTTATATATTCATTGTATGAAATATGTAATGAGAACAAAATTCACACTTGCACAAATAATGATTTGTCTGTTTTTTATTTTTGTAGGTTTATTTCTGGACATCAAGCCCATCTTTGCCCGCAAGTGAAGAAGGTTTTCAGCCCATGCCTTCCATTACTATACGACCGCCAGATGACCAACATCTCCCTACTGCCAACACCTGTATCTCTCGCCTGTACGTCCCCCTCTATTCCTCCAAACAGATTCTCAAACAAAAGTTATTACTGGCTATTAAAACCAAGAACTTTGGGTTTGTGTAGATTAAATAAAGCGTTTCCCCCATGTAATATATCTAGCAAACATGTTTTTCTTGGATCTTTTTCCATTTGTCGAAAAGGTTTATGAAGTTTAACACAGTTTTGCCCAACCATGATGTCGCGTTGAGGACTTTCTGGCGCTTTGATTGCAGTGGCGTCTAACGCCAACTGGTCACGCAACACCCAACTGAGTACAATTATTGGTGGGTCAGTCTATCAGGTCTTCTGACAAACGGTTTGGCTTTATTACCGTTCCTTTCAAATCCAAGGACAGGAGGAAGATGAAGTAACACTGTGATAGTCTCTTCCCAGACAGGAAATGGTTCTAAACATGTCTGACTTTTCACCGCTGCCTTTGTGGAAATTGCTTTATCATTGGCTCTTGGAAGGAGGAAATAATGATATAAAAAAAAATGTATTCTGTCACACCCTTTTATTTCCTTTTTTTATTTTTTGTGGGATTTTTTGGGGTACTTTTTTTCCCCCTCCCATGCTATTTAATTTGTAGTTTGGCTACTGTGTTGTACATGATGTATATTAAACTTGTAAAAGTGATATCCTGAAAAAAAAAATAATGAGCTTATGTTGCACTATTTTTATTTTTCACGTGTCAGGTCGATCTCTAATCACAATCTTTTCCATAGACTGGAGCTTTTGCGAATAGGTCATGACAAAATTGCATGTACAAATACATGTATGTAATTTTATGTTAAATGCATAAAAATTCAGTTGGATATTTTTTTTTCTTCCAAACCATTTCTTCACTTTAATATGCTTTGTCAATTACGCCAGTGGGAAAATAACTCAAGCAGATCTGTTTTTTATTTTAAATGGACGCTTTTAGGTAAAAAAAAATGAAACAAATTGTGTGTTGAGTTTTTTTCTGACATTTCTCAATATATTGCAATGTGTTTTATGGTAAACCGTAAGGGCGAATGGCTGAATTTTTAAACTTTTCAAATTCAAGGTCCTATAGTGTAGAAGCTGTGCCCAAAAAAGTTAGCAGATATCAAATGACTAGTTACCAGTTCCTACCATTGGGCTCCCTATGGCTAATCCTTTCCCCTTTTTGATTTACTGTAGCTTTTTTTGTACTGTGTGAAGATGGTGTTTTTGTGGTAGAGGAAGCAAGACTTGGGCCCCCTTTCACACTTATGTGTCGCGATTTTGACGTGATTTTCAAAGCTATGGCTCAAAACGTAATCAAATTGTGGCAAAGTAGTGCAGGAACTACTTTGAAGTCGGTGCGACTTCAAAACACACTGATATGAATGGGGCTCATTGAAAATGATGGAAAACTACTTGTCATGCGATTTTGCGGTCCAAAATCGCGGGACAAGTCGCACTAGTGTGAAAGGGGCCTTAATGACTGGTGTTATGAAGACTGGTTTGTAAATATTTAAGCAGCATCCATTAAATGAATGACACTGAAGCAGGTAGCTTCTTGCACTACAGCTGTTCAGGTACAGGTTCTCTAAAGCAAGGAGATTAGTAAGCAGCACAGTAGTGACAGGAAAGACTGTTCCTAGGACATGGCGCAACCCCAAACTCGGTAAAGAGCGGATGACGAGTCACTTTACCCATGTGATTGGCTGGGTCCAATCACAGCCAGTCGCATGTAAACAAGGAAGTGCCGTTTATAGACTCTCCTCGGCTCACACTGACAGTGTGTGGTGAGGAGTGCCAATCAGCGGCATCTCTTCGCAGGGGAAACCTGTACAGGTAATCAGGGCACTGATCATCACTAACTGCCCACCAGTGCCACCTATCAGTGCCCATAAGTGGGTAAAAAGTGAGATCAAACCGCGCTGACTCTAAGATCAAAAAAGCAGCCAGCACTTCAACTAGACATAAATAGTAGTCATAAATATAGGTAAATTAAGTGTAGCGCTAAGAAGATATATGCATAAAATCCCAAAACACATTCAAATGAATGAAGAATTAAAATATGACACATAGAAATCTCATAACCAGAGTTGAAATCCTTGTGAGAGAATGTCCATAAAGCAATGTCCATAAAAGATTGCAGAAATAAAGTCCCACGTGAAAAAGGTGACTTTTAAAGTAAATATTGGTGACAATTGTGATATAATCCAACACCCATATGGTAATAGGAATGCACTCACCAGAAGCAATGGACCCAAAATTCCATATAGAATATGGGTCATACAAGCAGATTATGGTAATACGTCCTCTCTCTCAGCATACAGTTGTCCAATGTACATGCCCGGATGGATGGGGTGGTCAGCAAAGGAACGCCCGAACTTCCCAACCGATGGTGTGTACATGAAAATGACCAAACGATGCAAACATAGTGTAAAACTGTCTTTAAAATTTATTAAAAAGAAGAAATACACTTACAAGATCATCATGTAAGGCAACGCATGTAATGAGGAGATGGCAGTGTGAGGTTCCTAGTGCCCATAAGTGCCGCCTCATCAGCGCACATCAGTGAAGGCGAAAAAATTACTTGTTTACAAAATTTTCAGTCTTTCCTTTTTTTAGCAAAAAATAAACCCAGCAGTGATTAATTACCACCAAAAGAAAGCTCTTTGTGTGAAAAAAAATAATACAAATTTCATTGTTGCATGACTGCCTAAATGTCACTTAAAGTGAGACGGCGCTGAAAGCTAGAAATTGGCCTTGGCAGGAAGTGGGTGAAAGGGTCTGGTATTGAAGTGGTTAATGCATTAAGGTAAAAAAAAACTTCTGTGACTGATACACCCACCCACCCACTTGAGCCCGATCCAGCTCTGCTGGAAATTGGCTTAGGCAGGAAGGGTGTAAAATGCCCAGTAGGTAAGTGGTAATCATAAAGTACAGGAAACGGATGAAATATATTCCTAGACCCTGCGCATCCCCCTATTAATGCTACCCATGCAAGTCCTCTGTTTTCTACTAGTATCCGGCGGGACCTCTTCTCCCTTTTTTAAAGTCACTTTTAGCTTACTACTTTATTTTCCCTTCTAATTCTTCAGTCCACTTAATGGCTTGAATACAGCCATCACTAGCCAGGCCCCTCTCTCTCCCCATACTGGCTGTGTTTGACAGCATTGGTGTCTTATGGACACAGAGTGGGGCTTGGGAGAAGGCATGCATTAGTGCCCCTATAGCAAGTGGTTTGCTTTGGGGGGGAACCAAGCAGGGGGAAGGAGCCAGGAGCACCAGCAGGGGACCCGAGAAGATGATGATCAGGGAAGCTTTGTGCAAAGCAATTACACTTACTTGCGTTGTGCATCAGGTTTATAAAGGCAAAATATTTTCTCTTTCGTTCACTGACACACAGCTTCAATTCTTCAGACCAGTGGGCTTATGCTGCTCTCTTCAGGAGTAGGTCTAGGCAGAAACCTTTTTGGTTACGCCCTTGGTTCAGTCCCAGAAGGTATGCCATCACTTCCTGCTGTCGGACTCCAGTTTTTTTTCTGCCTAGTCAGGAGTAAGGACCTGGCTCTCTGCTGGGATCTGCGGTCCTGGCATTTTTTCCTATTTTAAAAGGAATTTTTCACTTTTTCTTATTTTTATTTCTGTGTGAACTACAATCAACTGATGCTGGATTCAGCGTCAGCCGGGATGTTTCTTCCTCAGACAAAACTTCTGAAGCTACAGGATGCTGTCCGGCTCCTGCTGTCCAATCGTCACTCAGGACTTGCATGCAAGTGCTGGGTCTGATGGTCGTCACCTTCGAGGCGGTTCCGTTTGCGGACACCGGACCTTTGCAAAGGGAGATTCTGATCAAATGGAAAAAGTATTCACTGCCATTGGACAATCTGATCCTGTTGAGTCAGGGTTTGAGGGAGTCTCTCCTATGGTGGCTCCGCTCCCCGGCTCTACATCTTGGAAAAATCTTTAATTCCCCTGTATTAGACTGTAATCGCCACGGATGCCAGTCTGTCTGGGTGGGAAGGTGTCTTGGAAGTGTGTTCGCCCCAAAGTGTCTGGACTCGGGAGGAGTCCAGGTTGCCGATCAACATCCTGGAAATTCGGGCAATCAGACTGTCTCAATGGACGGATCATCTGCAGGGACGTCCTGCGTTGATACAATCGAACAATGCTACGGTTGTGGCATATGTCAATTATCAAGGGTGCACAAAGAGTGCCCTGGCGGCCCGGGAAGTGGCTGGCATCTTGAGGTGGGCAGAACGATATGTTCCGGCCCTCTCTGCTGTGCACATTCCAGGGGTAGAGAAATTGGCAAGCGGTCTCTTCACCCAGAGGTATTTCATCAACTCTTCGGTGGGAGACACCCAAGGTGGACCTGCTGGCTTCCCGTCTTAACGGGAAGGTGCAGAGGTTCATGTCAAGGTCTCGGGATGCTCTGGTGGCTCCTTGGGGTCAGTATCGTCTGATTTACGCTTTTCCTCCAATTCAACTTCTGTCAAGACTGCTACGCAGAATCGAGGTAGAAGGAATTCCAGTCATTCTGGTGACACCAGACTGGCCTCACCGGTCTTGGTACGCAGGCCTGGTAAGGGTGGTAGCAGACAACCCTTGGAAACTTCCTCTCAGGGAAGATCTTCTGTCTCCGGGACCAATCTTTCATCCTGCGTTACGGTCGCTGGCTTTAACGGCTTGGCTATCAAAAGCCAGGTGCTGAAAGACAGGGCTGTCTGACTCAGTGACTTCTTCGCTGTTGAAGGCTAGGAAATTTACTTTCAGGAAAGTTTATCATCGAGTTTGGAAGGCGTACATTACTTGGTGTGAGTCGCAGGGTGTTCTCCCAGCTCCTTTTTCTGTGTCTCGCATGTTGGAGTTTCTACAACTAGGTATAGATCAACGTTTGGCTTTGGGCACCATCAAGGGCCAGATTTCTGCCATGGCTATATTTTTGGTGGCGAAGTCCTTGATTCATACTTTTGTGCAGGGATTTTGCCACCTGGCTCCTCCGATGCGATCCCTGGTACCTCCGTAGGATCTCAATTTGGTTCTGTCGGTGCTTCAAAAGCCTCCCTTTGAAAATATTTCAGAGATTCCTCTGCTTGCGTTGTCACCAAAGGTGGCTTTATTAGTAGCTATTCCGCACGTGGCGTGTCATAGTTGGCTGTGTTGTTCTGTCGGTCACCTTGGTGATTCATAGGAACAAGGTGATGTTGCGACCCTGCCAGAGGTTCCTTCCTAAGGTTGTCTCGGGGTTTCATTTGAATGAAGACATTGTGCTACCGTCCCTATGTCCTAAGCCTACACATCCTAAAAAAATTGCCTTACATTCTTTAGATGCGGTAAGGGCAATTTGGGTTAGAATAATTTGATTCTTTGTTCTTGCAGATGGACATCGTAAGGGACAGGCCGCATCTGCTGCGACCATTTCCAAGTGGCAGACGGTGGTGCAGGCCTACTCCATTAAGGGTCAGGTTCCTCCTCTCCTTGTTAAAGCCCATTCTACGAGGGCGCTTAGTGCCTCCTGGGCCTTCCGTCATCGGGCGTCAGTGGTTCAGGTGTGCAAGGTGACTATGTGGTCGTCTGTACACACATTGACAAAATTTTATAAGGTGGATGTACTTGCAATGTCGGATGCGGCGTTTGGCCGCAAAGTTTTGCAGGCTGCTGTTTAGCCTTGTTGCGAATTCTGTGTTTTTTTTTCCCCACCCCTTATGTTGACACTGCTTTGGGACATCCCAATGGGCTGAAGACTTGAAGCTGTGTCTGTCAGTGACTGAAAGTGAACACTGGATTTTTGTCTTACCCTAAAATCCTTTTCTCTGAGGTTCACTGATGGACACAGCACCCGCCCCTCTGTTGGGGTTATTTGTTGTTCTGACACTGCTTGTTACAAACTGGAGTCCTACAGCAGGAAGTGACTGTATACCCTCTGGGACTGCCCCAGGGGTGTAACTCAAAAGGTTCCCGCCTATTCCTACTCTTGAAGAGAGAGCAGCATAATCCCACTGGTCTGCGGATTGGAAGCGGTGTCTGTCAGTGAACCTTTAGAAAAGGATTTTACGGTAAGACAAAAAAAAAAAAAATGGATTTCTAAGTAAACTTGGTGAAGTTACTGGCCTTAGTGCCAGTTCACACTTATGCGATGCAGGAAGGCTGCGAATTTGCAGCCTGTTCCCGCATCGCACACGCACGCACCCCCGGCAGTTCACACTGCCATATGTGATACGCTGGGGGTGTCAATGTAATCTTAACGACACCCCCAGTTTGATCGCATATCGCAGTGCGATCGTGCAGTTCGCACAGGATCGGATCGCACAAGTGTGAACCGCTGTGCGATCCGATCCTGATGCGGCTGCAAAAATGCCTCCTGTGCGTGTTTGCTGCGGGTGCAATGCGAATTTAGCCATACAAACTGTATGGCTAAACTCGCACCGCACAGCCGATCGCATGTAATGTCGGAGCAGTGCGCTCCGATATTACATGCGAACCCGGCACTCGCAGAAGTGTGAACCGGCACTGAGGTGATGCGCAGAGATTAAACAAATCCTTCAACAAAAATTGTACCTTTCTATCTACAGCCGTCTTTCCCCTACACACATTCAAAGTGCAGAATTTGCACATGATCTCTCAGCTCTAAGGGCTGATTGAAGGGAAGGGACACCGTTCCCAGGAACAGAGCTGAGGCTGTCCAGTTACAGGTTGTGCCCTCTCAGTCCCTATTTGTTTTTCTTGGCATCAGAAAACTTGTCTGAAGTGACTGATGGCGGAAGGAGGCAGCAGATAGAACTGACATTTAGTGCTCTGGACTGAGGCAAACACACAATATATAGAGGGGGTATGCTTTGTTCATATTTCATGTCTGAGGTTTACAACCTTTTTAAAGTGGTTGTAAAAGCATTAAGGTTTTTTTTTTTTACCCTAACCTCATCCCGCCCTGTCTATTATTATATGATGGCCAAGTGCGAGCCCTGTTATCTGTAATGACGTCCTCCCAGGAATGGGCCTGCCCCAAGAGCTGTGCTGCAGCTGGATGACGGATTGCTATACATACCCACTGCTGGCACCATCTGATTTGCTTTCATTGTGCATTGTTGTGATGACCTCTGTAATTTGTAATCATATGGTACAGACAGGGCCTATCTGAGCCAGTGTGTGGCCAATCGTAAACACTGAATAGGTTTTCAGAAAAAAATGGTTGCTTAGAACTGTTAAATCCTGATCACCTCCCCCGAGTAGTACAGTGATATTATGTTAACACTATTACTCTGGTCACTATGTAAAAAAAATTTGTAAAAAATGTAATTTTTTTTACATTCTGTCACCAGTCAGTGGCCCTGATTGCTGCCACGCCATTTATATGACGCTAAAAAAATGTGAAATATTATTTTAATTTCTTCATTTTCCAAAATGTGACAAAATGACAATTTCAAAAAAATTACCATGCCTCTTACTAAATGCATCCTTTCTAAAAATGAGTAATGTGGGTTTTTTTTTTGGGGATACTGTCCTGGCATTTTCAGGCCTCAAGAAATGAGATGGTGTCAGTAGATCAAGATTGATTAATTTTCAGAGATATGTTTATACACCATAGTTTGTGGACCTTCCTACAGACTAAATAATATATACTGATTTGAGGTATTTTCACCAATGTAATGTGGCAGAATACATTTTAGCCTAAATTTATGAAAACATTTATTTTTAAAATGTTAGAACAGAACCAAAGAAAATGTTGGTTTATTTTTCTCTTTTATTCTTTTAAAAGAATAAAAACCACTCCCACAAGAAAGCTCTTTGTGTGGGGAAAAAAAATACCTTTATCGCAAAAGGAAATGGAGACAGTTGCTGTAAAGCTTATAAAGTCTTCGCTTGCGTGAGGGGAAGGACTGTATTATGGAATGAGGCTTTAAAGTGTATCACCCCCCCCCCCCCCCCCCAAAAAAAAAAGGATGCTGAGCTTTCAGATCAATCTCCATGGCACTGCGTGTGTGCGTGTCATTTGGGGTCAGCTGCAGGAACCAGGGAGTGACAGCCTGCTTCCCAATGACATCAGAATAGATAGTGCTGTGCCTGGGACTTGGAGTGCTGAGCATGAGCATCAGCCAAGGGTGAATTCCTTTGGCTTGTTCACAAATAAAACTTACACAAAAGTGGTCATACTAAAGGGAGTGAAAAAAAGTAGTCCATACACTATACAGTCTTATTGTAGAATCTCCTTTAAGGTGGCCATACACTATACAATCTAATTGTTCTATGTACGCTACTGGATTTACATAAAAATACATCCCAACGATCCATTAAATTTTTATCCAGTCAGACAGGCCCATGCACTATATAGGTGATGGTAGATAGAAAGATGATGCACTACATAGGTGATGGTAGATAGCAGTGGCGACTGGTGCTCCATGGGTTGGGGGGGTGCGGCAGATGGACCGCACCAGGCAGCTGCACACTGTACCCCCCCCCCCGATCACAGCGATCCAGGAGACCGGACCCCCCCACTCACTCACCCTGCCTGGATGCAGCAGCAGTTGGCAGCTTAGGCTTCTTCCCCCTGTCTTCTGCGTCTCCTCCCTCCTCCTCCATGCCCAATGCGATGGCTTCTCCTTTTGGCCAATCGGGAAACGGGTCTCAACCTGCTTCCGGATTGGCCAGGAGGAGGATCCGTGTGACATTAGCGAATTTTTAACTGTGTGGGCTCGGGGCGCAGAGCCCACCCGTTTTTTTTTTTTTTTTTAGCCTGTGAGAGCCTCTGGCTCTAATCATGTGGTTAAAAAAAAAAAAGGGCAATTGAACTCCATGTGTCCGGTGCCCTGCATGTCGATTAGGGGGCTGGACGCATGGATAGGGGGGGTGGCACCCCTGTGCCCCATATACACCAGCCGCCACTGGTAGATAGAAAGATGATTGTACAATCAAATTGTATAGTGTATGGCCAACTTTAGGCTGGCCTTACATCCCTGGTGCGCAACCTGTGACCCTTTGGTGCTTTTTGTTTGTTCTCTGGGGGCACTGCAGAGACTGATCTGTGCTGCCCTTTTACCATTCTAGCACATTTCTAGCAGCCTCATGTAATAGGTCTCCAGACTATGACAGTGTCCCAAAGCATGTCCCCAATAACTTACACATGCTGGCCACTTTATTAGGTACACCGGTTCAATTGCTTGGTAACACAAATTGCTAATCAGCCAATCACATGGCAGAAACTCCATACATTTAGGCATCTAGATATGATGAAGACAACTTGCTAAAGTTCAAACTGAGCATAATGGGGAAGAAAGGGGATTTAAGTGACTTTGAACGTGGCATGGTTGTTGGTGCCGACGGTCTGGTCTGAGTATTTCAAAAACTGCTGATCCACTGGGATTTTCACACACAGCCATCTCTAGGGTTTACAGAGAATGGTCTGGAAAAGAGAAAATATCCAGTGAGCGGCAGTTGTGTGGATGAAAATGACTTCTGGATGTCAGAGGAGAATGAGCAAACTGGATCAAGATGCTAGAAAGGCAACAGGCTGGGTTCACTCTTAACACAGATGTAGGACACAGCAGGGGTCTGGTGCATCCCTGGTCTCTGTTTCAGGGACAAAACAGGCCTGAATTTTTGCCTGAATTCCAACTTGAAACAGTCAAAAACGTACAGGACCCCTGTGCAATCCGCTCCGCAGCCGCCATGGAGATGTGTGAACCAGTTCCATTGAGAGCCGAGCACACACTCCTGTCATCATCCAATTCGCACTAGTGTGAATCCAGCTTAAGTCAAAGAACCATTCGTTACAACCAAGGTATGCAGAAAACCATCTCTGAACGCACAACACATTGAACCTTGAAGCAGATGGGCTACAGCAGCAGAAGACCACATGGAGTGTGGGTGTGTTTTTTTTTTTTCCATTAAAATATTTGATTGTTATAATCATCCAGGTCTCTTCTAAATTGCCCTAATTTGTTTTTTTTTTTTATTATTATTAATAGGTTCGCTTGGTGTTTTTTTCTTTTTTTTTTTTTTTTTGAGGGTATCTAGCAAAGAGATAGGGATAGATGACCCAAAATCAATGATTTCTTGTGAATCTGCACTAGATGTGTGAGCTGTTGGAAATTAATTTGTCTCTGGGCAATTAGAACCTCAATCCATTTAGAGGAACAGAATTCTGATATACTAGACCAGGTTTTAAAATGCTTAGGGTCTAAAAAGGAGGAGGTTTTCAGGACCCATAAACCTCTAGGCGTGATTTTGGATGAGAGGTATTTAGAAAGAACTCATCCCACCATCCCACTATTGCTGATTGGTAGAGTGGGTGAGTCTCTCCAACTTCTTAAATTTACCACAGAAGGTGTAGCATATGGCGCTACCTAATTTACATGTGGGAGAAAACAATGTCGAGGGAAGGATGGAGTGTAGATTAGGGATTGACCGATTATCGGGGGGGCTGATCTGCACTTTCCCCGATATATCGGAATCGGCCCCTGAGGTTACCGATATTTCGGGAAAGTGCTGTGCCGGAGTGATGCCTGCAGCTAGAGGCGTCACCCCGGTACCGGCAAACATAGCCGGCAGGCGGCTGTCTTGTAATGACAACCGATGCGGCTGTCATTACAAGGAGCGGGAGGGGATGTCCCCCTTCTGCGGCTTGCCCGGGTCTCCCGTCCCACCGGGAGACCCGGGCAACCAGCCTGCATGGCCGCTGAAGAGAAGACCCGATCAAAGCTGCATTCGACTCTGATCAGGTCTCCAGGTAAAAACCCGGAAGTGATGTCATGACATCACTTCCGGGTACTCAGCGCCAAATTCAAAAAAATTACAGCATTCAAAACAGCCAAACTTGGCGTTTTGAATGCTTTTAAGTGCAGAGGAGGGGTTTGGGGTCTTTTAGACCCCCAGCTCCCTCCACAAGAATACCTGTCAAAAAAATGAATAATTTTCTCTATCGCTCATTGACAGACGTAGTCTTCTTGATTCTCAAGAGCTGGGTTATGTTGTCTCCGCAGGAGTAGGACTAGGCAGAATGACAAAACGTTCTGGCTCCACCCTAGGGGGCAGTCCCTGAGGGTATATCCTCCCTCTCTCTGCTACAGGGAATCAGTTTTTTTCTGTCTAGTCAGGAGTAAGGACCTAGGTTCCTTGCTGGGATCTTTTGGTCCTGGCAAGACTTTTTTTCTTTAAGAAAAAGACATTTTTTTAGGTAGTTTTCTCCAGTGTTTTTTTCCTGTGAGATCTTCAAGCAAAAATGCCGGACTGGGCGACACTTGTGGTCACCCCAGCCGGCCTACGAGCGCGTGCAGACCATGGCATTGCGCTTGGTCGGCCGCGACATATTCAAGTAAGTATGCGGGGCCGGGCGACGGGCTGGATGTGAGATCCAGTGGTCACCCCGGTTTCTGCCTAAAAGCGCGTGCAGACCAGTGCGCTGAGTCGGCCGCGACGAAGTCCCAGTAAAGGGACTGACTTTGCGAGTTAAAAGCTCGCTTGGACGCCAGGACCAGAGAGTCGAGGCGTCCACAAACCCCCACCTCGGTGGAGAGGGTATTATGAAGAGAGGGTGCCTGTCGGTTCGGTATGGTGAGTAAAACGTTCCCTTTTTTCCTCATTTATGAGGCAGTATATATTATGGGCCCCTCCATATATGGTCAGTATATATCTGACACTTACAAGTCCCCCTTGTAATACAGCATGTGTTTGTGGGAAGTGGACTTGGTTCAAGAGCTAACACTCTTCCCAGCAGACTGTAATATTACAGCAGACATAGGAGGTATAATCCTACCTTATGTGCAGTGTATCTCTGTAGATCCATATGTCACCTCTCAGCAGAGTGCAGGTGGATGTGCTGGGAAGACGATATCGGCGGTCCGCCGCCATTTTGCCATAGACCGAATGCATGTATGTCCTCAGGTCACGCCGGCCGCCATGTTTTTGGAGTCTTATGTCTCTTCTATGGGGGCGGCCATGTTTTGTGAGCCCAGCTTCCTCGTGGAGGGCTGGGAACGCCGGAAGGCGTACACAGGGGGCGGAGCCACGCCTTCTGCCCGGGAAAAAGCAAACAGCTCCTTCCAGTCTGTGTAAGACAGACGCTGGCTGCAGTTTGTTGGAAACTGCACTGCATCGGTTGGTGAGCCTTGGGGGTCCCTCTCTCTCTCTCTCTCTGGGATCGAGAAGCAGGTACTCTGAGGGGCGCTATTGCGCTAGGGGGAGACACACAAAAAAAAAAAAAAAAAAAGTTTTTTTGTTTATTGCTGGCAAAAGTGTCCTGTATTAACATGGACCCTGCCACTCATGTATCTCCTCCGGATCCCCTCGAGGGGTCTGCGGGATCCTCCAGCACCCCATTGACAATTGAATCTTTGTCAGCCATTATGGAAACTTTTGTGTCCCGGGTGGAAGTGGCTTGTCAGGGACAGGGCGCAAGAAAGCGACCCCCGCCTAACCCCTTATTATCTGAAACCTCGGATTCAGACTCTGAGCCTATTTCTGCAGTTGCAGGTACTTCATCTGGTATTGGTGTCTCGGGTCCTGTCTCTTCAGACAGTGAGGAGGATGTTTCGGCATCTGCCATAGCCCGAGAGGAAGCGTTGGTAAACGCACTCATTGTATCTGTTCAAGAGACTTTAAGGTTACAGGGTATTCCATCAGAAATAGCTGAAACTGAGATCCCTTTTGGGACTAAAAAGCGCATCAAAGTGGCAAAGGTTTTTCCATTGCCCAAATGTTTTGGCAATCCAATCAAAGAAGAATGGAGTCTGCCAAAACGCACTTTTAATATTTCCAAACGCATTGACAGGCATTATCCGTTTGAGGAAACCCTTATTAAGAAATGGACAGAACCACCTGTGGTGGATTCACCAATTGCTAGATTGAATAAAGCCACGGTTATTCCTTTAGAAGACGCTCCGTCTTTTAAAGATCCAGTGGATCGCAAGATAGAAGCTATGTCTCGCACCATGTTTTCCTTGATTGGATCAGCTTTCAGGCCAATAATTGCTATTGGTCTGGTTTCGCAGGCTGTAACTGAATGGACCAAGTGGTTACGCCGGGACTTAGAAGAAGTCCCTCAGGCGGTATCAGATTTGTTGGAACAAATGATACAGGGGTTACAGTTTGTATGTGATGCGGCGTTAGACGCCACTCCATTAATGGCGCGAGCATCAGTCTCAGCAGTGGTTCTCAGGCGTACACTGTGGCTAAAAGGTTGGATAGCCGACCAAGGTTCCAAAAAAGCATTGGCTAATATCCCCTTTTCAGGAGAACGTCTATTTGGAGCCAACTTAGATGAGATCATTAAGGATCTCACCGGTGGAAAAAGCACCTTTTTACCGCAAAATTTTAAAGGTAGAGGAACTCGTCAAAGACGAGGGCCTTCTTTTTCTGCTCACAAGAGGTTTTTTCGTCCAGCGGGTGAAAAAACTAAGTCCTCCAAGGTTCCTACAGGAGGCGTCAGGGGTCGTTGGTCGGGCAAGCAAAAGCCCGCCCCCTCCAGACCTGAAGATAAACCATCCAAAGCCTGAAGGTGCGCCCCCACCCATAACTGGGGTGGGGGGACGTCTTCGCCGGTTCCCGGATCCATGGCTTTCCAGAATCCCGGACAAATGGGTTTGCAAAGTCATGAGGTCAGGGTACAAGATCGAGTTTCGATCTCTCCCACCGGCGCGATTCTTCCCTTCCAATATCCGACTATCTCCGGATCGTCTAGAAGATCTGCGGAGAGCAGTCACAGATCTACTACAACAAGGAGTGGTAGTCCACGTTCCTTGGACAGAACGGTTTCAAGGGTTTTATTCAAACCTGTTTACAATACCCAGGAAAGAGGGCAAAGTGCGTCCAATTCTGGACTTAAGAGCACTCAATTCTTTCGTCAACATAAGAAGATTCAGAATGGAGTCCATTCGCACGGTAGCAGCCTTCCTGCATCCAGGGGATGTCCTAGCGTCCATAGACATCAAGGACGCCTATCTTCACATTCCCATTTTCGCAGGACATCAGCGTTTTCTACGCTTTTCCGTAGAGGAGAACCACTATCAGTTTGTGGCGTTACCTTTCGGTCTCGCCACGGCTCCGCGGGTCTTCACAAAAGTGTTGGCCCCAATGTTGGCACTTCTGCGCCAAAGAGGTATATCGATTCTAGGTTACCTAGACAATCTTCTGCTTCATGCAGAGTCTCCTCAGACCTTGCTACAAAACATAGAAATTACTATGATTTCTTTACAGGAATTCGGGTGGCTGGTGAACCAGCAAAAGTCTTTTCTGGTTCCCACCCAGAGGCTCGAATATCTGGGTCTAATTCTAGACACAGTCAGGACGAGAGTTTTCCTTCCGGTAGGGAAACTTCGAAAGATTCAATCAGCAGTCCAGTTGTTACTGTCCAACAGCTGGTCTTCCCTTCGGACGTGCATGAGGGTTCTGGGGTTGATGGTGGCTTCATTCGAAGCAGTCCCATTTGCCTAGTCCCATACCCGAATTCTTCAGCAAGAGATTCTTCTCAGATGGAATCGGAATCCGGAATCCCTGGACAATCAGATACGATTGAGCAAACAGACCAGAGAGTCTCTGGTTTGGTGGCTTCGGTCTCCAATGCTCAGCCAGGGAAAGTCATTTCTGCCAATATATTGGACGATAGTGACCACGGATGCCAGTCTATCCGGATGGGGAGGAATTCTTGGTCAGTTATCTGTCCAGGGACTTTGGTCCCCGGAAGAATCCAGGTTACCGATAAATGTATTGGAACTGAGAGCGATCAGACTTTGTCTGATTCACTGGACCGAGCAGCTCCAGGGCAGCCCGGTTCGGATCCAGTCGGACAATGCCACGGCCGTGGCTTATGTCAATCATCAGGGGGGCACCAAGAGTGTCCGAGCGGCCAAAGAAGTGGCTTGCATTCTTCGCTGGGCGGAACGATTTGTTCCAGCAATCTCTGCGGTGTTCATTCCGGGGGTGGAGAATTGGCAGGCAGATTATCTCAGCCGTCAGACCCTGGATCAGGGGGAATGGTCCCTCCATCCAGACGTTTTCCACCAGTTGTGCCTACGGTGGGGAAAACCCGGATGTGGATCTGTTGGCATCACGATTCAACAGGAAAGTTCAGAGATTCGTGGCTCGCTCCCGCGATCCTCTAGCAGAAACCGCAGATGCACTGATCGCCCCGTGGGGGCAATACCAGCTAATATATGCCTTCCCTCCTCTCGCGTTACTGCCAAGACTTCTTCGCAGGGTAGAGGAGGAAGGAATCCCAGTAATCCTGGTAGCTCCGGACTGGCCTCGTCGAGCTTGGTACGCCGACATGGTCAGACTGGTGGCGGACGTCCCATGGAGACTTCCTCTCAGAGAGGATCTACTGTCTCAGGGACCGATCTTCCATCCTGCTTTACGATCGCTGGCTTTAACGGCCTGGCTATTGAGACCCAGGTGCTGAAGGACAAAGGTTTGTCAGCTTCAGTTATTCCTACTCTAGTTGAAGCAAGGAAAGCGACTTCCAGAAAGATTTATCATCGCACATGGAAGTCCTACATTGCATGGTGTGAACCTTTGGGGTTCCGTCCTCGGTCTTATTCGATTAGTCGAATATTGGCTTTTCTGCAACAAGGGGTTGAGCAGAAACTGGCCTTGAGTACTATCAAGGGTCAGGTCTCAGCATTAGCCATCTTCTTTCAGAAGCCTTTGGCTACTCATTCCTTGGTGCGGAATTTCATCCAGGGGGTGCGACATCTGGCTCCGCCAGTGCACGCGCCGTTACCCCCCTGGGATCTTAATTTAGTGTTGTCGGTTCTTCAGAAACCTCCCTTTGAAGATATTAGGGAGATTCCTCTACCCACGTTGTCCCAGAAGGTGGCCTTCTTGGTGGCTATTACTTCTGCACGCAGGGTGTCAGAACTGGCCGCATTATCTTGTCGTTCACCATATCTGGTGGTTCATAGAGATAAGGTGGTTCTTCGTCCGAATCCATCCTTCCTACCAAAAGTAGTTTCAGAATTTCATCTGAATGAAGAAATTGTATTACCTTCCCTGTGTCCTAAGCCCAGTCATCCTCGGGAATTTGCTTTGCACTCCTTGGATGTGGTCCGGGCGATCAGGGTATACTTGAAAACGACAGACTCGTTTCGCAAGACGGATTCACTTTTTGTGATCCCAGATGGACCCAAAAAGGGGTTGCCTGCATCTGCCGCGACCATTTCCAGATGGATCAGACAGACGGTAGTGCAGGCTTATTCTATTAAGGGTCGGGAGCCCCCGTTCCCTGTTAAGGCGCACTCCACTCGGGCACTTAGTGCGTCATGGGCCTTTCGCCATCAGGCGTCAGTGGTCCAGGTGTGCAAGGCGGCTACCTGGTCGTCGGTGCATACCTTCTCTAAACATTATAAAGTTGATGTAATGGCATCGTCTGATGCCTCATTTGGCCGCAAGGTTTTGCAGGCCGCAATTTGAGGAGACCAGTGGTCTACCTCGAGGGTTTTTTCCGTTGGAAAATTTTTCTTTAGTCTCATTCTTTGTTTATAATGAGCCTTTAAAACTTCTAGTTTGGCACCGGTTGGGCCTACTAGATTGGATTTGATTTTGTCAATCCCACCCCTCATTTGTGGCACTGCTTCTGGATGTCCCAGCTCTTGAGAATCAAGAAGACTACGTCTGTCAATGAGCGATAGAGAAAAATGGATTTTTGTAAGAACTTACCGTAAAATCCTTTTCTCTTAAGCTCATTGACAGACGTAGTACCCGCCCCTCTATCATTGAGTTGGGTTGGGTTAATTTCTCTGTACTGCTTTAAACAGAACTGATTCCCTGTAGCAGAGAGAGGGAGGATATACCCTCAGGGACTGCCCCCTAGGGTGGAGCCAGAACGTTTTGTCATTCTGCCTAGTCCTACTCCTGCGGAGACAACATAACCCAGCTCTTGAGAATCAAGAAGACTACGTCTGTCAATGAGCTTAAGAGAAAAGGATTTTACGGTAAGTTCTTACAAAAATCCATTTTTTTTTTAATGTACGAAAATATCGGCCGATACCGATATGCGATGACCAAAATATCGGTATCGGCAATAAAAAAACGATATCGGTTGATAACTAGTATAGATCATCCAGAACTCCATATTTATGCTGCTCAATGTCCTGAAATCGCTCCATAGGAAAGGTGTGGAATTGAATGGGAGGGGGAGAGGGGAAAGGAAATGTCTATAATTATTTAAAAAAAAAAAAAACGATAAAAGACCACAGATATGGTAATGATACAAAAAATAATTAACCACTTAAGCCCCGGAGGATTTGGCTGCTAAAGGACCAGGGGTTTTTTTGCGATTTTTTACTGCGTGACTTTAACGGACAATTGCGCGGTCGTGCGACGCTGTACCTAAACGAATTTGACGTCCTTTTTTTCCCACAAACAGAGCTTTCTTTTGGTGGTATTTGATCACCTGTGCGATTTTTTGATCACGCGCTATAAACAAAAAAAGAGCGTAAATTTTGCAAAAATAACAATATTTTTCACATTTTTTTATATGAAATTCCCCAAAAAAAAAAGTAAAAATCAAAATTTTTTAACATTTTTCGGCCAATTTGTTTTATGCTACCTATGTTTGGTAAAAAAAATCGCAAAAAGCGTATTTTGATTGGTTTGCGCAAAAGTTATCGCGTTTACTAACAAAGAGAAAGATTTTTGTCATTTTTGGTGTTTTTTTTTTTAACGCGTAATGGCGGCGATCTGCGATTTTTTTTTTCGGTACTGCGACATTGCGGCGGACAGATCGGACCCTTGACTGACATTTTTGACACTTTTGGGGTTACCAGTGACATTACTGCAGTAATCAGTGCTATACATATGCACTGTTACTGCAAAAATGACACTGGCAGGGAAGGGGTTAACTTTATTGGGAAGGGAGGGGTTAAGTGTGTCCTAGGGGCGTGCTTTCTACTGTGTAGGGACATTGCTATTGGTGTAAAAGCAAAGATCAACCGTTCTACATAGTAGAACGGTCAGATCTTTACTTTTACACAGGGAGAACTGACAGGCAGCTTGTTTACACAAGCTGCTCTGTCTTTCTCCCTTCACAGGAGCGATCGTAGTGTGGCCGGCGGACATCGAGTCCGCCGGTCACACGCACTGACTTGCCTGTGAACGAGCCGCGGCGGGCGCGCGCCTCGGCGGGCGCGCGCCCGCTCGCCTCGGCGGGCGCGCGCCCGCTCGCTATAGGCTCGCAAGTCAGTGACAGGCGAGTGACGTACCGATACGTCACTCTGCCTGGCCGGGGCTGACCGCCGCAGTATATAGTCGTGCGGCGGTCGGCAACCGGTTAAAGGTCAAATAGTGTTAAAATCGAACTATAGTATGACTGTACCGATCCTGCACTAAATGTAGCTAATAGCAGGATACAAACAAGAAAAGGAGATTATAGAGCAGTGTTTCTCAGGGCACACTAACAGGCCAGGTTTGCAAGAAAACTGAAATACATCACAGGTATCATTTGCTGCTCAGTGATTGCAGTATTCTAGTTTGCATCTCCCCAAGGTAATACTTAAAATCTGGCCTGTAATGCCTTGTACACACGCAACGATTGTTGGCCTTGAATTTTCGGCCAACGGCCGCTTGTCGGCTTGTTAGTATGATGATTCCGACAACCGACTGCGACTTTTTGGCCGAACAAAATCTGCTGTGCATGCTATAAAATTTTTGTTGGCCGTCAACAGAACGGCTGATTTTCCATCAGTCAGTACAGATTTCGGCAGACAAAAATCAGATGAGCAAGACTAGGCATGCTCAGAGAAGAAAAAACACACGGAAAGTAAACCAGCACATGACATCACTTCTGAAGTTGGTTGTTGTTGGCCGAGAAAATTCGTGTGCAGTCTAGAGCACATTTCAACCAACACAACAACACTGGACAAAAGACGGCCGATCGGTCGGCCGATAATCGTTGCGTGTGTACGAGGCATTAGTGTGCCCTGACAACCAGAGTTGAGAAACGCTGTAAATATAGGCGCAGAGGCTTGGTCATGATACCTAATATGCAAGAAGTGTAGTTATAAGGTATAGGTCCAAAAATGTCCAAGGCATTAGGGCAGGCTTCTTGGTGGAGTTTAGCGGACTGGATATACACAGAAAAGCAGAGAAGCGCCTCTAAGTGCATTAAGGGTCCTTTTACACGGAGTGGACCGTATTTTCCTCCCCTCCGGCACTTTTTTGTACGGACACGGATGACACTTGTGTCATCCGGTCCGTATGTCCGTTTATCATCCCATCCGTTTGCAGATGATAAACGGAGATAATGTATGTCAATGGGATTGCGGATGTCAGCGGATGACACCGCTGACATCCGTTTTTGCATCCGTTCCGTTTTTTTTAAACGGAAGAAAAATAGGGTTCTCTTCCGTTCCAAAAAACGTAACTGATAGGAAAGAACGCAAATCGGATGTCAGCGGATGGTCATCTGCTGACATCCGCAATCCCATTGACATGCATTATGTCCGTTTTTCCATCCGCAAAAAAACGGGATGAAAAACGAACATACGGACTGCCCGTGTGAAAGAACCCTAAGACGGTGTATTTTAATAATCCCCACAACAGGGCTACTTGCAATAGATAGGTAAAAAAACAGGCACATCAGTAAGTGTAGGTCTGGAATGCCAGTTGGAGCGGGCCATGGGAGCTGCTGGTACCGCCAGGTGGAATGTGACTGGAGTCCCCATGTGGAGGAAAAGCCAGCCGAAGTCCTTCCTGAAGCAGGAGCTTCTCTCCACGAGCTGGCAGGAAATGTCCGGCCTGCTGGTGTGTATACAGTATCTCACAAAAGTGAGTACACCCCTCACATTTTTGTAAATATTTTATTATATCTTTTCATGTGACAACACTAAGGGTCCTTTCACACGGCCACTCCGTGTGAAAGGTCCGCTGCGGGACTTTTTTTTTTTTTTTTTCCACGGAGCGGATGACATTTGTGTCATCCGCTCCGTGTGCCCGCATATCATCCCATCCGTTTGCGGATGATATGCGGACATAATGTAAGTCTATGGCACTGAGGATGTCAGCGGATGACACCGCTGACATCCGATTTTCCTTCCTTTCCGTTTTTTACACGGAAGAAAAAATGGGGTTCTGTTCCATTCGTAAAAACGGAACAGAACTGAAAGGAGGAAAATCGGGTGTCAGCGGATGGTATTCCGCTGACACCCGCAGTGCCATTCACTTACATTATGTCCGCAAATCATCCGCAAAAGGATGGGATGATTTGCGGACACACGGAGCGGCCGTGTGAAAGGACCCTAAAGAAATGACACTTTGCTACAATGTAAAATAGTGAGTGTACAGCTTGTATAACTGTTAATTTGCTGTCCCCTCAAAACAACACACAGCCATTACTGTCTAAACCGCTGGCAACTAAAGTGAGTACACCCCTAAGAGAAAATGTCCAAATTCGGCCCAATTAGCCATTTTCCCTCCCTGATGTTTTGTGATTCATTAGTGGTACAAGGTCTTAGGTGTGAATGGGGAGCAGGTGTGTTAAATTTGGTGTTATCGCTCTCACTTTCTCATACTGGTCACTGGAAGTTCATTATGGCAAAGAACTCTATGAGGATCTGAAAAAAAGAATTGTTGCTCTACAAAAAGATGGCCTAGGCTATATGAAAATTGCCAAGACCCTGAAACTGAGCTGCAGCACGGTGGCCAAGACCATACAGCGGTTTACCAGGACAGGTTCCACTCAGAACAGGCCTCGCCATGGTCGACCGAAGAAGTTGAGTGAACGTGCTCAGCGTCATCCAGAGGTTGTCTTTGGGAAATAGACGTATGAGTGCTGACAGATTTGCTGCAGAGGTTGAAGGGGTGGGGGGGGGGGGGGTCAGCCTGTCAGTGCTCAGACCATACACCGCACACTGCATCAAATTGGTCTGCATGGCTGTCGTCTCAGAAGGAACCCTCTTCTAAAGATTATGTACAAGAAAGCCCGCAAACAGTTTGCTGAAGACAAGCAGACTAAAGACATGGATTACTGGAACAATGTCCTGTAACCTGATGAGACCAAGATAAACTTATTTGGGATCAAGTGTGTGTGGCGGCAACCAGGTGAGGAGTACAAAGACAAGTGTGTCTTGCCTACAGTCAAGCATGGTGGTCGGAGTGTCATGGTCTGGGCCTGCATGAGTGCTGCCGGCACTGGGAAGCTACAGTTCATTGAGGGAACCATGAATGCCGACATGAACTGTGACATACTGAAGCAGAGCATGATCCCCTCTCTTTTGATACTGGGCCGCAGGGCAGTATTCCAACATGATAACGAACCCAAACACACCTCCAAGATGACCACTGCCATGCTAAAGAAGCTGAGGGTAAAGGTGAAGGACTGGCCAAGCATGTCTCCAGACCTAAATCCTATTGAGCATCTGTGGGGCATGCTCAAAGGTGGAAGAGTGCAAAGTCTTTAACATCCACCAACTCCGTAATGTCATCATGGAGGAGTGGAAGAGGACTCCAATGGTAATCTGTGAAGCTCTGGTGAACTCCATGCCCAAGAGGGTTAAGGCAGTGCTGGAAAATAATGGTGGCCACACAAAATATTGACACTTTGGGCCCAATTGGGACATTTTCACCTAGGGGTGTACTCACTTTTGTTGCCAGCAGTTTAGACATTAATGGCTGTGTGTTGAGTTATTTTGAGGGGACAGCAAATCTACACTGTTATACAAGCTGTACACTCTCTACATTGTAGCAAAGTGTCATTTTTTTCAGTCTTGTCACATGAAAATATATAATAAAATATTTATAAAAATGTGAGGGGTGTACTCACTTTTGTGGGATACTGTATCTATAGGATAAAATGACAGTATAAGAAATGTATATGTAGTCTAAACTAAAGATTGGTATCATAAAACTGAACAAATTGTTCAACGAGGCAGATATCTATCCTCTATACCAGTGGTCTTCAACTCCGGTCCTCAGGGCCCACTAACAGGCCAGATTTTGAGTATTACCTTGGGGAGATGCAGACTAGAGTACTGCAATCACTGAGCAGCAATAAATGCCAGCCGGTAACTGTAAAAAAATAAATACATATGTGTATATAAGTGACCATCTATAGTGGTGCTACATAGCAAGAGTCTATAGTGTCAACTATTAAAAAAAAAAAACACTTTTTGAAAAAATAGAAGTGAAGGGACATAGAGACTGTGAACAGTGTGGGAAAAAAAAAAAAAATTCAAAAACATTGAGTTGTAAGGATGGGTACGGTTGGGTAAGGCTAGGTAAGGTTGGGTAAGGGTGGTTAAGGTTGGGTAAGGTTAGGTAGGGCTGGGTATGGGTGTGTGAGGTTAGGTTGGGTAAGGTTGGGTAGGGATGGGTACGGGTTGTGTACGGCGTGCTGAAGTCACTACGCTGCCCCGAGGAACAGGCTACACGAGAGCCGGCCGGCTTGTCTAGATGCGAAATTTTCTCTTCGTTATTGTGTGTTTTTAATATTTAATAAACTACGGTATTACACTATTCAGTCCTTTCTTTTATATGATATACTGATCTCCATCCTGTGACCGGTCTTGCTATCACCATCTCACTGGCTGTGTCTTGGAGGTTTGTTGCTGTGATCCCTTCGAGTGGCGCTGCGAGGAATCAATATTGTATGCTCGATTTGCATATTTATCTGGTAAGGAGATATGCATGTCACTTGTTTGCAGCACCGTGGTGAGCAGCTAGATTGGATCTTCTCTTCACTCCACCGAACTTGGAACTCTATTTCTGGGACTCTATGACTATCTATATGAACTTTTATGAACTTTCATGATTTTGTTTTTAGTCAAGCATTACTCACCATCATTTGTTCATGCACTAGTTCATCTTGCAATGCTTAAGACTGAGTAGATTTTTTGTCTATCCAATCCATTTTGGGTGCTTATCTGGCACCTGTATCGCTTCTCGGCCTTTTGGCTAAGATCAAGTGTAGTATCTGTTCTTATCAGTTGGTATGGACCCTGATGGTTAGTATCGGCAGGGGCTGAAATGAACCGGGGTGCTCTAGGCGTAACTGGAGGACCGGGAAGTAGGCACTGTCAGAGAAAGCCGGATGGGTCTGTTGCCTTCTGATTTGAATGGGTCCGCCCCTACCAGTTTGAAGGGAGTGAGAAAACTGGATTGGTTCCGTGGCCAGTTAGTACTGCTCCTGGATGTGATTGGTAAGGAACGGCGGTGGCGGTGGGGGAGCCTTTCCTCCTGGGTTGAATCTGGCCTTGCAAAAGGCTTGTCCCCAGTTGAAGGCAGGTTCTCCCTAAGCTGTCCAAAGTTCTGATGCCTCCTGGTAGGATAGGGCTACACTTGGTCTGGCTTTTGGGCCGGGGTAGAAAAAGCCCGTAGTGTATGTGCCCCTGGGGTGGCAGCCCAGGGGTGCCTTAATTCTCACTGGTGAGGGGCAGCTCGCCTTGAGTTTTTCGGCACCATGGTCACTGCACCTACGCACACTTTTTTAAGCACCTGCCTCTTGGGCAAGGCCTTTTGGCTTCGACCAGAGGAACTTTTATTCCGGCCGGAAGGCCTGCCTTTGTTTTTCACTTAGGCACTAATTCACCTCTCCACTTCCCCTCCCCCACCTTTTTGTTTGTGTGTGCCTTTTCTTTGTGGTTTGTCACTTTTCTATCACCTTTTTTTCACTTGGCACGACTTGTAGGGTGTGGGTCCTCGGGCCCTACCTTGAGTCTTGGGAGGGGGTGGATATGGCCTTTTGGCTTGGTCCGCCCTCTCTCATGGGGTCTCCCTTCGGGGGAGCCCCACTTAGTACTCGGTGGGGGCTGTTTCGGCAGTCCCCCTGAAGAACGGGGTCAGTCTGGTTCCGGCCAGACAGACCATGAGTACCTCAAATCCCTGTCAGGAGTCTTGCGCCCCGGGGGATCGAGGTTCGGGTCCTACCTCTTCGGAGGGAAGACCATTTGTTCGCACACCCTGTGCACTTTTTGTGTTCCTCACGTTTGTGTGTGTGCACTTTTTTATGCACCGGGTGAAGTCTTTTGAGTGTGATTCACACGCTACGGGCTTTAAAATTAAAAAAAAAAAACCTGTATCGCTTCTCGGCCTTTTGGCTAAGATCAAGTGTAGTATCTGTTCTTATCAGTGTTGGAATGGGACCTGAAGGTTAGTATCGGTGGTGGCTGAAGTTAACCGGGGTGCTCTGGGCGTAACTGGAGGACCGGAGTAGGCCAAACCAGAGAAAGCCGGATGGTTCCAATGCCTTCCAGATTTGAATGGGTCCGCCCCTGTCAGTTTGAAGGGAGTGGGAAAGCCGGGCGACCACGGTTAGTACTGCTCCTGGATGTAATTGGTGGGAGTACGGATGGTGAGGGGAAGGGCCTTTCCTCTTGGGTGAATTTGGCTAGAAGGGGGCCATTTTCTATACCCTCGAGGTTGGGCTCTCCCCGAGCTGTCTGCATTTCTGGCCTCCTGACAGGAAGGGCTACACTGGGTCTGGCCAGGGGCTGAGACCGAAAAAGCCCGTGGTGTACGTGCCCCTAGGGTGGCAGCCCAGGGGTGCCTCAATCTCACTGGTGAGGGGCAGCTCACCTGAGTTTTTGTGGCACCTTGGTCACTGCACCATCACACTTTTTCAAGCATCTGCCTCTTGGGGTGGGCCTTTTGGCCAACACCAGAGGAATTTTTTACTCCTGGCCAGGGGGCCTGCCGAGGTCTTGCACTTAGGCACTACCCAGCACTTCTCCACTTCCCTTTTCCCCACTCTGTTTTTTCTTTGTTGTGTGTCACGTTTGTCCCTTTTGGTTGAGCACTTTTGCACGACTTTGATGGCGTAGGTCCTCGGGCCTGCCCTGTAAGTCTTGGGAGGGGGTGGATATGGCCTTTTGGCTTAGTTCGCCTTCTCCCATGGGGTCTCCCTTCGGGGGAGCCCCACCTAGTACTCGGGGTGGGCTGTTCCGGCAGTCCCCCTGAAGAATGGGGTCTGCCCAGCTTCGGCTGGGTGGACCAAAGTGAGTACCTCAGTCCCTGTCAGGAGCTTCGCGCCCCGGGGGATCAGGGTCAGGGCCCTTCCTCTTCGGAGGAGGGCCATGTGTACGCCTTGTGTGTCCACGTTTGCGTGTGTGCACTTTTTTATGCACCGGGTGTAAGTCTTTTGAGTGTGTTTCACACACCACGGGCTTTAAAAACAAAAAAAAAAAAAAACCTGTTGCCATCGCTTCTCGGCCTTTTGGCTAAGATCAAGTGTAGTATCTGTTCTTATCAGTTGGTATGGAGCCGGAAGGTTAGTATCGGTGGTGGCCGAAGTTAACCGGGGGGCTCTGGGCGTAACTGGAGGACCGGAGTAGGCCAAACCAGAGAAAGCCGGATGGTTCCATTGCCTTCCTGATTTCAATGGGTCCGCCCCTACCAGTTTGAAGGGAGCGAGAAAACTGGATCTGTGGCCAGTTAGTACTGCTCCTGGATGTGATTGGTAAGGAACGGCGGATGGCGGTGGGAGGGCCTTTCCTCCTGGGTTGAATCTGGCCTTGCAAAAGGCTTGTCCTCAGTTGAAGGCAGGTTCACCCTAAGCTGTCTAAAGTTCTGATGCCTCCTGGTAGGTTAGGGCTACACTCGGTCTGGCCTTAGGGCCGGGGTAGAAAAAGCCCGTAGTGTATGTGCCCCTGGGGTGGCAGCCCAGGGGTGCCTTAATTCTCACTGGTGAGGGGCAGCTCGCCTTGAGTTTTTCGGCACCATGGTCACTGCACCTACGCACACTTTTTTAAGCACCTGCCTCTTGGGCAAGGCCTTTTGGCTTCGACCAGAGGAATTTTTATTCCGGCCGGAAGGCCTGCCCTTGTATTTTCACAAGGGCACTAATTCACCTCCCCACTTCCCCTTCCCCACCTTTTTGTTTGTGTGTGCTTTTTCTTTGTAGTGTTTTGTCACTTCACTATCACCTTTTTCTTCCTCTGCACGACGAGTACGGTGTGGGTCTCTGGGCCTACCTTGAAAGTCTTGGGAGGGGGTGGATATGGCCTTTTGGCTTAGTTCGCCCTCTCTCATGGGGTCTCCCTTCGGGGGAGCCCCACCCAGTACTTGGGGTGGGCTGTTTCGGCAGTCCCCCTGGAGAACGGGGTTTGCCAGGTTTCGGCCAGGCAAACCATAGGAAGTACCTCAGTCCCTGTCAGGAGTCTTGCGCCCCGGGGGATCAAGGTATAGGTCCAACCTCTTCGGAGGCCAGACCATTTTCGCACACCCTGTGCAGTTTTTGTGTGTTCACGTTTGTGTGTGTGCACTTTTTATGCACCGGGTGAAGTCTTTTGAGTGTGATTCACACGCTACGGGCTTTAAAAAAAAAAAAAAAAAAAAAAAACCTGTTGCCATTAATGTATTTTTTCTCTAAGAGTCAATCTATCTTTATGAGATTGGTACATTTATCAAGTTACATTAGTGCGGCTTTTTTTCTTTTATTTCTTGTGTTGGTGCTGTCTCACCTGAAGCTGCAGCTTGAGTACTCAGCGCGGTTATTTCCTCCCCTTGGGTAAGTGTGGGTACGTTTAGGTAAAGCTGGGTAAGAGTGGGCGGGGTGGATAAAGCTGGTAATGGGTGGATTATATAATGTACACAGCAGACTTGCTGTACACTGCTATAATATTCCTCCCACTGACACAGATCACTGAGTACAATGACACCGGAGCTCACATCTCGGCCGGGGGCGGTCTCTGGGACATGGTCATGTAACCCCGCCTATTCGGATCCTCCCCCTGCACTGCTTGTTTGATAACGTGCTTGTGGCCCCGCCCCCCCTTGGCTGGCTGGGCGGAGTTAGTGCTGTGACACCCAATAGCGCTGCCAGTGATGTCAGACCGGTACAGGAGGGCGGTATCTCGGTCAGGTCCGCCATTGGCTCCTATCTGAGGCTGCGTGTCAATGGGTGACCGTGGAGTTTCTCTGCCGGGGGGTGACACGGGGGAGACGGTAGGTGACGTACATGGGGTATCCCCGCTGTAATGTCAGAGGGATGGGGGAGGTGAGGTCGGTATTTGTGTATGGCGTTATATCATATAGACTGCTATATACACATCAATTGTGTCACCGCACATAGATAGAGGTCCGGGGGGGAGCAATACTAACCCGTCCTGAGATCGGATACTGACCCCCTGATTTCTACCCCCCCTACATTGCCTGCTATTGGTACAGTCCTTATCTCTTTAGTTGTGTGTAAATTATAAGCTGCACTGGATATCTGGGAGGCCAAAGGCATCACTAAGCTGCATTCACTCTCTTCTAAAAAATTGCAGACACTGAGGAGGCACCGCATTGGCTGGTCAGTGACTGAGGTGGCGCCCCGCATTGGCTGGTCAGGGACTGAGGTGGCGCCCCGCATTGGCTGGTCAGGGACTGAGGTGGCGCGCCGCATTGGCTGGTCAGCGACTGAGGGGGCGCCCTGCATTGGCTGGTTAGCGACTGAGGGCACGCCGCATTGGCTGGTCAGGGACTGAGGTGGCGCCCCGCATTGGCTGGTCAGGGACTGAGGTGGCGCCCCGCATTGGCTGGTCAGGGACTGAGGTGGCGCGCCGCATTGGCTGGTCAGCGACTGAGGGGGCGCCCTGCATTGGCTGGTCAGCGACTGAGGGCACGCCGCATTGGCTGGTCAGGGACTGAGGTGGCGCGCCGCATTGGCTGGTCAGGGACTGAGGTGGCGCGCCGCATTGGCTGGTCAGGGACTGAGGTGGCGCCCCGCATTGGCTGGTCAGCGACTGAGGGGGCGCGCCGCATTGGCTGGTCAGCGACTGAGGGGGCGCCCCGCATTGGCTGGTCAGCGACTGAGGGGGCGCCCCGCATTGGCTGGTCAGCGACTGAGGGGGCGCCCCGCATTGGCTGGTCAGCGACTGAGGGCACGCCGCATTGGCTGGTCAGGGACTGAGGTGGCGCCCCGCATTGGCTGGTCAGGGACTGAGGTGGCGCGCCGCATTGGCTGGTCAGCGACTGAGGGGGCGCCCCGCATTGGCTGGTCAGCGACTGAGGGGGCGCCCCGCATTGGCTGGTCAGCGACTGAGGGGGCGCCCTGCATTGGCTGGTCAGGGACTGAGGGCACGCCGCATTGGCTGGTCAGGGACTGAGGTGGCGCCCCGCATTGGCTGGTCAGGGACTGAGGTGGCGCGCCGCATTGGCTGGTCAGCGACTGAGGGGGCGCCCCGCATTGGCTGGTCAGCGACTGAGGGGGCGCCCCGCATTGGCTGGTCAGCGACTGAGGGGGCGCCCCGCATTGGCTGGTCAGCGACTGAGGGGGCGCCCCGCATTGGCTGGACAGCGACTGAGGGGGCGCCCCAGGATTCCAATCCATGGTGGCGTATTGTATTACCAATAGTTTCTTCTTTGGTGACTGTGGTTCCAGCTGCCTTGAGATCCTTCACAATCTCCTCCGGTTCTGGGCTGATCCCTCGCACTTCTCATGATCATCCCCACCCCATGAGGTGAAGGCTCGGTTCACATTTATGCGATGCGGGAAGGCTGCGAATTCGCAGCCTTTTCCCGCATCGCACACGCACCCCCGGCAGTTCACACTGCCATATGCGATACGCTGGGGGTGTCAAAGTAATCTTAACGACACCCCCAGTTTGATCGCATATCGCAGTGCGATCGTGCAGTTCGCACAGGATCGGATCGCACAAGTGTGAACCGCTGTGCGATCCGATCCTGATGCGGCAGCAAAAATGCCTCCTGTGCGTGTTTGCTGCGGGTGCGATGCGAATTTAGCCATACAAACTGTATGGCTAAACTCGCACCGCACAGCTGATCGCATGTCATGTCGGAGCAGTGCGCTCCGACATGACATGCGAACCCCGCACACGCAGTAGTGTGAACCGGGGCGAAATCTTGCATGGAGCTCCAGTCTGAGGGTGACTGATGGTTATTTTCTATTTCTTTCATTCGCAAAAAATTGCTTCAACAATTGTCCCCCCTTCTCACCAAGCTTAAATGACAGTAGAGGGAGCCAATCGCACTGTGCTGCTGTCTCAGCCAATGAGGAGGGGAGTCCCGGGCAGCTTAGACACAATATTGCTGGATAAAGATGGGGCTCAGGTAAGTATTAGGGGGGCTGAGGGGGGCTGCTGCACACAGAAGTTTTTTTTTTTTTTTTTTTTATCTTGATGCATAAGGATAAAAAGACCTACCTTTAACCACTTGTCGACTGCCTAATGACAATTTACGTCGGCAGTCAGCCCCTCACAGGCAAAGTGACGTAGATCTACTTTGCTAGCCTGTGAGGCTCTAGGGAGCGAGCGTGCGCCGCCGGAGGCGCGCTCCCGCTTGCGGATCCCCCCCGCGACTGACCGGATGTCCGCCAGTCACTCGCGATAGTCGGTTACACTGGGAGAAAGGCAGGCGGCTAATGTAAACAAAGCCGCCTGTATTTCTCCCCTGTGTAACAGCACAGATCATACGGTCCTGCTATGTAGGACCGTAGATCTGTGCTGTTACACACACAGCCACATCCAATCACAGTAAGAATCACGCCCCTAGGGACACACTTAACCCCTCCCTCTCAAATAAAGTTAACCCCCTTCCCTCCCAGTGTCATTTTACAGTAACAGTGCATATTTATAGCACTGATTACTGTAGTAATGTCACTGGTACCCCCAAAAGTGTCAAAAATGTCAGTCAAGGGTCCGCAATGTCGCTGTCCCACGAAAAAAATCGCAGATCACCGCCATTAATAGTTAAAAAAAACAAAACAATAAAAATGACAAAAATCTTTCCCTTTGTTAGTAAACGCAATAACTTTTGCGCAAACCAATCAAAATACGCTTTTTGCAATTTTTTTTACCAAACCTATGTAGCATAAAACAAATTGGCCTAAAATGTTAAAAAATTTAGATTTTTAATTTTTTTTTTTTTTTTTAAAAATAAAATTTGAAAAATATTGTTATTTTTGCAAAATTGTCATTCTTTTTTTTTGTTTATAGCGCATGATCAAAAAATCGCACAGGTGATCAAATACCACCAAAAGAAAGCTCTGTTTGTGGGAAAAAAAGGACGTCAAATTCATTTGGGTACAGCGTCGCACGACCTCGCAATTGTCTGTTAAAGTCACGCAGTGCCGAATCGCAAAATAGGCCCTGGTCAGGAAGGGGGTAAAATTTTCTGGGGCTTAAGTGGTTAATAATATTTTTGAACACATAATAGGATAAAATGAAATTGTTCTATGTGTGTTTAGTTCCATAGTGTGAGTTCCATAGTGTGAGTTCCATAGTGTGTGTTCCATAGTGTGTGTGTTCCCATAGTGTGAGTTCCCGTAGTGTGAGTTCCAGGTACCGTATTGTCATTTGGTAACACATTGGATGATAATTTTATATTTCATGTTCTCGGCAGAACGGGATTAATGGTTACGGTGAAAGTAATGGAAACAGCCTTGAGGATGAGCCTCTTCTTAGGAAAAATCCCCGGCGTTTTGTCATTTTTCCCATCCAGTACCCGGATATCTGGAAGATGTATAAGAAAGCACAGGCCTCATTCTGGACTGCAGAGGAGGTAAGTGATCATGGACTTTTCTATCAGCTCTGTTTAAAAGGGATTTATTCTTATGTGGCATTACCTCTAGCTCCTGATCCCTACCTGTACTAGCACTGAATGGGCCCTTCAATGTATCTCAGGCTTTATTGGGACCAAGAGCTATTATGGAGCTAGATGGCATCTGCACCCTCCAATCACAGATACCCTTATGGGAGCACTTTACCACAGCTACCAGTAGATCTTGGTCCGCCAGGTAATGTGAACATCATGAGAGGGTGAGGAAAATCATTTTATTTTATTGAATTCGTAAAAGATTAAATTAAAGGAGAAGTATATCCAAAGCTCTTTTTTTAGCCCCACTCTTATAGATCACAGGAGCGCACTTCGTTCTGTCGGCTGACATCACTTTTTAGTCGGGGCCCACCCAGAGCCCTGGACCAGCATCTGACTCTCAGTGAGCCGCTCGGAGACTGAGGCAGCCGCCTCCGCCCCCTCCACAGCAGAGCAGAGAGCTGGTGACTGACAGTCACAGTCTTTCTAATAACTGAAGACTGGGAGTTGAGTGATCAGCAGTTTTTGATCGCTCAGTTCTTGATGTAGAGCTGGTGGGGAACAGATGCAGCTGGGATCGGTGCTGCATCCATCTAGGGGAGTATGATTGATTGTTTTCGTTCTTTCCTATACTTTCCTTTTAAACCAGAAGGAAATATGTTTTTAACAAGCCCTCATTGACCTCTGCAGCTGCAGGCACTGAGGAGCAACTTGTATTTGAAGTTCATAACAGAGGCTCTGTAGTCTTTTTCCCAGCAGATTTTGCAGGAACCTGGCTTCAGTGCCTCGGCTAAGAGCTTTCATAAAAACAGACAAGCTTTCAGAATTGCTCTGCAGTGCCTGTAGCTATAGATGTCAGTAAGAACATGTTGTAAAACCTATAAACTGCTTGGTATATACCTGAATGCCCATGGCCTGTTCACATGTTCACTTTAAAACATGCCTGTACTGATCTCTATATAGCTGTAGGCACAGTGGAGCAATTCATCCTCAAAGTTCACAGCAGAAACATGGCAGTTCTTCTCTCTCAGCCTCTAAGCACTCCTCATCCCCCTGCCAGTGCACCTATTATGTGTTTACATTAGAGATTAGAAAGCTTGGAGACAATGCCATGAGGGAGCAGCAGGGGGAGCTGAGCTACTGAATTTGGACAACTTGAGTGCTTCTGCAGCGAAGGTTGAGGATACGTTGGTCCACAGTGCATACAGCTACAGTGGTCAGTGAGGTCTTGTCACTGCTTGGTAGAGACATACAAGCAAAATTTAAGATTGGTTCTGTCCATGTGCACAGTACGTATGCTTGGTATAAATGGACCTAGTTGGTTGCCATTTTTATATTGCTTGTATTTTTGTAGGTTGCCACCAGAGGTCTCCAGCTGCCATTGGAGCTGTGCTGGTTTTCTGGTGTGGGCTATTCCAAGTCATACCTACCCTCAATTTATTATTTGCTATATACACAATATTGCCAAAAGTATTGGGACACCTGCCTTTACACGCAAATGAATTTTAATGGCATCCCAGTCTTACTCCGTAGGGTTCAATATTGAGTTGGCCCACCCTTTGCAGCTTTAACAGCTTCAACTCTTCTGGGAAGGCTGTTCACAAGGTTTAGGAGTGTGTCTATGGGAATGTTTGACCATTCTTCCAGAAGTGCATTTGTATGGTCAGGCAGGGATGTTGGAGAGAAGGCCTGGCTTGCAGTCTCTGCTCTAATTCATCTCAAAAGTGTTCTATCGGGTTGAGGTCAGGACTCTGTGCAGGCCAGTCAAGTTCCTCCACCCAGTGTAAGTTTTCCATCCGTTGTTATCTTTTTTTTCCATCCGTTGTTATCTTTTTTTTTCATCCGATCCGTTTTTTTGACGGATGAAAAATAGGGCATTCATCCGTTCAAAAAAACGGACACTGAAGGAAGCGGATGAAAACGGATGTTAACTGATGATCATCCGTTGTCATCCGTTTTTACATAGAGATACATTGATGTCCGTTTTTCATCAACTGTGTGAAAGGAGCCTTAGAAGTGGCTGATCACAGAATAATAAATCCAGTGTATTTATACCATAGTTTGTAGATACTATACGTTTCACGCAAACCAACCAATCCAATATACACTTATTGGGATATTATTTTTTTTTATTTAATTTTCAGTATTTTTTGTTTCTATCGCAAAAAATTAAAAAAAACCCAGTGGTCAACAAATGCCACCAAAGGAAAACTCTATATGTGTGAATAAAAGATTATATAATTTTTTTTGGGGTACAGCATTTGCATCACCATGCAATTACCAGTTAAAGTAGCGCAGTGCTAAATGGCAAAAAATGGCCTGGTCATCAAACCGTTAGTGCTGAAGTGGTTAACTGATCTATACTATACAGAGAGTGGGGTTATGCTCCTGTGTATACAGGCCTGTTAAAAACTGTGGGTGGCATTTAGATCACTAAAGAAAAATGCCTGAAAAAGCGTATTTTAGGCCTTCCTGTTGGCAGGCGGCCTCTGTGCTTCTTTGGTACATTGGGTTGGTTGTGTGTGAAATCTGTAGCTCCACATTGAAATAATTTCTTAAAGTGGAGCCAAAGTTAAAAAAAATACCTTTTTTAGTTCCATCTGCCCAATGCCCACAAGGTCCCTTGCTGGCATCTTCTCCCCAGATGCCAGTCTTTGGCCGTCTTCATTGCTGGGCATAATATGAATCACTCCTGCACAGGTGTACATTCATCCTGGCACACAGGCACAGCTCAGTGTTCATTCTTCACAAGATTGCAAATAGGCAGTAGAGGTAAGTGTATTTTATTTTATTAACTTTAGTTGCACTTCTAAGCAGAACGTTACCCATAACAACTATGTGTGGGCATTAAAAGAAAAAATAATGTTCTTTAGCAAGGAACATACATTCCACATTAATAATTTTACTACCAAAATGAGTGTGTGCTGTACATTGCCTCCAGCATTGTTCTTGCTTCTTCTTGCTGGAGACTGCCATTTTGCTGAATCCCAAAGCTCCTGAACAGCAGTAAATAATAAAGGGAAACTATAGACAGACATAGTTTTAGTGTGTGTGTTTTTTTTTTTTTTTTTTAACGGTTACATCCCTGGACTGCCAGGATTGGTAACTAACATTTGTTTGTGTCCCCAACCAAACTGTCAAACCATCAAATGGCTGGTGTCCTAACAGATCGCACATGAAACATCATGGTAGTTGCAGATCAAACAGAAGCAGCTTCTTTGGCTGTAAAGGAATAAAGCTGTCAGCAGATTGGCCAATACAAATTCGACAATGCCTAAAAATATGAGAGCAACTGAGCATGTGCAGAGTGAGACCGTGCATTACTGGATTTTAAACCGTATAGGCCAGTGATGTGAACCTTGGCACCCCAGATCTTTTGGAACTACATTTCCCATGATGTTCAACTACACTGCAGAGTGCATGAGCATTATGGGAAATGTAGTTCCAAAACATCTGGGGTGCCAAGGTTCGCCATTACAGCACTTATTTTTAATGTTTTACATAGCTAAACCTGCAAAAGGGGCCGGCATGAAGTAACCTAGCAGGACTTAATTGTCTGACTAAAGTTCCACGTTAACTGTTACAACACAACACATCCTTTTCTCTGTGGTTTTATTTTGCGAGCCATGCACCTGCACAAGGCAGATCAACTGCCGTTACCGGCCATGGAAGCCACAGACCGTTAGACTTCCATTTCTGGTAAACATTAGAAGCTGGGAATCATTGTAGGAGAAGAACGGTTCCAGCTGTGATACAGATATAGAAATAGAATTGAAATAAGTGGAATTGTGTTCTATGTAATAGGTGGATCTATCCAAAGACTTGGCGCACTGGGAGAAGCTGAAGGAAGATGAGAAGTATTTTATTTCCCATATATTGGCATTCTTTGCAGCCAGCGATGGCATAGTGAATGAGAATCTGGTATGTGATTTATATGTTCTGGAGCCTGGCAGGGCTCCTTCCTCATTTGTCCAATTTCTCCTATGGATATCACAGCTAACATGATCTGGTATGTTTTCTATTAGGTGGAGAGATTCAGCCAGGAGGTGCAGATCCCCGAAGCTCGCAGCTTTTACGGCTTCCAGATTCTAATTGAGAATGTGCATTCAGAGATGTACAGCCTGCTTATTGAGACCTACATCAAAGATCCCCACAGGAGGTAAGGATGATTTCATTGGCTGGTTAACCACTTAAGCCCCGGAGGATTTGGCTGCTCAAAGACCAGGCCCTATTTTGCGATTCGGCACTGCGTAATTTTTAACGGACAATTGCGCGGTCGTGCAACGCTGTACCAAAATGAAATTGATGTCCTTTTTTTTCCCCACAAACAGAGCTTTCTTTTGGTGGTATTTGATCACCTGTGCGATTTTAATTTTTTGCGCTATAAACAAAAAAAGAGCGACAATTTTGAAAAAATAACAATATTTTTCACATTTTTTTTTTTTTATATGAAATTCTCAAAAAAAATTTAAAAATCAAAATTTTTTAACATTTTAGGCCAATTTGTTTTCTGCTACATATTTTTGTTAAAAAATCGCAATAAGCGTATTTTGATTGGTTTGCGCAAACGTTATTGTGTTTACTAACTACGGGAAAGATTTGTCATTTTTATTTTTGTGTGTGTGTGTGTGTGTGTGTGTGTGTTTGTTTTTTTTTTTTTTGTTTTTTTTTTGCGGGACTTCCGACATTGCAGCGGACAGATCGGACCCCCTGACTGACACTTTTTTGGGAGTACCAGTGACATTACTACAGTAATCAGTGCTATAAATATGCACTGTTACTGTCAAAATGACACTGGCAGGGAAGGGGTTAACTTTATTGGTGATCAAGGGGTTAAGTATGACCCTAGGGGCGTGATTCTAACTGTCAGCGGGCGTGGCTTGTTAGATCATCACAGAGACATACGATCCTACATGGCAGGATCGCATAGCCTCAGTGATGATCTAAGGGAAAATGACAGATGGCTGTGTTTACATCAGCCGTCTGTCTTTCTCCCTCTGCTGAGGGAGAACGCGAGTGGCCGGCGGACATCGGAGCCGCCGGTCACAGGCGTGGGGATGGCAGGGAACGAGCGGGAGCGGGCCGCCGGTGGTGGGGGCTGACTGCCGCAGTATATAGTCGTGCGGCAGTCGGCAAGTGGTTAAAGGAAGTGACGATTACGGTTATCTTTTCCAGAATCCTCACAGATACTGGACAGCAATTCCTGTCTGCAGCGGTCTTGGCTGTAATGGAAAAAATATATGTCTGAGATACTTTTGCCTTCCTGGTTCCTCCCTATTTCACACTTTCTCCCCTTTTCCCCTTTAAAGCGGTAGTATCCTCAGTCCTTCGTTCTCTCAATTTCAATTGTAAGTCTGTAATATTTGATTATAAATCACATAGCCAGTAATTGATATGATACAAATGTTCCTTCTATATTTTGTTCCTTTCTGCGGCTATTTTCCACATCTTTAGCGCTGCCGTTCTTATTGTGGTTTCCTTGTCAGGCTCTGGGCAGTATTTCCGCCATCATTCTGCTTTCAGTTCCGAAATCCCGCGCATGCGCAGTCTCCTCTTCACTGTAGCTCAGAAGTTACTCCCCGCGCCTTCGGCTCTCTCCACTAGCACACCCCTGTGACGTAGCGAGTCACATGGGGTAGTGGAGGAATTTGAGAATGGGGACGGAGTCTTGCGTGAGCTCGGGGCTGACGTCAAGCAAAGGAAATGACGCAGCCCCGGAGTAGACCCTGCATTATTCCAGCAGCAGCATAAGCTTGCCGGAAAATCAGGGTAAACTGAGCATGTGCGGGTGACACAATCAGCGATAGAAACAGAGATATCTAAGGAAGGGATGAGGTAAGTGACAAAAGAGAAATGTACCTATATTCTATGCACTGTTTTCATTGAAATAATGTAAAGTTTAAGGAATGAGTACACTACCGCTTTAAAAATGCTATTAAAGAGATTTCCTGCCCAGCCTTGGCACCTCTTTTTAAAGCGGTATTAAACCCAAAACCAAAAATGTAATGCATTGCTCCAAAAAAATTAAAGGAACACTTTGAAAACACATCAGATCTCAATGGGGAAAAATATAGATATCCAGCATCATACTGGTTTGGACTGGGTAATGTGTCAGGAACGAAAGGATGCCACATAGTTTAATGGAAATGAAAATGATCAACCTACAGAGGGCTGAAACTTAGACACAGTGAAAAAACAAATGCAGCAGGCTAGTCCATTTTGCTCAAATTTTAATGCAGCAACTCACAATGGTACTCAGTAGTTTGTATGGCCCCCACGTGCTGGTATGCATGCCGGACAGCGTTGGGGCATACTCCTAATGAGACGCAGATGGTGTCCTGGGGTATTTCCTCCCATATCTGGACCAGGGCATCACTGAGGTGCAACCTGGTGGACTGAAACATAATGTCCCAGTGGTGTTCTATTGGATTTAGGCCAGGCGAGGGTGGGGGCCATTCAATGGTATCAATTCCTTCATTCTCTAGGAACTGGCTGCATACTCTCGTCACATAAGGTCGCACATTGTCGTGCACCAGGATGAACCCAGGACCCACTGCACCAGTGTAGGGTTTGACAATGAGTCCATGGATCTCATCCCGATTTCTAAAGACAGTCAGGGTGCCATTGTCTAGCCTGTAGAGGTCTGTGCGTCCCTCCATGGATACGCCTTTAGACCATTACTGACCCATCACCAAACCGGTCATGCTGAACGATGTTACAGACAGTATAATGTTCTCCACGGCTTCTCCAGACCCTTTGACGCCTGTCACATGTGCTCAGGGTGAACCTGCTCTCATCTGTGAAAAGCACAGGCCACCAGTGGCAGACCTGCTACTTCTGGTGTTCAGTGGCAAATGCCAATCAAGCTCCACATTGTCGGGCAGTGAGCACAGTGCCCACTAGAGGACATTGGGCCCTCAGGCCACCCTCATGAAGTCTGTTTCTGATTGTTTGGTCAGACATTCAGACCAGTGGCTGGCTGGAGGTCATTTTTAGGGCTCTGGCAGTGCTCATCCTGTTCCTCCTTGCACAAAGGAGCAGATACCGGTCCTGCTGATGGGTTAAGGACCTTCTACAGCCCTGTCCAGCTCTCCTAGAGTAACTTCCTGTCTCCTGGAATCTCCTCCATGCTCTTGAGACTGTTCTGGGAGACACAGCAAACGTTCTGGCAATGGCACATATTGATGTGCCATCCTGGAGGAGTTGGACTGCCTGTGCAACCTCTAGGGACCAGGTATCGCCTCGTGCTGCCAGTAGTGACACTGACCCTGGCCAAATGTAAAACTAGTGAAAAACAGTCAGAAAAAAGGAGTAGGGAAATAAAATATCAGTGGCCTCCACCTGTACAACCATTTCTGTTTTTCGGGGTTGTCTCATTGTTGCTCATCTAGTGCACCTGTTAATCTAATTCACCCCCTCTGCTACTTAACTTACCATAGTTTAGTTGACTTGATGCTTTACTCTGATTAAAAAGTTTCCTTTTTATTTATTTATTTATTTTTTGAGCAGTGTATATTGCACCTGGTGATCTGGCCAGTAACACACATCCTGTATTAGAGTGCCCCCATTCTGGAGGAATGAGAAAAGGAGGCACAGCAGACAGTAACATTGTCAGTCTGGGGGGAGGGTAGTGTTGGATGTACTAGCGGATTTTGATACACTAACACATTGAAGCCAAACTCCAGCTCACATGTTATAAACAGTTACAGCAGATCGTTTTTTTACTATTAGGATAAACGTTTTACATAACTAAAAGCTGATAATTGTAAGCACCCCTGCACATGTTAAATGGGTTTTGTATGAACCCTATAACTGTGGGTATAAGAGTTCATACTTTAAAAATAAAAAAAAACAGGCCGGGTCACCAGCTAAAAACAGAAAAAAAAGCATAAAAAACAAAATCAAATGCAGCCACCACATCTAAGAATTGGTAAGGTACAATGTAAGGCCTCTTTCACACGGGCGTTCCGTGTGTCTGTATATCACCCCATCCGTTTGCGGATGATTTGCGGACATAATGTAAGTCTATGGGATTGCGGATGTCAGCGGAATACCATCCGCTGACATCCGATTTTCCTCCTTTCAGTTCTGTTCTGTTTTTTGGAACTGAACAGAACCCTATTTTTCTTCCATTTTAAAAAACGGAAAGGAAGGAAAATCGCATGTCAGCGGTGTCATCCGCTGACATCCGCAATCCCATAGACATACATTATGTCCGTATATCATCCGCAAACGGATGGGATGATATGCGGACATACGGAGCGGATGACGCAAGTGTCATCCGTGTCCGTAAAAAAAAAAAAAAAAAAAAAAAAAAAGTGCCGGAGCGGAGAAAAAAAACAGAGCGGCCGTGTGATAGAGGCCTAAGGTTTGCTTTTTGGGTTTATTAACGCTTTAACTGGATTATTACACCTGGGGAGAAGGGCGATCATTTGACCACTGTGATTGGCTGTTGTAGTGGTCAAATGATGGAGAGCTGGGTCCGCCGACACTCAATCATCACTAGAGACCAGAGCTGTTTTTTGACAGTACAGTGCACAGTGAGCGCACTCTAAGCACAGAAACCTCTGCCACCCATGGATGTGTATGTGTGGTGTATGAGCGTTAAAGCCAGATCAGATCTTTCATGCTTTACTTATGTGTTGGCTGGGTGGCAACAGCTTCAATAAAACCTCCCTGTTTTCATTACATCCCTAATGTTCGACCCTGTGGCATCATCACTAGGTCTCTATGCTTCTACAATGCAATGCAGGCAGATCATGGCTGGTTAGAGGGTCCAGCAGGAGGTTTTACATAGAATCCTAAAAACGGTAAGCTATGATAATGCCCACAGGTAGTGCTCAGCATCCATGACTGAAGTCTGATAAATGAAGTTGGTGATGCCAGGGATAGTAAGGCTGGGGAAGAAGAGGCTTATTATTGATGAATCCTCCAGCCAGGAAATGAGGCAGGTTCTATCTGACTCACTTCAGCTTCTAATGCACACTGCAAGATATTCACAGTGTGCAGAGTAAGCCATTTCAGTACAGGAGGGGAGCCTGTACAGCTGTGCAGGTCTGAAGGAAAGGTCTGAGTACAGCGTTCAACTTTAATAGGTAACAGTATATTGCAGGATCAGTCCATCTAGAGTGATATTTCCTAGAACATTTGAGCCTGGTTGGCAGTTGCATACCTTTTTTTTATTATTATTTTTTTAAATTAATATTTATATATACAGTAAACCCCCCTCCATTGCGGGGGTTACGTTCCGGACCCACCCGCGAAAAGTGAAAATCCACGAAATAGACCCTATTTAAATACACTGTAGGCATGTTTTTATAACTTTCACTGTACTTTTTAAAAGCATTTTAAGGTCTTTAAACACACTTTTAAAACAATAGAAACTCATCTAAACACATAAAAGATACTGAGAGACAGAGCAATAAAAAACACAAAAATATTTTAATTATCAATGATTTAATTAGTAAAATAACATTACAGAAAAAAAATGCAATATACCGGGACCACAAAAACTGAACCGTGATATAACAGGGGTTTACTGTGTGTGTATATATGTATATGTGTGTGTATATATATATATATATAATATATATATATATATATATATATATATATATATATATATATATATATATATATATATATATATATATATATTTTTTTTTTTTTAATTCCTCTTTGGGGCTCGAGCAATAAGGTGTACCCGCTATTATTCCTGCCCACCCACCAGTCATCTTGCTAAGGTGTGTGTTGTGTACCAGAGAGGACATCCGAATGGTTGTAGCAACTGTGCAGGCGAAACCTCTCACTTCCAAAGTCCTGACAGACCTAAGAAATTGTGTGTTGTGGTGTTTTATTTTTTTCGTTTAAGATTGAGTGGATAATGCGTAGAACTTGTGTTAGGTGTTCTTGGGGAGGTTCCCCTTTACTTTCTGTTATAATGACATGATAGGAAGTCGGGGGAAATCTTTCCTTTGGGGGACTCGCATTAATAAATTCCAGCTGAAGGCTTTTATCACTTATGTACTATATCCAAAATCTAAAGATTTTTTTTTTTGCTGGGGTTAGAAATGAAATACTAACTTTATGTACATTCTTCCTTTTTTTTTTTTTTTTTTTTTTTTAGGGATTTCTTATTTAACGCCATTGAAACAATGCCCTGTGTTAGGAAGAAAGCAGAGTGGGCCCTGCGCTGGATATCAGACAGGAAAGCTACATTTGGTAGGTAATACCTGAGCATTTATCTAAATCATGGGAGTTTATTTACTAAAGCTGGAGAATGGAAAATCAGGCTCACTTCTGCATAGAAACCAATCCGCTTCTAACCTCAGCTTGTTCAATTAAGCTTTGACAATAAAACCTGGAAGCTGATTGGTTTCTTTGCAGAAGTGAGCCTGATTTGGTACTCTCCATCTTTAGTAAATAAACCCCATAATGTCTTGTTTTGGTTACCATCCTTTGTAAGGATACCAATGCATGTGTAAAGCAATCTCTGACCGTAACTGCCATTAATCTGGAACAAGCAAGCAGCCAGTGAAGTGTTTTGGGTTGGTGACTCAAAGTCCTGGAAGCACTAGCATTTTCTGGGCATCAGCAACGGCAGCCCACAGGATTTCTTTTGTAAGCAAAATGCAAAGCCCAATGATGTACAAAGTGCAGAAACTGATGGGAACCGAGGTGCTGTCACTTAGTTGGGTGATGTGTGTGAAGGACTATTACGAAGGTTGCTTTTGTCTGTCGGTCACTTAAAGCCAGACTTCAGGCAAAAACATGTTTTCTCCCATGCAGTGGGGCTGTGCCCCGCATTGCATTGATTAACTGCTGTGTCCCTGGGATATAGCGCAACCCCGATCTCGGTAAGGTGCCGATTTAATGTGGCCCTTTACCCATGTGATCAGCTGTGTCCAATAACAGCCGATCACATGTTAACACGGAAATGCCATTTATCGGCTCTCCTCAACTCACACTGACAGCATGTGAGGAGAGGAGAGCCGATGAGCAACATCTCCTCACAGTGGAGACCTGTACAGGTAATCAGCGCACTGATCATCAGTGCCCTTATCAATGCAACCCCATCAGTGCCCATCTGTGATGCCAATTTGTACCCAACAGTGCTGCATATCAGTGCAGCCTCATCAGCGCACATCAGTGAAGTCGTTTTCCAACAGAAACTAAGAACACTTTTTTTAAGCTAAAAAAAAAATGCTAAATCACCACACAATTGTCATTTAAAGTGTGATCGTGCTGAAAGCTGAAAATTGGCCTTGGCAGGAAGAGGGTGAAAGTGCCCGGTAGGCAAGTAATCAAAAGAATATAAAACGGTCAACTTCATTCTCAATGGGCTTTGATGTGTAAGGTTGAAATGAATATGCCAGCCCAGTTCCTGCAACTTCAAACTGATCAGATCAGTCCCAATTCCTGCACCTTCACACCTCAGATCACCCCAATTCCTGCACCTTCACACCTCAGATCACCCCAATTCCTGCACTATCACACCTCAGATCACCCCAATTCCTGCACCTTCACACCTCGGATCACCCCAATTCCTGCACTATCACACCTCAGATCAGTCCCAATTCCTTCACCTTCACACCTCAGATCACCCCAATTCCTGCACTATCACACCTCAGATCACCCCAATTCCTGCACCTTCACACCTCGGATCACCCCAATTCCTGCACCTTCACACCTCGGATCACCCCAATTCCTGCACTATCACACATCAGATCAGTCCCAATTCCTTCACCTTCACACCTCAGATCAGTATTGGGGCGCCTGCCTTTTACTTGCACTTGATCTTTAATTACATCCTAGTCACCCTTTTGCAGCTATAAGAGCGTCAACTCTTCTAGGAAGGCTGTCCACAAGGTTTAGGAATGTGTCTATGGGAATGTTTTGACCATTCTTCCAGAAGCACATTTGTGAGGTCAGGCACTGATGTTGGTCGAGAAGGCCTGGCTCCACTCCAATTCATCCCAAAGGTGTTTTATCGGGTTGAGGTCAGGACTCTGTGCAGGCCAATCAAGTTCCTCCACCCCAAACTCGCTCATCCATGTCTTTATGGAGCTTGCTTTGTGCACTGGTCCAAATCATTTGGTGGAGAGGGTTTATGGTGTGTGTTTTTTTTTGTTTTTTTTTTTTTTTTTTTTCAGGGGTTGGGCTTGACCCCCTTAGTTCCAGTGAAGGGAACTCTTAAGACGTCCGCATACCAAGACCATTTCATGCTTCCAACTTTTTGGGAACAGTTTGGGGATGGCCCCTTCCTGTTCCAACATGACTGCACACCAGTGCACAAAGCAAGGTCCATAAAGACATGGATTAGCGAGTTTGGGGTGGAGGAACTTGACTGGCCTGCACAGAGTCCTGATCTTTACCCGATAGAACACCTTTGGGATAAATTGGAGCAGAGACTGGACATCTAGTCCAACATCAGTGCCTGACCTTACAGATGTGCCCCTGGAAGAATGGTCAAACCTTCCCATAGACACACTCCTAAACCTTGTGGACGGCCTTCCCAGAAGAGTTGAAGCTGTTAGAGCTGCAAAGGGTGGGCCAACTCAATGTTAAACCCTACAGACTACACGCACATGAACTTTAATGACATTCCAGTCTTAAAGGCCAAGAAAAGCTAATTATCTTCTTCCCAAATGCTATATTGGTATAAACAGTGATTCAGTTAAGTGATCTACTTTCACAGATAGAAATCTGAGCGTACTTTGTCTGCATTTGAGCTTGTGCAGAGTCAAATTCAGGAAGAGTCCATGTCCTAGAATGGCCTCCTTCCACTTCATAGGCCTATTTTCTTCTGGGAGTGTTACATAAGTGCCTGTGTTGGCCCTGCGCCTCTATCCCTTACCACCCCATATAAGCTTTTATGTAACTGCTGAGGGAGGAGTGCAGGGGAATACTATTGAGTAGGGCTGCGCATCTTCACTTACCTCACGATTCGATGCGATTACGATTATTAGGGTTGCGATTCGATACGATTCGATTCCGCGATGCATCACGATGCATCACGATTACTATGGGGACCCTTTTCTAAAGGGGGATCTATGGTGACCCTGCTCTAAAGGCGGATCTATGGGGACCCTTCTCTAAAGGGGGATCTATGGGGACCCTGCTCTAAAGGAGATCTATGGGGAGCCTGGGCCTGTCCTAAAGGGGATCCAGGGGAACTGAGCTCTAAAGGGGGATCTATGGGGACCCCGCTCTAAAGGGGGATCTATGGAATAGATCCCCTTTAGTGCAGGGTCGCCATAGATCCCCCTTTAGAGCAGGCCAGCATCCCCAGAGATCCCCCCTTTAGTAGAGCAGGTCCCCCCATAGATCCCCCTTTAGTAGAGCAGGTCCCCTCATAGATCTCCCTTTAGAGCAGGCCACATCAGGTTAGAAGAGTTACCTGATGCTAGTTGTAGTACCGTAGGCCCTGGTAAGGAGGAATGCTGGGCTCTGTAGTCCCCCTAGTTGTAGTATAGCCGGCTCTGGTAAGGAGGAATGCTGGGCTCTGTAGTCCCCCTAGTTGTAGTATAACAGGCTCTGGTAAGGAGGAATGCTTGGCTCTGTACAGAGCTACAGAGCCCAGCATTCCTCCTTACCAGGGCCTGTTATACTACAACTAGGGGGACTACAGAGCCCAGCATTCCTCCTTACCAGAGCCTGCTATACTACAACTAGGGGGACTACAGAGCCCAGCATTCCTCCTTACCAGGGCCTACTGTACTACAATTAGGGGGGCTACAGAGCCCAGCATTCCTCCTTACCAGGGCCTACTGTACTACAATTAGGGGCAGCTACAGAGCCCAGCATTCCTCCTTACCAGGGCCTGTTATACAACAACTAGGGGGACTGCAGAGTCTGTAGTAGTCCCCCTAGTTGTAGTATAACAGGCCCTGGTAAGGAACAATGCTGGGCTTCTGTAGTGCCCCTAAGCAGGCCCTGGTAAGGAGGAATGCTGGGCCCTGTAGTGCCCCGACTTACCAGGAAGCAGAGCTGCAGCCAGTTGTGGATGAAGTAGCGGTAGGTGTATGGAGTAGGGCTCGGACAGGTCCTGGGTGATGAGCCTCATGTCGGGAATTTGGAGCTCGGACTAGTGCAGTGCACGGTACAGGCGGAAAGCAGGGCCTCCTCGCTCCCTTGTGGTCAACTCAGGCTGTCTGCCGAGAACCGCACTGCTACCAGAAGTGTACCGAGCCGGGAAGGCCGCGACTTCGGGCGGCCGGGCTGTCACAGCGGGCGGTCGGGCAGCAGCGTGCTAAGTGGGCGTGCCGTGTGTATCCCGGGGCCAGAGAGAGCACTGACAGCTCCGCTCTCCTCCTCTCCCACGCCGCGTGGAGGAGCTCCGTATCCTACAAGCCCGGCCAGCGCTGCAATGTCACTTCTGTCCCCGCCCCCGGAAGTGACGTCATTAGGTAATCTATTATTCAACCACCCCGAATCGATGCAGAATCGCGAAGGGTCGCATCGCGATGCATCGATTCGGCGATTATATTCAGCAGCCCTACAGTTCTGTGTCTGCTGGGGCTGATGACATCACATCCAAGATGGCGGCACCAAGCAGCAGTCTCCCACCTCTTGGATATCTACACAACATGGTACAATAACACTCCCAAAATACACTAAAAGCACGTCATCTTATGGGAAGATTGTTAATGAAAATGACTGATGACCAATTAAATCTTAACATATAGAATGACTTGTTGTGACATGTTTTAATGACAGGAGAACGAGTGGTGGCATTTGCTGCAGTAGAAGGAATTTTCTTTTCTGGGTCTTTTGCTGCCATTTTCTGGTTGAAGAAGAGAGGTCTGATGCCCGGTCTCACCTTCTCCAATGAGCTCATCAGCCGAGACGAGGTAACTTCCCTTCTGTAAACCGATCAGTCCTGTGTTTCCAGTAGCAACCTAGGGGATATTCAACATTGTTTTATCCTCTTATGGCAAAGGGTAACACAAATGCCAACGCCTGAACACAGTTCTGCCATATTTGACATATGTTAGAAAAACTGTATGCATCATCCCAACTACTCAGTGTAACCAGGTGGATTATATCTGGGTATTTTTTTTTTTTTTTTTTTTTCCAGGACAAATTGTAATTTGATTTGTTGGGAAATGTTAATGGATATCCCATATTATTATTATTTATTTATTTTTTATTATTATTATTTTAATTTATTTTTTTTTGTATTTATTATTTTTTCAATTGTCAAAGGAAAGCTGGCAAAAGATGGGTGTGTGGGGTGTTTTTTTTTTTTTTTTTATATAAATCCAGCTGTATATTTCTTGCTAATACCATAACCTACCACCAAAGAAGAACACAAAATAAATTCTCCTGCTCCTGACGTTCCCAGTGATATCCCATATGTGTATGTTATTTGCAGTTTGTACTCTTAGCAGGGCCCAGAACAATGGTGCTCATTTTTTTTTTTCTGTGCTACCTAAGACACAATGACACTTAATTAAAACCATCCAACAATGACCTTTTATTCTAACTCTAACCCTGTTCCATCTCGTGTGTTTTTTTTTTTTCCTCTTTTTTTTTACAGACTTTGTTTACTCTTTTTTTTTTTTTTTTTTTCCTCTAGCAAGGAGAAAAGGACGCAAATGGGTTGATTTACTAAAACTGGAGAGTGCAAAATCTAGTGCAGCTGTGCATGGTAGTCAATCCGCTTCTAACTTCAGCTTGTTCAGTTAAGCTTTGACAAAAGTACCTAGAAGCCGATTGGTTTCTATGCACAGCTGCAGCAGAGATTGGATTCTTCAGTTTTAGTAAATCAACCCCATAGAAGTTTTTCTCCATTCAGGAGGAGGAGAAAACACACACTGGGTGCACTGTGCAGTGATTAATCACTTTGCTAGCCAAACACAGGCTATCATGGTAATCGGGTGATCGGGACTTAAGTCTCCTGTTTTGAATCGTTCATAGAAGACCTGGGAAGAGCATAGTCTCTGTGCTGGGAGTGCGATTTGCAGCACTCTCTCGACACACACACAGCGGCAAAAATCTATTCGTCTCCACGGATAATGACCGATTTCTGTGAGGCTGTATATATGTGTTCGCTTGACGGCCAAGAGGTTGATCTGATAATGCTATCATAAAGAAGGAAAAGAAGGAGCAGTGCAGGGGGATGTCCCTAAAAAAGAAATGTGCCTCATGCAAACTGTCCTCTGCCTGGAAAAAAGTGCTTTGCCAAGACTGCATTGCCATGGATAGAAAGGTGGAAGGTTATTTAAAGAAGGCATGGGATGCAGTTACTAACTTTCAACTGGCCATTGCGTCCACCTGTGTAGCCAGGACATTGGATCTCTGAAAGAGTTGAAGACCCTCCTAGAATAAGAAACCCCCAAAAGAAGAGATTTTTGGATTCACTCCCCATCCTCAACCAGGCCGTGGCTTATGTTGTGGACTCCTCCGCAGAGGCCATCAGGTTTTCAGCTAGATGTACAGCTTTTAGGCCCCTTTCACACAGGCGGACCGTTCAGATCCGCCTATCAGTTTTTTTGGTGGATCTGAACGACGGTCCCCCCATGCATCCCTATGGAGCATCAGATGTCAGCAGAGACATGTCCGCTGACATCCGATCCGTCAAATCTGGACGGATGGAAACCCTATTTTCCATCCGTCAAGCGGATGGTCCTTTCCCATCCGATTTCCCTCATAGAGATGTATGGGGCTCTGACAGATGTGTCTCCGCACACAGTGCGGAGAGCAGCTGTCATTCTCCTGCTCAGCGGGGGATCGGCGGATTGATCCCCCGCTGAGACAGACGTAGTCCACCGACGGAGCGCAGTGTGTGAAAGAGCCCTTATAAATAAGGACTGGGGGCTTCCTACCCTCTTGGCAAAGGGTTACAACCAACAAATTCATCCTGGATCTAATCGGCAAAGGTTACAAGATAGAATTACATAGTACACCCCCAAGCCGCTTTTTAGTGACTCCACTGCCAAGACTCAGACATGGCAAGCTGCCATGACGAATCTAATCCAGGAGTTTCTGGATCAGGATGTAATTTCCCCCATCCCTTGAGCAAGGGTACGGGGGTTCTTTTCCCATATGTTAATCAGAAGGAAACCTTCGGTGAAATACAGCCTGATCCTGAATTTAAAGGAAGTCAACAAAAGTGTTGTGTACAAAGAATTCAAGATGGGCACGATTTTCACAACAAGAGAGCTATTATACAGATAAGCTTTATTGGCAGCAATCGATCTGAAAGATGCACACCTGCATATTCCGATCAGAGGCTGCTCCAAACCCTTCCTCAGGTTTATAATGAAACTACCAGGCCAGACAAATTTTCTTCCAGTTCAATGCCCTCGCGTTCGGGTATGCATCTGCTCCGAGGATCGTGAGGAAGGTCCTGGCTACCTGGACGATCTGCTGGTTTTTGCAGAGTCATTCACAGAGCTGGAGAAAAACGGACACCATATACCATCTGCAATCGCTGGGATGGATTGTGTACACAGAAAAGTCAAATTTGCAACCATCCCAGAAAGTGGTCTTCCTAGGTTACATGCTGCACTCTGTAGAAGTGAAAATATATTTACCGGAAGAGAAGAAAGATCTATTGATCTATAGATCTATTGAAACCTCCAATCTCCTCCTGAGACAGGCAGTCTCCATCAGGAAAATAAGGGAAATGAGGCTTTTGGTCCTAATGACGGAATCTATCCCAGCAATCTCCTGGGCCCAAGCACACGAGAATACTACAGAATTTCTCCCTGTCAGTGTGGAATGGGCAACAGAGTACCTTGAACTATCGAGTAACCCTGCCGGATCAAGTAAGAGTGTTTGCATTGGTGGCTGCTGGAAGACAACTTGTCAAGTCTGGATAACAACCAATGCGAGTGCATGGGGTTGGGGAGCCCACATGGAACATCTGGCTACACAGGGATAATGGGAGAGAGCAGAGGCCGCCTGCTCTTCCAATGTAAGGGAACTAAAGGCAGTATGGAAAGCTCTTCTCTCTTCGGACCCAACATAGAACCAAAATATGTCTTTTATCAGACAATGTGGAGGCAGTATCCTACAGAAAGAAACAAGGGGGTATGCGGGCTCCCTCCCTCATGGAGGTGGCAAAACTGATCCTTACATGGGTGGAAGAAAACACCCTCTCTCTTTTGCAGCCATTCACCTCAAAGTGGAGCTGAATTCTCTGGCGGATTTCTTGAGTAGAGAAAAGATTTGTTAAACAGAATGGAGCTTGAATCAGGAAGTGTTCGAGTCAATCGGGGAGATGTGGGGTCGTCCTGTTCGCCTCAACCAACATTTGATCACCTGTGCAATTTTTTTTCTCTTTCTGCTATATAACACCCCCCCCCTCCCCCCCCAAAAAAAAATGTAAAAATCAAAATCTTTAGGCCAATTTGTATTCAGCTATATATATTTTGTAAAAAAAAAAAAATTGCACTAAGCGTATTTTGATTGCTATGCGCAAAAGTTAGCGCGTCTACAAACTAAGGAAAAGATTTAGGTCTTTTTTTTTTTTTTTTTATTTATTTATTTTTTTTACTAGTAATGGCGGCGATCTGCAATTTTTAGTGGGACTGCAGCATTGCGGCAAACAGTTTGGACCTTTTTTTAACTGAAATTTTTGACACTTTTGGGGGGACCAGTGACATTACTACAGTAATTCATGCTAAAAATATGCGCTTTTATTGTAATAATGACATTGGCAGGGAAGGGGTTAGCCTATGGGCCATCAAGGGGTTAAGTGCGAGCCTAGGCACTGTTTACATGTTGTATTTGGGATGGGTTTGTGAAATGATCATAGAGTCCTGCAATCCTATATAGAAGGATCACAGGCGCGGCGCTCTGTGATCATTTCAGAGAGAAGAATGGTCCGCTGTGTTTACAAGAAAAACAAAAAAAGAAGTTTATGACCAGCTTATGTAATGAACTGTTATTGTTTTATTTATGTAGTATAGTTGGAAAAATTTTGTCTGTTCTCTACAGGGTCTGCACTGTGATTTTGCCTGTCTGATGTTTCAGTATTTGGTGAACAAACCGTCACAGCAAAGGGTCACCGAGATCATAAACAGCGCTGTCAGGATAGAACAGGTACCGTCTAGTGTGAATGCCAGTGTGAATAGAAAAGCGACCATCATTTTACATTATAAAGCATGTATATAAAACCCAGCAATCCACTTTTTATTTGCTCCCTTTTGGTCTGTTAAGCCGGCCATAGATGGAGTGATTTTATTTCCTGCAACCACAGGATGGGGGAGCCATCCTGGCCGGAAGAAAACAGTGATTATTGTTAGCAGCAATAATTGCATGAAAAATCTGACCGGCTGGTTGTACCCAAGTTGATCGATTGATCAACTTGTGTATAATCAGCCTGCCCATACATGGCTCAAATCCAACTGTAGTGATAAGAAAATTCTAAAGAACTGGATGGAAATTTTTTTTTTTTCTTGAACAAGCTTCTAACAGAATGTTTAAAAGCAAATTAATATTTGAAGTACAGTAGTTTTGAATTACATTCAGCAAGTCTGTTGGCATTATTAACTATACAGGCTATATATATATATATATATATATATATATATATATATATATATATATATATATATATATATATATATATAATATATATAATGAACATTTGAACCAAAATCTACTAGTGTATGGCCAGCTTTAGGAGGTCGTACATGGATTGTGGAGATGTGGTAAATATGTGTTTTTTTGTTTCTATGGCATATCCTTTATTTAGTAATGAGGATGTCTAGAATGCAGTAATCCAACGTTGGCATTCATCACTCTGAGCAATGCAAGACAATAGCTGATTGGTCACTATTAGTTCCTGTATGCTGACCATAAGACAGGTTGTAGTAATTACATTACACTCTGATTTTGTTTTTAAGAAATATAATTATATATCCTGAGTACAGTAGGTGAACATGTGGTCCTATAAAGAATACTGATTTATATTAAAGCGTAACCTAAGCAAGCCAAGGCCTTCCCCCACCCACCACCGTTTTTTCTTCCTTTTTTAAAATTTTTTGGAATGTTAGAACTTGTTGCTGATTTTCATTAAGCTTGGTGTCCCCAACAAAGAGATTTGTGAGAGGTCCTAATCCGTCCTACTCTGTTCAAAATGGAAGAAATACATTTTGAAAGGGCTTTTGCTGTAAATGCTTTGCTGAATTTTGTAACCCTGACCTATGTCCTCTCTTTGCAGGAGTTTCTATCAGAAGCCTTACCAGTAGATCTCATAGGGATTAACGGCAGACTAATGAAGACTTACATTGAATTTGTAGCAGACCGCTTGCTGGTTGAACTTGGCTTTTCAAAGGTAAGTGAAGTTAATGTACAATATGTGTGTAAAGCGTAGCATTAATTGACAGTGCTGTAAAGAAGTACCTGTAAAAGGTAACAGTGTCAGAGGTTTAGCTATTGGTCCATGCAGGAAAATATTGTTTGGAGGATACCGGTTATTGGCTAATTGAGTAGATTACAGCTGCTTCTTTTGGCATAAAGAAATGCAGTTCTTTTCTATGCAGAAAATTAAAAAGTGTTTTTTTTTTTTGTTTTTTTTTTTTTTGTTTTTTTTTTTTTTTTTTTTTAATGCCCCTTGCACACAGAGCCATCCAGCTGCAGTGTACCCTCCCAGCATTTCTAGTGACCTGTGTTTTCAGATCCTCTTCCTTGAACGAACGGGTCCTAGACACTGGCTGGGTCTGAACGGTACAGCATTCAGCCTCATCAAACTGCAGCCTGCCAATAAGTTTAGGAAGCTGCCTGGAGTGTGGCTGGATGATGTACCTGTTTCTCCCAGGTGCACTTAAACACTGGAAGGAATGCACTGCAGCTGCACAGGCCTGTGTGCAAGGAGCCTTAGGCCCCTTTCACACTGGCAGTCTGCCAGCTAAACAGCCTGTTCAGCAGGGGATCTCTCTGCTGATCCCCGCTGAGTAGGTGGATGACAGGGTTGTGTCCACTCTGCTGATGCAGAGCTGACACGGACACAGGCCGCTGTTCCCTATGGGCTGTCGGATGGAACGCACCGCCTATCTTTCCAACTGTTTTCTGATCCAATCCACCAGACAGATGGGGAACGCTATCCGTCTGTTTTTATCGGATGCCGGTGGGTGTCAACTGACACATCCGCCGCTTCATAGAGCACTATTGGTGGTCTAGTCAGTTTTGCAGGCGAACCCGATTGGTTCATCAGTGAGAAAGGGAGACTTGCTTAATAAACGTTGGCTCAAGAAACCTGTATCCAAGTATTGATAAGGTAGAACAATTCCAGAGAGAGGCCACAAAAATGGTAAAAGGTCTGAGGGATAAATTCTATCAGGAGGAGAGATTTAAGGAACTTAATCTGTACAGCCATAGAGAAAGGGTGGCGGGGGGGTGGACATGATTAAAACCTTTTAAATACATTGAGTGTGAATACATTTCAGGAAGGCAGTATTTTTCAGGAAGGCAGTATTTTTAATATGTAGCTAAGAGCTAAGAATCAGAACATGACCTAAGACTAGCAAGAGGAAAGTTCACAACTAAACCATAAAAATATTATTTTACCACAGTCGTGTGTGTGTGTGTGTGTGTGTGTGTGTGTTACCTGGGGAAGAGATGGTACCAGGATGGAGTATGGGAAGAAGTTAAGCTGACAGTCAGTGTAATGCTTTGGGCAATGTTCTGCTGGGAAACCTTGGGTCCTGCCATTCATGTGGATGTTACTGGACACATACCTTCTACCCAAAACATTTTTGCTGACCCAAGTACACTCCTTCATGGAAACAGTATTCCTTGATAGCAGTGGCCTTTTTCAGCAGGATAATGCACCCTGTCACACTTCAAAAATGGTTCAAGAATGGTATAAGAAACACAGCAATAAGTTTGAGGTATTGACCTCCAAATTCTCCAGGTCTCATTCCAATCGAGCATCTGTGGCATGTGCTGAAAAAAAAGTCTGATCCATGAAGGCCCCACCTCCCAACTTACAGGACCTTTAAGGATCTGCTACTGGCGACTGGGTGCCAGTTACCACAGCGTAGCTTCACAGGTCTAGTGGGTTCTATGCTTCAGTGGGTCAGGGCTGTTTTGGTGGCAAAATTAGGGCCTACTGAATATTAAAGAAGATTTACAACCAAAGTTAGTTTAGGTGTACATCTCCTATGGATCACAGGAGTGCAGCTCGTTCTGCACTTCTGGGACCCGTTGTCAGCAGAAAATGGGCTGAAGTCGGCATTCTGCTGACGTCGCAGAAGTCGGCCCAGGCACCGGGTCATCACAACAATTGAAGTCGGGATCCGCCAGGTGCCTGGACCAACACCCAACTCGGCCTCTCAGCGAGAGCCTGAGCCGGCCACTCCCCATCCCCTCCACAGCCCAGTGCTATATGTGTGTGTGTGTGTTATATATAATTTCCTGGACCTCCCCGTGTCAGCCTATCTTGGGGTCAGCTCTGACCTCTCCAGAAAAACAGTACAGAAGGTAGCCATTGAATGTAAACTCGTACAGACAGCATATAGAAAAGAGTGCAGTGGCCCGCCAAGGGTGCCATCCGCCTAGATATAACTTGGCTCCTCTGAACTAAACAGACAAGCCAGGAAGGAAGGTACGACTTGATAACACAAAAAGGTAAAGAGAGAAACCAAGGGGAAAGAAAAAGGCAAGAATGGGGGAAGGGAGGAGGCTTGGAGCTAGAGGGGGAGGAATAGAAAGGGGGGTAAGGGGAAACACTAAGAAGAGAATTAGAAAAGAACAAGGGGAAAAGACAGCCAATAGAACATCCTAGAACAGCGCCAAAAATAACAGCAAAGTATATGAAAAATTCTTTCCCATATGGGTCCACTATACACAGAGGTACAAAGATAGTAATATGCGATGTAGTGATATATAATTCTGCAAAAACTATATGGCCTCACCTGGTGTAAGCCTAGGATCCACTGGTACGGGGGTAGATAGCGTGGCCTGGAGCACTCCAAGGTGTCTGCACAGAGTCAGTGACTGAGGTGTAATAAATCCATGTGGCCCAGATACTGTGACATTGCTCATAACGGTCCCTGCATTTCTCGACCCACTCCTCCGCTGCCATAATGCTGTTGACCAGGCAGATCCACTCTAAATTGACACCGATTTAAAGAGATTGTATACGGTGGCGGGTGCAGCATGCAGGCCGGCTATGGCAGTCACGTCTGTGGCAGCGGCCCTCAAGATTTGAGTAACAGAGTTGGAGGCTGAGTCTTCGGGAGAGGGGCTTGGAAGTGATAATTCTTCTCTCCTGCTAGCGTGCAGCAGGGGCCATTGTCCCAGGCCCAAGCCGGGGAATGGGGTCAAGGAATTTATTCCCCCTTGGCAAGAAAGAAATCGGGAGGTTTCAGACCAGTCTTGGACCTAAAATGTTTTAATTCCTTTGAGGGTTCTGCCATTCAAGATGGAATCTTTGAAAACAGATTGTGAAAGAAGGAGACTGGATGGCCTCCATAGATCTGGCAGATGCCTACCTGCATGTTCCCATAGATGTGGATTTCCATTGCTTCCTCAGGTTTGCAGTATAAGGCGGAAATTTCCAGTTTCGTTGTCTTGCGTTCGGCCACTGCACGGCTCCCTGAATATTCTCAAAAGTGCTGTCAGATGTCATTGCAATTCTAAGGGTCAAAGACATCCAAATTTTCCATTACTTGGACGACATACTACTTCTGGGCCCTTCCAGAGCTCTTTCTGGAACGTGGCTCTGACTTGCGAGATGCTTTCTCGTTTCGGGTGGTTATTCAATCATCGAAAAAGTCTGATATGTCCGACCCAGGTGCTAGAATATCTGGGGGTACAGTTCAATACGGTGCTGGGTCATGTCTTTCTTCCCCAGAGGAGTGTTCAGGAGAGTCAAACCCGGATAAAGCAGGTGATGTCCAGATCCTTTTTGAGCTCGAAGAAATGTATGCAGTATCTTGGCCTTCTGTTCTCCACGATCCCGATGTGCCAGGTGGCAAAGGAGATTTCAATTCAATTTACTTCTCCAATGGGATCGCTACCCCTTGATCCAGAGGATCCGCATGCCGGTTTCTATAATTCTGTCTTTGGCTTGGTAGAGTCTCCCGCACTCTATTTCGGAGTAACGCTGGAGTCCCTGGAGCCGGTAGAGGTGACAATGGATGCCAGTCCGACGGAAGGCACAGATTTCTCACAGTTCAAATCTATTGGAGTTGGGGGCCTTTTGTCGCGCTCTACTAGTGTTCCAACCTGTCCTACAGGATGAGGCAGTCATGGTCCTGTCAGACAACAAAACCACCGTGGCTTACGTAACTCGGCAAGGTGGCACCAGGAGTCTCCCGCTTCTTCAGGTGGCCTGACAAATCTTTCTGTGGGTGGAAAGAAATGTTACTTCTTTACAGCAACCTACCTGCCAGGGGCCGTGAATGTTCTGGCGGATGAGTTGAGTCGAAGTTTCATAGACCACAACGAGTGGGGCCTAAATCCCAGATACTTACGAGGGATCTTCGAAGCCTGGGGGACACCAGCAATAGACCTTATGTCCTCAGCGAAGAATTATCAGCTTCCTCGCTTCTTCTCCCAAGTCTGGCATCTGCAAGCCTTGGGTCAGGATGCTCTCTCCAAGCCATGGAGTTTCCCCCTGGTGTGTGGGTTTTCTCTGCTTCCGTTGATTCTCAAGGTCTTGTTGAAGTTTTGTCAAGAAAAAGTTGCAGCCATAGTGATTTTGCCCTTCTGGCCCAGAAGGCCATGGTTTCCGCTAGTATGGAAGATGGTTGGTCATCCAATACCTCTACCCGTTTGCCAGGATCTCCTGCTGCAAAATTGAATCTGTCACCCGAACCCCGGAAGGCTAAAATTGATGGCATGGAGACTGAAAGAAGATCTTTGAGGGGTCTAGATCTTTCAGAACGGGTTCTAGATATCTTGGTGCAAGCTAATAAGAAAACAAATTCATCTTCTCACTGGATTCGGAAGGCTTTTTTGTCTTTCTCTGCAGAAAGGGATTGGAATTCTGGGTCTCCTTCGGTGTCTAATATTTTGGGAGTTCCTGCAGTGTGGTCTAGACAATGGATTAGCCTATAATACCTTGAAGGTCCAGATTTCCGCCTTGTCAGCCCTGCAAATAGGAGATGGGCATTGGATCCTTTGGTGGTCCATTTTTTATAAGCAACCAGGAGGATTAGACCTCAAGTGAAATCGTTGTTTCTCAAATTGGACTTGTTTTTGGTCTTGAAGGCCATGTTGGCTCCCCCATTTAACCCGGTTTCCTAATGCTCCTTATTTCATTTGACCTTAAGCACGGCTTTCTTGATGGCCATTGCCTCGGCCAGGAGAGTCTCTGAATTATGTGCCTTCTCCATGAGGGAACCATATTGTCTGTTTCTTCAGGACAGGGCTGTGCTCAGACCGGTACCAAGTTTTCTTCCGAAAGCTGTAACCTAATTTTATTTAAGTTGGGAGTCAGTGCTCCAGCCCTTTCTGGTGGCTGAAGCAGATGCTGAATGGAGGAAGCTGGACACTGTTTCCTCCTTATCTACCTACCTGGACCGGACTAAGTAGTTCCAAAGACAGGATCAACTGTTTGTTTTCCCGATCAGTCCAAAGAAGGGGTTGGCGGTGCCGTCCAAGATCAAATCCTCTTGGATCGTCAAGACCATTCAAATTGCATACAAATCTTTAGGTCTTCCTCCACCCTCTGAAGTTAAGGCATGTTGGACTAGGGTTATGGCAGCTTCCTGGGCAGCGTATGCTAAAGTATCGTCTGAAGTAGTATGCAGAGCAGCAAGCTGGAGCGCGCCCAATACCTTCATCCCTCATTACAGGGTGAATGTGTCTCCTCCGTCTTCAGAAGTCTTTGGTTTTTTTTTTTTTTTTTACTATTAAATTTTTTTTACTATTAAATTCTTATTTTTAACTTAATATCCAATATGTTTATCATTATACCCGATGTGCATTTTAAGACATCGGTGAAACACTTTTTTAAGTTGATGTATGCACATTCTGAAGGGGTATATTTGAAATCCGCAAGGGGCATAAGGTATTTGTCATTTTTTGTTTATATATCCGGATTCATGTAAAGATTATGTATATCGGCATATTAAGGAAATAAACCGGAGCTGACTTCCTGTTGGGTGTACATGAGGCTAGGTACACCCAACAGGATAAGGAAATACGTATCCATGATCCGTACAGAGTGGTATAAAAAGAACGCCCTCCTGACAGCCGGAAATAAGTCTGTGAGAACGCCTATTGGTTGGCGAAACGCGTCAACGCAATTTCCGGCTGCACGCCCGTAGCATCGTCACTTCCGGTAGCGGTGGAACGCACGCCGGAGCCAAGCCCCGCTGCGCACCGTCATCCGACTAGGATCTACCATTACCCTGTATCGCCTGTATTTATCATATGGAATGTGAGTTTATTCATCTTTTACTACCATTAAAACCTGTGTTAAGCAGTATTACACTATTGGCATTCCTCTTTTCCCTTATGTATGGCATAACCCTTGCTGAGAGAGCTTAGGGGATCCACACCGGTTACCATCCTGGTTAAAGGATCGCTGCCCGGAATATATACCGGACCCTGCCTGTGAGACCCACACACCATAAGGTCTGGGGGTCCACGCCGTCCGGTAAGTGTAATCACTCTTGGGGAGAGGAACCATTCACCTTAGCACCGCATCACTGTGGCATACGTGTGTCTTCCAGCACTTGAGCACTTTATTTGGCTGTTTCTCTACGGAACTTTCACTGGCTACTTGCTGCACGATTTATTGGACTGTTTCCAATTTTATTTTTATATTTTAATATTGGTTCATACCATAGCACCATATCACTGTGACACACGTGTATTTTCCAGCATGCGAGCACTTTATTTTCTTTTTTAGAACTTTCACTGGCTACTTGCTGCACCGTTATATGGACTGTTTCTATTTATTGGTTCAATAATTTTATTTATTGCAATTGATTGCTCATTCATTTGATTTTTTATCATATCACTAGAGGTTATTTTTAGAATACCCATATTTATTATTTTCTGATTCACTTATTACCCAACACATTGATCCCTTTATGAGGGCTGATACACCATTTTTTGCGCTGTTATTCATTTCTACCAGTCAGTGCTCCAGCCCTTTCTGGTGGCTGAAGCAGATGCTGAATGGAGGAAGCTGGACTCTGTTTCCTCCTTATCTACCTACCTGGACCGGACTAAGTAGTTCCAAAGACAGGATCAACTGTTTGTTTTCCCGATCAGTCCAAAGAAGGGGTTGGCGGTGCCGTCCAAGATCAAATCCTCTTGGATCGTCAAGACCATTCAAATTGCATACAAATCTTTAGGTCTTCCTCCACCCTGTGAAGTTGAGGCATGTTGGACTAGGGTTATGGCAGCTTCCTGGGCAGCGTATGCTAAAGTATCGTCTGAAGTAGTATGCAGAGCAGCAAGCTGGAGCGCGCCCAATACCTTCATCCCGCATTACAGGGTGAATGTGTCTCTTCCGTCTTCAGAAGTCTTTGGTTCTACTGTTAATATGGCGGCTTATATAGCGGCTTTCAGCCATTAATTATATTTATATTTAGCAGCATCAAGTGCTGGACTGTTTGTTTTTCTTTTTTACTTAGATTATCCTCCCTCCCTCTCTTAGGACTGAGACTAAGGCTGACATGGGGAGGTCCATGAATACGGAAAACTTTTATCCCTACTTACCGAAATTTTCCTTTCCTGGATCCCCCCCATGTCAGCCGGGGATTCTCTCTCTATTTTTCCGTTGCGAGGTGGGATGATATGAACACTTGCTTGGGCAGACAGCCGCCCTTTATGGGCTAAGAAAAAGGTGGTCCTGGAGGGGTTAGAGGGGGCGGAGCTGATCCATGGTAGGCTGACATGGGAAGGATCCAGGAAAGGAAAATTATGGTAAGTAAGGATAACCATTTTCTGTAATGTATATAATAAATTAAATTATTATATGAATCTGAATGGATCTGCAGCCTCCTAGAACCTGTGATGTTTTGTTGTAGGTGAGCCACTCTGATCACCTAGGTAGGTTGTGCTGTGCTGATCTTCAAATTTCTATGCAAAATGTACCAGACAGGGTCTGGAATTTGGAACAATAGACTCTCTGCAGTCTTTAATGACATGGAACCGCTGCAATGTAATGGTAGCCAGAAACCATATGACCTAAGCTGCCTAGGTTTCATCACACAAGGAAGCAGCTTTTTTTAGCAAGAGAAGGGTACATTGATTCTCAGAATATTCACATAACGCAGTTAAGTGGAATTATAAATAAAATAATTATAGTTTTAAACTTTTATCTTCCTTTCAGGTGTTTCAAGTAGAAAATCCTTTTGATTTCATGGAGAACATTTCTCTGGAAGGGAAAACCAACTTCTTCGAGAAGCGTGTTTCAGAATACCAGCGATTCGCGGTGATGTCACATACACAGGACAATGTCTTCACGCTTGATGCAGATTTTTAATTGACTGACTGAGGTGGCATGTGACAAACCGGAGTAGAGGCCGTGGTCTGAGGGTCAAGCCACATACAAAGCTCGTGCTATATCGAATGAGCTCCTCCGTCCAGACACATGGGGCATTTAGTGTTCTTAACATGTCCATTGTGGCTATTTAATGCTACTACAGTATGTGTGCCAAAGATGGCTCCTGTTTTCTAAAAACTGATTTTATTTGATTTTAAAATGTAACGGGGAATGGGTTGATCCTCCATCTCCTGAGCCAAGGCCTATGTCTTTGTTGGGAATGACTCTTCTGCTTTGCTTAAGCAGAAAAAGTAAAAAAAAAAACATTTTGGTAACTGTTCTACTTGAGGCAGTTGGCTAGAAGGAGCTATACTTTAAGTTATTTGAGACCTTATTGTATGTGTTAATAATGGATATGAAATGTGGCCTTTTTACTTGAATATATATATATTTATAAAGCTGTTTTTACGGTTTAGACCTTGTTCACACGGGCGCTGAAGCCTGTACATGGCGAACAACCATTTGTTTTTGTATCCCTAGCTGGCAGGTGCTGCATGCAGGCAGCCTTTGAAGATGCAGTGGCTGCACGGACACAGACTCTTATCCTAATATGATAGGCATGCAACATTACGACAAATGGACTGCCTGCACACAGCACCTGCCGGCTAGGGACACAGAAAGAAATGGTCTTTCAGGGGCATCAGCTTGTGAATGGGCATCAACGCCCCTGTGGATGAGGCCTTATTAAAGACATGCAAATGTTGTAATATACATTTTTTTTTATTTAAATATCTTTTCTTTGAAAAGCTTCTGAAGAATAGTAAACCACTTACAGTAGTACGCTAGCATATGTCACATACTGTAGTTACTAAGATTTAGGCTAGATTTACACTAGCCTGCAGATTTGTGCAATGCTGGTGTTCCAGTTCATTGGGCTGCTTTGTTTGTTTTTTTTTTTTTAACTTTATATAATTTGTCACTCAGAGGTTGATTTACTAAAGCTGGAGAGTGCAGAATCTAGTGCAGCTCTGCATAGAAACCAATCAGCTTCCAGCTTTTACTTTCAAAGATTTTTATTAAGTTTTAACAAAATCCATCAACAGATAACTGCATTTAGCCATATAAATTGGTAGGTAACTTACAGAAAGCTTCACCATACAAGTTATGACCTGTGGAGTGAAAAATGTCAGCCATAAACAACAATGCAGGTAAAGAGGCTCCTATGGAGGAAGAGCAACGTGAGTAAAAGTAGAACATCATGCAGTCGGGGGGGACCCCCCTGATCCCCAGGCAACCCCAATGGGATCACAATCTGTCGCCCGGAGAGCCAGGAAAGACCCCACCCGAATAAGTGATCAGCAGCAGACTGAGGGAGTTCAGAATGCAAAATAGTGAAGCCGGTTCGGATGAGAGTCAGGACCGCTTAGGTGATTTGCTAAGGTCTCTGGTGAGGAGCATAAATCAGGAGGGCAGTAACATCTGTGCTTCGATGAGAAGCATAAGTAGTATTTTCAGAAAAAAGGTCCTTATAGAAGGGAGACCGTAGAAGAGCAGGATCAACTAGAATCCTGGCATGGTTACCCTAACAAAAGTAGATACCTACCAACGGGTGGAGAAAGGGCAAAGAGACCAGGGGGTAAGAGAAGACAAACGGGATAACGGACAAGAAGAAGAAAAGAGAGGGGGGAGAAGAGTAGGGGTGGGATACATATACGCCCTGGAGGTCCCAAGATCCACTAATGGTGTGAGATAGACCCCTCAATAGATAAGCGAGGTGTGAGTATAGGCAGCCCAGGATTCCCAAATGGTCTCAAATTTTTGGTACGTATTGAGCTTCCAGCTTTTTATTGTTAAGGCTTAATTGAACAAGCTGAAGTTGGAAGCTGATTGGCTACTATGCAGAGTTGCACCAGATTTTGCACCCTCTTGTTTTAGTAAATCAACCCCCTAGTGTCTATAGTGAGGATCTTGCAATGCCATTTTACAGCTATGTAGAAAAGAGCAGAGGAAATTGTCTGAAACTTTCCAGTTGACCATTCACTGTTTGAGCAGTTAATGCTCATCAAGATCATGAGGTTTTCCTGCAGTGTTACATTACATAGAGCAGGCCAGAGTTGAATGCCTTGATATGCTGACATGTGTTTTTAGCCTTTATTATTGCACTAGCTCCTATGTGACTAAAGGTGGTAAAGGTAATCCAGCAATTGGCACATCACCTTATGCTTCACACCGCTGATTGGATAGGCTAAAATACTTTAGAATAGTTGATTTAAACCCGCTGCTATATTGGTAGAGACAGTAGTTAGAAGCTGTTCTGAGCAACCCACCAAACACTCCACCAAGGACAGGGTGGGGGGCCATATGATTTTAGATTACTAGGCCAAATTCTGATGGTATAGGAATTACACCAGAATCCACTTCCCAACAACACAAGTGATGAGTATTTAAATTCATGTTTATAGTACTTTAAAAAAAAAAAATTACAGTGTTTAGTGTGCTTCCAATGTATGAAATAAATATGACATTTTAAAGGGAATGTATAGAGCTTTTAAATATTGTTTGAGAATGAAAAATTACGATTACATTTTTATTTTCAGGTAAATGAAGAATATTTCCTATTTCTATATCTAGCTGACCATGCATTATGCAATTTTCTTTCCTTCTACCACTGGTTGAAGTAAAGAAAATCCATACCCCCGTCAACGCAGTGTTTGTTGATGGAGGAATCCCTCCAGCTGCGCTGTTGGCAGTGGGAAGGTTCACTGCCCCCCAGAATACAATAATTACTGATGCCAGCTATAGCCAACAGGCTGGTTGTACTGAAGTTGATCAATAGATTAACTTCAGTACAACCATCCCCCCCATAGATGGATCGAAATTTGGTTGGTTCCTGTTGAACTGGCCAAATTTTAATTCATCTGTAGCTGTCCTAAAGTCATACTGTGTGTGTATGTGTGTGTGTGTGTGTGTGTGTGTGTGTGTGTGTATATATATATATATAATATAATATATATATATATATATATATATATATATATATATATATATATACACATACACTTTGCTGAAAAAGAGTCTGCTGTTGCTCAAGCTCAAATTTACATGCAGTTGAAAGAGTCAGAGTAGTGACTCATTGCCCTCTGTCTCTATCCCTGCCTGCTTCGTTAAGATAGTTAGACCATATCAGATTTTAACGAGAGACAGTCTGAAAGCAAACCGTTTCTGCTTTGCTGTCTCTTTAGAAAGCCCATTATGCTCTGTGACACCATTTTTTAGGGTGCACCTTAAATGTTTGTTTTAAATAAATTTTTTAATAAAAGATTTCATATAAATGGTAAACCGCAAATGTATAAACTAATAAAAAAAAAAATGTAGAAACCTAAAAATAAAAACCAGACGCACACCCATTAGTTTCACTTTAAATGTCCCAAGGGGATATTGATGTGTTTGCCCTCTTCTGCTACACTAAAGGCAGTGTGTGATCTGCACCCTTGCTGTGGGAGAGCCCAATACCACAATTAGCCAGTTTGCTCTGCTTAGGGTCAAAGAGTCGGGCAGTTCCTGCAGTACTTTGGGTATTGGGAAAGGTGCGCTGACTTTGAACCTGAATTAGTTCTGGTCAAATTGGTGGAATGCAACACCTTAAGTACCTGCAAAGGCTGGACTAATAATCTAGTGCAAAGAACAACAAAGGTTTGCAATACTGCATATTAACCAATCTGCTTCCAGTTCATTCAAGAACCTCAGGCTAAAATTATGTTCTATCTTTAATGGTAGAACTGCTTTCATCACAAAATTAACAGTTTCTGTAGCTGAGATGACCACTAGTATAGAAATGATCTGCCTAAACTAGAATCAGCAGTAGTCTGTCTATGCCAGGGGTCCTCAAACTTTTTAAACAGGGGGCCAGTTCACTGTCCCACAGACGCTATTGGGGGCCGGACTATAGTTTGAAAAAAATATGAACAAATTCCTATGCACATATTTTATTTGTAATGCACAAAACAGTACAATTATTTAAAACCATAGCCTCAGGAACTAAAGTGCAAGCAGTGCAGACAAGTCTCTGTATGAACCCTTCAGAGCTGAAGACCTGACACCCCCCGCTCCCCCAACTAGTGAATGACTAAAAGTTCCAGCATGAACCCACAAGCTCTAAGGGGTCATGCTGGGACTTAAAACCCTTCACTAGTTGGGACTGTCATGTCCTCAGCTCTGAGGGGCTCATACTGGGACTAGTAGTCCTTCACTTTTATCACATTCTTAGATTTCAGTGGGTCATGTTGGGACTTGTAGTCCTTCACTAGTTAGGAGGGATTGTCACGTCCACCGCTCAGAGGGGTTCATGCTGGATCTTGCAGTCCTTCACTTTTAGGAAGTTCATACCTCCCAAAAGTAATGGACTTCCAAGTCCCAGCATGAACCCCTGAGATCTAAGGATCGGAGCAGCCTCATCAGTGCTCATCAATGCAGCCTCAGCAGTGTCCATCAATGCAGCTTGATCAGTGCCCATCAATGGAGCCTCACCAGTGCCCATCAGTGCAGCCTGACAAGTGCCCATTAGCTCAGCCTCATCAATGCAGCCTCACCAGTGCCCATCGCTGTTGGTCCTGCAGGCCGCTGGCCTGTAAGTTTTGCGGGGAGCTAGCCATGGCCTGTGGGTCCTGCTGGCCTGTCGGTCCTGCTGTAAACTGGCCATGGCCAGCTCCCAGCAGGACCTGCAGGCCAGCAGGACTTAGTGGCCAGCAGGACCCATAGGCCATGGCCAGCTCCCAGCAGGACCTGCAGGACTCAGTGGCCAGAAGGACCCATAGGCCATGGCCAGCATCCAGCAGGACCAGCAGGCCATGGCCAGCATCCAGCAGGCCATGGCCAGCATCCAGCAGGACCCGCAGGCCATGGCCAGCACCCAGCAGGACCAACAGGCCATGGCCAGCACCCAGCAGGACCCACAGGCCATGGCCAGCACCCAGCAGGACCCACAGGCCATGGCCAGCACCCAGGAGGACCCACAGGCCATGGCCAGCACCCAGCTGGACCCACAGGCCATGGCCAGCACCCAGCTGGACCCACAGGCCATGGTCAGCTCCCAGCAGGACCCACAGGCCATGGTCAGCTCCCAGCAGGACCCACAGGCCATGGTCGTCAGGACCCACAGGCCATGATCAGCTCCCAGCAGGACCCACAGGCCATGGTCAGCTCCCAGCAGGACCCACAGGCCATGGTCAGCTCCCAGCAGGACCCACAGGCCATGGTCAGCTCCCAGCAGGACCCCCAGGCCATGGCCAGCACAGGACGAGATGGGATGTGGGGGTGTCAGGGTGTCTCACCTCAGCGATGCTGATGACAGCTCAGCAGGTCCTTGCTCAGTCTCCTGGGGGTGATGACCACTTCAAGCTGCAGCAAGTGCCCAGCCCGAGCCAGTCACATGCGTCCCCTGGAAGGCTGGCGCTCCCTGCCTCCAGTCCAAAGTAAGCTTCTTGCACCCTTTCTAAAAACTTCAGGCTGCACTGTTGCAGCCATCCAGCAGCGAGCTCCGTTAAATGCTGCGCCGTGTGCCCCGCTTCTGCCTGCCTTCAAAGTCTCCGGGAGTTGTAGTTTCCTGCTGCGCATGTCCCTGCTCAGTTCTCCACCGCCACAAGGAACTTGAGCGTGGTCGGGACTACAACTCCCAGAATGCAGCGCGGCAGTAAAACAGCCAATTGGCGGCCGCTGCATCCGATTTTCCTGCACACAGGAAAAAAAAATAAAATGTCAGCAAGCAGTGCCTTCACAATCTCCTGACCTCAACATAATTGAAAATCTATGGATAGACCTTAAAAGAGCAGTGCGTGACAGACAGCCCAGAAATCTCAAAGAACTGGAAGACTTTTGGAAGGAAGAATGGGAAAAGCTACCTCAAACAAGAATTGAAAGACTCTTGGCTGGCTACAAAAAGCGTTTACAAGCTGTGATACTTGCCAAAGGGGGCAGTTCAAGATATTAACTCTGCAGGGTGCCCAAACTTTTGCAGACGCCATTTTTATGTTTTCTGTAATTTTGAAAGTGTAAATGATGGAAATAAAATCTAACTTTTGTTGACCTATTATAAGAATGTCTAATCTGTAATTTGATGCCTTTTGGAGATTTTTCCATCTTTCCTTGGCTTCTTTATGCACATTAATACAATTTTTTTACCTGGGGTGCCCAAACTTTCGAACCCCACTGTAGGTCTGGATTTTAGTAATATTTAAAAATAAAAAATAAAAATTGTAGCTGGCGTTCCGATTTTGTTATGAACTTTACTTTTGTCCTAAGTTCTTTTTTTTTTTTTTTTTTTATTTATTTATTTAGATAGAGATTATATATCTATCGATTTTCCTTCTGGATGGATTGTGGGACTTTTCTACATATTTTGGCCCCTAAGGAGAGCTGCAAGGAGAATTTACACTGACATTTTGTGTTTTCATCCTAATTTAGTAAACCTTTTTTTGGCATGGGAGGAAGAGGTATAAAGTAGGATGATCGGTTTTTTGAGTTGAGTTCTATATCAGTTATGGCCTTTTTACTGGTATTCTCTTTCTACATTTTGGGATTAATATTGGGAAGCAAAATACTCCTGGATTATTTTTTTTTTTAAAGCAAGAAATGACCACCGTTTAACAGTGTTTTCCCATACATAATGATGGTCGTTTCTGAGATTTTTCTGCTTTATGTGGTTTAAATCTCATACTTTAAAACTATTAGGAAAAAGGGTGAACCAGGTCATTACAAAAATGTATGGAATTAGTTAATGGTTTTACTTTTAAGCATTTAGAATTAGAAGGAGGTGTGCTAGATCTGTACAGGTCATGGGGTTCACCTTTCAGATATAGGTTTGGACATCCTTAACAAAAATTTGAAAACTGCTGTTGAGATAGCCATAGTCCGAGGAGGTTTTGCCAGCTTAATTTCTTAACTGCTTGCCGACCGCTGCACAATTTACTGCGGCGGTCAGCCCCTCACAGGCAAAGTGACGTAGTACTACGTCGCTAGCCTGTTAGGGTCTAGGGAGCGAGCGCGCGCCCCCGCTCGGTCACGGACCCCCCCCCCCCCGCGCGCATGACCGGCGGACCCGATGTCCGCCGGTCACTCGGCGATCGTCGGTGCAGAGGGAGAAAGGCAGGCGGCTAATGTAAACAAGCCGCCTGTCATTCTTCCCTGTGTAGGAATAGTGATCATACGGTTCTACTATGTAGGACCATTGATCACTGTTACTACACCTCAAGCCACAGCCAATCACAGTTAGAATCACGCCCCTAGGGACACACATAACCCCTCCCTCTCAAAAAAAGTTAACCCCTTCACTGCCAGTGTCATTTTACAGTAACAGTGCATATGTATAGCACTGATTACTGTAGAAATGTCACTGGTAACCCCAAAAGTGTCAAAAATGTCAGTCAAGGGTCCGATCTGTCCGCTGCAATGTCGCAGTCCCGCAAAAAAAAAAACGCAGATCGACGCCATTACGTGTTAAAAAAAAAAGACAAAAATCTTTCCCTTTGTTAGTAAACGCGATAACTTTTGCGCAAACCAATTAAAATATGCTTTTTGCAATCTTTTTTACCAAACATATGTAGCATAAAACAAATTGGCCGAAAATGTTAAATTTTGATTTTTACATTTTTTTGGGGGGGAATTTCATATAAAAATTGTGAAAAATATTGTTATTTTTTGCAAAATTTACGCTCTTTTTTTGTTTATAGTGCATGATCAAAAAGCCACACAGGTGATCAAATACCACCAAAAGAAAGCTCTGTTTGTGGGAAAAAAAGGACGTCAAATTCGTTTAGGTACAGCGTCGCATGACCTCGCAATTGTCCGTTAAAGTCACGCAGTGCCGAATCGCAAAATAGGCCCTGGTCAGGAAGGGGGTAAAATCTTCCGGGGCTTAAGTAGTTAAAAACAAACCTGGCTTGTGGGATGGTTCATGAAGTCACTTATGATGTTTTAAGCCGAGTTGTAGTGACTGGGCTGAGTTATGGTCATGATTATTTATGGGTTTATCGACGGACCCAATCAGACTCTCCAGTTTTTTCTTATGTCCTGCAGACAACACCTGCAGCTCCCCTATCTGTTTACAGCTGCTTACATTCAGTCTGATCTGCTAAAAACAGATGGATGGAAATCCGTTCCATCTCCCTGATCGGATGGCAGTCTGCTGTAAACACAGGTGGTGGTGTGATTACCCATAGATGAGAATGGGCTGCTTCTGTGTTTGCATAAGCAGAGAGGGCACAGACCTCTCATCCAACATATAAAAAAAAGAAAAAGAGAAATATTTTTCGCCACTTCATTCGCTGATCAAAAATGCACCAGTACTGGCTGATGGATAGTCTTTATTAAACAAAAGTTCACTTTTCAAAAGCCTGGTCGTTGCAGCTCTCCTTGATTCCACTGGGTGGCAGACAAGTTATCTATACAAAAAGGCAAAGGAGACACAAGCGTACAGCTGACCTCGTGTAATACAGTTTTAATAGAAAACATCAAACGAAACTTTAAAAACAGATGCACTCACATGATAGTGGATGATTCAGACATTGTACATTAGCTCCTCTCCTTGATGGCCCCTTCAAGGCTTACACTGAGCTCGATCACTGCTTCTATTTCTCCCGACGGAACCCCAGGATCTTCTTGCCGAGGCTCCGGCGTTGTCAGACAAGTGCGCCTGCGCCCGGAATAGCCTGCACAGTCGCCACTGTGCATGTACGCCACGGCCCGGCCGGAAGACCGACAGTGACGGGGAATGAAGGACAGACCTCTCATCCACCTACTATGCAGGATTAGCAGACAGATCCCCCACTGAGCAAGCAGACTGCTGGGGAAGTCCACCCTGTGTGAAAGGGGCCATGTTGAAACTTCCCTTCGGTCTTGGTATGTGACCTTTTTAGATGTAAATAGCACTTGGGAAAATAAATAAATATATATACAGTCAGGTCCATTAATATTGGGACATCAATACAATTCTAATCTTTTTGGCTCTATACACCACCACAATGGATTTGAAATGAAACAAACAAGATGTGCTTTAACTGCAGACTTTCAGCTTTAATTTTGAGGGTATTTACATCCAAATCAGGTGAACGGTGTAGGAATTACAACAGTTTGTATATGTGCCTCCCACTTTTTAAGGGACCAAAAGTAATGGGACAGATTAACAATCATAAATCAAACTTTCACTTTTTAATACTTGGTTGCAAATCCTTTGCAGTCAATTACAGCCTGAAGTCTGGAATGCATAGACATCACCAGACGCTGGGTTTCATCCCCGGTGATGCTCTGCCAGGCCTCTACTGCAACTGTCTTCAGTTCCTGCTTGTTCTTGGGGCATTATTCCTTCAGTTTTGGCTTCAGCAAGTGAAATGCATGCTCAATCGGATTCGGGTCAGGTGATTGACTTGGTCATTGCATAACATTCCACTTGTTTCCCTTAAAAAACTCTTTGGTTGCTTTTGCAGTATGCATTTTATATGTGGCCTGCAGGTGGTTCTCTCAGCTCATACGACTTGGTTTCTCCCTATCAACTTTTGTTGAAAAAAAAATCTCATTGCATACAATGCACAATAGCTAAAGCTGGAATGTCCACACATAAATGTATCAGAGCAGTGGCCCCCTCCCCCTCCAAAGTGTCCCATGCAAGAGATACAGTCAGAGACAGTCTGAAGAGAAACCTCTTCTGATGTGCTTTCTCTTTAAAACAAACTTATATCAAACATTAGGAGTGCTCCACATTTACTTTTTTTTTATTTTTTAAACAAAGATTGCATATATGTAAAAAACTGAAAGGAAATATCCATTTTAAAGGAGTATATACTTTCAAAATAGAATTTTAATACAACTTCAGTTGTATTCAGTTAATAAAACCTACAGTTTCCTTTTAGGAAATAACTTTTGATTGGTTGCCATGTGTTGCTGTATTGTGAACCTCTTTGTCGCTCTTTGCAGTCCTGCAGTGACTGGATCTTACAAGTGTTGCTGCTGCCTGTCTGACCATAGAGGAAGGTTCTGGTGGGGCAATGGACCCCACAATGTCTGCTTAGACAGCTGTGACACTACTGGGTAGAATAAGCTAATTTTAACCTTAGGGCTATATACTGTAGTTGACTTTTTGCATAATGACATATGTATATGACTGTGTTGTTTTTTTTTTTCTGTTTTTCAGTTTGTGGAAAGAACAGTCCACGTTTAATAAAGTAATTTAACTTTACAGTTGCATTTATTTATTTATGACTTGTATTATTGGCATTTAAATAGCTCTTACAGCTTTACATATACATTGTACATTCATATCAGTTCCTGCCTACCAAGGAGCTTACAATCAAAAGGTCTCTAACTCTCACACATACACATACTAGGCCCAAATTAGACAGGAGCCAATTGAGGGGGGTGTGGCGACCGGCGCAGCAGTGAGACGCATGTCCTGCTAGCTCCGTAAAGCCGACCGGGACCGTGACCTGCACCGACCTCCTCCGTACCCACAAAGTACCGCAGCAAGCCCTTACCACATCCCTGAGCCGGACACAGCATGACTCGCCGCAAGAAAGATTCTCCAAAGCTGCAGAAGCTTTATGCAAGAGCGGAAATGGCGGGACTCCTCCAAAATGGTGGCGGCGGCCTATTCCACTACCTACCTCCGGGTACCACTAAATAACTCAATCTGCATCCATCCGGCCAAATAGCTAATCCAGATAGTGGGGATTCCTCTGAATCTACCTCCTCTGTCTCCCCATGTGCCAGAAGCCTGGCCAAAACAAAGCCTTGCATCATCTCCCCCCAGAAACCCTGGCAAGAAGCAGGCACAGAAATGAGTAAAGCCTCGTACACACGTACCGATTGTCGGCCGTAAATATTCGACCGATCGGCCGATTGTAGGCTTGTTAGTATGATGCTTCCGACAGCCGACAGCGCATTTTCGGCCGAACAGAATCTGTCGTGTAGGCATTAAGATTTTTGTTGGCCAACACCAGAACGGCCGATTGTTCGCCAGTCAGTACAGATTTCGGCCGACAGACAGCAGATTAGCAAGACTGGGCATGCTCAGAAAAGAAAAAAGACAAGGAAAGTTAACCATCACATGACATCACTTCTGCAGTCGGCTGTTGTTGGCCGACAAAATTCGTGTGCAGTCTTTTGCAGTTTTCAACAGACACGACAGCCCTGGACAAAAGACGGCCGATCGGTACGTGTGTACGGGGCTTTACACTCAGCCATTTTCATCAGATCATGCATCAGCCCCACAGGACCCCTTCAAATCTTTCCATAACAGACTCTTCACTCAAAGGGTTACTTAGATCACTCAGATCATCTATGCATGCAGATGTTATGTGCTTTATGCAGCAGTGCAAACAAGAAATGCAGGCAATGGGCAGCCGGATTAGTGCTGCAGAATCATCACTTGGAAACCACGCATTATCTTTTAATACCATGGTAGATGCGCATGATCGTCATTCAGATGAAATACATTGGCTGAAAGACAAAGTAGCAGACCTAGAGGACAGATCGAGATGAAACAATGTCAAGTTAAGGGGGATCCCGGAATCAGTGCAAACAAACCAACTACTGCACCATGCCACCCGCCTGTTTTCTACTTTAGTACCTACCCTCACTGAAGCAGAATTATCTATAGACAGAATCCATAGGCTACCAAAACCGAGCTTCCTGGCGTTAGATGTCCCTAGGGATGTCCTTCTGAGAGTCCACTTTTTTCAAACAAAAGAAAAAGTAATCTCTGCATTTAGACAAAGGAGCGACCTCCTGAGTGAATTTCAAGGTTTGCAAATTCTACCAGACCTCTCAAAGCACACTCTGCAGAAAAGGAAAAACCTCGTTACTATCACCAAGGCATTGCGGAACCATAAGATTCTGCACAAGTGGAGGTACCCTGCATCCCTGACTATTACACACAATGGCTCCTCAACTACCATTTCTACATTGGAGGAAGGTATCTCTCTGCTCAAGGGCTGGGGTTTTCTCCCAACCACTAAATTTCTACCAAACGTCAATCCGACCCCCTATCCCTCTACATGATGAATGGCAGGTGGTCTCCAGAAAGAGATCCTCAAACAAGCCAAAAAATAATGGAGGAAACCAATCTACACATCGCTACTAGCACGGTCCAAGGCCAAAGGATTGGACTTTATCCAAATGGCCCCTGATCTTTTCACCACACCAACTGTTCCAGTTAACCCTAAACCTCCTTACAGGTCTTTTTTTTTATACCCAGTTCACTTTCCCTTTGTTACCCTTATGCATGTTTCCAGGATCCAAATGGTACCAGCTAGACCTTACCACTTCCAACCACCTTATCTTTTCTTTGAGCACAAGTAGGACTTTCCTACAGGAAGGATTGAAGTTGCATTTATATCAACAAAGCAGTTTCTATCACATCCATTATGCCCTTTAAATGTGTTTCCATTAACGCAAATGGTCTCAATCATCCGGCCAAGAGATATGCACTATGGTAGGAAGCCAAATCGACTCAAGCAGACATACTGACAGTCCAAGAGACACGCTTTCTAACAGACAAGCATCCGAAATGCATACATAAAGACAGGAGCCAATTAACCTGCCAGCATGTCTTTTGGGTTGTGGAAGGAAACCCATGCAAACTCCAGGCAGGTAGTATCATGGAGAACGGGGCAGGATGCAATCAATGGTAAGCATCTATACTAGAACTGGGTGCACATGAAGTTATTTCATTATGTAGCTTTCGCGATGCCTACAAGGACTGTTGCATACCAATCTTTAGCAGCTCAAAACCATTTTTAATCAGGAGATTGGGTTGGCGGAGGTGTTGTCTGTTTACGGAATTGCATTCTGTGGCATGAATAGTTGATGTCAAACTCTGTTTGCTGTCAGACACATAAAGCTAAAGAGGGCAAAATAACTCACAATTCTGCAGGGTAACCAATCAGCTTCCAGATTTTATTGAATAAATGTAATTCACAAGCTGAGGTTTGAAGCTGTTTGGTTTCTCTCCAGAATTGTGACTAATTTTGCCCTTTCTAGCTTTAGTAAATAAACGCCATAGAAAAAAATGAAATACTTTTTCTGTACTGAATTGTACCCTTTGCCCGGAGTTCTCCTTTAATAATGTACAAACTCTTTAGAAAGCCGTATACATTTTTATGTGATAATTGTGTTTATGTTTAAGCAGTTATGTAAATGACCTTATCAGGTATCCTTTAGTCCCCGTTCACACTAAGGCGACCTGTGAGCCGACCTGGTCGCCTCACAGGTCGCCTCCCATAGGGAAGCTGCGGACCCGTTCTAATAGAAGCGATACAAGTCGCTCCGACTTAGAAAAAGGGTCCGGAGCTTCTTTGGGGCGACCAGGAGGCGACCGCCATAGACTTCAATGTTATGAAGTCCGTGGCGGCCGCTCCGAGGTCGCGGCGCGCTGCTCGCACCACGACCTCGGAGGTCGCGGTGCGAAGTAGCGTCGCTTGTATGTGAACGGGGCCTTAGAACCCTTGCAGATAATACTAATGTATGAACACTGAATCTTCCTGGCAGAAAGTTCCTTCCCAAAAAAAACCCCACAAGTATGTTCCATATAATGTGTGCGTTTACATGCATCCAAGCAATGGGCTGCATTGAGATGATTAATTATAAAAAAAAAACAAAAACAGTATGCCTAAAAACTTGTCACTTTTGTGCCTGTGTGCAAAAGCCCTTAGTGTACTTATCCTCTGTATCCATATCTGTTATTTTACATATCAGATATGTATTAGACATTGGACAGTCACATGAAATGAAGGCCAGTTCAAAAAATTGTCTGATCAATTTTGACTTTTTTTTCAGTAGGTATGATGAAAAAGGCACATGCAACCAGCAGGTGGCAGTAAAGCAGCATTAAAACTAAAAGGGGTATACACTGCATTCACACTGTACTCCTAAAAATACTGAGTTTCAGCAGATGCAGAAAGTGCAGTGCAGAGTTTATGTATCCTTGCAGTGTGAGTGTCGGCCTACACTGCAGCATGCAAATGTCCAAAGCTGGTATCATTAAGAATATACAGATGCAAAATGACATGCAAGTCTGCAGATTACCATTTACTTCAATAGCGTGTGGATAACAGTTCTGCCGCTGACCTGATTTGCTTCTGTGGTTTTGGCAGATTCTACCAACTTGCATTGCAGACAAAGGAAATCAAAAGCAGCATCTTTGTGAGCCTTAAAAAAATACTGCATCACTAAGAATATCCGACCTTTAATCCTTACATGTGCGTGTGGGAGGTAACGTATGTGTTCGCATTTGCACATAAGCATGGTGGGACAGGGTGCTTTAGAAAAATGATTTTATTTATTTTATACAAACATTTTTTTTTTTTTTGGATAAACTTTGCTATCACAAGGGATGACAACATCCCTTGTGACAGGTCCTCTTTAGACCCCAAATCTCTCCTCTAACCTCCCATGCAGCCGATCAGACACAGATCCTTCTGATCAGCTGTTTTCCTGGCCGACTGGTGGCCAGGTACACAAAGAGGTGAACTGGAAGTGGAGATATACTTGTTGGTTCAGGGTAGCCATCGCCACTGGCAGCATTGCTCCCGGGCTCCCTGATGGGACCGGAGAGGCAGCGGGAGGGGGGTGGGACCAGTGGTGGGATTCAGCCGGTTCGCACCAGTTCGCACCGTTACTAAATTTCTGCAAGTTCGCAGAACCAGCTATTTCCTCTAAGCTGCGCGCAGACGTGGCGGCCGGGGAGCAGAGCAGTGCACCCCAAGCCCGTCCATTCTGTGACAATAGCGAATGAAAATTCGCTATTGTCACACGGATCCTTCTCCTGGCCAATCAGGGAGCGGGTCCTCCCACTTCCTGATTGGCCGAAAGACAAACCCCGTGCCATTGGCCGAGGAGGCGGGAGGACTGAGGAGACGCGGGGAGCTGGGGACTGAAGAGAAGCTGCCGTGACCATCCGTGAGGTAAGTGCACGGGTCTCGCGGGGGGAACGCTGGCACTCTGCAATGATTGGGGGCAATGCTGTGGCGCTCTGCAATGATTGGGGGCAATGCTGTGGTCACTGTGCATTGAAAGGGGGCACGCTGGTCTCTCTGCATTGAAAGGGGGGCACGCTGGTCACTGTGCATTGAAAGGGGGGCACGCTGGTCACTGTGCATTGAAAGGGGGGCACGCTGGTAACTGTGCATTGAAAGGGGGCCACGCTGGTCACTGTGCATTGAAAGGGGGGCACGCTGGTCACTGTGCATTGAAAGGGGGGCACGCTGGTCACTGTGCATTGAAAGGGGGACACGCTGATCACTGTGCATTGAAAGGGGGCCACGCTGGTCATTCTGCTGGGAAAGTCGGAACTGGTTACTAAAATTTTTGAATCCCACCACTGGGTGGGACCCCCTTCTGCCACCCGCAGAAATGATTAAGTGGCCAACTGAAGAAATACATACTGGAATGATTGTCTGTAGGTGCAGACATCATTCCGGTATAACCTCTAAAACAGGAGGACGTCCTCCTGGCGGGAAGTGGTTAATTAATAATATCTTTATGAATGGCATACTAATGTTGTAAGTATAATCTTTGTCATATGTGAGGATGCAGATGCATCATATTACATCATTCAAAAAGATACAGTAACAGAACCTACTGAGCATGAAAAGTCAATGCTTAATGGTAATGCTGTTGTGTACAGTAATGTAAAAGTCTGAGTTTATATTTCAGTACTTTATTGTAACAAGGTCAATAAGAAACATTTGAGAAGAGACTTGGTAAGGAGGTGAGAGTCTAAACAAAAAAAACCAAGAGTGCAAAGGCCTAGTGCATCACCAAAGCATGCCATACATACAAAAACATACAAAAAAGTCAGAAGGCAAAAACATGAAACCCAAGGGACAGGAAGATGGGAATGAGACCCAGCCATCACTCAATGTACATGCTGCTGTGTTTCAGGGTGCAAGCTCTCTTCCTCAGTTTGCTCTGAATAAAGTGGTAGTAAATTCAGTACTGCATAATCCAAACACTGACCTGCACTGCAATGCACATTGCAATCGAACCAGGTATGCCATAGCGCCATTGGAGTCTCCTTACTTTATTTGCATCCAATGTTTTTTTTCTTCCAATGTTGCTGAAGCTGGTGCCATCTTGAGGCCCTCTTCATGCCTGAGTGTTTTTCAGCTCGTAAAACGTTCATCTCTGAAGTTCCAAAACGCCCAACAAGTAAAATCCCATTAATTTCAATTGCTTCTGTTCACATATGAGGGTTTTGTCGCCTGAAGCAAAATGCCTGAAGCTCAAAAAGTACACAAGCTTATTTTTTTGGCAGATTATAAGTGTTTTTGGTCAGATCTCAATGCCTCCCTCCAAACACCTGCAAAAAACGCTCAGACGCCTAAAAAAAAAAGAAAAAAGTCCTGAAAATGATACGCTCAGGTGTGAATGGAGCCTAAGGGAAACCTTCTGAAGCTGATTCCTACCCTACTTCCACCCTTCCACTACATCACTACGATAATCTCATGCATGCATCGTAAGATGTAAGGAGTATTCTTTATTATTTACATGGTCTGTGTTGCATGGTTTTCCGTTGTGAAACTGGTCTTTTTACAAGGCACGGATAAGCAGTTATCAACTTTGCTTACAGTGTGCTTGCTTTGTTACTGTGTAAACAACCCCTGTGACATAGCTAGTCACGTGGGGTTTCTGGACGAGCTAACACTCTAAACCAGGCAGGGATGTAACTACAGGGGTTGCAGTTGCAACTGGGCCCCATGCTCCAGGGGGTCTGTGCGGCTCCCCTGTACACCTGGATAGGATGTCACAATAGGGAACCAGAAAGGGGTCGGTAAATATGTAATTTACCAGCTCCTTCCTTTTCTGAATGGACAGAGTCATAGTCAGTGACATTGTAAAAAATAAAATAAAATGATAAAAAATAATACAATTAGAAAACCAAAAAATAAAAACTACTGACACCAGTGGATTAACTAGCAGGATCGCAAAGGTCACACTTGCGACCGACCGGGTCCTGGCATTCCACCACCATGGGGAGGCCCCAAGATGGCAGGAAGAGAGCCCACTGTAGAACTTGTGAAAGGGTCTCACAATGAGAGTAAAGGGCCCCAGGATCCATGGGAAGAGCCCCAGGCTTGAAAGTAAGGGCCCCCCGGCCAGGGGTCCGGGGGGCCCTTCATGATTTCTTGCACCGGGGCCCTGAATGTTCTAGTTAAGCCTCTGAAGCCAGGGTTTCTCAACCAGGGTTCTGTGGAATCCTAGGGTTCCTCCTGAGGTTGTTAGGGGTTCCTTGAGCAATGGGCAATTTCTACCTCTCAGATAAGTTTCCAATGACACCATTGTTCCTTTTAACTATCTCTAAGGGGGAAATTCTTCCCAATGATGACAAGAGTAAGGAGCATTCTTCCCACTGACTGTCACACTAATGTGTCATGAGTTGTAGATATTTTATTTTTAGCAGGGGTTCCCCGAGACCAGAAATTTATTTCAAGGGTTCCTCTGTGTTTGAATAGGTTGAGGAAAGGCTGCTCTAAGCTCTCACAGGACAGCTACAATACCAGCGAGTGAGGATTACGTCACAGCAGCACATTGCTAAACGCTTCCACGGTGCAATGACAGTTGGTGTGCTGTCAACGTGGATTGAAATACGTATGCGCGAATGACGTAATCAGACAGAACAGCGCCAAATCTTCTAAACGACACCTCTCAAAAAGGATTTTAAAAGAACCTTCATATAAGTCGTATTTTAACCACTTCCTTACCGAGTCATGTAAAATGACGTCGGCAAAGTGGTTGTCTAGATCCGGGCCGCCGTCATATGACGTCGGCCCGTTCTAGCTGCTACTGCGCGCCCCCGGCGGCGCGCAGCGGCGCGATCAGGGATGAGGCTCGTCCCTCGGACATAGCCCATCACTGATCAAGGTAAACAGCCAATAGAAATTGGCTGTTTACCACGTGATCGGCTGTGTCAATCACAGCCGATCACATGAGCGGCTCCAGCACGAGCCGCTCGTTCTCATTGCAATGCGCGCCCCCGGGGGCGCGCAGAGCAGCGATCGGGCTCTTTACCACGTGACCGGCTGTGTCCAATCACAGCCGGTCACAAATGTCAACAGAGAACACGGTAACTAGCTGTCACCGTGTTCTCCTCCTCACACACTGATCCTGTGTGAGGAGGAGATTGTGGTAACAGCTAGTTACCAACTACAGTGCACCCCAACCACACTGATTGCCCCCCCCCCCCAATAAAGAGCACCTGTCACTAGCCCATCAAAGTACCCGAGTACCTGTCATCAGGTACTCAGATGACAGGTACTCGGGTACTCTGATGGGCTGGTGACAGGTATTCGGGTACTCTGATGACAGGTACTCGGGTACTCTGATGACGGATACTCTGATGACAGGTACTCGGGTACTCTGACGGGTACTCGGGTACTCTGATGACGGGTACTCGGGTACTCTGATGACAGGTACTCGGGTACTCTGATGACGGGTACTCAGGTACTCTGATGACGGGTACTCGGGTACTCTGATGACAGGTACTCGGGTACTCTGATGACAGGTACTCGAGTACTCTGATGACGGGTACTCGGGTACTCTGATGACGGGTACTCGGGTACTCTGACAGGTACTCGGGTACTCTGATGACGGGTACTCGGGTACTCTGATGACGGGTACTCGGGAACTCTGATGACAGGTACTTGGGTACTCTGATGACAGGTACTCGGGTACTCTGATGACAGGTACTCGGGTACTCTGATGACAGGTACTCGGGTACTTTGAGTACCTGTCAACGGAGTACCCGTCATCAGAGTACCTGAGTACCTGTCACCTACCCATCAGAGTACCCGAGTACCTTCCACCTGCTCATCAGAGTACCTGACGCCTGAAGTACCCAAGTACTTGCCGCCTGCTCATCAGTACCCATCACTACTCATCAGTACTCATCAGTACCTATCACGTATCAGTACTGATCATCAGTACCCATCAGTACAGTATCACCTATCACCTATCAGTCAGTGAGTACTACTCATCAGTACCTATCACCTGCCTGTCACCTGCCCATCAGAGTACCCGAGTACCTGTCACCTGCCTATCGGAGTACCCGAGTACCTGCCACCTGCTCATCAGTACCAGAGTACCTGTCACCTGCCCAACAAAGTACCTGAGTACCTGTCACCCTTCATACAGCCACCATGTCCAAGTCCAAAAAGGTTTATATACGTCGTCCGTTTAAACCTAAATACCGGTGTTATGGTAGCAGATAGCTGCCATAACCCTGGTATTTTTTTAAACGGTGGACGGTTGGCTTTCCGATAAGGGTGGTCCCAGCGGCGGATTCGCCGTGGGATCACCCTTCCGGGATGGCGGAAGAGGCGCCCCCCCCCCTCCCGACGCGTTTCGGTCCTTTTCCCCGCTTACCGGACCCGCCGGCAGCGGGGAAAACGATCCGGTCCCGAATCCTCACAGACAGGATGTCGAGTGAGGGCAAGCTTGCCCTCACTTGACTCTATGGTCTTGGAGGACCGGAGCTACGGAAAATGTTGTTGCCTAGCAACCGGTTTAAAGGTCCTTTTTTTTTTTTTTCATTTTATATTATAATTATTATTTTTTTTTTTTTTTCTATCTTTTAGTGTACTTGTGAGATCTGAGGACTTTTTGACCCCAGATCTCACAAAAAAGAGGTCCTGTCGTGCCTTTTTCTATTACGAGGAATATTTACATTTCTTTTAATAGAAATAAAAATGATCAATTTTTTTTTTTTTTTAAACGGTGTAAAAATAAAAAATAATAAATAAAATAAATAGTAAAAAAAAAAAAAAAAAAATTAAAGCGCCCTTTCCCCGTTAGCTCGCGCGCAGAAGCGAATGCATACAGAAACCCCGCCCACATATGTAAACGGTGTTCAAACCACACATGTGAGGTATCGCCGCGATCGTTAGAGCAAGGGGAATAATTTGAGCCCTAGACCTCCTCTGTAACTCAAAGATGGCAACCTGTAGAAATTTTTAAATTGTCGCCTATGGGGATTTTTAAGTACCAAAGTTTGTCACCATTCCGTGAGCGTGCGCAATTTTGAAACATGACATGTTGGGTATCTATTTACTCGGCGTAACATTATCTTTCACATTATGGAAAAAAATTGGGCTAACTTTACTGGTTTCTTATCTTTTAATTAAAAAAAGTGAATTTTTTCCAAAAAAATTGCGTTTGGAAGACCGCTACGCAAATACGGTGTGATAAAAAATAGTGCAATAATCTCCATTTTATTCTCTAGGGTCTCTGCTAAAAAAAAATATATAATGTTTGGGGGTTCTAAGCAGTTTTCTAGCAAAACAACTGATTTTAGCTTGTAAACACCAAATGTCAAAAATAGGCCTAGGCAAGTGGCTAGGATGCATGATGATGCTCCTTGGATGTTAGGCCCCTCTATATGGCTAGGCTGTGAAAAAGTCTCACACGTGTGGTATTGCCATACTCAGGAGGAGTGGCAGAATGTATTTTGGGGTGTCATTTTTGCTGTGTACATGCTATGTGTTAGGAATATCCTATAAATTGACAACTTTGTGTAAAAAAAAAAAGTTTTCATTTTTTTCCCACATTTTCCAAAAACCTGTGGAAAAAAATGATATGTTCAAACGACCCATAATGCCTCATAGAATATACGTTGGAGTGTTTGCTTTCCAAAATGGGGTCATTTTGTGGACTTTTCCATTGTATTGGTGCTCTAGGGCCTTGAAAAGTGTGATAGGTAGTAAGAAAGTTTTATGTGTATTTATGCTCCTAGAACGCCTGAATGTGCTTCTTGGACGTGGAGTCTCTTTTTGTGGCCAGGCTGTGTAAAAGTCTCACACATGTGGTATCGCCATACTCGGAAGGAGTAGCAGAATGTATTTTTGGGTGTAATTTTTGCTGTGTACATGCTATGTGTTAGAAATAGCTTATAAATTGACAACTTTGTGGGAAAAAAAAGAAAAAAAAATTTTTTTCTTCATTTTCCCAAGAATTGTGGGAAAAAATTACAACTTCAAAAAACTCACCATGCCTCTTACTAAATACCTTGGACTGTCTACTTTACAAAAAGGGGTCATTTGGTCGGTATTTGTACTGTCCTGACATTTCAGGGCCTCAAGAAAGGAGATAGGCAGTCAGTACATCTGGTGTGATCAATTTTCAGTAATTGGTACCATAGCTTCTAGACTCAATAACTTTCACACAGACTAAATAATATACACTAATTTGGGTTAATTTTACCAGAGACATGTAGCAGTATACATTTTGGCCCAAATGTATGAAGAAAAATTTATTTTTTGCAAAATTTCATAATTGAAACTAAAAAAAAGTGTTTTTTTTTTCAAAATTTTTGCTCTTTTTTTGCATATATCACGAAAAAAAAAAACCCCAGTTGTGATCAAATACCACCAAAAGAAAGCTCTATTTGTGTGAAAAAAATGATAAAAATTTTGTTTGGTTATAGTGTAGCATGACTGAGCAATTGTCATTCAAAGTGTGAGAGTGCTGAAAGCTGAAAATTGGTCTGGGCAGGAAGGGTGTCTAACTGCTCTGTATGGAAGCGGTTAAGGTTTGACATGGTGCTAAGTAAAGAGGTAGAGTTTACTACCACTATAAGTAGTGGATGTGTATGGATTATTTTTGGAGAAGGATATCATTTAGTGACACTTTAAACAATTAGCACAAGAAATAATTGATCAAAGGAAATCTCACTGGCACAAAGAAGCGCTTTCAAAGAGCTGGGATTTTTTAGGTGCCAATAACCTAAGCTACAAAATCATATACAATTCATATAGTTCATTTATTTAACCACTTCCGGACCGCCCGCCCGCCCATGAACCAACGTAGCTGTACGATAGTTGTGCGCCTGCATCTAGGGCGCGAGCGCGCTCCCGCCCCCACTCAGCAGTGGGGACTCCGATGCATGGGGCCGGCGGCTCCGATTGCCACCTGACACCCGCTCCCCGCTGAGAGGGAAGAACGGTCAGCTGTTGTAAACACAGCTGACCATTCTTCTCTCTGGAATGATCACAGAGCTCCTGTGATCCTTCTATATAGGATCATAGGTCTCTGTGATCATTTCAAAAGCCCAACCCCCATACAGTTAGAATCACTCCCCTAGGCTTACATTTAACCCCTTGATCACCCACTATGTTAACCCCTTCCCTGCCAGTGTCATTATTACAGTAACAGTGCATATTTTTAGCACTGATTACTGTAGTAATGTCACTGGTAACCCCAAAAGTGTCAAAAATGTCAGTTAGGCGTCCGATCTGTCTGCCGCAATGTCGCAGTCCCGCTAAAAATCGCAGACTGCCGCCATTACTAGTAAAAAAAAAAAACAATAAAAATGACATCTTTCCTGTAGACGCTATAACTTTTGCGCAAACCAATCAAAATACGCTTATTGCGATTTTTTTTTTTTTTTTTTACCAAAAATATGTAGCAGAAAACAAATTTGGCTTAAATGGTAAAAAAAAAATAGATTTTTAAATACTTTTTTTTTTGGGAATGTTATATAGCAGAATGTGAAAAATATATATATATTTTTTTCAGAATTGTCGCTATTTTTTTGTTTATAAAGCAAAAAATAAAAATCGCACAGGTGATCAAATACCACCAATAGAAAGCTCTATTTGTGGGAAAAAAAGGACATCAATTTTATTTGGGTACAGCGTCGCATGACCACACAATTGTCCGTTAAAATAACGCAGTGCCGAATCGCAAAAAATGGCCTGGTCATTAAGGGGGAAAATCCTTCCGGTCCATTCATGTTAAAAACATTAAAGAAAAAAAAAAAAAAATTCCTAACAACATTTAATTATTTTGAATTGGGTTTTCACAATATGATTATTAAAAGATGGTTGTCGTGGTGTAGCAATCCCAACATGTTTTGCCAGTTTTTAGGCTTCCTCAGGCGATCTACACTATATTACCAAAAGTATTGGGACGCCTTTGTTTACACACACATGAACTTTAATGGCATCCCAGTTTTTTGTCCATAGGGTTCAATATGGAGTTGGCCCACCCTATAACAGCTTCAACTCTTCTGGGAAGGCTGTCCACAAGGTTTATGAGTGTGTCTATGGGAATGTTTGCCAATTCTTTCAGAAGTGCATTTGTGAGGTCAGGCACTGATGTTGGACAAGAAGGCCTGGCTCGCAGTCTCCACTCGAATTCATCCCAAAGGTGTTCTATCAGGTTGAGGTCAGGACTGTGCAGACCAATCATGTTCCTCCACCCCAAACTCGCTTATCCATGTCTTTATGGACCTTGCATTGTGCACTGGTCCAAATCATTTGGTGGAGGGGGGATAATGGTGTGGGTTTGTTTTTCAGGGGTTGGGCTTGGCTCCTTCGTTCCAGTGCAGGGAACTCTTAAGACGTCAGCATACCAAGACATTTTGGACAATTTCATGCTCCCCACTTTGTTGGAACAGTCGGGGGATGGCCCCTTCCTGTTCCAACATGACTGCGCACCACTGCACAAACAAGGTTCATAAAGACATGGATGAGCGAGTTTGGGGTGGAGGAACTTGACTGGCCTGCACAGAGTGCTGACCTCAGCCCAACAGAATACCTTTGGGATGAATTGGAGCGGAGACTGCGAGCCAGGCCTTCTCGTCCAACATCAGTGGCTGATCTCACTAAAGCCCCGTACACACGTACTGATCGTCGGCCGAACGATCGGCCGTCTTTTGTCCAGGGCTGTCGTGTCTGTTGAAAACTGCAAAAGACTGCACACGAATTTTGTCGGCCAACAACAGCCGACTGCAGAAGTGATGTCATGTGATGGTTAACTTTCCCTGTGTTTTTTCTTTTCTGAGCATGCCCAGTCTTGCAAATCTGCTGTCTGTCGGCCAAAATCTGTACTGACTGGCGAACAATCCCGTTCTGGTGACGGCCAACAAAAATTTTAATGCCTGCACACCCGATTCTGTTCGGCCGAAAATGCGCTGTCGGCTGTCGGAAGCATCATACTAACAAGCCTACAATCGTCCGATCGGTCGTCGGCCGAATATTTACGGCCGACAATCGGTACGTGTGTACGGGGCTTTATGCGCTTCTGGAAGAATGGTCAAACACTCCCATAGACACACTCCTAAACCTTGTGGACAGCCTTCCCAGAAGAGTTGAAGCTGTTATAGCTGCAAAGGGTGGGCCAACTCAATATTGAACCCTACCTCCTAGGACTGTAATGCCATTGAAGTTCATGTGTGTGTAAAGGCAGGCGTCCCAATACTTTTGGTAATATAGTGTACAGTATGTTACCACACCAATTAATTGTAACTTAATTGTAACTATCTAAAAACAAATCCAAAAGGTTAGGACACAGTGTTTTTTTTTTCAACAAAAAGATGATGGTCCAATCTAGACTCAGCAGAGGGGTTCCCCAGCAAGAGGACGGAGCAGTATATAAATAGGCGCAGGAGGGGCAATCAGGACAAGTATTTTTCCTATGCTAACGGGGGGCCACAGCATGCACGGGTCTGGAGCACACAGACTGTGAAAAAAATGCTTAATTGCTTGCTTGGAGTTACTCCCTTTTGTTTTTTTTGGGAGATTGAGTTGTTGCCTCGGTCTTGGTTCCCTGTTGTGAACCTTTAAAAAAAGGAACTTACAGAAATTGCAGAAGATGGTGCCATAAAATAAAAAAATCTAAAATAATATTTAGATCTGACCTCCTATGGGTTACATATGGGCTTTTTAGGCTACTGTCAGATAACATCTTATCTTATATAACCCATATTGTATGCTGAGATGGACCAAAGAAAATGATTGTACTATTTTATACTTATCTATTCTTTTGAAAACTTCAATAAAAAATATTAAAAATATTATATGGAAACAGAACTAGATAAAATTCAAAAAGTCCACCAGATCCTTCAGCATTGCAAACAATCATGTACCCTCATGTATATAAGGTTAGGAATTGCGCTAATGGAAAAATTAATATGGTAATATGGCGCTGCCAGGTGTGATGTCACAATAAATGAGAGGTGATGAATAAGATATGGTATGTGATATAAAGAATAAATATAGTAAACCAATGTCTAAAAACCATGTGTAGTACAATATATAAAAAACTCAATAATAAATATTAATAAATAAATACATAAATATGCATATATATAGTGGATAAGTGCAGATAGGTGACAGTGACCGTATAAATATGAATAGTTTATGGTATAAGGAATGGGACCATATAGATGTAAATGTGACCATATAAATAATACTGTAAAAAGTGTGACCATATATATTGTACTACACATGGTTTTTAGATATTGATTTACTATATTTATTCTTTATATCACATACCATATCTTATTCATCACCTCTCATTTATTGTGACATCACACCTGGCAGAGCCATATTACCTCCCTAATTTACCAAAAATCATGTACCTCGCTCAAAATCAAAAAGCGACCCTCTCATGTGCTTGCCTGGAAGGTCAAAAAATGCCAGAAACCAAATATCCCCACTGATAAGGATGAGAAGCTGATTGTGTGCCTCCTTCCTCCATTTTGTAATAGCCCATAGGAAAGTTTTCCATATTAATGCTCACATAAGCATAATTAGTCAAGCATTAGACATAGGAAAGACAACCAAAGCTCCAAATAGTGAAATATCATTAAAATGTATTTCTTTTTTGTTCATTGACGGACACTGCGCCTGATCTTCTTAACCATTGGGTTATACTGCCCCCTACAGGAGTAGGACACTAGGCAAAAATAAAGTCTGGCTACACCTATGGGCAGTCCCAGGGGGTATACTCCCTCTCCCTGCTATATGTACTTTTTTTCTGCCTAGTCAGTAGTAAGGACCTAGTTCCTTGCTGGGATTTCTGGTCCTGGCAATTTTTTTCTTTTTAGATAGAAATCTTTCTCCTAGTTTTTTCCTGTGAGATCTACAATCAATTGTCGGACTGGGTGACAGGCTGGATAATCTAGATCTAGTGGTCACCCCAGTCTGGCCAGAGAGCGCACACAGACCTCAGCTTGGTGCTAGGTCGGCCGCGACATAGCCCCACTGGACAGGGGCTGACCTGCGAGTTAAACGCCTCGCGAGGTTGCATATGACCAGGTCTCGGCCTGAGTCACAGCATTCCTCCTGGCCGACAGCACCCCATTTCAAAGGAGAGGGTTCTGTCTGGAGGGGTGCCCGTCTGGTTCCTGGTATGGTGAGTAGCTGTCCCCCCCTCTCCCCCTGGAGGGTTTTGGGGTGCATGTAGGCTCCTCCATGGGACAGTTGGACCCCCGCGTTCCCCTCCTTACTGTCAGGCACCCCCTTATTTGTCCCCCCCATCCTACCCCCTCCCCTCCACTAATGCTGGGGCTGTGTGGGTGGTCTGGTCCACCTCCTGGGGTGGGGGCAGGGCCCTATGCTGGCAATGGGGGCGGGGGGGTGTGCGACTGGATGATCAGCTGTGGGGGGGTAGGGGCTCCTGCCAGGGCCCCCTGTCCTGCCTGGGCCTGCTGTCCTTAAGGCCCAGGGATCCCTCGTGCATTTTGTTGTAGTCTGGCAGCCATTTTGCAGTTGTTTGCCATAGAAAACAGCGGCGGCCATGTCTTTGGAACCTTCTGGGCGGTGTTTTCAGAGGTGGGAGCCCCTGGTGCTGACCCCTGAATTCTTTTATTTCCTGATCGCAGCTCGTGCAGTGCAGATTATCCTAGTGGCTGTGGTTCCTGGTTTCTGTGGAGTGGTGAGTCTGGTGGTTCTCTCCCTCTCTGCTGAGGATCGATTGGTGCTCTGTGACTGGCAACTGGGTGGTGCTGCCAGAGCGGTGGGGGTGTCCCCTAGCAGTGTTTTACACCTTTTCCCACCTGATCCCCTCTCTGAGGCTGCGGGGCCCTCCGGGTTCCATCCATCCATCCATCGATGCACGGATAGCGGTCCTTTGTGTCCTGGGTGGAGGTCGCTTTTGGGTGATGGGCTGGCAAAAAGCGCTCCCTGCCTTCTCCTGTCTCATCAGATCCTGAATCTGATTTGGCCGCCGCGGACGTGGGTCACTCTGCTGGGTCTGCGACCACGTGCCCTGAATCCTCAGATATTGAGGAGGATTCCTCCACATCTGCAACCGCGCACGAAAAGGCGCTGGTGAACGCACTGATTATATCGGTGGTGGACCCTCTGGTTTCCAGATTAAACAAGGCAACCATGATTCCGTTTGAAGAGTCCCCGGTCTTGAGGGACCCGGCTGAAGGCGGAGACTGTGGCCCGCAACATTTTAAACCCTGGCTTCTTTGGCACTGAGGCCGATATACACCATTGCCATGGTTTTGCGGACTCTGACCGAATGGCTCAAATGCTGGTCTGTGGACCAGACTTCAAAAAAGGCCTCGACTGATCTTTACTTTCAAGGAGATCGCCTGTTTGATGCTATCCAGGATGACATCATTAAAGGTCTCAGAGGGGGGGGGGGGGGAGTACCTTTCTTCCGCAGGCTACTAAAGGTTATAGACATGGGCCCTCCTTTTCGGCTCATAAGAAGTTTTTTTGTCCCTCAGGGTTGAATGACAAGGGACCGAAGTCCTTCGGGGCCTCCTCTGGAGGAGCCAAGTGAACTTGGTCTGGCAAGTCAAGAGCGGGCTTCTCCAGACCTACGGACAAAGCCCCTTCAGAATGAAGGTGTGCCCTCCCCCCTATCTGGTAATGTCTTCGCTGGTTCAGGGACCTGTGGACTTCCCTGGTACAAGACAAGTGGGTCCACGAGGTCATATGGTCTGGCTCCAAGATCGAGTTTCGTTCTTACCCTCCGGTAAGGTTCTTTCTTCCAACGTCCGACTGTCCTCGGTCCGCTTACAGGCTCTTTTTGGGGCGGTGCAAACCTTTTACTTCAAAGGGTGATTTTAGGGGTTTTACTCAAACCTGTTTGCAGGAAGGAAGGCAAGGTGCATCCAATTCTGGACCTCAAGGCGCTGAACTGCTTTGTGCGGGTGCAGAAGTTCAGAATGAAGTCCATTCGCATGGTGGTGGCTTCCCTGCATCAGGGAGATTTTCTTGCCTCCATCGACATCAAGGATGCCTACCTTCACATTCCAATATGTGTTGGTCACCAGTGCTTCCTCCGCTTTGCCGTGGTAGAGGAGCATTATCAGTTTATGGCATTACCCTCTTAGGGAGAGAGCCCTCAGCGCTGTTACATAAGGGCAGGGAGAGAGTTCTCAGTGCTGTGACATAGGGGCAGGGAGAGGGCCCTCAGCGCTGTCACATGGGGCAGGGAAAGAGCCCTCAGTACTGTCACATAGGGGCAGGGGGGGGAGCCCTCAGTGCTGTCACATAGGGGCAAGGAGAGAGTTCTCACTGCTGTCACATGGGGACAGGGAGAGGGTTCTTAGTGCTATCACAGAGGGGCAGGGTTCTGAGTGCTATCACATAGGGGTAGGGAGAGAGTTCTCAGCAGTGTCACATAGGTGCAGGGAGAGAGTTCTCAGTGCTGTCAAATAGAAGCAGGAACAGAGCCCTCAGTGCTGTCACATAGGGCCAGAGAGAGAGAGCCCTCAGTGCTGTCACATATGGACAGGGAAAGAGTTCTCAGCGTTGTCACATAGGGGCAGGGAAAGAGTTGTTAGCGCCGTCACATGGGGTGGATAGAGAGTCCCAGCGTCGTCACATGGGGTGGAGAGAGAGCCCTCAGTGCTGTCATATGAGGGAGGGAAGACAGTCCTCAATGCTGTGATATGGGGCAGAGACCCCTTAGTGCTGTCACATGGAGACAGGGAGAAGTCCTCAGCCTTGTCACATGGAAATGGGTAGAGAGCCCCTAGCGTTGTTACATATCTAGTACTCAGTATAGAGTCCTGATGCCTAACTTGTGGCCCTTTGCTGCTTTTTCTGCATCCCTTAAGGTCCTCCTGAAACGTATCTGTTTCCCTATTCCCTGCTGTAGCAGTGGTCTTTAGCAATTTCATGTAATGTCTGTCTCGTGAAGCATGTTCCGTTCTCTAATATCTCTTGTAGTATGGCCACAGTCTCTGACGATCTCCTGCATCATGCCCATGGACTTTGACTATATTCTTTTGTGTGTCTGCTGTTTCTGACACTGAATATTATATGTGTGGCCCTTGAATGATGTTAAGGGCTGCTCTTAAAGTGTAGGTTCAACTTTACAGTAAATCTGTAAGTTGACCTAACTCTGAACCTCCCCTTAGTCCCGCTGTACCAGAGTCTCATGATCAGCTGCTATCAGACACTGCGATGCCTCTTCACTGATCCAGGATTATAAATCCCCGTGGCTTTCCTCTCCTCTTCTCGTAGCGCTGACAGTAAGGGCTAGACAGGTTCTGATTGCTCAGCTCCATCTATATGTGACGGTGCTGACCAATTAGAATGTCTTGTCCGTACACACTAAGAGGTACGGATAGGAGATTAAGCTGTGGGAATTTCAAGTCCCCGGCCCGGTAAAGCGGTGTTCTGGTGTTTGACAACAGGAGTTCGCGGAACTCTGGTACAGCGGGACCTGGGGGATGGGGAGGGGGTCCACTGTAAGGTCACCTTACAGATTTTTTGTAAAGGTGAACTTACCCTTTAAGTCCCCCCTTATCAAGAAAGTTGAACACCACTGCTATAGAGTATAGAAATGGTTTGTGTGATCTGTGATTGGAGTGACCCCTTCCTTGCATATAGTTTGCAACTTTCATGGGATGAAGCTGGAACTTTGAAATGATTTCTAAAAACCAAGAGAGCTGAACGATGGAATTTTGATGCTAGGTGACAATATTTATGACAAGCGGTTCTCACCTTGTTAGTTAGCCTATTAGGGAACAGAAGTAATATATTATGCCGTATTTCTGCTATCTCAAGGCCCCAGCGGCTTATTTCAAGATATGTTTGTGAAAATGATCAGCTTACAGTGGATCTGTGGTTTGCCAATTTACTTTAAAGCAAGCTTGTGCTTTAATCAATCAGGGAAGTGACAAGTTTGCTTTGAAATCTAATTCCCAGGAGCATGGACTTACCTTTTTATTGCACCCGTACCATCATTCACTGAAGTTGCACAGGGGACACCAGACCACCACTAGAGAGCCCAGTGATAATTTTGAGAGCAGCTCTAGTTATTGTGTTGTAAGATGTGTGTAATTCTCACCACAGGTAAACATGTGCAAATCGGCAAAACTTCATATACACAGAAAATAATAACAAAATTGTAAATAAATAAAACACTGTACATATTCAAAAAAGTAATACTAAACAGAATCAATTGGTATACATATAATGTGCATACTTAAACATACATGCTATGAAAAAAATGAGTGCTGCACAAAAAGATGCCAATATCTGTGTTCATAAAACAAAAAAAAAAATCATGTTGTGAAAAAAAATATATAACATTTTTTATTTTTTTTTTCAAAACCAGGTATTCCATGTCCCAAGTGCATATGACATATGTGTCCAATACTGTACAATCCAAACATCCAGTGAAGATATTACTTCAATATGAGCAATTCACATGCTGCTTACTACAGTGAAATCCACATGCTCAGGTGAAGAAGATGAAACACTCACCTGAGCGTCATGACCATCAGTCACAGAATGGTTATCCACATCCCAGGTAGTGATGAGCCAAAAACCCCCTGGTTCGGTTTGCACCAGAACACCGCGAACAGAGGAAAAGTTTGTTTGAACAAACAAACCCCATTGAAGTCTATGGGACTCGAACCTCGAAATTCAAACAGCCTAATTTTGAAGGCTTAAATAAAAGTTATTGCCCCAAAAAAAAGTGTATGGGGGGTCCGGGTACTGACTTGGTGACCATGCAGCAATGAAAAAAAAAGTTTTTAAAAACGATTGTTTTTACAGGAGCACTGATTTACTGATTTTTAATGAGGCCTAAAGTAAAACTATAAAAATGAAAAATTCCTTTAAATATCAAGCCTGGGGGGTCCCCTGAATGTGCCTGTAAAGTAGTGCATCTCTACGATGTACGTAGCCTGCTGCAGCAATACTCACATTTCTAAAGCAAAAAATGTCATATACAAATATACATACAAATTTCAAATCCCATGTACTTGTCATACGGGTGCAGAAAAACTGGGCCTTGTTTGTTGGTGGTGCCTGAACACCGTAACCAAGGCCTTGCAGTTACTCTTGCTGGGTGCAGGAATGGGCTCTGCTGCTAATAAATCCATACAAATTTAAAATCGCATGTACTTGTCATGCAGGTGCAAAAAATTGGGCCTTTGCTGTTGGTGGTGCCTGAACACCGTAACCAAGGCCTCACAGTTACTCTTGCTGGGTGCAGGAACGGGACCTGCTGGTAAGAATTCCATACAAATTTGAAATTGCATGTGCTATACAAGTGCCAAAAATTGGGCCTTTGCCGTAGGTGGTGCCTGAACACCTAACCATACCCTCGCAGTTACTCTTGCTGGGAGCAGGAACGGGACCTGCTGGTAAGAATTCCATACAAATTTGAAATTGCATGTACTACACAGGTGCCAAAAATTGGGTCTTTGGTGTTGGTGGGGCCAGAACACCGTAACCCCTCACAGTTAGCAGGGCACAGGGACAGTGCCTGCTGTTAAAAATGATAATATAAAAGGACAGCGCAAATTGGTTGTGATTGGCATATGGTGATGGACCACCAAAGTGCCTTAAATGAATAAATAAATATATAAATATAAGAAACCGATATACCTAAAAGGACTTAGTGCATTATTTTCAATACAAATCAAACTAATAAAAACAAATAAAAAGCACTAACATACACCCTGTGCAGTGAGTATATAAAATTCATAAAAGTGTAAGTCCATAAATACTATATAAAAGTCAATCAAAAAGTCCATAAAATTGAAAAGTGCTACAACAAGTAGCCAGTGAAAGATAATCCACCAAGACAAAACGTGCTCAGGTGCTAAATATTCTGTGCAAAATCATGCTGCCATGGTGTGGTGAAAACAGGTGACTTTTCCTCTCCCCCAGGATGTTACACTTACCGGACGGAATGGACCCCTAGACAGTACTGTGTAAGGGTCGCACAGGCTAAGTCCGGCAAGGAATCCGGGCAATAATCCTTATGGCTGATTGGGACCACCTAGGGACCTCAAATGGACTCAGCGGGATGGAACCATATGCGGAAGGAGAAACTCACAATAGTGTAATATTGCTACAATAACACGTTTATTAAGATCATAAATGGATCACTCACATATCCATGGTTAAAAGCAGGCTGTTACAGTCATTAGATAGGTATAGCCGATCACAGAGATCGTGGAGTACTGCGGGCTCCCCTGGTCCCGGCGTGCGTTCCACCGCTACCGAAAATGATGTAACAGCAAGCGTGGGACCGGAAATTGCGTGGACGCATTTTGCCCTCCTCCTAGGCGTTATCACAGACGTATTTACCATAGCGCAGCATTAACTTTTCATTTTTACATTGCTGTTAAAAATTACATACGCTAGTTCAATTTTATGCACCTGTCATGCAAGTGCAGAAAACTTAGGCCTTGGGGGCTGGTAGTGACCTAAACCAAAAACATTGTTGGAAGCTAGCAGAATAAAGGTAGCGGAATAGGTTAGGCAGCATATGCAGTCTTCAAGGGGTGGCAGACCCCTAGCAAATTCAATCAGTTACATCAGCATCAGGGGCCTGATAGCTCTTGTTGATCCAGGACTTTTTCATTTTGATAAAAGTCAACTGGTCAACAGAATCTGTGGACAGACGCACTCTTTTGTCCGTCACAAAAACCTCCAGCAGCACTGAATGTCTGTTTGGAAAGCACGTTGGAAGCAGGACAGGCCAGTAGCGCCATTGCATATTGAGCAAGTTCTGGCCAGTGGTTCAAGACCCAGTAAGCCAGTGGATGCTCAGCTGGAAAGGGCTCCAAGTCTGCTCTTGCGACTAGATAATCATGCACCATATAATGGAGATGCTGCCGATGGTTGCTTAAACCTAACAGCTCTAGGTGCTGCTGAGGACAAAATAACTGTTTAAAGGCATCGGTTAGCCGGCCGCCTTCTCCACCGCTCCTCCTTTGGATGAACGATGCCTCAGAAACATGTCTGGAGAATGTTGACCTTCCAGTGTCTGGAAAGGTGGTACACTTTTTTTCAAGGCCTCCTCGAGACATTTCATCCTCTGCTTCCTCTTTGAAGGCAGGTTGAGCTCTGCAACTTTACCCTTGTAAAGTGAATCAAGAAGGGTTGCCAACCAGTAATTATCCCTCTCCTTGATAGCACAAATCCTCTGGTCCTTTCTCAGGCTTTGCAGAATCAGGGAGCCCATGCAACGTAAGTTGGAGGAGGCATGAGCTTCTGAGTCCTCTGGGTCACTAAGAATGACATTGTCAGCAGGAGCAACCTCTCCGCAACCACGTATAACTCCTGTGGTTTCTAGGGAATCAAAACCATCCCTTGAAGACTGCTGTATGCTATCCTCTTCCTCTACATCCATGCTGCCGAAATCCTCAACCTCCTCCTCTTCCTCCTGTGGGTTTTGTTGCCCTGCAGGAATGATATCTGCATAAAGGGGGCCTTGTGAGGAAAGGAAGTCCTCCTCTTGCTCCCGCTGTTCTGCTTCAAGTGCCCTGTCCATGATTCCACGCAGTGTGTGCTCCAGCAGGTAGACTAGCAGGATAGTGTCACTGATGCATGCATCATCCCGGCTCACCATCCTTGTGGCCTCCTCAACTGGTGACAGGACGATGCATGCATCCTTAATCAAAAGCCACTGGCGTGGCGAAAAAAAGCCAAGCTCCCCTGAGCCTGTCCTTATGCCATACTCACACAGGTACTCATTGATGACCCTCTGCTGCATGTGCAGCCGCTGCAGCATTACCAATGTTGAGTTCCACCTGGTGGGCATGTCACAAATGAGGCGGTTGGTGGGCAGATTGAATTCCCGTTGAATGTCAGATAAGCGAGCACTGACATTGAATAAACGGCGGAAATGGCCACAGACTTTCCTGGCCTGCCTCAGGAGATCTTGGAAGCCCGGGTATCTGCTCAAGAAACGCTGCACCACCAGATTCAGAACATGTTCCAAGCATGGAACATGTGTCAAGTGTTCCTGTCAGAGGGCGGAGATAAGGTTGGGCCATTATCGCATACAACCATTCCTGGCTCAAGCTGTCATGGCGTCAACCATCTCTGAGCCTGCCTCTGCAGAGCTGACAGAATCTCTGCACCGGTGTGACTCCTATCCCCTAGACAGACCAACTGAAGCACAGCATGGCATCTTTTAGTCTGACTGCTTGTGTAGCCCCTTGAATGCTTAGGGAGCACTGCTGCTGCAGAGGAGAATTGAGCAGAAGGGGACATGGAGGAGGAGGTGGTGGTTGGAGTAGCCAAATGTGGCAGAACCAGCACCAGATTTTTGGAGGCGTGGAACAAGCTGCAACACCCAACCCTGTCCTGCATCCTTCCCAGCTGCCAGCAGTTACCCAGTGCGCCGTGAAAGAAATGTAACGTCCTTGTCCATGCCTGCTGGACCAAGAGTCAGCAGTAATGTGCACCTTCCTGCTGACCGCTTTGTCCAACGAGGCCAAAACACTACCTTCCACATGGCGGTAGAGAGCCGGAATGGCCTTACGTGAAAAGAAATGCCTTTTTTTGGACTTGCCACTGTGGTGCAGCACATTCCACAAATTTGCAAAAGGGACCCGAGTCTACCAGATGAAAAGGCAGCAACTGTAATGCTAGCAATTTGGCCAAGCTAGCATTAGACGCTGAGCATGTGGATGACTGGAACAGTATTTCTTTCTACGGTTCAAATACTGGGGTAGTGAAATTTGCCTGCTGCTCAAATCAAGTGGTGGTGTACTGCGAGCACATTGGGAGATTGGATGCAAGTCTCTCTGCCACTCATTGCTATACCATCATCCCTCTCAAATACTGGGGTAGTGAAATTTGCCTGCTGCTCAAATCAAGCGGTCGTGTACTGCGAGCAGATTGGGAGATTGGGTGCAAGTCTCTGTGCCACTCATTGCTATACCATCATCCCTCTCAATGCTGGTATTTCAGAAGGCATAAGGTATAGTAGGGTTAGAGATTGCAGATGAGGAGCAGGAGCAAGGTGATGTATGCTTGTTTTGATCTGGTGCCTCTTTCAGGTGCTGTTGCCAACGGACTGCATGGCAGGTCGTCCTATGCCTTGTCAAGCATGTGGTGCCCAAGCGGCTGGTGTTCTGGCTACGCTTGATCCGCTTTAGACAGATGTTGCAAACAGCAACAATGCAGTCTACTGCACAGATGCTGAAAAAAAGCCCACACTAATGAACTTTTTGGAGTCCGCAGGGATTTTTCAGCACCCTGCACCTGTGGAGCTCTGTGCTGTGACGCAATAGGTTGGCTACTGCTATGGCGGCCCCTGGAGCACATCCTGCCTCATTGGAGTTGTGCGTCCTCCTCATCCTCCCCCTCCCTCTCCTCCTCTTCTATCCTGTCAGGCACCCAAGTACAGTCAGTGACCTCATCATCCCCTCCCTCCTCGTCACTGGAGCAAACTTGGCAATATGCTTCAGCTGTGGCAACATGACTGCTGATTTCTTGACTGTCATTGTCACCCCCTCTATCTAATTCAGGTGACTCCTCCGTGCATGATGGTGGGGCGACTGAAGGAGTAGCTGTGGAGAAGGAGCCTGTGGAACGGGCCACTTTGGCAGCTGCGGTGGAAGGCAAACTACTGGGAGCGTGGGTGTCAGAGGAAGAGGAGGATGAGGACGGCTTATTGATCCACTCCACCGACTCTTCCACATTTTGTGGCTGAATAGCACGGGCAGCACCGGAAATAATGGACGGCATGCCCCGCCTGCAGAGGATGCACTATGTCGACTGTGACCACCACTTTTCACAATGGACACAGAGGCTGCTTGCCCTCTTTTCGTGTGAGCGTCGGCCTTTCCTTGTCGGCCTTTCAACATAATGTTGATACAGATCAATATAGGGTATACGCAACTGACCAATAGATACTCAATGACCTGATATGATGTAATTGATAGCCCTATAGATGAGCTGTGGTGGTTATAGATGTTCGCAAGTGACCAATTAACAATACCCTCACTGATATCTGATGTAATCTATAATCCTATAGATGGATGATCTGTGATGCTTATAGAATGTTCCACAACTGACCAATGAATACTCTGACTGATATCTGCAGTGAGCTTTAATCCTATAGGTTTGTGATGCTTATAGAATGTTCCATACTTGACCAATGAATACTCTGACTGATATCTGAAGTGATCTATAATCCTATAGGTCTGTAATGCTTATAGAAAGTTCTACAGCTGACCAATGAATACTCCAACTGATATCTGAAGTGATCTATAATCCTATAGGTATGTGATATCTGAAGTGATCTATAATCCTATAGGTCTGTGATGCTTATAGAATGTTCCACAACTGACCAATAAATACTCTGACTGATATCTGAAGTGATCAATAATCCTATAGGTCTGTGATGCTTATAGAATGTTCCACAGCTGACCAATGAATACTCCAACTGATATCTGAAGTGATCTATAATCCTATAGGTATGTGATGCTTATAGAATGTTCCACAACTGACCAATGAATACTCTGACTGATATCTGAAGTGATATATAATCCTATAGGTCTGTGATGCTTATAGAATGTTCCACAACTGACTGATGAACAATACTCTGACTGGTATCTGATGTAAAGAAAGAAATCTCTCCCTACCTCTGACACGTACCTGGCCCTCCCTACACTGCTACTCACTGGCGCTGCACTGTCTGATATGATGTAAAGAAATAAATCTCTCTCTACCTCACACACGTACCTGGCCCTACCTACACTGCTATCAATGTCTCTGCACTGTCTGACAAAATCCAAAAAAAGGTACTCTCTCCCTGCCTCACACACGTGTCTGTCCCTGTCTCATCGCCCGCACAATGACACTACACGCTGCATTTGCACGAGCAGCTTTTATGTAGTGTGCGGCGTGTACTTGGCCCCTGAGCCATGATTGGCTAAAGGCAGCCTGCCTTTAGTCCAGTCATGGCAGAGATCATTTGATTGGCCAAAGCATGAGGTCAGGGTGCATGCTTTGGCCAATCACATAACGTGCTGCACGTGCGGCGCGCATACAGTGCATTATGGGAAACTCAAATTTCCCGCAAAGAAGCACATTTGTTCGTCATTCGACGAACGATCGAACGAGCGATGTTCGAGTCAAACTTAGCCTCGACTCGAACTTGAAGCTCATTACTAATCGCAGGCATCTCCTGCAGCTTATAATGGTAACATACACAAAAGCATGAGGAAAGATTGCTTACGATAGTGTAAATCCAGCAACACAATTAAATAGAAATCAGATTAAAAACTCTCACATGTTATAATCAAAGATGGATATACAGTATATTTTCACTCTAGCAGAAGGTATTCACAAGTCTTATTCCATCACATAGATCCAATGACATAGCTACCATTTTAGTATACTTCAACCATTTCCCACCTCCTGGTCTCATGGTGCCGGAGCATGTTCTTGCAGGTTCTTGAGCATTCTGGAGGCAATGTTGTGGCTTGGTAACATTACCAGCACATCCAAGAATTGAGGTCCAAGGCAACCATTTCTTACTTTTAAATATGTGATGGAATGAGACCTCTGAATACCTCCTGCTTGAGTGAGAATTTTTTGATTGCTTTAGTTACTTCTCACCATAACCTGTATAAATATACTGTCTCATTGGGACCCAAACCCTACTCTGCAGAAACCATGCCCAAAAAGCCTGAAACAGCTGTATGCAGTTTGGAATGAATGGCTCTATAACACAGGTGTCAAACACAAGGCCCGCGGGCCGAATCAGGCCCTCAAGGCCATTTCATGTGGCCCTTGCACCTCTCCTGCGGCTGCAGTAGAGCTCCAGCCCTCTTCTGGTCCTCCTCCAGACCCTGTACTTTTTGCTTTTCAGCAATGCCTACAGCTTCTTCTTAAGAGCAGCACAAGATAAGGGGGTGCACAGTGATGTAAGGGAGGGTGGGGGACTTAATTTCTCATGGTGGGGAGGCTCTTGACATCTTATGTAAGAGTAGGGGATGCTCTGGACATCTAGCCTTACTGGCCCTTTTGAGGACAATAATAATGCTGATGCGGCCCACGATTAAATTGAGGTTGACACCCCTGCTCTATAATATTAGGCTGTATTTACATTAGACCACCGATTCTGGATGTGCATCTGCCCAGTGGAGTGTAAAGCAATGATTTACTTGGCTTTGTCCACTGGTGTGAAATGATGAATTATCCTCTTATTTTTGGGATATGTGATGGAATGAGACGTATAAATACATTCTGTTCTGAGAATGCTTTACGAAGCATCTACTGTAAGCGTCAGGCTGGGTTCACACACGCTGTGGAGAGGCTCACAGGAGGGGTCCGGTGCGTCCCTGTTCTCCATTGCAGGGGTAAATCAGGTCCGAATTTTAGCCTGAATTTGGACCTAAAAAGGTGCCAAAGATGCACAGGGCCCTTCTGCAAACCGGACCGCAGCCAACACAGAGCTGTGTGAACCGGCTCCAATGAGAACCGGTCACAGTCTCCTGTATTGCGAATTGGATGCGGGTTTCAGTGTGAACCCAGCCTTACTGTGTACTTCTAATGCTACCTTTTTTCTAGCAATATTTTATATTGGGGGGGGGGGGGGGGGGGGGGGGGGGGGGGGGGGGCTGACAGTAAAGCAGACCTTATAAAAAAAAATATATTGATCTTTGCACATTTTGATTCAACAAAGATTCTCTTCTGTAATTGCTTACAGCTATACTTTGACCAGTATATCAATAAAGAACTATCAATATCAATTTACTACAATCTAAGGATATGGCAAAAAATATTCATATCTTCTAATTTGTTCTTATATAACACACTAAAAAGTGACATTCTGTGTGACTATTATAGAAGCAGTGCCAGAACCTCCGGAGATTTGTCAGTATTACGGAGGAAGTTACACTAATTCTGTAAGGTAATAAAACAAAGGTTGATCACTAGAGAGCAGACAACAGTGTGCAGCAGTTTCCATGGAGATAATGTATACGCACTCTGATTCCATCCACTCTCTTCTCCTAGAATTTACAGTGTTCATTAATCTGTTTCACAGAGATGGCTGTAGTTTACATCTGGAACGCTACAAGAAGAAAGGCATTTTAGAATATAAATTAATAAATGTATCAGTGTATGAAATCCCTAGACTTCAAAGCCCAGGTTCACATTTTTCACATTTTATACATGTGAAGTATAGCTTTGCTTTCCTAAAACACTAAGCATTTTATGTGCCATCCCTTCCGTCACAATCCACAAAAGCAATGCCTTTATTTCTCATTTGAAGAGGAAGTTCAGTCTGTTTGTAAGAATGTTTTACATATACATTTAAAGAAGGTAAGTTTACTGTATAAATTCATATCATTTGATTTATTGTATTATTGGGCTTGTGTGTATGTATAAGATGTATTTATCTATACACTATATTGCCACAAGTATGGTGACGCCTGCCTTTACACACACACGCACACACACACACACACACACACACAAACTTTAATGGGATCCTAGTCTTAGTCCGGAGGGTTCAATATTGAGTTGGCCCACCCTTAGCAGCTCTGCCCCCCCACCCTAGAGCACCTTGTCCCCATGTTGATGGGGACAAGGGCCTCTTCCGGACAACCCTGGGCTGTGGTTGTTGGGGGTCTGTGGGTGGGGGGCTTATCTGAATCTGGAAGCCCCCAGATCCCGCCCCCACCTATGTGAATGGGTATCGGGTGCATCGTGTACAAAGTGTACAAAAAAGTAAACGCACACACACATTTTTTGTCCTTTATTCAAAAATAAAAATAAAAAAAAGTGTCCCTCCGATGTAAATCCATTGTCAAATCACACTGCCCGCCGACCCGAAAAAAGAAAGAAAAAAAAGCTCCTCTCTCGTTGAACGCTACCCGCGGTCTGCCTGCTCCGCGGTTTGACAGTTATTATATAGGAAATGGGCGAGGCCCCACCAGTGACATCATAATAAACAAGCAAAAAATTGGGGGAGCAAGCCCTGAACATGTATATGATAATGGGGTACTTTGACGCTTGAGCACGATATGGCCATATGGTGGGACCAAATCCCCATTTTTATTTATGGATTGTCTCCATATTTGATAGTCATTTCTTTTGCATGTGTGCGCTATTCTTTTTTAATATCCCCCACCAGTGACATCACCTGGTGGTCCGCCCCTTGTGACGTCACCGACCCAGCATGCACCAGTCCGTGATGTCCCGTGGGGGGGACAGGACAACCGTGACGTCATTGATGTGACCCCACCCATTCCCTATATAAACAAAACGGATGAAAATTTGTCCGATAATCTGATCGTTGTGTACGAGGCTTTTAGGCTGGCCACAAAAGGATCAAATTTACACCAGTCCCTACTGAACCAGCCAAATTTCAATCCATCAAACAAAAAACAAAGAAAGGGCGCACCAGCCTAGCGCATTATCCTCACTAAGGCTTTATTTAATACAAAAAAAAAATGTCTACTCACAAACAAGTGATGTAAACCAGCATTTCAGATTCAAATGTCGGAGTCCATAGTTATAGAGTCCACAGTTTTTGATTAAATTAAATTTCAATCCATCTATGGCCAGCTTTAGACAGCAATGAAACACAGAGGCTCTAATTCTTGCATTTTAGGCATCTCTGTAACACCAGACATAAAAAAAAAAAAAAATACAGACACAGAAATGTATAAGGAATTAAATAATAGTATAAAGCAATTTATATAAAAAATGTATGATTCTGTATGAAAACTCTGTAATCCAATGCAGGATTTCTTAGTAGAAGTGGAAGGATGACACAGTTCTACAATAAGGTGGACTGCCCTTTTACTTGTCTTGCTACAAAAAGACACTTAGAAACCGCATGATTCTTCGCTAAATGGAGCAGGTTGGCAGGATTAGCAAATGTACATGAAGATATCATCAGTCGATGGATGGCAGCGTCCTGGTACTCTGAGTCATTGTCCCCGGTGAATTTCACCCGAGGAGAAGTAAGAAAGGAGGCTGGTGTTGTGACAGGGAAAAAAATCATGAATATTTTTTTGCTTGAGCGCACAGCAGACAGTATACAAGGAAGAGACTTTCCCAGCAACTTGCTGTAAAAATCAAGTACATTTGTATTTTTAGCCTAGCGTTTGGCAGAAAAGAATATACTGCAAAGGCAGACAATAGGGAAGGTAGACACTATTTTTGTTTGCAATCATAAAGATTTTAGTGTACTTTGTAGTGGTCATAGAAACCCTTCAGTATCATTACAGCTGTACACAGTGGCAGCTGGTGCTCAAAATTTTGTGGGGGGGGGGGTTGGGGCGCAAAAAGAAAAATGTAATAGGTATTGCTTCGCGGCAAAAAACGCGGTAAAAAATTGCGTGACTTTGAGGTCAGGGTACAGGCATGGCACAGATGGTATAGGCATGGCACAGGTGATGGTACAGGCATGGCACAGGTGATGGTACAGGCATGGCATAGGTGATGGTACAGGCATGTCACAGGTCATGGTACAGGAGATGGTATAGGCATGGCACAGGTCATGGTACAGGCATGGCACAGGTCATGGTACAGGCATGGCACAGATGATGGTATAGGCATGGCACAGGTCATGGTACAGGCATGGCACAGGTGATGGTATAGGCATGTCACAGGTGATGGTACAGGCATGGCACAGGTGATGGTACAGGCATGTCACAGGTGATGGTATAGGCATGTCACAGGTCATGGTACAGGCATGTCACAGGTCATGGTACAGGTGATGGTACAGGCATGGCACAGGTGATGGTATAGGCATGGCACAGGTGATGGTACAGGCATGTCATAGGTCATGGTACAGGCATGGCACAGGTGATGGTACAGGCATGTCACAGGTGATGGTACAGGCATGGCACAGGTGATGGTATAGGCATGGCACAGGTGATGGTACAGGTGATGGAATAGGCATGGCACAGGTGATGGTATAGTCTGGCACAGGTGATGGTATAGGCATGGCACAGGTGATGGAATAGGCATGGCACAGATGATGGTATAGGCATGGCACAGGTGATGGTACAGGCATGGCACAGATGGTATAGGCATGTCACAGGTCATGGTACAGGCATGGCACAGGTGATGGTACAGGCATGGCTCAGGTGATGGTACAGGCATGGCACAGGTGATGGTATAGGCATGTCACAGGTGATGGTACAGGCATGGCATAGGTCATGGTACAGGAGATGGTATAGGCATGGCACAGGTCATGGTAAGCGCATGGCACAGGTCATGGTACAGGCATGGCACAGATGATGGTATAGGCATGGCACAGGTCATGGTACAGGCATGGCACAGGTGATGGTATAGGCATGTCACAGGTGATGGTACAGGCATGGCACAGGTGATGGTACAGGCATGGCACAGGTGATGGTATAGGCATGTCACAGGTCATGGTACAGGTGATGGTACAGGCATGGCACAGGTGATGGTATAGGCATGGCACAGGTGATGGTACAGGCATGTCATAGGTCATGGTACAGGCATGGCACAGGTGATGGTACAGGCATGTCACAGGTGATGGTACAGGCATGGCACAGGTGATGGTATAGGCATGGCACAGGTGATGGAATAGGCATGGCACAGGGGATGGTATAGTCATGGCACAGGTGATGGTATAGGCATGGCACAGGTGATGGAATAGGCATGGCACAGATGATGGTATAGGCATGGCACAGGTGATGGTACAGGCATGGCACAGATGGTATAGGCATGGCACGGGTGATGGTACAGGCATGTCACAGGTGATGGTACAGGCATGGCACAGGTGATGGTATAGGCATGTCACAGGTCATGGTACAGGCATGGCACAGGTGATGGTACAGGCATGGCTCAGGTGATGGTACAGGCATGGCACAGGTGATGGTATAGGCATGGCACAGGTGATGGTACAGGCATGGCACAGGTGATGGTACAGGCATGGCACAGGTGATGGTATAGGCATGGCACTGGTGATGGTACAGGCATGGCACAGGTGATGGAATAGGCATGGCACAGGTGATGGAATAGGCATGGCACAGGTGATGGTACAGGCATGGCACAGGTGATGGTACAGGCATGGCACAGGTGATGGTAAAGGCATGGCACAGGTGATGGAACAGGCATGGCACAGGTGATGGTATAGGCATGGCACAGGTGATGGAATAGGCATGGCACAGGTGATGGAATAGGCATGGCACAGGTGATGGTATAGGCATTGCACAGGTGATGGTATAGTCATGGCACAGGTGATGATATAGGCAGGGCACAGGTGATGGAATAGGCATGGCACAGATGATGGTATAGGCATGGCACAGATGATGGTAAGGTCATGGCACAGGTCATTGTACACAGGCATGTAACACGCCCCCCCCCCCATCAATGCAGAGAGAGACCAGCGTACGTGCGTGCCCCCTTCAAAGCACCAGACTCTGACAGTGTGCAGGCCGGCCCGTTCCCCCCCCCCGAGGCATCACTTACCGGCTCAGTCTCACTGCTGCTGCGGGTCTGTCTGCGGCCTGCGGGAGTAGCGTCTCTGAGCTGGCTCTGCCTGCGGAGTCTGCGGACTGTCTGAAGACTGAAGAAGTGTGTGGGGACTCGGAGTCTGGGACCGAACGTTCTCTCACAGCGGCGTTGGAGTGTCACTCCACTCGAGTCTGTCAGATCAGGTGGTCACTCCTGTAGACTTCTTCTGCGGACTGCGAACGAGCTAGCTGCTTTTCTTCCACAGAGTCGCCTCAGTCAGTCGAGTCCTCACGTGCTCTCGCTCTCCTCACTCTCAGCCAGCGGGAACGGAAGGTGATCATGACATGACGTCGGGTCGGTGCACCGCCCCCACGCGTCACGTCCCGAGATGTCCTCCTGTGATTGGTCCAGGCTGGAGTCTGGACCAATCACAGCCAGGAGTCCAGGAAAGTGGGGAGTGTCGGGGCGCATTGCTCTGCGCCCCAATGACCCCCAGAAGGCTGCCAATCAGCGCCTCTATCTGCCTCACGTGGGAGGCAAAACCCCACCCCCCCATACCCAGCACTAAGTCCGGCGCCCCTAGTGGGCGAAAAATATACTTTTTTTATTTTTTATTTAATCTTTTTTTTCTTCTTCATTTTTTTTGGGGGGGGGGGGGGGGGTGGCGTCCCTGCGCCCCCTATCGGCCATACTTAAAGTGTTACTAAACCCACAACAGTAAAATCAGTCTGTATACTGTATACAGTAAAGCATGCTTGTTTTACTCACTGTGGAACCTAAGGAGTTATTCCTCCACATTGTGTAAAAAGGCTGTTTGATCCTGTCTTATTTCTATGATCTTCCCCTTCTTCCACTGTCCCCAATTCATCTCCTGATAAAACAGAGCCTTTGGAGTCACTCTGCACATGCTCAGTTTGGTATGTATTGTTAGAGAGATTTTTTTTCTTGGGAGGGTACATGTGATCAGTACAGGGCCAATCAGAATTGTCCAGACAGAGGGTTGGGGTGCTGCAGCCTCATAGGACAGTCAGAGAAGAATGAAAACTCCTCCTACAAGCTTTAACCAGACACTGATAGAAGTCATAAGACTGCTATATACTGCTGACAAGAAAAGGTATTTAGCAGTTTATATGTACTAAAATAATTGCCTTTCCATGTTCTGTGTACTGTTGGAGTCGCCTTATAGTGCAGTTTAAGCAATGATTTCTGCAGCTACTCCCATGTAAGTATCTCACTTGGTTAGGAGAAGTGGGATTTATCTTTCATTAATGGATAGTGTAGGACCCACTAAAAATGAGGTACTTTGACGCAGTGGGGGGCTTAAGCACAGTATGGTCATATGGTGTGACTAAATCCCCAGATTTACTTATTAAGATCAGGTAATTTTAAGAAGCCTTGTAAGATTTGAAAGTAACTCCTTTTGTATGTGTGCACTATTCTCTGTGGTTCTTCTGTGGGAGACCAGATATAATGAATGCAGATCCTGGGTTTAGTAACACTTTAAAGGCAAAAAGCCAAGTCTACAGTTAACAAGGTAAAAGTGTGGGAATGGCGCTGTCTACTAAAAAATGGTAATATATAGACAGGATAGACTAAATAAGTAAGGTAAAACAGGGGTAGTATATAAAAGCACAGATATGAATATCACATATATAGTACAATGCACAAAAATATAATATACCAAGTGCAAATGCAGTGAGCTGTTTGTATAGACAATGGTGAATAAAGTGACCAAGTGCATAAGATGAGAAAATGATATACATTTATATATCCAATATACATACAGTGAAAAAATGGCTAAACGGATAATATCAAACAACAAAAAGATGAAATCAAAAAATGGATAATAAAGTGACAAGTGCCAATGACTGTGCTAAATGAGAAAATTAATGAATAACATTTTTTTTTATAGTGACTCAGTGAAAACAACCAAGTATGGTATAATTGGTGAATCAATAAATAAACATGAATAAATAATAATGCTGATGATCCAATAAGGTGACTAGGTGACGTGTTTAGTCCATTCAAGTGGTAGATATCTTCATAAAGAAATAAATAAACCCCATGGTGGGTGATGAGTGAGGTGCTAAGTGCCCCCTAGGGTAAGTAGCCCACTCACTGGACGTACCCACCCCACACAGGGGTAAAGAGCGGGTATAGTAGTATGGATTAATCCCTCTGATGGGTCCTGTCCTCCTTTGGGGATCCTAGGATACAGGTGTGCCGGGGGATGGCCAGTGGGGTCAGTGTAGACAAATCAAACGGCGTGTATACAGAGCTTTGGAACGCAATGCGCTCCACACAGATGCCGGAACCGGAAGTGATGCAACGGCGCTGTGCGCATTTCGTCATCCAACGTCTTCAGCAGCGTCGGGTCACCTCCAGTTACCTCCCATTTGTATGCAGCGGTAACCAAGCAACAGGGGCCGCGGAATCACCAAGGATCCGGTATAGATTTGGACTACGGTATCATGGCAGGCGGACTCATATTAAAAAAGGGGAAATATAGAAAATGGAAAAGAAGTCTGATTGTATATATTGATAGAAAAAGGGGTCCCATTAAGTCTACAGTTAAAAGACATACAAGTATACTGCCATTGCAATCATTACACACTCTGCCTCACCCTTTCCAGCTCATTGGACTTAAGCCCCGTACACACGTACCGATCGTCGGCCGAACGATCGGCCCTCTTTTGTCTCGTCTGTTGAAAAGTGCAAAAGACTGCACACGAATTTTGTCGGCCAACAACAGCCGACTGCAGAAGTGATGTCATGTGATGGTTAACTTTCCGTGTGTTTTTTCTTTTCTGAGCATGCCCAGTCTTGCAAATCTGCTGTCTGTCGGCCGAATTCTGTACTGACTGGTGAACAATCGGCCGTTCTGGTGTTGGCCAACAAAAATTTTAATGCTTGCAAGACAGATTCTTTTCGGCCGAAAGTGCGCTGTCGGCTGTCGGAAGCATCATACTAACAAGCCGAAAATCGGCCGATCGTTCGGCGGCCGAATATTTTCGGCCGACAATCGGTACGTGTGTACGGGGCTTAAGTGCCTGCAGACCGAGAGTAATCATCATTGGGGCAGGTTAACGAAGCAGTCAGACTTTACACCTACACAGTACCTGCCACTACATGTTTAACTGAAAGGCCCCTTTCACACGGGCTTTCCGATCCACCTGTCAGTTTTTCAGGCAGACCGGACCGGATGCTCCATGTAGCCCTATAGAAATGAAATCCGTGAAATCCGGACGGATGGAAACCCTATTTTCCATCCGTCTAGAGGAACGGATCGGATAGGATCGGATTAGAATGGACAGGTAGTCCATTTTCATCTGATCTCCCATAGAGGAGAGCGGGGATCTGACAGCTTCATCTCTGCACAGTGAGCGGATACTGAGCTGTCATCCGCCTGCTCAGCGGGGATCGGAGGATCGATCCCCGCTGAGCAGAAAGGACTCCGTCAGGCGTACCATCTGTGCGAAAGGAGCCGAACACACACTGTCCACAGCATTAGCTTTCGGAATTTTTGACCTTTAAAAAAATGTCCGTATCCCTTGCTGGAACGTCCAGAGTAGCGTAACAGTTTTTCACTAGAGTAACTTCTACAACAGAGGTGGGCATTTAATTTCCCCAAGGGGTCACATAAAAAAAAAAAAGTGGGACTGTTGTGGAGGGCCAAACCAATTTTTGGTAGGAGCCGCTTTAGTGTGATTGGTTCCATACTCTGCCTCTCAACCCCAAGAACAATCTCCACCCTTCTGGCACACCTGGCAATAGTGTAAGTGCAAAGACCAATGAAAACACACACGTTATGATAAAACACAGAAATATCTTTACTATAAGGTTTCTGTGTAAAACTATCAGACAGTAATAGTTTATTCTTAAATGAATTAGCTGAAGAACAATAACTGAGATTAAGAGCAATATAACTCAATATATTATATCCTTCTAGGAGATTCCACAACCATAAATTACCCCAGAAGCAGAGGAAAGCACCTTAACAACAATGAATCCCAATATAACAACCAAAGACACAACAAAGCTCCTAGTTCACTCCCTGGTCATCTCGCGCCTCGACTACTGCAATTCCCTTCTCATTGGCTTACCTCTACACAGGCTACCCCCCCTTCAATCCATCATGAATGCTGGCGCCAGGCTCATCCACCTCACCAATCGCTCAGTGTCCGCTGCTCCTCTCTGTCAAGCCCTCCACTGGCTTCCGCTCCCCCAACAAATTAAATTCAAAATACTAACAACATCTTACAAAGCAATCCACAGCTTAGCCCCCAACTACATCACTAGCCTCGTCTCAAAATACCAACCGAATCGCTCTCTTCATTCCTCTCAAAACCTCCTGCTCTCTAGCTCCCTTGTCACCTCCTCCCATGCTCGCCTCCAGGACTTTTCCAGAGCCTCTCCAATCCTATGGAACTCCTTACCCTTATCTGTCCGATTATCTCCTACTCTATTAGCTTTTAGACGATCTCTGAAAACCCTCCTCTTCAGACAAGCCTATCCTACACACACCTAACAACCGTACTTCCATTTTCTCTATCAGCTCATCCCCCACAGTTATTGCCTTTTGTTTCACTTGACCCCCTTCTAGATTGTAAGCTCTAACGAGCAGAGCCCTCTAGTTCCTCCTGTATTGAATTGTATTGTAACTGTATTGTCTTCCCTTATATTGTAAAGCGCTGCGCAAACTGTCGGCGCTATATAAATCCTGTATAATAATAATAATAATAACAACTTTACACAAGCTTGGTTACCTCCACTTAAATTAGCGCTATGAGTCCAGGCAGGAGGAGAGCAGAAGAATGACTTTCTCTTATGTCAGACTTCTCTCTTCTATCCCCTGACCCCACCGACCCAACTATAAACACTGTACCTAATTCAGTGCTTAGTGGATTTACTCCCAAATCAGACTACACTGCACATACACTACATATACAGAGCCCTGAGTATGTGTATGCATCCCCGTATGGCACCAGTAACTTCAGTCCCTTGGAAGAAGGATGAGGCCTTGTATCTTCGGCTAGCCTTTTTATTTGGTACACGTAGAACTCCTATTTGGCAAAGTGTAACTGTGGTATGCTGACAGTATCCGGATAGCAAGGTAGACACTGTGACTGCATAACAGGGCTTCAATAAGACCCAGGTTCTGGCAAGTGAGGACAAAGTGAAGTAACTCTGTCTGTGTGCAGTGTCCTTGTTTCCTGCAGATGGGCAAGTGCCCTCCCACCAATTCTAAGGTCAAGGCCCAAATGAATGTCCTGGACTAGACAATAGCTTGTGGGTGGGTACCTCATGCACACGCCCTGGAGTGGGAGGGACTCCACCTAATTGTACTGAATCCACTGAGTCTTTGTTCATTGTCCATATATAAAGCATGTGTTTAGACATGCTCTTCAGGCTCTGAGGAAGAGGCGCGGCCTAGAAACGCGTAAGCCTGCACAGCTTCAGGGGACGATTCAATCCCGATCTTGTTGCTGAGGATTTTATTCTATTTTATGTGCTTTTTATCAAGAAACTCATTTGTGAGTATTTTTAATCTATTATTTTAATAAACCTGTCTAAGAGATAATGCACTAGGCCGGTGCGCCCTTGTTTTGTTGTCATTTAGTGTCTTCTGGTAACCAAACTGCTCACCTCACACTGGAACACTTCACACCGTCGGTGCACGTGTGCCTGGATACGAACCTGGGATCCCCCTCTCTCAGGCTGGATGTCCCCCATTAGCCGTGGATGCCTGAAACAGTTCGGTGGACTAACTGGGAGGCAACACTTCTCCCCTGGGTCTCATGCCTTGTGGTGACTCAGCATCCTCAGCAGAGAGGATGGTGTTCTTTATTCCTTCCTTGCTGGAGAATGCTGGGGTGTGTAGTCCTGTCCTTAGTGGTTAAAATGGAGCCACCTGGTTTGGGAACTATATGTTCCAGAGTTGTTTGCAGTTCTTCAGTCCTCCCTGGATTGGCTAGCTGCTTCTGCAAATGAGAAACGGGAGGGTACTGAGTGTCTGTGAGTTCCTCTCACTCACTGCACAGTGGGAGGAGGAGAGGGAGGGGGTAATTCCCCCACAGCTGCTGGCAGACACTCTCTACCTTCATTGAGAGGCATGGTCAGCTTGGCATGGTCGCAGAAGATGCGAGGCACCCGCTACACACTCCTCCTTACCCAGTGTTCTGTCAATACAGCCAACTCGTTGTGTACCGTAGTGTATATGCTGCTGTTGTGCTGTGAAAACAGCCAACTCGTCTAAATCTCCAATTATTGCTTCTGGAGAGTCACCGGAAGTGACGTGGTTGGTGATTTCGGCAAGTTGGCGTTTTCGGCAGAAACACCAGCTTACAGTGCCGGACCATTATTGCGGCTCCAGCCAACCACATAGCCAGAGTTTGCGAACCAATGAAAACAGACAGGGGGAACATGTGACAGCGGTGACTTTACAGTGCTGGAGGGCTTTAATCCAAGGTGTTCCAAGGTGAGTATTTCATACTGTGCTAGTATGTGATGCATACTAGGTACGTAATCCTGCGCAGCAAACCCGCCTTGCCGCCATATATGTAGCTTATATGGTTGGCAAGGAGTTAAGCTCTGACTTCTGAATCCCTATGCCCCACCTGATGTGTCTGCATGTTACCAAGGGACCTCAATAGAGTCAGGCTATATAAGAGTTAGGTGTCACATGCAATGAGGTGCTAGGATGCTAAAAGGACATGAGTACAGCTAACTTTCTGTCTATAGAGACCCACTTATGAATACAGATTTTTTTCGGGACCCACTTGCTTGAATTGTAAAGCGCTACAGAATTAAGGTATAGCGTGCCCCCTTTCAATGCAGAATGACCAGCGTGCCCCCTTTCAATGCAGAGAGACCAGCGTGCCCCCTTTCAATGCAGAGAGACCAGCGTGCCTCTTTCAATGCAGAGATACCAGCATTCCCCCTTTCAATGCAGAGATGCCAGCATGCCCCCTTTCAATGCAGAGATGCCAGCATGCCCCCTTTCAATGCAGAGATGCCAGCATGCCGCCTTTCAATGCAGAGATGCCAGCATTCCCCCTTTCAATGCAGAGATGCCAGAATGCCCCCTTTCAATGCAGAGATACCAGCATGCCCCCTTTCGATGCAGAGATGCCAGCATGCCCCCTTTCAATGCAGAGATGCCAGCATGCCCCCTTTCGATGCAGAGATGCCAGCATGCCTCCTTTCAATGTAGAGATACCAACATGCCCCCTTCAATGCAGAGATGCCAACATGCCCCCTTTCAATGCAGAGATTCCAGCATGCCCCCTTTTAATGCAGAGATGCCAGCATGCCCCCTTTCAATGCAGAGATGCCAGCATGCCCCCTTTCGATTCAGAGATGCCAGCATGCCCCCTTTCGATTCATAGATGCCAGCATGCCCCCTTTCAATGCAGAGATGCCAGCATGCCCCCTTTCAATGCAGAGATGCCAGCATGCCCCCTTTCAATGCAGAGATGCCAGCATGCCCCCTTTCAATGCAGTGATGCCAGCATGCCCCCTTTCAATGTAGAGATGTCAGCATGCCCCCTTTCAATGCATAAAAAATTACACAGGTGATCAAATGCCACCAAAAAAAGCTCTATTTTTGGGAAAATAAGGGCATCAATTTTATTTAGGTACAGCATCGCACAATTGTCAGTAACACAGTGCCAAAACACAAAAGCTTCCCACACTTTGGGAAGTCCTGGTCTATAGCATTATCTCTTGCTAGAATATACAGCGTTAACTGGCAACCAAACACTTTTACAATCTAACCCACAAGTGTTATCATTGCAAAATTGTATGGAAAACAACTAGCATAGCCCCAGTATAATCAAGACACAGGTAGTACTGCTTCAGACTGGTCCAATCTTGCCAAATTATACTGGAGGCTCATCCAGCTTGTTACTGGAAGTCTAGATCAGTGTTTAGCAACCTTTTTTCAGTCAAGGCACCCTTTAAAAATCATGGACAGTCTGGAGGCACCCTTTAAAAATTATGGATATTCTTGAGGCACCCCATTCTAAAATTCAAAAATGTATAAAATGTTTAAGTGCAAATAAGTACTTACTACTTTGCACGTGATTGTTATATGAATAATTCACACTTATGATTACTTTGATTAAGATGATGGCTTAATACTTTTTTGGCACTACACCGTCTTCAACATATACACGTTTTTTGAGGTTTGATATACTGCCGATGTGCTAGCTGCCTTTGCTACTTATTTTTGACAAAGTGCAGGTTCTCTACTTTAGTTGATGACTGCATTCCAGTAAAAAAATCTCCTTTATTGATAAAATAAATAATACATGATTTTTTGATACATTAAATGTATTCATTAATTCTTCCGTCTCCTCTTCCATCACAGTGATCACATGACACAGAGCTGCTCCAATCGGCTCTGTACCTTTACCCGATGTTCTCCGCTGTTTAATGACAGTGGCCTTGTTTGTGGGCCTGGCATGCACATACAGGGAAATAAAAAGATGTGCTCACCCTAGGAAGTGCACAATCAGTTGTTTAGCCACTTCAGCCCCGGAAGGTTTTACCCCCTTAATGACAGGGCATTTTTTGTAATGCCGCACTGCGTTATTTTAATGGACAATTGCGCGGTCATGCGATGCTGTACCCAAATAAAATTTATGTCCTTTTTTTCTTACAAATAGAGCTTTTTTTTTGGTGGTATTTGATCATCTGCGTTTTTTTTTACGCTATAAACAAAATAAGAGTGACAATTAAAAAAAAAAAAAATATATATATATATATATATATATACATATATATATATATATATATATATATATATATATACAGTGCCTTGCAAAAGTATTCGGCCCCCTTGAACTTTGCAACCTTTTGCCACATTTCAGGCTTCAAACATAAAATTTGTATTTTGCTGCATATTTTTGGTAAAGAAAAAAATCCCAACGCGTATATTGATTGGTTTGCGCAAAAGTTATCAGGCTTGCAAACTATGGGATATTTTTATGGCATTTTTATTTCTTTTTTATTCTTTTACTAGTAATGGCGGCGATCAGCAAATTTTAGCGAGACTGTGACATTGCGGCGGACAAATCAGACACCTAACTGACACTTCTGACACTGGGACCAGTGACATAATTGCAGTAATCAGTGCTAAATATATTCGCTGTTACTGTTCTAAGGACACTAACAGGGAAGGGCTAACTGTGCGGGGGTTGCACTGACTTCGGGAAGACAGAGATCCGTGTTCCTGCTTAGCAGAAAAAAAAGATCTCTATCTTCTCCCCTGTCAGAACGGCGATCTGCCTTGTTTACATAGGCAGACCACTGTTCTGCCTACCTCGGGAACGATCGCGGGTGACCTATGGACATTGGGTCCACTGGGCCCACTGATTGGCTCCCCTCTGTCCAATCAGTGTGCAATCACGCCTCCGGCGGCGCTTGCGTGTGCCCCCTGGTGACTATTACATGAAATGACGTACAGCAATGTGATTTCGCGCAATGGAGCCGACCTGACGCAGCAAATGTAGGTTAGGCGGTCGGAAAGTGGTTAAAAGAGAAGTATGCAAATCAGGGTATTTCACATTGTATACTTACCTAGGTGGATGCAGCATCGGTCTGATACTGCATCTGTCTCCCGTCGCCTCTACACTGAGTACCGAGCGATCTAATACCGCTGATCGCTCGGTTCTCACAGCTCCCAGAGCAGAGAGCTGCTGACTGTCAGTCCTCGCTCCTCGTTTTTTGGAGCGCTGGACTCGCTGAGAGGCTGAGCTGGGTGGCGGTCCAGGCATGTGGGCAGATCCAGACTCCACGCTCCCGATCTTGCCCGAGCCTGGTCCGTCTCTATGAAGTCAGCAGACAGTGGAATTTAGCTCGCTGTGTGCTGAAAATGGATCACAGGAGTGCAAAATTAACTGCAGTCCTGTAATACACAGATGAAGAAGAGCCAAACGAGCTTGGCTGTACTTCTCCTTTAAATCACAACAGCAGGGTGTTAACTGGTTTAACTAAGAATTTAGAAAAGAGAACTCACTTACAGAAGCACATACTGTACATATCAAACATGAATGTGGCATGCAAAATGCACAGGTACATAAAGTATATTGCAGCAGGAGCAGTCAAACATCAGAGCTGCTATGTGATATTGTCAGAAGACCTGGATGGTTATAATAAGAATATGATGTGTTACACCCACCAGCCAATATTCACGCAGGTCTCAACGTCAGCCAAGGCTAAAAAAAGAACAAAAACCTTTTGAGTCATTAAGGTGAGCTACTTCTGGAGACCCCCTGGACCTTTCTGATCAGTTATGATTACGCAAATGCAAATGTGTTTGTCAGAAACACATATTTTAGGGATATTTACTACCTTCCACATTATAGGAAATAACCTCAACTCTGCAGAGACCTATACAACCTGCTAAAATCACTAATCATGTTTGGCTGTTTGTTAAGCTATTCAAAGTGAAAATGTCATAACCTGAAACCTTTACCTTCAGTAAAAACCACAATTTAAAATGATCGGTGCAATCCAAAAAAAAAAAAAAACAAATTAGCTGAAGTTATATACAAATCCTGATTTTCTGTAAGGGTTAAAATAGGTCCTGTTAACCAATTTCTTTCTTTTGGTCAATAATTCTGCTCATATTATCTGACCGATAGGCAGGTTCGAAAATTAGGAGTTGCTGGGGATAAGGTCAACTTTTAAGAGAATAGTTGAGATGTGCAAATAACTTCAGCTGCCTGTATCGCAAGATTTACGGATCATTTTTGCATGTCGATGACAGGTGTACTTTCTATAGAAAACCACTGTGTCCTTATGAAATGTTCATTTAGCGCTGTTAAAGTAAATTTTACAGTAATTACTACTTTGTTTATATGCTTGTGTGCAATATTTGTACAAAAAAATGTAATGTGCAGATCTGTAGTTGTACACTTTACCCAACCTTTTTGGCACCGGGGACTGGCTGCGTAGAAGAAAATTATGCCAAGACGTGGGGGGGTTGTACGGGGTTGGGGCAATACGGGTTGTCGTGGGCAATATGTCGGGGCAATGGCTGGTGTTGGCGCTTCAATCATTACGGCACCATGGTTGATTTGGTGTCAGGATGATTGAAGCCCATTATTTCTATTATTACATTGCAATATAAAATGAAATAGTTTAACTCACCATAATGCAGAATTAGTGGGAACCCTGAGCGTGTCACTTGCCATCATATGCAGCTTGTCACTTGACATGTCACCTGCCACCAGATGCAGCTGGTCACTCTCTGCTGCCCGCAGCTGCACAGTGAGGGCGGAACAGCGGTGATGCAGGGTGGGCGGTGAGAGATGATGTCATCTCTCTGCTCTCTCATCTGCCCACCTGCCAGGTGGCTCTCTCATGTTGCCCACTGGCTCTCTCATGCTGCCCACCTGCCCGCAGACTTGCTAGCTCTCTTATGCTTCCTACCAGCTCTCTCATTCTGCCTGCCAGCTTGCAGGCTCTTTCATGCTGCCCTCCCATCCGCCGGCTCGGCGACTCTCTCATGCTGCCTGCCCGCCCGCTGGCCCACCGCACTGGGGTACTGGCCCACGGTCCGGTGGTTGGGAACCCCTGCTTTAGGGAATCAATTTATAATACATCAGTTTATTTATGCTGAACAGTTAAAAAAAAACTTTAGATCTGCAAATTGTATCTGGAAGGGAAGATCTGGACATTCACCCCGAAACTCCTTGAACCACAGAATGCCTTGCATTCTGTGAATGGAGTATGGATTGTAGCGAGATACCCACTGTGATCAGTGTACTACAGCCAGAACTGGAATCTCAGCACCAGACGGCGCCAACAGGAAGGTGCAAGCTGCATTAAAGTAAAAGATTTAATGAATGGTGTCTGTGGGATGGGATCCCTGCTTCGCATCTTCTAGGAGTGTCCCAAACTTAAAGATTTCTGGACAATGGTAGAATAGACGATCAAGACACTCATGGAGCTGCCTCTTGGAAGAAATCCAGTGGCTTTTCTGCTGCATGACACTCCGCTTTCTAATAATTGATATAAAAATGAATTGCTTAGGCATCTTCTCAAAGCAGCGAAGGCTTGCATTCCTGCACTGTGGAAGCTCCCTAACTCACCGGATAAGGAGCCATGGCTCTCCCGAATTTCAGAGATCCAGCAAATGGAGAATCTCACTATGATACCTAAAGAACAGGAAGAGAAATATTGGAAAATCTGTACTCTATACTTTTTTTCTATACAGATCAAACAACTTGTGCTTCTCAACAGCAATAGATGGATCCTGCTAGTCCTGCAAACACCGTAGAATGGTAGTGTGGCCCGAGAGATGGGAGGGACTCTTTAACCATCTTTAGTGCAATGTGTGTAGTTAGCAACAGGGTGCTTTACAAGTCCAGGGTCATGGTCCATCCCAATGGAACCCAGACCCTGGAGAGTCCTCCTGGAATAAGTCCAGTCTATTTAGAGACCAGCAACATGGACAGATAAGACAGGTTTACTTTGTACTGGACTGAAATTTTAGCCTCACTATTTACAGGTTTCCAAAATAGTATTTGTTCTATGTTAAAACTATAAGAAAACTGGAAATTGTCTTTGAAATGTATTCACCTGTATAGTGTTAAACTTTTCAGACTTGGTGCTAAAATCCTACCCCTCGTTTTCTCTCTAATCAACCAAAATCTCCTCATGGACAGTCAGATCTGCAGGCATGGGCGTCCACAGAACTTTTTTCAGGGGGGGGGCATAATTTTAAGGTCACCCATGCTCCGCCCCTTTTCAACAATGTCATGAAGGGGAGGGGCTTAGTTATTATACTTATTTTGAGTATATTCCCTTAAAGCATGTTATACAGCACAGTGCTTTGCTGTGTAATTTGGCCCCTTCTATCACCTAAAATACCTGGCTGATCCTGCCTGGCTATGTGCTCCCTTCTGTAAACTGACCACGGTATACCATGGCTGCTGAGCCCTGACACTGTGGTCAGTTTACGTGCCTCCATCATCCGCAGCCCTCCTGTCCTCCTCTGTCCTCTCTCCCCCCTCCCTCCCTGCCTGTCTGCTCCTTTGTCAGTGCCCATCCCCCCTCCTCTCCTGCTGCTGTAGTTTCATTTAAAGTTTCATATCCTGTCTACAGTCTGTTTAATAATCCTGTGTGCCCCTGTGTCTGTTTTTTATAAAAATAAGCCATTCTTTACAAGTATAGAGTGCCAATCGCCGCTCATGTGACCCGCCACCTCTCTCCTCTTCCCCTCCTCCTCCCCTCCCAACTGACACCAGTGAGGAATCCTTGGCCCTACCCGCTGCAGGCAACTGTCAGCTGGAGAGAGGAGAGAGCCGACAGGTCACGTGAGCGGCGCTTGGCCCTCTGAAAACTGGTAAAGAACAGCCTATTTTTTTAAAACACAGACACACAGGCACACATGATTATTAAACAGAACAGACAGGATGGTATAAAGTGGCTTAACAACCACTTAAAAGGGGTAGTTGAGATTCCAAGGGGGGGCATTTGCCCCCCCCCCCCACCCCTACCTGCGGATGCCCATGTCTGCAGGCCAACCTTAAACATCTCTTGTCCCAGGAAATCATTGTTCTGTTTCCATTGGAAGACAGGTTGAAAGGATTCTTTTTAAACCTGTTCATGGCTCCAAAACCCAACAGGGGGTATTTGTCCTATCCTGGACCTAAATTCCCTAAAAAGTACATTCACACTACAAATATTTACAGCAAAGATTTGCCAGTGTCCAATCCCCTGAAGGTATTATCAGGGTCTATGAATATCAAGACTGCGTCCTGCACTATACTCCAGGCAAAATTCCTCTTTTTTAATGATCTGCATAATAAATACATATGCTCCCTTTGATGATATTTTCATTGGTAAAGCATTCCACATTCCTATATCTTTCATGCTTTGAAAACTAAAAAGGTCCACAAGGACCTAATGTATTTGTTTACTCAGACTTAATTTACACTCATGGCAGTATAAGTAGTGTAAATGTAGTCTTTTTGTATACCAGCGATCCCATGGGGGACTATCCTATTTCATTACTCGATGAGGACACTCAGGACATTCATCACAGGCCTATAATAAGTGACACTTTCTAGGAATTGTTTCATCAGAGACAACATGCATTTGTTTAGATATTATTTGTGGACTCCTCAGAGTCCTGACAATGTGTAACAAGGGAATGAAGGTGGTGAAAGTGGAAAAACGCTGTCCTGCTTTTATAATAAGAAGAGCTATATGGTATATTTTGCTGCCAAGCACTCAATGTTTTACAGGGGATATTTGAAACAAATGTGTATAGAGATAAATAAAGTGTAATGTGTAATCTTTAATATAAAAGGAACTCTTCCACTCAGCTCAACAAAAAAATGATAAAAGGTAATTATCTACTGGACTGCGGCAGCCTTTATAATAAAGACACTGGGTCAATATCAAATCCAAAACAAAAATAGTGTGCTGTCCCTTTAAATATTAAATAATAAATCATTCACTAAATTCAGTTCACAACATCAAAGTGCAAAATTGTCAAAAGTATTTGTGCAAATTACTGTACTGCAATATATGGACCTTGAGTGTCCCACATATACAGTTGAAGGCAGTGACAACAAAAGTATAAATACAAAATAAATATAATAACAGTCAATGAAGAATCTTGGTAATAAAAGTCAACATATAAGTGAAGGTGATGAAAGTACTCAGTGTGCAATGATTTCTTAAAAAGTGCTAAAGTGCTCAAAGGTGCTCCTTTACAGAAGATGGCCGCTTACCAAACGATGTTGATCCGAACTACAGGGATCATGAAAACATGATATCCATCTCCTGATAGGCAGTTCCCATATCACACTGCATCTTAGCAATATACTCCACGATGGATTAGACAGGATCATAAAGGATCAGCCCTCAGCCTCATTGATTCGCTCTCCAATAGGGTCATGTGCAGGAAGCAAGCAAGACGAGACTCATAGCATATCACAGCAGGATATATTTTATTTAAAAAGATAATTCCACTTACATTTAGGCAGTGAATATCAGGCTTCAAACACAAAACACGCTGGCCGCGGTATGGCCCAACCCGCCGCCAAGTGGTGACGTCACACACACTCTCCGTCCAACGCGTTTCCCCAAAACTGGCGTCATCTGGGATTAGAGGGTTTTCCCAGAGGACGTCAATTTTAAAGAAACACATCTAGCGGAGAGTGTAAGTGACATCACTGCATGGCTGCGGGCTGGGAGATACCGTGGCTGGCGTATTTTATTTTTGAAGCCTTATATTTACTGCCTAAATGTAAGTGGAATTCTCTTTTTAAAAAATATCATAGATATCATGTTTTTATGATCCCTCTAATACAGAATCAACATTGTTTGGTAAGTGGCCATCTTCTTTAAAGGAGCACCTTTGAGCACTTCAGTACTTTTTGAGAAATCATTGCACACTGAGCATTTTCATCACCTTCACTTATATGTGGACTTTTATGAAAAATAGTTTTTTCATTGACTGTTAGTGTATTTATTTTGTATATATGCATTTGTTATCACTGCTGTCAACTGTACATGTTGGACACTCAAGGTCCATATATTGCAGTAATTTGCACAAATTCTTTTGACATTTTTGCACTTTAATGTTTTGAACTGATTTTAGTGAATAATGTGTAATCTGCACAGTTTTCAGCAGAGCATAAGTCTGACATTGTGCTAATTAATTCACGCGAGACTTCCCCTTTGGATAATTGAGCCACCTTGTTCATGGGTGCATTTAGAATGTAGAATTCACCCAATCCAAAAGGAATTTACTGAATCAGCAACCATATAAGGCAGCATGCCGTTTGCTTGTGCTTAGCTGGATTCATTGATCTGCCAGCTAATATGAAGACTGTAAAACAATCTGTACAAATCTAAGCATATATTTAGTGGTGATAATTAGGGTTGAGCGAACACCTAGATGTCCGTGTTCGACGGGTTCGGCCGAACTTTAAAAAAAAGTCCGGGTCCGTGTCCCGGACTTTTACCGAACTTTTCCCGGACACCGAACCCCATTGAAGTCAATGGGGACCCGAACTTTAAGGCACTAAAATGGCTCTAAAACACCAAAGGAAAGGGCTAGAGTGCTGCAAATGGCAGCAAAACGTAATTAAGAGCATGGCAAGTGCTCTGCAAACAAATGTGGATAGGGAAATAACTTAAAACAACAAAAAAAAAACAGAAAAATAAAACAATGTTCTTCTTCATCTCTGAAGGACGAGGCCCATATGGAGTAGGAGGGAGGTTGAGGTGGTGGTGGATGTGGCGGTGACATAGGCGTGCGCACAGGGTGTGCTGGGTGTGCCTGGGCACACCCTAATCACCTAGGGCACATAGCATTGCCAGTGAGGAGATGGGAAAGATCTCCCTGGGACCTGCTCTGCTCTATTTCTCCTTGCCTACAGGTACATGGCCCCGATACATTACTCTCCCTGCTGGCAAACACATGCATGTGTATTTCAACTTTGGGGTGCACACCTTAATGCAATAGGCTGCGCACACCTATGGGCGGTGTAGGTGGAAGCGGCGGTGGAGGAGGACCAGGGCCGGATTAACAGCATCATGGGCTTGGTGCTGAGGATTTTGAAGGGCCTTAAGGGCCGTGCCTTGCCATGCACCCAGAGGAGGAAGGGTGCAGCCATGCATGCCTAATTCAACATGGGATGCTGTCTCTGAAGCCCATAAACACATCCATGCATCGCCAACTGTCCCTCCTTGTCCGGCCTTCACGCTGTGTGGGGAGGTTCTGAGGGTGCTGCCTGGGGAAGCGAGCATAGAAGCCAGACTTCTGTGTTTACAAGTGACAGAAGAGCGGTAACAGTGAATATGGCCAACCCGGGGCCTATATAAAAGGTAGGGGCCTGGAGCTGCAGCTCCAATAGCCCCTACATTAATCTGGCCCTGAGGAGGAGGACGAGGTAGCCAACACTGCTTCTTTTCAAAAATTTTAAATGAGGGTACACCCCAAAAGAGTGAGAAAGAGCAAAAATGGAACAATGGGTGGGTAAGGTCGGTATCCATTGCTATTCTGCATAAGGTACGGAAAAGTCCCGTGGGATCCATGCCTGGTTCATTTTAATGAACGTGAGCTTGTCCACATTGTCTCTGGACAGGCGGCTGCGCTTGTCTGTTATAACGCCCCCAGCCGTGCTAAATACCCGTTCAGATAATACACTGGCTGCAGGGCACGCCAGCACCTCCAAGGCGTAAAGGGCAAGCTCAAGCCATGTGCCCAATTTGGAGACCCAGAAGTTGAAGGGGGCAGACCCGTCATTCACTACATGTAGGCGTGTGCACACATACTGCTCCACCATGTTGGTAAAATGCTGCCTCCTGCTAAGACGTTCCATCTGAGCTGCTGGTGCTGCTGTTTGTTGTGGCGTGCTGACAAAGCTTTTCCACATTTCGGCCATGCTAACCCTGCCTTCTGAGGTGCTGGCGGTGCCCTGGTTGCGTTGGCGACCTCCTCCTCCTCCTCCTCTGCCTTGTGCTTCCACTGTGGCCCCGCTGTCAGATGGGAATGCCAGCAGCATGGCGTCTACCAGCGTGCGCTTGTACTCGCGCATCTTGCGATCGCGCTCCAGTGAGTGAATTAAGGACGGTACGTTGTCCTTGTAACGGGGATCCAGCAGCGTGGCCACCCAGTAATCAGCACAAGTTAGAATGTGGGCAACTCGGCGGTCGTTGTGGAGACACTGCAGCATGTAATCGCTCATGTGTGCCAGGCTGCCCAGAGGCAACGAAAGGCTGTCCTCTGTGGGAGGTGTATCGTCCGTGTCCTCTGTATCCCCCCAGCCACGCACCAGTGATGGCCATGAGCTGGCCTGGGTGCCACCCTGCTGTGAACATGGTTCCATCTCCTCCTCCAGCTCCTCCTCCTCCTCATCCTCCTCATCCTCCAGAACTGTGCCCCTGCTGGACAATTGCGTCCCTGGCGTTTGCGTGTGCAGGAACCCACCCTCGGAGCCCCTTGCGAATGACTGCCCTGAAAGCCTTGGAAATGTTACCTCTTCATCCTCCTCCTCCTCCTCATCCTGTGCCACATCCTCTTCCATCATCGCCCGAATTGTTTTTTCAAGGAGGCATAGAAGTGGGATAGTTAAGCTGAGAACGGCGTCATTGCCACTGGCCATGTTGGTGGAGTACTCAAAACAGCGCAACAAGGCACACAGGTCTCGCATGGAGGCCCAGTTAAATTAAATAGCGGAATAGAAAATATGATCCAAAAAAAGTGTATGTATATCACACGTACACAACCACACTGGGCCCCAATTACTATTGTTTGTACCCCTAAAAGGCTAGATGAGGAGTAGGGGGAGTATGGAACAGGCAGCACCCTCAAACCTTCAGAAGTATGAGATGAACCCCAACAACTTGGAAAGGTGGATCTCTCTCACACGTACCGACACAGACTATCCCGCAATTCAATTGATCCTCAAAGGTTTTTATTGAATAGCGGAATAGGAAATATGATCAAAAAAAGTGTATGTATCTCGCACGTACACAACCACACTAGGCCCCAATTACTATTGTTTGTACCCCTAAAAGGCTAGATGAGGAGTAGGGGGGGTATGGAACAGGCAGCACCCTCAAACCTTCAGAAGTATGAGATGAACCCCAACAACTTGGAAAGGTGGATCTCTCTCACACGTACCGACACAGACTATCCCCCAATTTAACTGATCCCCAAAGGTTTTTGATTAAATAGCGGAATAGAAAATATGATCCAAAAAAAGTGTATGTATATCACACGTACACAACCACACTAGGCCCCAATTACTATTGTTTGTACCCCTAAAAGGCTAGATGAGGAGTAGGGGGGGTATGGAACAGGCAGCACCCTCAAACCTTCAGAAGTATGAGATGAACCCCAACAACTTGGAAAGGTGGATCTCTCTCACACGTACCGACACAGACTATCCCCCAATTTAACTGATCCCCAAAGGTTTTTGATTAAATAGCGGAATAGAAAATATGATCCCAAAAAAGTGTATGTATATCACACGTACACAACCACACTGGGCCCCAATTACTATTGTTTGTACCCCTAAAAGGCTAGATGAGGAGTAGGGGGAGTATGGAACAGGCAGCACCCTCAAACCTTCAGAAGTATGGGATGAACCCCAACAACTTGGAAAGGTGGATCTCTCTCACACGTACCAACACAGACTATCCCCCAATTTAACTGATCCCCAAAGGTTTTTGATTAAATAGCGGAATAGAAAATATGATCCAAAAAAAGTGTATGTATATCACACGTACACAACCACACTAGGCCCCAATTACTATTGTTTGTACCCCTAAAAGGCTAGATGAGGAGTAGCGGGAGTATGGAACAGGCAGCACCCTCAAACCTTCAGAAGTATGAGATGAACCCCAACAACTTGGAAAGGTGGATCTCTCTCACACGTACCGACACAGACTATCCCGCAATTCAATTGATCCTCAAAGGTTTTTATTGAATAGCGGAATAGGAAATATGATCAAAAAAAGTGTATGTATCTCGCACGTACACAACCACACTAGGCCCCAATTACTATTGTTTGTACCCCTAAAAGGCTAGATGAGGAGTAGGGGGGGTATGGAACAGGCAGCACCCTCAAACCTTCAGAAGTATGAGATGAACCCCAACAACTTGGAAAGGTGGATCTCTCTCACACGTACCGACACAGACTATCCCCCAATTTAACTGATCCCCAAAGGTTTTTGATTAAATAGCGGAATAGAAAATATGATCCCAAAAAAGTGTATGTATATCACACGTACACAACCACACTGGGCCCCAATTACTATTGTTTGTACCCCTAAAAGGCTAGATGAGGAGTAGGGGGAGTATGGAACAGGCAGCACCCTCAAACCTTCAGAAGTATGAGATGAACCCCAACAACTTGGAAAGGTGGATCTCTCTCACACGTACCAACACAGACTATCCCCCAATTTAACTGATCCCCAAAGGTTTTTGATTAAATAGCGGAATAGAAAATATGATCCAAAAAAAGTGTATGTATATCACACGTACACAACCACACTAGGCCCCAATTACTATTGTTTGTACCCCTAAAAGGCTAGATGAGGAGTAGGGGGAGTATGGAACAGGCAGCACCCTCAAACCTTCAGAAGTATGAGATGAACCCCAACAACTTGGAAAGGTGGATCTCTCTCACACGTACCGACACAGACTATCCCGCAATTCAATTGATCCTCAAAGGTTTTTATTGAATAGCGGAATAGGAAATATGATCAAAAAAAGTGTATGTATCTCGCACGTACACAACCACACTAGGCCCCAATTACTATTGTTTGTACCCCTAAAAGGCTAGATGAGGAGTAGGGGGGGTATGGAACAGGCAGCACCCTCAAACCTTCAGAAGTATGAGATGAACCCCAACAACTTGGAAAGGTGGATCTCTCTCACACGTACCGACACAGACTATCCCCCAATTTAACTGATCCCCAAAGGTTTTTGATTAAATAGCGGAATAGAAAATATGATCCAAAAAAAGTGTATGTATATCACACGTACACAACCACACTGGGCCCCAATTACTATTGTTTGTACCCCTAAAAGGCTAGATGAGGAGTAGGGGGAGTATGGAACAGGCAGCACCCTCAAACCTTCAGAAGTATGAGATGAACCCCAACAACTTGGAAAGGTGGATCTCTCTCACACGTACCGACACAGACTATCCCGCAATTCAATTGATCCTCAAAGGTTTTTATTGAATAGCGGAATAGGAAATATGATCAAAAAAAGTGTATGTATCTCGCACGTACACAACCACACTAGGCCCCAATTACTATTGTTTGTACCCCTAAAAGGCTAGATGAGGAGTAGGGGGGGTATGGAACAGGCAGCACCCTCAAACCTTCAGAAGTATGAGATGAACCCCAACAACTTGGAAAGGTGGATCTCTCTCACACGTACCGACACAGACTATCCCCCAATTTAACTGATCCCCAAAGGTTTTTGATTAAATAGCGGAATAGAAAATATGATCCCAAAAAAGTGTATGTATATCACACGTACACAACCACACTGGGCCCCAATTACTATTGTTTGTACCCCTAAAAGGCTAGATGAGGAGTAGGGGGAGTATGGAACAGGCAGCACCCTCAAACCTTCAGAAGTATGAGATGAACCCCAACAACTTGGAAAGGTGGATCTCTCTCACACGTACCAACACAGACTATCCCCCAATTTAACTGATCCCCAAAGGTTTTTGATTAAATAGCGGAATAGAAAATATGATCCAAAAAAAGTGTATGTATATCACACGTACACAACCACACTAGGCCCCAATTACTATTGTTTGTACCCCTAAAAGGCTAGATGAGGAGTAGGGGGAGTATGGAACAGGCAGCACCCTCAAACCTTTAGAAGTATGAGATGAACCCCAACAACTTGGAAAGGTGGATCTCTCTCACACGTACCGACACAGACTATCCCGCAATTCAATTGATCCTCAAAGGTTTTTATTGAATAGCGGAATAGGAAATATGATCAAAAAAAGTGTATGTATCTCGCACGTACACAACCACACTAGGCCCCAATTACTATTGTTTGTACCCCTAAAAGGCTAGATGAGGAGTAGGGGGGGTATGGAACAGGCAGCACCCTCAAACCTTCAGAAGTATGAGATGAACCCCAACAACTTGGAAAGGTGGATCTCTCTCACACGTACCGACACAGACTATCCCCCAATTTAACTGATCCCCAAAGGTTTTTGATTAAATAGCGGAATAGAAAATATGATCCCAAAAAAGTGTATGTATATCACACGTACACAACCACACTGGGCCCCAATTACTATTGTTTGTACCCCTAAAAGGCTAGGAGTAGGGGGAGTATGGAACAGGCAGCACCCTCAAACCTTCAGAAGTATGAGATGAACCCCAACAACTTGGAAAGGTGGATCTCTCTCACACGTACCAACACAGACTATCCCCCAATTTAACTGATCCCCAAAGGTTTTTGATTAAATAGCGGAATAGAAAATATGATCCCAAAAAAGTGTATGTATATCACACGTACACAACCACACTAGGCCCCAATTACTATTGTTTGTACCCCTAAAAGGCTAGGAGTAGGGGGGAGTATGGAACAGGCAGCACCCTCAAACCTTCAGAAGTATGAGATGAACCCCAACAACTTGGAAAGGTGGATCTCTCTCACACGTACCAACACAGACTATCCCCCAATTTAACTGATCCCCAAAGGTTTTTGATTAAATAGCGGAATAGAAAATATGATCCCAAAAAAGTGTATGTATATCACACGTACACAACCACACTAGGCCCCAATTACTATTGTTTGTACCCCTAAAAGGCTAGGAGTAGGGGGAGTATGGAACAGGCAGCACCCTCAAACCTTCAGAAGTATGAGATGAACCCCAACAACTTGGAAAGGTGGATCTCTCTCACACGTACCAACACAGACTATCCCCCAATTTAACTGATCCCCAAAGGTTTTTGATTAAATAGCGGAATAGAAAATATGATCCCAAAAAAGTGTATGTATATCACACGTACACAACCACACTAGGCCCCAATTACTATTGTTTGTACCCCTAAAAGGCTAGATGAGGAGTAGGGGGAGTATGGAACAGGCAGCACCCTCAAACCTTCAGAAGTATGAGATTGTGTTCACTGTACCCCACAAAGATTGAGTTCACTGCACCCCACAATGATTGTGTTCACTGCACCCCACAAAGATTGTGTTCACTGCACCTCACAAAGATTGTGTTCACTGTACCCCCCAAAGATTGTGTTCACTGCACCCCACAAAGATTCTGTTCACTGTACCCCCCAAAGATTGTGTTCACTGCACCCCAAAAAGATTGTGTTCACTGCACCCCAAAAAGGATGTTGTTCACTGCACCCCAAAAAGGATGTTGTTCACTCCACCCCAAAAAGATTGTGTTCACTGCACCCCACAAAGATTGTGTTCACTGCACCCCAAAAAGATTGTGTTCACTGCACCCCAAAAATGATTTTGTTCACTGCACCCCAAAAAGGATTTTGTTCACTGCACCCCAAAAAGGATGTTGTTCACTCCACCCCAAAAAGATTGTGTTCACTGCACCCCACAAAGGATTTTGTTCACTGCACCCCAAAAAGATTGTGTTCACTGCACCCCAAAAAGGATGTTGTTCACTGCACCCCAAAAAGGATTTTGTTCACTGCACCCCAAAAAGATTGTGTTCACTGCACCCCACAAAGGATTTTGTTCACTGCACCCCACAAAGATTGTGTTCACTGCACACCAAAAAGGATTGTGTTCACTGCACCCCAAAAAGATTTTGTTCACTGCACCCCAAAAAGATTGTGTTCACTGCAGCCCAAAAAGATTGTGTTCACTGCAGCCCAAAAAGATTGTGTTCACTGCAGCCCAAAAAGATTGTGTTCACTGCAGCCCAAAAAGATTGTGTTCACTGCAGCTCACACACAGAAAAATGGATGTGGATCACTGACACCTGCCTATCTCCAATCCCACACCACACAGCAATATCGATTGTAGTTTGTAGAACACAGTTTCCCTAAAATTCAGCAGACTCTGTCCCTAACAGGATTGAGAAGAGATCGTAGATCAGGATTGAGTGCAGATTCACCCCACCCCCCACACAGCAATATCGATTGTAGTTTGTAGAAGACACTGACCCTATAATTCAGCAGACTCTATCCCTAAAATGCCTACAACTCGCCCTGCCTAAACACTCCGACCTGTCCCTCAATTCTATCCGGACACAAATGGTTTTTTCCTGCCTATCTTTCCCTAATCAGCAGCCAGCACGTTGATGTGTGCTCTGTCCCTGAATCTAAGCAGCATAATGACGCCGCTGCGGCTGCCTCGAACTTATAAAGACTTGGTCACATGCTTCAGACGGCCAATCACAGCTACTGAGACATTTGCAGGCATGGCTGGGATGGCTTAAGGCACACCAGTTAAACGATTGTTGATTGGCTGTTGAAAGCCCGCCATGAAAAGAGCGCCAAAGCATGCAAAACCCGGAAATAAAACGACCGAACACGGATTTTTACCCGAACATACAGTAAAGTGTCCGTGTCCGTGTTCGGGTACAAAAAATCCAATTATTCGGTACGAACACGAATAATACAGTCCGTGTTCGCTCAACACTAGTGATAATTTGACATAAATAAGGATGAGCTTGGGTTTGGTCAAAATCCGGACAATAGCTTTCTTTGTTGGACCAGCGAGCTGCAGATGGGGTATTCCCCAATATGGTCATGTGGCTATATTATGTCAACGTGGGGTTGGGTTGCTTGTGACATTATTTGCCTAATATAGGCACATGGCCATATTTACAACCATGTTCCCATTCTACAGATATGTCATCACTAGAAATGAGCTTGGGTTCAGAGGTTTGAAGGTAGCTTTCAGAGCCTGGCCAACAGCTGCAAGGAGGGGATTTGCTGCCATGGAGCTGCACGTGCAAAATGGATGAGGATGCTTGACCTAATATGGCCACAATGTTATTGAATTATTATGGCTATGTGGCCACAGTAGGTCAATGATGTCACAAGCATGTAACAAAGAAAAAGAACAAGGGCGCCAAGTCATAAAGGTAGATGAACAGCTATATAATTTAATGTAGTAACTTACATGTTAAAAACAGGTATTCCAATAAGACAGCATGCATGGTGCAAAAGGACAGTCCCACAGTGAATCCGATGGAAGATGCAAGATGAAGGATAATCGCATCTGGGTCCTGTATAAAGGTGAAGGCAGTCCTGGATACCGGCAATACCGGGTGATGCCGCAAATGGTGTGGGCTCCCTGGCTGGGCAGCCTCACCGCAATCCACCGTGCAGCAGGGAGGTAATGACCCGGAAACCGGAAGTAGAAAGGACAAGTCTGTCGGTTCCTCCACGGAAGCCGACAGGAACAAACACTGAACCAAGAGTGGAGGGCGGGCTGCAACGTCGTTTCGGAGGACCTCCTCCTTCATCAGGCCTGATGTGCTAAAGTGCTCAAAGGTGCTCCTTCAAAGAAGATGCTCCTTTAAAGAAGATGGCCGCTTACCAAACGATGTTGATCCGAACTACAGGGATCATGAAAACATGATATCCATCTCCTGATAGGCAGTTCCCATATCACACTGCATCTTAGCAATATACTCCACGATGGATTAGACAGGATCATAAAGGATCAGCCCTCAGCCTCATTGAATCGCTCTCCAATAGGGTCATGTGCAGGAAGCAAGCAAGGCGAGACTCATAGCATATCACAGCAGGATATATTTTATTTAAAAAGATAATTCCACTTACATTTAGGCAGTGAATATCAGGCTTCAAACACAAAACACGCTGGCCGCGGTATGGCCCAACCCGCCGCCAAGTGGTGACGTCACACACACTCTCCGTCCAACGCGTTTCCCCAAAACTGGCGTCATCTAGGATTAGAGGGTTTTCCCAGAGGACGTCAATTTTAAAGAAACACATCTAGCGGAGAGTGTAAGTGACATCACTGCGTGGCTGCGGGCTGGGAGATACCGTGGCTGGCGTATTTTATTTTTGAAGCCTTATATTTACTGCCTAAATGTAAGTGGAATTCTCTTTTTAAAAAATATCATAGATATCATGTTTTTATGATCCCTCTAATACAGAATCAACATTGTTTGGTAAGTGGCCATCTTCTTTAAAGGAGCACCTTTGAGCACTTCAGTACTTTTTGAGAAATCATTGCACACTGAGCATTTTCATCACCTTCACTTATATGTGGACTTTTATGAAAAATAGTTTTTTCATTGACTGTTAGTGTATTTATTTTGTATATATGCATTTGTTATCACTGCTGTCAACTGTACATGTTGGACACTCAAGGTCCATATATTGCAGTAATTTGCACAAATTCTTTTGACATTTTTGCACTTTGATGTTTTGAACTGATTTTAGTGAATAATGTGTAATCTGCACAGTTTTCAGCAGAGCATAAGTCTGACATTGTGCTAATTAATTCACGCGAGACTTCCCCTTTGGATAATTGAGCCACCTTGTTCATGGGTGCATTTAGAATTTAGAATTCACCCAATCCAAAAGGAATTTACTGAATCAGCAACCATATAAGGCAGCATGCCGTTTGCTTGTGCTTAGCTGGATTCATTGATCTGCCAGCTAATATGAAGACTGTAAAACAATCTGTACAAATCTAAGCATATATTTAGTGGTGATAATTTGACATAAATAAGGATGAGCTTGGGTTTGGTCAAAATCCGGACAATAGCTTTCTTTGTTGGACCAGCGAGCTGCAGATGGGGTATTCCCCAATATGGTCATGTGGCTATATTATGTCAACGTGGGGTTGGGTTGCTTGTGACATTATTTGCCTAATATAGGCACATGGCCATATTTACAACCATGTTCCCATTCTACAGATATGTCATCACTAGAAATGAGCTTGGGTTCAGAGGTTTGAAGGTAGCTTTCAGAGCCTGGCCAACAGCTGCAAGGAGGGGATTTGCTGCCATGGAGCTGCACGTGCAAAATGGATGAGGATGCTTGACCTAATATGGCCACAATGTTATTGAATTATTATGGCTATGTGGCCACAGTAGGTCAATGATGTCACAAGCATGTAACAAAGAAAAAGAACAAGGGCGCCAAGTCATAAAGGTAGATGAACAGCTATATAATTTAATGTAGTAACTTACATGTTAAAAACAGGTATTCCAATAAGACAGCATGCATGGTGCAAAAGGACAGTCCCACAGTGAATCCGATGGAAGATGCAAGATGAAGGATAATCGCATCTGGGTCCTGTATAAAGGTGAAGGCAGTCCTGGATACCGGCAATACCGGGTGATGCCGCAAATGGCGTGGGCTCCCTGGCTGGGCAGCCTCACCGCAATCCACCGTGCAGCAGGGAGGTAATGACCCGGAAACCGGAAGTAGAAAGGACAAGTCTGTCGGTTCCTCCACGGAAGCCGACAGGAACAAACACTGAACCAAGAGTGGAGGGCGGGCTGCAACGTCGTTTCGGAGGACCTCCTCCTTCATCAGGCCTGATGTGCTAAAGTGCTCAAAGGTGCTCCTTCAAAGAAGATGCTCCTTTAAAGAAGATGGCCGCTTACCAAACGATGTTGATCCGAACTACAGGGATCATGAAAACATGATATCCATCTCCTGATAGGCAGTTCCCATATCACACTGCATCTTAGCAATATACTCCACGATGGATTAGACAGGATCATAAAGGATCAGCCCTCAGCCTCATTGAATCGCTCTCCAATAGGGTCATGTGCAGGAAGCAAGCAAGGCGAGACTCATAGCATATCACAGCAGGATATATTTTATTTAAAAAGATAATTCCACTTACATTTAGGCAGTGAATATCAGGCTTCAAACACAAAACACGCTGGCCGCGGTATGGCCCAACCCGCCGCCAAGTGGTGACGTCACACACACTCTCCGTCCAACACGTTTCCCCAAAACTGGCGTCATCTGGGATTAGAGGGTTTTCCCAGAGGACGTCAATTTTAAAGAAACACATCTAGTGGAGAGTGTAAGTGACATCACTGCGTGGCTGCGGGCTGGGAGATACCGTGGCTGGCGTATTTTATTTTTGAAGCCTTATATTTACTGCCTAAATGTAAGTGGAATTATCTTTTTAAAAAATATCATAGATATCATGTTTTTATGATCCCTCTAATACAGAATCAACATTGTTTGGTAAGTGGCCATCTTCTTTAAAGGAGCACCTTTGAGCACTTCAGTACTTTTTGAGAAATCATTGCACACTGAGCATTTTCATCACCTTCACTTATATGTGGACTTTTATGAAAAATTGTTTTTTCATTGACTGTTAGTGTATTTATTTTGTATATATGCATTTGTTATCAGTGCTGTCAACTGTACATGTTGGACACTCAAGGTCCATATATTGCAGTAATTTGCACAAATTCTTTTGACATTTTTGCACTTTGATGTTTTGAACTGATTTTAGTGAATAATGTGTAATCTGCACAGTTTTCAGCAGAGCATAAGTCTGACATTGTGCTAATTAATTCACGCGAGACTTCCCCTTTGGATAATTGAGCCACCTTGTTCATGGGTGCATTTAGAATTTAGAATTCACCCAATCCAAAAGGAATTTACTGAATCAGCAACCATATAAGGCAGCATGCCGTTTGCTTGTGCTTAGCTGGATTCATTGATCTGCCAGCTAATATGAAGACTGTAAAACAATCTGTACAAATCTAAGCATATATTTAGTGGTGATAATTTGACATAAATAAGGATGAGCTTGGGTTTGGTCAAAATCCGGACATTAGCTTTCTTTGTTGGACCAGCGAGCTGCAGATGGGGTATTCCCCAATATGGTCATGTGGCTATATTATGTCAACGTGGGGTTGGGTTGCTTGTGACATTATTTGCCTAATATAGGCACAGGGCCATATTTACAACCATGTTCCCATTCTACAGATATGTCATCACTAGAAATGAGCTTGGGTTCAGAGGTTTGAAGGTAGCTTTCAGAGCCTGGCCAACAGCTGCAAGGAGGGGATTTGCTGCCATGGAGCTGCACGTGCAAAATGGATGAGGATGCTTGACCTAATATGGCCACAATGTTATTGAATTATTATGGCTATGTGGCCACAGTAGGTCAATGATGTCACAAGCATGTAACAAAGAAAAAGAACAAGGGCGCCAAGTCATAAAGGTAGATGAACAGCTATATAATTTAATGTAGTAACTTACATGTTAAAAACAGGTATTCCAATAAGACAGCATGCATGGTGCAAAAGGACAGTCCCACAGTGAATCCGATGGAAGATGCAAGATGAAGGATAATCGCATCTGGGTCCTGTATAATGGTGAAGGCAGTCCTGGATACCGGCAATACCAGGGGATGCCGCAAATGGCGTGGGCTCCCTGGCTGGGCAGCCTCACCGCAATCCACCGTGCAGCAGGGAGGTAATGACCCGGAAACCGGAAGTAGAAAGGACAAGTCTGTCGGTTCCTCCACGGAAGCCGACAGGAACAAACACTGAACCAAGAGTGGAGGGCGGGCTGCAACGTCTTTCGGAGGACCTCCTCCTTCATCAGGCCTGAAGGAAATGTTCACATCAACAATTACAGCTACGCTTCAGTGCATCGCCCATACAATTTAATGAACATGAAAAACTATAATCTCTAGATTTACCATGCAGTGTGAGAGCCTTACTAGGCAAGCCATTTATGTTTTTTTTTTTTCCAAACAGGTATGTGTTTGCGTCATAAAATAAAAAATATATTACTTTTCCTAATACAAACTTTAATTCTGGCCTCACAATATTGTATTGCTGTAACAGATGGCAAAACATAGCACCTTATGCAGTCCATATGTTTAGAATAGGCTGTCAATACACAGCAATGAAGAAAATTTGAAAAACTTTATTCACAATTCTTTTAACCCAGCACACTACATCTCACGACATCAGCTTTGGGGTGTAATTCTACATAAACATACATGTGGAAATGCACCACAACAAAATGTATAAGTCTGAAGGGGCCCTTATACAAGGTAAAACAGTACAACACTTAAAGCATAAAGAGCTATAATGTACTTTACAATGTTGTTAACGTGCATTGACAATTGTATAGTAAATACGACCACTAACATAATCTATACCTGCATAAGAAAACCCAGCTCAACAGACATCTACATGACCATTAATATTGCAGTGCAAAACTTCTAATATTGTAGAACCATATCTTTTGTTTTAAAAAGATAACTGTATGTTTTGTACGTGCTTTGGCCATTCAGGATGTACTTAAAGTGGTTCTAAAGGCTTTAGGTTTTTTACCTTAATGCATTCTATGCATAAAAAAACCTTCTGGGTGCAGCTACAGCCCCTCCTAAAACTTACCTTATCCCCGTCTGGATCTAGCAATGTGCATGAGAGCAGCGGCTCTCCTGGGTGTCTCTCTCCTCCTTGGCCTACACACTTTCATTCACAGTTAGTGAGCCAATGAGGAGAAAGTGGTGGGCAGGGCTGAGCCGTGTTCCTTGTGTGAACGGACAATGTCCATTCACAGGAGCGTGGCTCAGAAGCGAGCCTGCTCGAGTGCCCTCATAACAAGAAGCCTGCTACTGGGGGCACTGAGCAGGGAATTAGAGCCAGGACCACAGGTGGGGACCCAAAAAGAAGAGGATAGGGCTGCCCTATGCAAAACCATTGTAAGAGCAGGTAAGTATAACAGTTTATGCAGCGCTTTACAACTTGAGGGTAGACAGTACAAATACAATACACTTTAATACAGGAGGAATCAGAGGGCTCTGCTTGTTAGAGCTTACAATCTAAGAGGGAGGGTCAAGAAATGGGCTAATGGAGAAAATAAAAGTACAATTGTTAGGTGGTTGCCAGAAGAGAAGTTATCACATCAAATCTCTATAGGACTTTATGATCACCAGATACAGTACATATAAAACATGCAAATCAAATACATCCAGTACACTTAGATCAGATAAAGAAAATGTTGGATATTCCATATAAGTATACGTGTTCACCAGCACACCATGGATCTTACATAGCAGAACAAAACTTTATTTTGCGAAAAGATCACATCACAACAGGGTAAGTGCAATGTTTCAAAGCCACGCTTCGTCAGGCATGTGAAGGCTCAGAAACGTTGCATTTACCCTGTTGTGATGTGATCTTTTCGCAATAAAAAGTTTTGGACTCCTGTGCAAGATCCATGGTGTGCTGGCGAATACGTATACTTATCTGTGATATATCCAGTGTCCAGCTGGCGATCGCTGCAGCACCCGCTATAGATGTGCCTGTATCCAGCAATGTGTGCGATGGGAATATAAACTATGTTGTATATTCAATGACTTACTCTCTGAAACTGTTTTTAATAACTTTTTACTGTAAAAGAACAAGTATGGGTGGATGAAATCGGGATGAGAGTATATCAGTTAGGGACACCAACCAAAGGAAATTCTAGGTACGGTACTTTCCACTTTTAAAAGGAAGTGGGGAGGGTTAATAAATTGGTGCTAATTAATAAATTAAAGATAAAGAACTATGGTAAGAGAGGGGGAAATATTTTGTAAGGGTTATTGTCAGGAGCATCTAGCACTCCTGCTCCTCATTCCAGCATCCTGGTTTAGGCTTTGCCACTTTCCTTGTCTGTCTGTCCACCTGCAAGGTGATTAATGTGGCCAGTCTCTGGGTGGAAACCAAACCTGCCATGTTATAACCCAGCCAAACACTTCCATGCTTGTATAATAAAGTGATACGTGTGTAATTCTGGATCAAGCCCCCCCCGTCTTCCTTCCCCTGTCTACCTTGACCTGCTAGTTTGTATTGCCTGTGTATGACCTTGGACCAGATATTGGACTATTCCCTGAACTCAGCCTGCCTTTTACCTGGACTGTCATAGAACCACTCTGCATGTCTGCTAACTGCAAGTACCTGTTTGCTTTGCTTAGTTCGGGCCTGCCCTAGCGTGGTGGGCAAGAACTATAGCATTGTGTATAAGATCCGGGTAAGCTGAGTACCCTTAGGCCTGCTTGCCTTATGGAAAAATGGGGCTGTTATAGGTGAAGAACACAGTAGCCAGTTATAGTGTCTGACCACCAGCATTGGGGTAGACGTGACAGTTATAAAAAAAGAAGAATGGATAGGAAGGGGTGTGGAAGACCACTGAAGGGAATAAAGATCTGTTGTTTAAAATTGAGAGATAATATTGGCTTTTTGGGATTGGCAAGCCATATTCTATCAACTCCCGCTAACAGGTGTTTTCCTGCCTCTGATAATATGAACATATGCTAGAGTCGCCAATATTATAAGATTTATTGTGTAATTTTGAAGAGGTTTTAAGGAAATTTGTAATGCTAATAAAGCTTATTGGAATTTTACTTTAATATACATGTACAAGTGTACAAGCCTAATGAAAATACAAATATAAATCTCTATTTACAATGTTGATATAACATTTTACAACGCTATAAAACATGAATGCAGATTTTAAATAGGGATGTGTGAAACTGAGACGTATGACCCATTAAACCTGAAATTTGGAAATTTGAGATTTCAGCTAAATTTTGCCACTTCGGAAAAATTCAGTGCAGTCAATAGAGAAAGTTAAAGGAATGTGATTTTATGATGCTTCTGCTGGTGCAAAGGGTTTAAATGGCTCCTGAGTAAAGATGAGGTGTGCTCCGAACTCGTCTCTAGCCAAACTCCAAAGCTCTCTAATGAGCTACAGACCAGGTCACTTAAACAAAGCGATGGGAATGTCCAGGCCCACAGCTCACTGGAGTAAAAAAAAAAAAAAAGAGTACTAGTTCGGAGTTTGGCTTGAGATGAGTTTAGTGGACCCCCAAAGTCATCTCTACTCCTCAGGGTAACGGAAGCTCCTTCCAATTATCCCAGACCTGGTTTTTGACAAAAAGGTTCCTCCTTAGCTTCATTTTGTTTAGTAAAGATTAATAAAATGTTTAAAAGGATTGTACACCATTAATAGTCGAATACACAAAATAGAAAGAAAAACACAAATACAAAATTTAAAGACACTAAAAAGAAAAACGACATCCTCTAAACAAAGAAAACAATGAAGAGTAGATAATTTTGTTTCAAACACGTTGCACTAAAGTAGTTCAGTGATCAAAATTAAGAATTTCAACTTCAACCAAATTTCACTGATGGTGTAATTGGTATGTTCATGGTAAATTTAAATTGCCCAAAATAAATCCGGTATTTCATAGTTTTAATATTTGGCAAAACAAAAACATTTGACCTCATGTCCTAGATATGTCTATAGATACTGACTGTTTAGGTTGGAAGCTTGATCTATGTGATTGGACAGTTGACATTTTGTATCTTATATAGCGCACCACTCAAGCAGCGGGAAGAAAATCCTGGGAACCGTCAGTATAGATAATAAAGGTTTCATTGCTCTCTCTGCATTACAGTGAGGGTTCCCATACAAGGGAATGAATTGTACATATTTCTCCTTAAGAGAACTGACATAATGACGGGCTCAGCCACAGGTGACTCATTAAATATATATTAAGGTGCACTGGAAGAGAACCTGCAGAGAGCGGTGCCTGAGGTTGTGTTAATCAAACCAAAGGTACCTCATTCCTAAATGAGACGTGATTTCCAGAGAGACAAGTCTGCCAGAGTTCATAAAATCCTTCATTGTCTGTACGTAGGAGGATAACAGAACACAAATGTTATGGATCTGTGACTATTGTGAACTTCCACACTGAACATTTAAACTTTTTATATATATATTTTACTGCAGGTAAAACATTTCTGTATAAAAGTGGAAATTTCTTAAAGTATACCAGTTATACATAGTTACATAGTTACATAGTAGTTGAGGTTGAATAAAGACAATAGTCCATCCAGTTCAACCTGTGTAGGTGTGTGTGGCCGTAATCATTTCTCATACCCCTTATTGTTCTGATCCTTGAGATGTATGTCAAAGTGTCTTTTGAAAGTAGCCATACTTCCCACAGAAACCACCTCTTGCAGAGAATTCCACAATCTTGTAGCCCTAATAGTAAAGAACCCCCTGCGTTGCCTGAGGTTAAAACGCTTCTCCTCTAATCGCATTGTATGTCCTTGCATCCTCATGCAATCCTTGCGACTGAATCGTTTTTTTCTATGCTGAGATCACCATTGAGGTATTTGTAAATTGCTATCATGTCCCATCTCAGGCGTCTCTTCTCCAGTGAGAATAAATCAATTGATTGTAAATGCTCTTCATAATTAAGGTCCTCCAAACCTCTAGGTAGTTTAGTTGCCCTTCTCTGGACTCTCTCCAGCTCCAAAACATCCCTCCTGAGGACTTGTGACCAGAACTAGACAGAATACTCCAGATGCGGTCGGACCAGAGTTTTATAAAGTGGTTATGAACAATGAAATGTCACATAAGGCAATAGGCATACATCAGCAGAAAAAATAAAATTATAGATTAGTTGGAAACTTCAAACACAAACAGCTACTTGAGCGAACAGCTGGAAGGATTCAAGGCCCTAAGACACGAGGGGAGAAACCCCACTGAAAGCAGAGTACCCAGGTAGCAAATGGGAGGTACTGCCCTCAGTAGCTGGAGAAGCTACATGTTATTAGGCTGTTGCCTGACTACCTGCACACATGCTCTGATGCAGGGCAGGGTATCTCACCTGGCTGAGGGTGGCTGGATATATCCAGGAACCCAGGGAGTTGTGGAAAAAAAAAAGACATAAAAGAAGGGCCTGTGTCTGTATTTGCATGGTGAGTAAACTCTGTTACACTACACCCCACCTAAACTCTTACCTCTGGTAAGTTTGCTGACCATTCAAATTAATCTTGTGCAAAGTGTACAGGGAGTATCCCGAAATTGGGTCCCTGGGATTGCCCCAGGGGTTTTGTCTGGGACAAGCAGTGATGTGTCTCAGTCTTCAAGTGTATCAGCAGATGGTGGTTCAGAGGGCTCCACAGTGGGTGCATGGACCTGAGCTGGGTGACCATTGGGCTGTGTAGTATTTTCAGGGTTCATGGCTTCTCCTAGGTCTTGTAAATAATGATGGAAGACCAGGAGGCAGCCAACATTGAACCTCTGGTGACAGAGATGTTTATGGCACATGTACTTTGACTTTCTTCAAACCCCTCTATGGGCTCTCTGTGGGTCCCAATGGAGTGAGGAGTTTACGGTGTAAGCTTATAATTTTTTCTTGTATTCTTTCTCTCTGGATATCATGGACTAGCACACCTAAAATAGGCTGTTGTAGGTGTAGCACAATTCCCAGCATAGGTGCTGGCTGTGGGTCCCCCTGGGTCACCGGGTGCAACAAAGGTACCTTTGAACATGTTTCTCCAAGTGTGAGCACAGAGACAAGGACCAGTCCAGTATCTTTGTTCTTTTGTATCTTTATGTTTATTTAGGAACTTGGATGGGAGAAGGGATGAGTGGGATACTCCAACAACTGAACTATGCACAATTAGGCAGGGACTAATAGAAAATGCTGCTTGACGCTGGCCAGATGCCTGTTAATGCTGACTTGATACTATGACTTTGCCTTTGATAATGAAGACCTTTTTAGCTCCCTGAGGTACTCCTTCCTGAGGTAGCTGACTGTACACTTTGACTGTACTGCTGAACGCTTCAGGGTCCACACTGGCGCCCCCTTTTACTTCCCTATCTTCAGGGCTTTAAGACTTGGCACTCCCTTTCACTGCCACAACTACTGGTTAGCTGGCTCCTGGATCCCCTTGACCTTCTGGAGTTGTCCCCTTTCCTAGGCAGACCCCTAGGCAGATCTTAAGTACTTACGATACTGTTTTTCCTGAAGACTTCTGCCCAGCAGCTTCTCTCGGTCAGCAACGCTCTGGACCCCTCTCTGCAGCACAGCTCAACCTCTTGTCCCCTTAGGTCTTCACTCTCTGATAGGAGGAGAGACAGCTGTCACCTCCTCCTAGGACTGATGCTCCAGCCAAAAGACGCTCTGTCACATGCTCCCCACAGATTTATATCCAATCTGAGGGTGCATTGCAGTAAACCCCGCCCACTGGGACAGTCATAAACCCTGGTGTGCTATTGGCTAGGTTTCCTCCACTGACCAACAAGACCATCAAAATCCCTCATTGGATACAGTGGGGAGACACCCCAGACTCAACAGACACACCTGGAAACATGTGACAGCTAGCTAACAATTCATGCCCCCTGATAAGCAGACAGGGCCACATATACATTTTCCTAGTACCTACCTAGGAGGGTGCTACATAGGACAACTCCAGGGACCTCTTTCCATGGCGTTTGCAATTTTCAGGGGTGGTGAGCATCTTTAAATTTTAATAGCATTGTCCCCAGGTTGAAGGTCAAAGTTTTATGTTTCCAACTATTGTTCCACCCATGACTGGTATTTTATAATCTGTTGAAAGTAGCAGTGTGTTTAAGTTCTTCTGTAGGCACTCTGGCCCACAGGTCAATGGGCCCCTAGGAAATACAGCCAAACTGAACATGGTAGGGTTACTAAACAGGTGCAAAGTTAGAATCAACAATGCAAAACGGTCAAAAATGAAAAAGAACATACATACACTAGAGCAGTGATGGCAAACCTTGGCACTCCAGATGTTTTGGAACTACATTTCCCATGATGCTTAACTACACTGCAGAGTGTATGAGCATCATGGGTAATGTAGTTCCAAAACATCTGGGGTGCCAAGGTTCACCATCACTGCACTAGAGAATATTGCAAAACAGATTATGAAAGCCGCATAAACATGGACTCTTCACAGCAATGTCTCTGTGCTTCAATGATGGTAACATATTGGCTGCATAGCATCGTTTTTGTAAGATTTAATAGCAACAGAGGTTTTAGCTGAGAATCAGTAAAAACAGTTCAGAACCCAGTTACTTGCTGTTATCCTCATAAACAGCATTCCCCCTAGCAAAGTTCAGAGAAACTTCGGTAACAGGGGCAAACAGCTGCAGGAACCCTAGGCCAGAAGACACAGGGGGAGCACTCCACCAGAAGTGCAGTATTCTGGTAGCAATGAGTAAGTGTTCCTCACAGCTGCTGAATCTTCTAGAGAAGCTGAATGCTATTCGGCTCTGGATGCCTGCATGTCAGTTCTGAAAGCCTCTCACAGATACAGTACTTTACCTTTCTCTGCCTCTCGCTCTGTTTCAGAACAGCTTCAGATTTCCAAAGTCTATGGCTTATCTTGCTGAGATGTATTTGTTGAGAAGCTGTCTGAAGCTCATTTTAGCTTTAGGCAGCAGAGAAACCTGAAAGGTTGAAGAACTTGAAGTGGAAAAGGCTTTTACTACCCTGTCCTAAAAAGCAACCCTTATTAAATCAGCTCAGCATCTTTTATCTACTTACAATGCAATCTTCTCCTTGTCTTTCATATCTGCACATCGACTTCTCAATTTCATTTTTTGACAAGCAGATGGGTCACTGACCGATACACTGCAATTCTCTCTTTGTGGCTGTATTTGGGGAGCACCGAGGGCAGTAACCTGGTGCAGCATCCCTTTCTCAGTGGCAGAAGGGGGACAGGCTGTGGACTGTGAAGGTGGAGTATGGCGTGGCTGTTAAGAATAACAGTTTGCTCCTTGCTCCCAGTAGACATATAAGGTGTGACACTGATATCACTATTCCTCTCTGTCTATAGTGGAAGAGCTGGAGGGGAACTCTTGGCAGCCCAGAGACCTAGGAGACCAAGTGATTATCTGGATTCTCAGGGGCGATTTGGAGAGTTCCCAGATGTCGCAAAAAAAGCCTATCTCAGACAATAAGCAAAAATTTACAAATCTTTACAGCGGCATTAAGCCCCCACAAAAAATAATTTATTGCAACTTACTTAATATTGGCGGATGTATTTGTTTTCTTTTTATTAGCTTTTTTTTCTTTATTCTCCCCTGGGGGACCAGCCACTACCACACTTCCCTAGGGAACCAGCCACTACCACACTTCCCTGGGGAACCGGCCACTGCCACACTTCCCTAGGGAACCAGACACTACCATACTTCCCTGGGGAACCAGCCACTACCAAACTTCCCTAGGGAACCAGCCACTACAACACTTCCCTGGGGAACCAGCCACTACCACACTTCCCTAGGGAACCAGCCACTACCACACTTCCCTGGGGAACCGGCCACTGCCACACTTCCCTAGGGAACCAGCCACTACAACACTTCCCTGGGGAACCAGGCACAACCAAACTTCCCTGGGGAACCAGCCACTACCACACTTCCCTGGGGAACCAGCCACTACCACACTTCCCTGGGGAACCAGCCACTGCCACACTTCCCTGGGGAACCAGGCACTACCACATTTCCCTAGGAAACCAGCCACTACCACACTTCCCTAGGAAACCAGCCACTACCACACTTCCCTGGGGAACCAGCCACTACCACACTTCCCTGGGGAACCAGCCACTACCACTACCACACTTCCCTGGGGAACCAGGCACTACCACACTTCCCTGGGGAACTGGCCACTACCACACTTCCCTGGGGAACCAGCCACTACCACTCTTCCCTGGGGAACCACCCACTACCACACTTCCCTCGGGAACCAGCCACTACCACTCTTCCCTGGGGAACCGGCCACTACCACACTTCCCTGGGGAACCAGCCACTACCACTCTTCCCTGGGGAACCGGCCACTACCACTCTTCCCTGGGGAACCGGCCACTAACACACTTCCCTGGGGAACCGGCCACTACCAAACTTCCCTGGGGAACTGGCCACTACCAAACCTCCCTGGGGAACCGGCCACTACCGCAATTCCCTGGGGAACCGGCTACTACCACAATTCCCTGGGGAACCAGCCACTACCACACTTCCCTGGGGAAACGGCCACTACCACACTTCCCTGTAGAACCAGCCACTACCACACTTCTTTGGAGAACCAGCCACTACCACACTTCCCTGGGGAACCAGGCACTACCACACTTCCTGTAGAGTGTCCCCACTTTGGATGGAGGAGCAACAAAGATACTTTAGACATCAGTATTGTAAATCTGGGGAAAGAGTGGTGTTAAATACACTAGCAGATTTAGATGGACTTGACTAACAAATTGGAGCCGAACTCCAGCTAACGTGTTTTAAGCGGTTAAAGCAACAGTCAGTCAATAAAAGTTGACTGTTGTAACCACTTCTATCAGTGGTAAATGCTCAACCCTCTAACTGTTATGTTGTCTTGACAGCTTGTTCTTTTAAATTAAGTTGAAAAATAACTAACTTAGGCTGCATTCACATGTCAGCGTATGATCGCGGGCAGAACCGCCGCGGTTCCGCCCGCGATTCGGAGATTTATTGCAAATCGCGGGATGCCTAGCGTTGCCCGTTGATTTGCAATAGCCCCCCAAACGCCGAGCGATGTTGCCGCGATTTACGCCCGCCGAATCGCGGCAACATCGCGCAAACAAAATCGCGGGACGCAATACGCTCCAAAGAAGCTCTTGTACTTTTTTGGAGCGTATTGCGTCCCGCGATTTTGTTTGCGTGATGTTGCCGCAATTCGGCGTGCGTAAATCGCGGCAACATCGCTCGGCGTTTGGGGGGCAACGCTAGGCGTCCCGCGATTTGCAATAAATCTCCGAATCGTGGGCGGAACCGCGGCGGTTCTGCCCGCGATTATACGCTGACATGTGAATGCAGCCTTACTGGTAGAATCACCAGGTGAAACTAAAGAAAAACAATCCCAAAAAAAGAAAACAAATGCAGCCACCACAGAGGCGTAACTAGAACCTTCAGGGCACTGATGCAAGAAACCATGAAGGCCCCCCCGGGACCTTCCCTTCAAGCCTGGGGCTCTTCCTACTGATCCCGGGGCCCTTTCCTCTCATTGTGGAACCCTTTCACCAGTTCTGCAGTGGGCCCCCTTCCTGCCATCTTGGGGCCTCCCCACGGTGGTGGAATGCCAGGGCCCGGTTGCAAGTGTGACCTTTGCGATCCTGGAAGTTCCCCCACTGGTGTCAGTAGTTTGTATTTTTTGGTATTTTAATTGTATAATTTTTTCTTATTTATTTTATTTTTTTACAATGTCACTGACTATGACTCTGTCCATTCAGAAAAGGAAGAAGCTGGTAAATTACATATTTACCGACCCCTTCCTGGTTCTCTATTGGGACACATCCCCTGCAGCAGCCAGCAGGAGAGGGAAGGGAGCACAGTGGGGGGGGGGGACCAGGGGAGTACACAGGGGCCCAGAGACAGCAGAACACAAGTGAACTGGATAGGAGGAGTGGCGGGGGCAGCATACAGAGGAACCAATCTCCTCCATTTTCCTCCTGCAGCTACAGGAGGAAAAAGGAGGACAGTGATTTCTCTACATGCTGCCCCTGCCCCCCCCCCCCCACCTATCCAGGTGTACAGGGGAGCCGCCCAGGCCCCCTGGAGCATGGGGCCCGGTTGCAATTGCAACCCCAGCAACCCCTGTGGTTACGCCCCCTGAGCCACCACATCGAAGCATTGATAAGATGCAAAATATTATTTTTTGTTTAAGTGTTTAATTCTATTTAATTGCAAGGACAGGACTCTCTAATTTATCCATGTAACTGTAATTTTCAAATCTTATTAAAGTGGAACGGCACTGCATCTGAGCACCACAAACAAAAAATGCAAATTCATCCATTTTTAATATTGAAAGCAAACCCCCCCCCCCCCAATCCATCCATGTCTTAATGCTTTCTTTTTGCTGATAACTAATTTAAACATAAACCCTGGCATTTCTGGCAGTGGCCAGATGATTCATTAATCATTAACTTCCTGTATTCCATCTGCCTTTAGCTCAGGCATAGGCTGAGCTGAGACCCCTCCCTCCCAACCTGAAGACTCCTGGGATGTCTGGTATCATTTGTCTATGCCTGGAAACCAGGAAGTAAGTGAAGAAATGTAAAAAAAAAAGTTTAAAACAAGTAAATATGATATACCATCCTATCTATTTACTAATACTAGCAACATGAGGATTACAAATAGTCAATGTTTACTGACAGAGTGAAGTTCCACTTTAAGCTGAAAGTAACAATAATAAAATTGCTTCTTTGCCTTCTGGATAAGATAAAGTGCAGTATCTGTTCCTATAAGTTTAATATCTGAGACGTCCCCTATCTGGGGACCATAGATTAACCACTTAAGCCCCGGAGGATTTGGCTGCTAAAAGACCAGGGGGTATTTTGCGATTCGGCACTGCGTGACTTTAACGGACAATTGCGCGGTCGTGCGATGCTGTACCCAAACGAATTTGACGTCCTTTTTTTCCCACAAACAGAGCTTTCTTTTGGTGGTATTTGATCACCTGTGGGATTTTTTGATCATGCGCTATAAACAAAAAAAGAGCGTCAATTTTGCAAAAATAATATTTTTCACATTTTTTTATATGAAATTCCCCAAAATAAAAAAATGTAAAAATCAAAATTTTTTAACATTTAAAAAAAAATCGCAAAAAGCGTATTTTGATTGGTTTGCGCAAAAGTTATCGCATTTACTAACAAAGGGAAATATTTTTGTCATTTTTGTGGCGGCGATCTGCGATTTTTTTTGCGGTACTGCGACATTGCGGCGGACAGATCGGACCCTTGACTGACATTTTGGACACTTTTGGGGTTACCAGTGACATTTCTACAGTAATCAGTGCTATATATATGCACTGTTACTGTAAAATTACACTGGCAGTGAAGGGGTTAACTTTTTTTGAGAGGGAGGGGCTATGTGTGTCCCTAGGAGCGTGATTCTAACTGTGATTGGCTGTGGCTTCAGATGTATGAACAGTGATCAACGGTTCTACATAGTAGAACCGTATGATCATCATTCATATACCGGGGAGAATGACAGGAGGCTTGTTTACACTAGCCGCCTGACTTTCTCCCTCTCCCCCGACGATCGCGGGGGGGTTCGTGACCACTCGGGAGCGGGAACGCGTCTCCGGGGGCGCGCGCTCGCTCCCTAGACCCTCACAGGCTAGCGACGTAGACCTACATCACTCTGCCTGTGAGGGGCTGACCGCCGCAGTAAATAGTCGTGCGGCGGTCGGCAAGTGGTTAAATAGATTTTTAGAACAGGGAGATGGAAGAAGAGCTTGCTCTGTCCACTCCACGCATCAACCTGATATTGCTGTACCTCCAGGACCAGTGCACCAAAAAATGTAAAAAATGTAATAAAGTTAGTATACTTACCTGCCAGTGTCTGCTGTGTGAACTGACGCTAATGTCTCCCTTCTGTGGATTCCAGACAAAAAAAGTAGTCATAACACACAATGCAGTTATCCTCAATAGCAGTGGCAGCTGGTGCTCCATGGGCCGGGGGGGGGGGGGGGGCGTCAGACAGACGGCCATACCCCCCGTACCACACCAGGCCGCACACCATACCCCCCCAGACCACAGGGAGAAAGGGGAGACAGGAGAGGTGAGGAAAGGAGAGGAGAGGACAGACAGGACCCCCCCCCCCCTGCTCACTCACCCTGCCTGGATGCAGCAGCAGGCGGCGGCAGCTTTGGCTTCTTTCCCGTCTTCTGCGTTTCCTCCCTCCTCCTCCATGCCCAATGGCATGGCTTCTCCTTTCGGCCAATAGGGAAACGGTCTCAAAACCTGCTTCCTGATTGGCCAGGAGGAGGATCCTTGTGACAATGGCGAATTTTCATTCGCTATTAACACACAACTGGGTGGGCTCAGGGGCGCACTGCTCTACGCCCTGAGCCCACCTTTTTTTTTTTTAGCTTGTGAGAGCCTCTGGCTCTAATCACGTGGCTAAAAAAAAAAAAAAAGCCCCGCATGTAGATTAGGGGGCTGGACGCATGGATAGGGGGGGGGCGGCGCCCCTGCGCCCCGTATGACCAGCCGCCACTGCTCAATAGTGCGTTATATGATCACACTTCCATTTATTATTTAGTAGCTGACATCCCCTTCCATTGGTTGCATAGCCCCCAGTCAGTAGTGGAAGAGTCAATTTTCTTCTTCACAGTAGTGAGCCCCTGTAAAATTTGGAGAACTGTAATCAGATAACAAGCTCTGTCTCACAAGGCACAATAGCACTCATTAGCTATTTTAAGGGGAACTTGTTATTTTCCTTTCTCCAACCCAAACATCTGGTATTTGAAGTAAAAATTGAGATGTTAAAAAAGTGCCACTTAATTGACTTTTATTATAATCTCAGCAGAAAATTACAAATGACTTCATTAGCATGCTTAGATTTACATGAGCATTACTAAGTGCCTTTAATACCAGTCTGGATTTCTCTTCCTGCTGTGTCTAGACCTCCACCATGGAGACACTAAGCAGGAGCAGCTATTACAACTTGGCTGTCCCAGATTCCCCATCGGGAGTGAAATAAGGGCGCCAGTCACCAGGCTGTGCGGTAATGTTCTGTTTGCTGTACTTAGGATTGATCTTTATGGTCATTTTCTTAAAATAAATCCAAGGAATGCAAAATTCTAGTGAATATAGTTATAATTTTTTATTATACAGTTGCCAAGAAATGTGTAAAAGTGTATTCCTTCTAATTTTAATTGCCCATCTGCAGCCAAAACTTTTGATTTAGGTTTGGATAGAGTATGAGGAGGTTAGAACCCCTCTCAAGTCGTAACTGCTGTCTGTCCTGCTGAAGAAGTTTCTCCCCATGTGGTGTTCTGTCACCTGTCAGCTGGATAAGAAGTGAGCGCAAATCTTCGCACCAGGGACACAAATTGCAATCAAGATCTGACAGATGTTCTAACCTTTCTCCACTCTATTCAGTTACAAAGTGGGGCTTTAAAGGGAAAATGTGCTTTGACAGTATATACAAAAACACAGACCAGTAAAGTGCACTACAAGGTCCAGCCCAACAGACAGCAGTCTATGGTATCAACATGGTGAGGACAAAGGTTTATTCCAACACACAAGGATCCTGCAGATTGCCAGGTGAAGATCCGGGAAGATCCAGGGAACTCAAACAACAAAGGAGTGAACCTCTAAAACGCGTCACTGCCCCCAGCACCGACCCCCCCATCCCCACTTCTCACAGACACGAAGGGGTTGCCACGTGGTAGATTGCTCTTGTGCAGAACGCTGAGGGTTGGTGGGCTTTCTGACAGCTGTCATCATATTCTTATCTCCCTGCTTCTGGCTAGAGGGATAGGGCAGGATCATACATTGACAGCCTTGCAGTTTCTTCATCCATCACACTGTCGACAACCCTGCGGTGTTTTTCATCTTCCTTCCATGCTGATTACCAAGATTTTACCATGTACAGTAAGTGCCGGTTCACATTTATGCGATGCGGGAACGCTGCGAATATACAGCGTGTTCCCGCATCACATCCGCAAGCACAGGCAGTTCACACTGCCATATGGGATACGCTGGGGGTATCAGTTCAAGGTTAACGACACCCCCAGATCAGCTCGCATATCGCAGTGCGATCTGACAGTTCGCACAGAATCGGTTTGCACTAGTGCGAACCACCATGCAATCCGATTCTGCTGCGGACCAAAAAAAGGGTCCCGTGCGTGTTCAGTGCGATTGCGGTGCAAATTCAGCCATACAAACTGTATGGCTGAATATGCACCGCGCAGACATCGCATGTAATTTTAGGAGCAGTGCGCTCCGAATTACATGCGATCTCTGTAATCGCATCAGTGTGAACCGGCACTAAGTGTACTATTTGTTTTTATGGAAAAAAAAAAAAAACTTTATCATTCTAATGAGAATCTCACTCTGCCATTTTTTGTTGCTTGTGCTTTGACATACAGGTTTACATTCACATAGATGCTGTGGAAGTCAAGAGAAGAATCCTTGTATAACCTAAATCTCTCTCACCCCCCCCCCCCCCACTCCGTGTTACAGGGTTTGCCCCTGGCAAATGGCAATTCAAGCACTCAGCAATGCATTATGGTAAGAAGAGAAGAGAGTTTTTTTTACTGGGGTGACAATTTTGTATGTTCTGCAGTACAATAACACAGCAGAGCCTTCCTGTACTGACCAATTATTATTATGGAGCACTGCTAGGCCAACTTAGAGCCTGGTTTGCTCTCTCTGATAAGCTATGGGTATCTGTAGAGCAAGCTGTTGTTTCCAATCGAGATTTATCGTCCTAAGACATTAGCTAAAACAGTCTTCCTCCCTATGTTCCCTTCAATTCAAGCTTCGCTGGAAGCCTGGGAGGCTACCCTAACCACTACTGGACCGGAAGGATTTGCCCCCTTAATGACCAGGCCAATTTTTTTCGATTTGGCACTAATTACTTTAATTGCGCGGTCGTGCGCCGCTGTACCTAAAAAAAATTGATGACCTTTTTTTCCCACAAATAGAGCTTTCTTTTGGTGGTATTTGATCACCTGTGCGATTTTTATTTTTTTTGCGCTATAAACCAAAAAAGAGCGACAATTCTGAAAAAAGAAAAATATATATATTTTTCACTTTCTGCTATATAATATTCCCCAAAAAAATGTAAAAATCAAAATTTTTTAACATTTTATGCCAATTTGTTTTCTGCTACATATTTTTGGTACAAAAAAAATCGCAATAAGGGTATTTTGATTGGTTTGCGCAAAAGTTATCGCGTCTACTAACTACGGGAAAGATTTGTCATCTTTATTGTTTTTTTTACTAGTAATGGCGGCGATCTTCAATTTTTAGCGGGACGGCGACATTGCGGCGGACAGATCAGACCCCCTAACTGACATTTTTGATACTTTTGGGGGGACCAGTGATATTACTACAGTAATTAGTGCTAAAAATATTCACTGTTACTGTAATAATGACACTGGCAGGGAAGGGACTAACACAGTGGGTGATCAAGAGGTTAAATGTAAGCCTAGGGGTGTGTTTCTAACTGTGTGGGGGTTGGGCTTTTGAAATGATCACAGAGACCTGTGATCCTATATAGAAGGATCACAGGCGCTCTGTGATCATTCCAGAGAGAAGAACGATCAGCTGTGTTTACAATAGCTGACCGTCTTTCTCTCTCAGTGGGGAGCGATTGCGGTAGGCCAGCGGCAATCAGAGCCGCCAGGCCCCATGCACCAGAGTACCCCCCGCTGCCCAGTTGGGGAAGGAGCGCGCCGGCGGCGGCGCGTGCTCGCCCCCTAGCTGCAGGCGCGCGACCGATGTAGCGCTTTGTCGGTTCGCACAGGAGGGGCTGCCTGCCGCAGTAAAACCGCAGCGGGCGGTCGTTAACAGGTTGAAAAGTCCCTTTACGAACCAGTCAAAATTACTCATAGATATCCCTCTAAATGTTTATTAATACCTACTACGATCATTAAAAGTTGCTCACTGGACAGACAAAGGCCTTAAGACCTGTCCATTAATAAAGTGGGAAGTGAAGTATACTCCTTCGTACAAATTTGCAACTTCCATCTTAAATACCCTTCTAGACAAATTACATTGGACTTCGCCATCTGGAATTATCTAACATCTCCAACTCCCAGGAGAGGAGGTATATCTTTTTCTTTTATTACTTGCAATACAAAGCTACGTTTTAACATCTTGGGCGGCAACATGCACTATCCAATATTTGCAGTGTTACGCACTTTGTGTATAGAACCCCCCCCCCCCCCCCCCGGGTCTTCTAAAGGCAGGATGCAACCTCCGGAGGCGGGAGTGAGCTAGCATTTTACCCCAGGGCTGAGTTCATGGCTATAATGGGGAGTATTGAACAGAAATTGGGTGGCAGTCACTTTTGATCTTTTCAAAGCTGTAATGTGGAACTTGCAAGGATGTAGTAGGAGAGAGGATTAGGAGTCTCAGATACCAGCAGCAGATCACTTACAGACTGCATGGATCCAAAAAAAAGTATAGCTTCACAGTACCAGGATCTTTAAGCCAACCCTGTGATACTGCAAATAGGTCGTTACATTCAGGTGCGTCCTCCAAACGAGTCACCCTCCTGAGAGACCAGCCTTCATCCTGGCTGTCTCCAGCAAGGGTCCTCCCCTGGGTCTTCTCTTTTTGGCTTGGCTTCTTCCACGCTGGGCAAGACAGTCTAAGGACCACCGCAGAATTAGTAGGCCCCAGACAGGCTTCCAGGTCTAAATGCAGAGCTCACTTCAGCAACACCTCCTCAGGCCAGGGGCCTAAGGCAAGAGAGAAATCACATGGCCCTGCTAATATATCCTCTCCCAGAATGCACCAGTGACCATGAACTTCCTACTGGGCTGGCTGGAAGAAATATAAATATTCAAGCGGTAGTATACCGCTTTTTTGACTTTTAACTACAGGTAAGCCTATAATAAGGCTTACCTGTAGGTTCAATTAATATTTCCTAAACCTACACGGTTTAGGAGATATTACCACTGCATGCAGCCGCTGACGAGTGTGGCGCATGCGCTCTGAAGGTCCGGCGGACCTTCAGAGTTCCTTGCCGAAAATTGCTTTAAAATTACTCGCGCGCACGCGCGGGAGTGACGTCATCGCGGCTCCGGCCACTCACAGCGCCGGAGCCACCGAACCACCGAGGGATCATGTCTGCTCCCACAGCGGTGTCCACGGGTCCGTGTCGGGGCTTCGTTCTAAGGTAAGTTTTTCATAATGAGCTAGTATGCGATGCATACTAGCTCATTATGCCTTTGTCTTGCAGGTTTTTTTTTTTCATTAGAGTATACTACCGCTTTAATAACTCATTCTAGTTGTACTATCTCATACTATGACCTGTGGTACCAGTGACACCTACTGGTGACAGTGCGAAATGCATAACCTAATTGACTTTAGGGAAAGACCAGAAATAAACTGTACAATCAGTCTGACCTGTCTTCAGCCCAGCCAAAAACTAAATTTTGGTAGTAGTTCCAGTTTAGGAACAGGGTGCTATATGTGAATAATTAGGACAATGTCCTTAAAATTCTATATAGAGAATATATAATTCCCTTTAAACTTTCTAGACCCAAACACCTCTGAGGACATCAGAATATGACGAAACGCGTAAGGCGGGGCTGGAATGGATGACGTAAGTATGCTACTTTGCCGCGGCCATCTTTAAATATCATTTGCTGTGTCTTTTTTTAATGTTATCTTATGTGAGTGTTTTTTCCCTCAATAGGTAGCGTTTTACAGCTTTATAGATGTATTGCACTTTGGTCTTGTCATTTACATTCCCTTGAGGTATTACTAAGAGTCTTTCTTATCGCTGGAAACGTGGATCTTTGTGTAAGGAGATTATGGGACCTATACATTACCATGGCTTGCACTAACTGAGGATTGCATAAATAGTTGGAGTCCGGTTGTCTCATCTTGTCAAAGATTTCTACTATGCTGTTGTTGACCTCTCTATAATTTGGTGGTCTGGTATGCAGGCTTGTCCCCTCACTGGGGTGACGAGTGTGCATATACTATACATCCATTTTTACAGATGCTGATGTGGGGACTTAACACTATTTATTTATATACTTGGACTTTTATGAATTTAGAGACTCATTTTAATGTTTTGGTAGAGCTGCACCCTCTCTAATATATTCCCAGGTGCTTCACCGCTCTGCTGGAGGCACTTTGGGGGAGTAGTATCTTACTCCATATCTTATGGGAGTGTAAAGCTTTCCGTAGCTTCTGGCATGCAGTGTTTTCACTTATATCTAAGTGACAGACATTCTCATCACTCCATCCCCGCATCTAGCATTACTAAGTATGTCCATAAACACAGACACATACCCAGTTCAATTTCAGAAAGCAATTTCACACATTTTAATAGCGTCTCACGTAACAATTACAAAAGACTGGAGATCAACTAAAGCTCTTAAGGTTTCAGAGGTAATCCACAGAGTTAATGTCAATTGTACCTATGAGAAATTCCTTGCATATAATACTCAAGGCCTTAAGGCCTTTTACACCAAATGGAAAACATGGAATCAGATATTTAAAGTCTCCAAGCTGTAGAGCTGGAAACAGCTCACCATGCGATAACCAAGCAGAACGTGCGTAGCATTATGGTCCTTCTTAAAACTGTATGCTATTTTCTATAACTTTTGCCTTCTTTTCTATGTCATTTAAAAAATCCAAGCTTGTATTTTACATATACTATACGGACACTTATGTGGTACATCTAGGAAAAAATACAATATTCTTGTGTAATTTTTTTAACAAAAAATGGGTTTGGCGCTTCTCTGTGCGTGATATAATATTAATTGTGACAAACAAAAAAACGTCATACGCAGGGCCTTAAAATATCAAAACAAAACTAAATGGTACAGATAAAACAATGTGTCAGAAATATACCATATTTAGATAGTAGAAAAATTAGTGCCAAAAAAAATAAATATATGTGCAAAATAGGCAAGTGCCAAGTGAAAGTGTAGTAAATCAAGTCAGTTACACTTAAAGCAGAGTTCCAGCCTCGGACATGATTTTTTAATAAAAATACCCCCGGGACAGTCAGGGCTAGTACATTTCATAATGAATAACCTCTGAACTGTCCCAGGTCGCACTTACCTTTTAGAAGAAATACTTACCTTGAAAATGTCTTCTCTAGCGCTGCCATCTCAGGTGTGGGCAGCTGAAGCCAGCGCGTCCTCTTCGGTCCCACAATGCCCTGCACCAGCCCCGCCGTCACTTCCGGTGCAGACGCGCCATCCCTGCACAGCTTCTGTGCATGCCCAGAAGCTGTGCAGGGAATGACGCACCTGCACCGGAAGTGACGAGCGGAGCCGGTGCAGGTGCATTGATTCCTGGGAGCGATGACGTTCATCTCCCAGGAATCAATACAAGGAGGAAGTGACGGCGCGGGCCGCGGCCGCAGAGGGAGGAAGTGGAAAAAAGGTGAGTATATTTTCTTCAATAACAAGGTAAGTAAACAAAAAAAATTTTTGATTATCCATTTGTTTTTCAGGTGACCATAAGCAAGCGGATGGCCCAAAATCGGTTTTGTCGATTTAGAGGCCGGAACTCCACTTTAATTGGATCCATACAGTAATATATATAAAATAACATTGGCTGAAATAAATTGATCAGTGCTCTAAAAGGACAGTCCACACATAGTATTCAATAATCCTTATGTTAATCCAGCATTCCAACCATCATTGCAAATCTTTATAATGGTGCTGTTAGAAGAAACAATATTTGGTGGTGTTGCAGCAAAAGGAGTTCCACAATATCATGCACTGTGCCCGGTGTCTCCACAAGTGCCCCCCTCTTCGTGTTACACTCACCAGAGACCTTTCCCCTTAAAAGGGGTAACCAGCATTCACAGCGCCACCTTGCTGTATAAGGATCAACCCTAGGGCATTTTCTCCTTCCAAATCCCCAGCGATCTCAATCATACATGCAAATGGCAAAAACAGGCTCCATAGTGTAATACCGTACGTATATATTTTTTTAAAAACAGTATTGCACTTTACATGGCTTAAGATTCAATCAGCATAAAACCAAATCAGAAAGTCCAGGACGCAATACACTCCACGGACCCAGAAACTGGAAGTGACACAATGACCCTGTGGCTCCGCCCTACACGTTTCTTCACACTGATGCATTGGGATTCTTGTGAGCATCATTATTGCTCTATAATATTCATATATTTTGTTGATGGCTTAAGCTTTATGTATCCCTACCATAATAAAAAATATTTGAAAAAAATAGCACAGCAGGGTTGTACCCTTGTGGACGGGGTAGTTTACATAGCCATGTCGTTTTAGTTGGTCTTTAAGCACTTCTGGACCGGAAGGTTTTACACCCTTAATGACCAGGCCATTTTTTGCGATACAGCACAGCGTTACTTTAACTGACAATTGTGTGCTTGTACGACACTGTAGCCAAATAAAATTTATGCCCTTTTCCCTACAAATAGAGCTTACTTTTGGTGGTATTTAATCACCTTTTTGTGCTATAAACAAAAAAAGACTGACAATTCTGAAAAAACAAAAAAAAACTATATTTTTTACTTTTTGCTATAAAACACAGCCAAAAAAAAATCAAAAAATCAAAATTTTTCATCATTTTAGGCCAATTTGTATTCTGCTACATATTTCTGGTAAAAAAAAATCCCAATAAGGTTATAGTGATTTATTTGCGCAAAAGTTTTTGCGTCTACAAACTAGGGGATAGATTTATGGCATTTTTATTTATTTATTTATTACTAGTAATGGCGGCGATCAGCGATTTTTAGCGGGACTGCGATATTGCGGCAGACAGATCGGAGACCTAACTGACACTTCTGACACTTTTGAGTGGACCAGTGACATTACTACAGTAATAATCAGTGCTACAAATATGCACTGTTACTGTACTAATGACACAGACAGGGAAGGGGTTAACACCAGGGGCAATCGAAGGGTTAAATGTGTGCCTAGGGGGTGTTTTCTAACGGTGTGGGGGATGGACTCACTAGATGAACATAGAGATCTGTGTTCCTGAATAATAAGAACATATGATCCCTGTGTTCATCTGTGACAGAACGGTGGTCTGCCTTGTTTAGATAAGCAGACGGCCGTTCTGTCTCTATGGGGGTCGATCGCGGGGCTGTTCGGCAAGTGGTTAAAGTGGTTTTCAAAGTACTTTTTTAAAATATGCTGACAGGCAAGTTTTTTATTGACACAAGAGACCATATCGCTATCAGTGCTGCTGGGATTTTGGGCCCCCAAACCAATAGAAACAAGTTTTTTTATTCAAAATACAAGTTAAAATCAGCATTTTTTTGCCAAAAAATTACTTAGAAACCCCAAATATTATATATGTTTTTTTTAGCAGAGACCATAGAGAATAAAATGGCGATCACTGCAATATTTTATATCACACTGTATTTGCGTAGCAGTCTTTAAAACTAAATTTTTTGGGAAAAAATACACTTTAATAAATGAAAAAAAAAAACAGTAAAGTTAGCCCAATTTTTTTTGTATAATGTGAAAGATGATGTTACGCTGAGTAAATAGATACCTAACATGTCATGCATTAAAACTACGTACGCTCTTGGAATGGCAACAAACTATGGTACTTAAAAATCTCCATAGACGACCCTTGAAAAGTTTTTACAGGTTACCTGTTTAGAGTTACAGCTCCAACGTTTGCGGCGATACCTGTGTGGTTTGAACACTGTTTACATATGCTTGCATGACTTACTTATGTATTCGCTTCTGTGCGTGAGCACGGAGGGATGAGGAGCTTTAAAAAAAAAACAATTACTTATTTTTTTTTACTTTTTAATTTTTTTTTTTTACACTCTCCCTTTATTTATTTTTTTTATCGCTTTTTTTCCTTTTCCAAGGAATGTAAACATCCCTTGTAAAACAAATAAGGATAACAGATGTTCTTTATTGAGAGATCTGGGGTATGGAAAAAATACACTTTAATGGAAAAAACATAAAAAAAACAATATTTTCCCCAATTTTTTGTATAATGTGAAAGATGATGTTACGCTGAGTAAATGGATACCTAACATGTCATGCTTTAAAACTGCGCACGCTCGTGGAATGGTAAAAACTACGGTACTTAAAAATCTCCATAGGCGACTCTTTAACCACTTGCCTACAGGGCACTTTCACCCCCTTCCTGCCCAGGCCAATTTTCAGATTTCAGCGCTGTCAAACTTTGAATGACAATTGCGCGGTCATGCAACACTGTACCCAAATTACATTTTTATCATTTTTTTTTCAAACAAATAGAGCTTTCTTTTGGTGGTATTTAATCACTACTGGGGTTTTATTTTTTGCTAAACAAATAAAAAAAGACCGAAAATTAAAAAAAAAAAAACGTATTATAGTTTGTTATAAAATTTTGCAAATAAAACACAAAAATACCCCCCGCCCCTAATTAGAATCAAGCAGCTAGCTCCAAACACTGGTATGTTAAAAATAGATAAATATAAAAAGGAGTTGCACTAAAAAATAATTATTTACAACAGTCCACATGTGCTCAATTGCTTGAAGATGCGGGCGTGCAAGATGACAGCAAAAAACTGGCGAAAGTCCAACATTAAATGCTTGAAAATATGTACATGCACACTTTTTAGAACCTAAACCCAGGTGTTTAATCAGCTCAAACAAATGTGAGTTCCCAGCCACCACGTGCTGCCTCTTACCAGACACTGGTGGGATTGAAGCAGTGAGTGGTTAAGGACAACTACAGCCTCTCTCCTGAACCGTGCAGCTCCCAAAAGCTTCCAAAGTTATAGGCAATTGCGAGGTAGTGGATATAAACTCCCCTCAGGATCCTGATGGCACCGTGTCTCACATACAATGGGGGATATCAAACTAAGAGGGACAAGCCCATGCATTATCTCAAGACAACTTTATTTAAGCATAAAATAAGGGTATGCACTCACCCTTTGAAGACATCGTAATGACGAAATGCGTCGGGAGGAGCTAGCCAAGCGTCACTATGTCACACCCGGAAGTCCAAGCACGGCCATCTTTTTGGTTGTGCATGGAAGGAACACTACCGAACAGCCTCCGGTGCTCTACAGCCTTATTACTATATGCCTGTTTTTAGCATTGAATGGGTGAGTGCATACCCTTATTTTATGCTTAAATAAAGTTGTCTTGAGATAATGAACTATGGGCTTGTCCCTCTTTGTTTGATATCCCCAATTGTATGTGAGACACAGTGCCATCAGGATCCTGAGTGGAGTTTGTATCCACTACCTCGCAATTGCCTATAACTTTGGAAGCTTTTGGGAGCTGCACGGTTCAGGAGAGAGGCTGTAGTGGTCCTTAACCACTCACTGCTTCAATCCCACCAGTGTCTGGTAAGAGGCAGCATGTGGTGGCTGGGAACTCACATTTGTTTGAGCTGATTAAACACCTGGGTGGACGTTCTTGAATGTGTGCATGTACATATTTTCAAGCATTTAATGTTGGACTTTCGCCAGTTTTTTGCTGTCATCTTGCACGCCCGCATTTTCAAGCAATTGAGCACATGTGGGCTGTTGTGAATAATTATTTTTTAGCGCAACTCCTTTTTATATTTATAAGATTTTTTAAACAGGTAATTTTTTCTCTTCATTGATGTGCGATGATGAGGCAACACTGACGAGTCGTGATAGGCACTGATAGGCTGCACTGATGAGCACTGATAGGCGGCACTGTTGGGCACTGATAGGCGGCACTGATGGGCACTGATAAAGCGGCACTGATGGGCACTGATAAGGTGGCACTGATAAGGCGGCACTGATAGGTGGCACTGATGGGTGGCACGGATGGATGGCACCGATGGGCACTGATGGGCAGCACTGAAGGGCACTGGTAGGTGGCGCTGAAGGGCACTAATAGGCAGCACTCATGGGCACTTATGGGCACTAATAGGTGGCACTGATGGGTAGCACTGATGGGCAATGATAGGCACTGGTAGGCGACACTTATGGTGGGGCACTAATTAGCACTGATAGGTGGCACTGGTGAGCACTGATAGGTGGCACTGGTAGTTGGCGCTGGTGGGCACTGGTAGTTGGTGCTGGTGGGTACTGGCAGATGGCACTGGTGGGCACTGGTAGGTGGCGCTGGTGGGCACTGGTAGGTGGTACTGGTGGGCGCTTGTGAGCACTGGTAGGTGGCACTGGGGCACAAATAATTCCTTTCCTCTTCCGGACCAATTTGCCTCTGACAGCAGCCGGCGATGGTTTTTCTTTTTTTTTTCTCCTCACACTGACAGTACATCCCCTAGTGCAGTGGTCCTCAACTCTAGCCCACTAACAGTCCAGGTTTGCAAGATAACTAAATTACATCACAGGTGATCTAATTTGCTGCTCAGTGATTGAAGTATTCTAGTCTGCATCTCCCCAAGGTAATACTTAAAATCTGGCCTGTTAGTGGGCCCCAAGGACCGGAGTTGAGGACCACTGATCTAGGGGATGTACTTTCAGACCTCCACCAGAGAGCCCGACCAATGAAATTTACTGCTGGGGGAGGAGATTCGTCCTGATCTCTGACTGTCCGCAGCAATCAATATACCCCGTATGTTGTATTTGCTTCTCCTAAATGAAGGGAATCTGAACCAACCTGATCTGACCCAATGGTGTTGATTTTACTAAAGGCAAATAGGCTGTTCAAGGAAAGTTGCACTTTGCAGGGGCATTTTCCACAGAGCTTAGTGAATGTGCTTACATTTCACTTTGCAAAGACTACCCAGTTATGTGCAAATCAAATATGAAAAAAATACATTTTCCCTGCACCTGATTGGATGATGAAAGTCAGTAGAGCTTTCCCCATTCAGGAAGCTCTAAGGGAAATTCCCTTGCAAAGTTAAATTTCCCTTGCAAGGTGAACAGTCTATTTGCTTTTAGTAAATGAACCCCAATGAGAGGGTGCAATATGAAAATATTAGAGTGAATAGGTATCCACGCTGAACAGTTCTTTATGGCACATCTGATTTAAGATAGGAGTCCAAAGTCTCCAAACTTCACAAAACTCTCTGCTATGGAAGTTAAAACAGAACTAAACTAACTGCTCGATTTTAACTGTTTCCTCAAAATGTTACATTTAAGACATGGCGTGAATGATAACTGTCACACTTGCTTGTGCTCTGAACCGAACTGTCAACCATCAATTGGCTGGTGTCATAACTGATCACATGTGCAGCACCATGGCAACAACAGATCAAACAGAGTCCAAGATGGCAGCTTCCTTGGCGGAAAGTGATAGGAGGGTTTAGTTTTGCGTGACTGTAGTAAATCACTGTAGAGGTACTGCTTTAAATAGAAAGAATTTATTTGGAGAACCTTTTAATCCTAACTTTTATTATCATTATTATATCTGAATAGACTGGGACTTTTTTTACTTTTTACAATATTTATTAAAACTGCACAAAAGGAAGCAACATGGTGTGACGGAAACCACGCGAATACTCTGAAGATTTATTTTAGGCTGTGAGTGAGTCATTTCTTCCAGAGTCACACTGGGGTTCTCAGTACATATAAACGTGATTCTTCCTCAGCTAATCCTCAAAGGATGCCTTCCTAAAAGCTGTATGAAGGTGACAATGCCTTTGTTGATAAACTGCCTGCACTTTGCCATTGACTACATTGTAAGCATGCACCTTTACATTGGGACTATGAAAAAAAAAATGTATATGTATGCTGAGATCTGTTTCTAGCAGTACTAGTGACTAGTTTTTGGTTTTCGGAGTCCAAAGTTGCCAACAGTCCCGATTTGTCCGTGACATTCACGGAATTCAGACCCATGTCCCGGGCAGAATCCCAGAAAATAGGATTTGTCCCGGGCAGGGCCAGACTGGGCCAGGCTTTCTGATCCCCCATACAAAAAGTCGCTCATCCTGGGCTGCCCACATAGTAGGGGGGTTGAATTGGGAGTCGGGACTGGCTGATTGAGGGAGAGGGAGGGACCTAACACAACTTCAGGCAGTTACTGGCCCAAGGAGGTAGGAGGAGGAGGAGGAGGAGGCGGGCTGCACCGCATTCCAGCCAATAGGTGCACTGTCCATTACTGGCCGTGTGCATGCAGCTGCTGTGTACCTGCCGTGTTACTGTGATAAGGTGGCAAAGAAGTGTCTTATGTCTAAATCTGACTGTCTTATGTCTGAAAAGTACTGGAATCTGTGTCTGTGCAGAAAAAAGTGTACCTGTATGTAGTAGGCGGCAGCAGCAGGTTCTCCTTTTCTTCCTCTTTTTTTCTTTTCTCTCCCATCTCCTAGCACTACAAGCCCCAGCAAAATTTCTCCCATCCCCATAGCACTACAAGTGTCTCTCTCCACTCTTATCTCTTTGTCTGCCCTCGATCTCCCTCTCTCCCTCTCCAGCCCTCTTTCTTTCTTTCTTTCTTTCTTTCTTTCTTTCTTTCTTTCTTTCTTTCTTTCTTTCTTTCTTTCTTTCTTTCTTTCTTTCTTTCTTTCTTTCTTTCTTTCTTTCTTTCTCTCTTTCTCTCTTTCTCTCTTTCTCTCTTTCTCTCTTTCTTTCTCTCTTTCTCTCTTTCCCTCCATCCTTCTTTCTTTCTTTCTTTCTTTCTTTCTTTCTTTCTTTCTTTCTTTCCCTCCATCCCACTTTTTGTCCCCTATGTGATGTAAAAAAAAAGTTAAGTAAGAAATAACTTTTATGTAAATTGTAAATAATTAAAGTTACACCCAAGCACATGAGCAAAATGCAAAATGGCTCTGGCAGTGATAAGGTTAAAGCCTAACTAAATCCTGCTATCCTTTACAGCCAATGAAGCTGTTGGTGGGACCGCTGAGTATGCATGGAGGACCACGCCCTGGAATGAAGGGGCCCACGAAACTGCGGGTGGAGGGCCGTACACCACAATTGGTGAGAGACTGTTTCTTGTTTCTCTGCACAGCTAGAACTTTGCTAAAGCTGCAATGTCCAGATCTCTGTTGCCGTAAGACTGTAGAGCCCAATGAGATGCGAGAAAGGACATCTGTACCTGGAAACATCTGTGACTTCATCAGGGATCATGGCTACAGTATTCAGGACTGCTGCCATCACTCTCAGGGTGACCAAGAAGTAGCCTGGAAATGCATTCCCTGTTCTGGTTGCCCATGAGAAGGAGGAGACTTAATGTCTTTGGAGTGGTGAGAGGCCTTTGGCCACCATTTTTGCTTTACTCCTGCTTTTAGGAACATCGCCACCCCTTTTTGCAACTCCAGGAATTCTTTCTAGAGTGTATTCCCCAAAAACTCAGTTTAGAACGCTCCAATGTAGTTTTGGGCTCCAACAACGGCCACCAACAGTTATTTAACACTGGCCAGCATATATCTCCCATATTTGAGGGATACCCTTTAGTCAGGGTTTAGGAGGTATAAACTTTGCACCTTTGAAGAAAGTGATTTTTTATCATATCTTGTTTCTGAAGTGTGTTATTGGTGCAACCGTTATTTACCTCTGTATGTTGTTGTTTAATACTACTATTGCTGTTATTTGCTCCGCTGTTTGTATTGCTTGAATAAACAGCCTTTGTTTCAGCCTCGGTATGTCAGAGAGTGCAGTGATGCCTAGAGGGTCATTAACACCAGGAACAGGGGAACCCAAACATCAGCGGCTCTTTCGAGGGTAAGCGCTATAACTATTTTTCACTATAGTCGTTCTTTATGGAAAAGTTGTATATGATAGAAAAGCAGAATAATATTTTCGGTTTAAATCAGTTTAACTTTCAGTTTAAATCAGCTAAATGTATTCCAGGTGCATCATAACTAAAAGTATTTTCAGTCTTACAATTTAATTTCTTTATAAAGAAACCACATGCTAGCAGGATACAGTAGAAAAGCCTGTGACCTGCCAGCATACTGCAGGACCTCTGTCCTGTGTAGGGATCGACCGATTATCCGCAAAGCCGATATATCGAGGGCCGATATGCACTTTCCCCGATATATCGGAATCTGCCACCAAGGTTACCGATATTGCCGATATTTCAGGAAAGTGCTGTACCGGAGTGATGCCTGCAGCTAGAGGCATCACTCGGTACCGGCGTCCATTGCCGACTGTCGGCTGTCTTGTAATGACAACTGATGGGGCTGAGAAGCCGCTCGGCTGTCATTACAAGGAGCGGGAGGGGATGTCCCTCCCACCGCCTTCCACGGCTCGCCTGGGTCTCCCGTCCCACCGGGAGACCCGGGCAACCAGCCTGCATGGCCACAGAAGACCTGATCAGAGCTGCATTCGGCTCTGATCAGGTCTCCATGCAAAAACCCGGAAGTGATGTCATGACTGGGTACTGGCCCCAGATTTTAAAAAATTACAGCATTCAAAACAGACAAACTTGGCGTTTTTAATGTTTTTAAGTGCAGAGGAGGGGTTTGGGGTCCTTTAGATCCCCAGATCTCTCCACAAGAGTACCTGTGAAGAAAAAAAACAAAAACAATTGTTTTAAATGTACAAAAATATTGGCGCATATCGGCCGACACCGATATGCATTGGCCAAAATATCGGTATCGGCAACGAAAAACCGATATCCGTCGATCACTAGTTCTGTGTGTAAGCAGTAATCTCTCTGCAGAATACTTACTTGCCCCTCCAAAGTCTAGTTTCATTAACGCAAGTTTTTTGCTCACATTTACACACACATGTGTTTTACACACACAAGGCAGCCTATTTATTGTATTAGGCAACCTTACACATGACAAATGTGCCAAAGTAGCTTGGTAGCCCATCATTGGGTGTTGAGGTTCATGCGTAATAATGTGTTTGTTGCATATTTGAAGGCTCCTGCAAACATTTTCATCTGCTTGTTGCGTTTGGGGTGCTGATAACAGTGAATTGCACTGCAAGCGTAACACATGTTTTGTGAACACACACAAAAATGCATGCTTTTGAACACATACATAAAATGTACAGGTGTGAATGCAACCTCCAAGTCTCACTGGCACCTTGTAATGTCCTCATGTCTTGTTTTCTAGATGGAGTTCTCATCAGGATCCTCAAACTTTCTTCATGACTTTAACGTTTGCGACTTTTCCTAGCTGCACTTTTAAAAAATGTGATTCTAAGGTAATGATACTATTTGCTAACTTTTCCAGGCCTCATTGAAGAACACTTTCATGTTTAAATCTATTGCAAAATTGAAAATCCTGAATAATAAGTATGAACTTTTTTAAAATGATAATGGAAAATTTCATTCACGGCCCAGTTTGAATAAAATTGACATAAATATCTTCATGAGGCATGAACATTGATATGAAAAGTACTGAGCTAAATAAAACAATCTCCATGAGTTATGAAGGGATATAAAGTTTAAACACACTGAAAAAAAAATCTAATTCAGATAGGTTTTCAAACCTTTTTCAGATGATAAGAAGCAATACGAAGGAAGTATCTAAAGATTGCATTATTAGGAACTTGAGTTATTAAAATAGATTTGCTTTTCCAATGAATTCCTGAAGCCATTCACAGCTGAACAGAGAAAGTATTGAAAGAATTGAAAGCTGGGAGATGAGAAAGTAAGATGTTTGTAAAAGTCGGTATATCACATCAAAACTTTAAGTGCACAAAGAAGTTTTAATTATTGCTAAGAGAACATCTGAAAGCCATACCATTCTAAAAGAGCAAACCTAATACATTTTTTAAATAAGAGTTTCTAAAAACAAAATAGCTGTTGCTGAGGCTTTCATAAACTAAAAGGCACAATCGTTAATAAAATATAATGCAAAAAAACTTAGCAAGTAAAATAATAATAAATAAATAAATAACGTGGAACTGCCAAGTGTGCAATCTTGTGTGAAGTGACATTTTGAGACTGACCTTTAGTTTAATACCACCCGCCACCCTGACCAGCAAAAACCCAAAGATCTCATGGCCAGATACCTAAGTGCTTGTCATGTGGGGGAACTGACATTTGAGCAAAACTAGCCAATAAGTTTCTCTGCCTGAAATACCAGTCTTCCCTTCTGCTAAGATTGTGTAATCAGCCCCAGCACCTGATGAAGTGACCAGTGTCTGGATGTTTGGTCGTGTGGCCAGCACTGAAGGGAATGTGGAAGAATCGCTTATACAGGATACAGGTACATAATAAATCTACTTTTATAGCATATACCAAGGAGAGGTTTATAATGTTACACTACAGGTGCACTTTGCCTCTGTTCCTATTGGTTGTGTTGTTTCTAAGGTATTTTTATGATCCTATTTTTATTCTTAAGCTGCCAGCATTAGTAAATAGATAAGGTGTTTTTTTTTTTTTTTAATCATTACTTTTATTGCTTTCTGGTTTCTGGCCTAAGCCAAAATTATTGCATACATCCCATAAATCTTTTCTTTAATCTGGGGGAGAGGCTTTCTCAGCTAAGCATGCCCTACTGTCTGCATGTCTGAGCCAAGGGCGAATGGATTCAAGCAAGTAAAAGCTAGTAATCTGCTCTTACTCAGGATGGCCGCAGCTAGAAATGCTAGGGTGGTGTTCTCACTGTGATACATAAAGCATGGAGATTAACAAAAGGGGAGGGGACAGCGCTCAACAAATTAGTTGTAAAAAATATATATATATATATATATATAAATTCTCAAGAAAGTGTATGGTGCAATCCAATAAATATCAAATAAATAAATACATCAATTCATATATCACATTCCAATAAATTGACCGTGCTTAGTGTCAAAAGTCCATCTAAATAAAGTGACAATGCATAAATTCTTGGTAAAAAGCATATAAATAAACTTTGTGCAAAAAAAGCAAGTGCAAAGATAAGTGCTTGAAGGTGCTCAAATATTCTATCAGGAGTGCTTCCTTTGATCGTGATGAAAGGAGAAGGAAGGAAAACCCACCACCGGAGGTATAACACACTTATCAGATGGCCCCTTGGGGTCTAGCATTGGTAAGTGGTGTGCTGTGTATAGAATCCCAACCGAATGGAATGCCGACCTCAGCTTATGTATGGATCTCTCCACTCAATCCGATCAGTGAATCGCCTTCAAAACCTCTCCTCAGACCATAACCACCCCGATCATAGAAAGAGAAAAAACTCCATGGTGTAGTATGTAATCGTTGTTTAATCGAAGAAAAAATGGAGCCACTTACATCAGGTTACACATGGAGAAGCAGTACAGCATCGTACGCCGGTTTGCGCTCCGGCTGCGTTTCAGGAACCGGAAGTGATGTTGGCGTAATGCGTGGACCCGACCGGTTTCGTCAGCCTACGTGTGACGTCATCAGGGATTTTTTTAAAAATCACCTCTTGTTTTTTCCATAAAGCATGGAGACATGGATGGATGGGTGAGTTTACTTTAAATATTAAAAATGATTTACTCTAGTAGTATACTAGTTTCCATTGCCTACATACTGTACATCTTCTTTTTTGATTTTCTTCTCCTTTCTTGTTTTCCCTTTTTTTATTTTGCTAATTCTGAGTCATATTGCTCCTGTGTCCGTATTACATGGAGAAGTGCTGGGAAACAAGGCAAAGCAAATTATCGGATTTTAGCTCTCAACAATCTGTTTTTCTTTCAGTATTTTTATTAAGTTTTTCCAATAAAGAATGTCAAACAAAACAAGGTCTTAGTACAATTAATAACTTTCCGTGGCGACACAAAGTACTGACATAGCAATAATTGTACATTTCCGTCATGTAGAAATGATCAAGACCTTGTAATGAGAGAGATTAAATAATAAAGATAGGGTGAACTAGAAGACAGTCTAGAGAGGAAAAAGAAAAGTAAGAGTGTTAGCGAGCAGTGTTCTCAAGTGCTATAAGTGGGTATTATCTATATAATATATGACTGGTAAAGTACAGCACTGACTGCGATTTGCATGCTCTTGCAATGATAATTTTGGTTGATAGGTGTACAAAGAATATAGGAGCCTGAGAATGTTTAGGAATACCTTGAACTGGGTCATGGAGCAGTGTATTCAGAGGATGACTGGGAACTCATATTCCCATATTTGTATATATGAGGTGTAACCCTGTGGAGTTAAACAGGCTGTATTATCTGAAATGCCCAGTAGATGGCAGATGGACTCAGTATGCTGTTAATAAAACATTGAGCATTGATCACATGACTGGCTGCCTTTCCAGTCTCATGAGTGTGGCATCATCGCAGGTCCTGTTAGGACTTCCGGGGGCAGCTCTGAGGAAGGAGGTCCTGTAAGACTTCTAAAAGTTACCACATGCTCAGCCAGAGAGAGGACAGGCTACTAGCCGTGAAAGACTGCAGCACAGAGATAGAACCCTGCTGAGAGAACTTGCTTCACCCAAGACCACACCAGCTGAGAGAGGGACCCGCTGGCAAAGACAAGCACTGAGTCCAGACGTCTAGTGAATTCCGTGAGAGGAGACTGCCGCGGACTGATCTGGTTAATCGTGTTGTGAGGGTAAGCCAAGCCTCTCCCTGTATCACCACAGGGTACCTGTCTCCTCACTCACAGTAAAGACTCTGAGGTTCAGAGTGGACATTGCACATTTCAGGCTGCTTCAATGACTCTGTGGAACAGGACTTATAAGGGCCCCAACTCTCCTATGTGCACCAATGGCCACTAGGGCGAAGATAAGGGGGTGGGACGCAGGTGTGCTAGTGGGTGGGTGAGGAAAATCCACATTGCATTGTTATCTACGTTACTCTATTGTATTTTCCTATGTATGTTGGTTCATTTGCTACTTACTATATAAAGTTAGTTCCAGTTAGGCTGTGTCAGTCTCATTGCACCAAGTATGTTCCCAGTGGGACCCCACATCTTTACCCCGGATGCCCCACTGGGTGGAGGCACTGCCGCAGATATGTACCCCAGCTCCCAGATAGCGGAGGCTCAGGACCCGCCTGTCAGGCATAGTGAGTTAACTAGGTTTAGGGACCCCAAAGACACTAGGGGGCATCCCCAAAACCCCGTTACAGAGAAATAATTCCTGATTCTGCGACATTCCAACCAAATATGAACCATGATTCCTCCAGATGTATGAAACAGGGTCCCAGTCAAAAAACTGGTTACTCCTATTCCATTTTGTTTTTGATGATTCCTCCAGATGTCCCTGGAAACATTTTGCTACTCCAAAAGGGACTAAATGCCATCTTGACAAAACGTTTTGATTATCTTTAAAAAAAGAGGCCAATCTATTGTTTTTGCTCAACATCCACAACTTATAAACCAGCCAGGATGCAGTGCTGAGCTACAAATGAGAGGGATATCAGTTAAAATATGAAAATAAATTAAAGGAGAAGTACAGCCAACGCTCATTTGGCTGGACTTCTCCTGTGGAGCTGTCCAGTGGGCAGCTGAAGCCCGCTGTCGGCTGATGTCCAGACTCATGAAAGACTGCCACCATATGGTCGGGATCTGCCCACATGCCTGAGCCGGCTGCTTCCACCCCTTCCACAGCCCTGCAAGCACGGTGGGGGCAGGGCAGACCACGATGACTGACAGTCATCAGCTCTCTGCTCGGGGAGCTCTGAGAGCTGAGCAATCAGCGGTGTTTGATCACTCAGTGCTCAGAGCTGACGGGGGACAGAAGCAGCATCAGAACTATAGGGTATTATTGACTGCAAAATACCATGTATGTTATGTCTATGCTTATACTGTATGTATTACGTTTGTATGTAATTTTTACATTTTAAAAATGGTTTTGTAATAAAGTTGGCAAACTTACCTTTTAAACTACTTTACTTTTCCTTTGGTGTAATTTGCCTACAAAGTCCCACAGGGTTTTTTTTTTTTTTTTCATTTTTTTCATGGTCAGGGATGTTGGCAAATCTCCTATGATACCATTCACTCCATCTTTAGTATTATCCAGAAATAAGGAGATCAGGTGGCAAAGCTGTTCCTATTTGCAGCCCCCATCCCTGTTAATAACTACAACTCAGTGTTTTATCAATGGGAATTTTTATGAATGGGCTGTAATGTACAAACATCTCATTAACTAAACGCAGTGAAGGTAAAATGAGGACATTGGATAAATGAATTATAGCTAATCTTTTTACACAAGGATCATTACCAAAAACCTGGCTGGGAAGAAGATACCATTGGCAACTTGCGAATAGTTTCATGATGTGCAATGAGAGGGCAACGATGGTATGAAGTTTTTATGGCCATTGTATTGACAGGGAGTGCCTAGATTTATTTAAATGATAAGTTAAGTGAATGTAAAGCTTTAAACTACTCCTCCTTTTTTTTTTTTTTTATTACCACTTGCCGACTAGCCGCCGTGGTTTTACAGCAGCAGGTCGGCTCTATTACGCAAAACGACGTACCTGTACGTCGCTTAGTGTAACAGATAGTGGGTGCGCGCACGCGCTGATTGGCCAGAGGGGGAGCCAATCATCAGCGGGTCCGGCAGACACAGTGTCCCCTGGCCACCCGGGATCGCTCCCCATGAAGACAAAACAGCGGTCTTTTGTAAACAAGGCAGACCGCTGTTCTGTCAGAGATAAACACAGGGATCCTGTGTTCCTCCTGTTCAGGAACACAGGTCTCTGTGTTCATCCAGGGAGTCAATCCCCCTCACAGTTGGCATCTCCTAAGGATACACTTAACCCTTTGACCCTTTGATCGCCCCTGGTAATAATCCCTTCCCTGCCAGTGTCATTAGTACAGTGACAGTGCATATTTTTTAGCACCGATTACTGTATTAGTGTCACTGGCCCCTTTAAGTGTCAAAATTGTGAGTTAGGTGTCCGATCTGTCTGCCGCAGTATCGCAGTCCCGCTAAAAATCGCTGATCACTGCCATGACTAGCAAAAAAATTAAAATAAATGAAAATGTCATAAATCTATCCCCTAGTTTGTAGACACGATAACTTTTGTGCAAACCAATCAATATACATTTATTGGGATTTTTTTATTAAAAATTTGTGGCAGAATACATTTTGGCCTAAATTGATGAAAACATTTGATTTTTAATTTTTTTTTTATTAGGAATGTTTTATAGCAGAAAGTAAAAAATACTGTTTGTTTTTTGTTTTGTTTTTCAGAATTGCCACTCTTTTTTTTGTTTATAGTGCAAAAAATAAAAACCACAGAGGTGATCAAAAACCATTAAAAGAAAGCTCCATTTGTGGGAAAAAAAGGACATCAATTTTGTTTTGGTACAGCCAGGGCCGGATTAAGAGCATCATGGGCTTGGTGCTGAGGATTTTGAAGGGCCTTATGGGCCGTGCCTTGGCATGCACCCAGAGGAGGAAGGGTGCAGCCATGCAAGCCTAATTCAACATGGGATGCTGTCTCTGAAGCCAATAAACACATCCATGCATCGGCAACTGTCCCTCCTTGTCCGGCCTTCGTGCTGTGTGGGGAGGTTCTGAGGGAGCTGCCTGGGGAAGCGAGCATAGAAGCCAGACTTCTGTGTTTACAAGTGACAGAAGAGCGGTAACAGTGAATATGGCCAACCCGGGGCCTATATAAAAGGTAGGGGCCTGGAGCTGCAGCTCCAATAGCCCCTACGTTAATCTGGCCCTGGGTACAGCGTATCGCAAAAAATGGCCTAGTCATTAACCACTTAAAGCGGAGTTCCACCCAAAAGGGGAACTTCTGCTTTAGGTATTCTAACCCCCTGACATGCCACATTTGGCATGTCATTTTTTTGGGGGGGGAGCGGGTACCTAGTTTTGACAGGTACCCGCTCCCACTTCCGCTCGGTGCGCCGCGGCGCCCTGAACGGAAGTTCTCCTCTCTCCCTCCCTCCCTGCAATCTTCTGGGACATGTCAGAGGTCCCAGAAGATTGCCGGCCAATCAAGACGCGCAGCGCGACTCGCGCATGCGCAGTGGGTACCCGGCTGTGAAGCCGCAAACTGTTACAGCCGGGTGCCCACAGCAGTGATGCCGGCGCCGAGGGAGAGGATCAAGGCTTCGGGCGGCCGCATCGCTGGACCGTTGGACAGGTGAGTGAAATGGCTGGAACTCCGCTTTAAGCCCCGGAAGATTTTACCCCCTTCCTGACCAGGGCCTATTTTGCGATTCGGCACTGCGTGACTTTAACGGACAATTGCGCGGTCATGCTACGCTGTACCCAAACGAATTTGACGTCCTTTTTTTCCCACAAACAGAGCTTTCTTTTGGTGGTATTTGATCACCTGTGCAATTTTTTGATCATGCGCTATAAACAAAAAAAGAGCGACAATTTTGCAAAAATAACAATATTTTTCTAATTTTTTAATATGAAATCCCCCCCCCCCAAAAAATGTAAAAATCAAAGCGTATTTTGATTGGTTTGCGCAAAAGTTATTGCGTTTACTAAGGGAAAGATTTTTGTCATTTTTATTGTTTTTTTTTTTTTAACGAGTAATGGCGGCGATCTGCGATTTTTTTTTGCGGGACTGCGAAAATTGCGGCGGACAGATCGGACGCTTGACTGACATTTTTGACACTTTTGGGGTTACCAGTGACATTACTACAGTAATCAGTGCTATACATATGCACTGTTACTGTAAAAATGACACTGGCAGGGAAGGGGTTAACTTTATTTGAGAGGGAGGGGTTAAGTGTGTCCCTAGGGGCGTGATTGTTACTGTGATTGGATGTGGCTGTGTGTGTAACAGCACAGATCTACGGCCCTACATAGCAGGACCGTATGATCTGTGCTGTTACACAGGGGAGAAAGACAGGCGGCTTTGTTTACATTAGCCGCCTGTCTTTCTCCCGCTGTAACCGACGATCGCGAGTGACCGGCGGACATCGGGTCCGCCGGTCACTCGCGCGGGGGGGGTCCGTGAGCAAGCGGGAGAGCGCCTCCAGTGGCACGCGCTCGCTCCCTAGAGCCTCACAGGCTAGCGACGTAGTACTACGTGGCTTTGCCTGTGAGGGGCTGACCGCCGACGTAAATAGTCGTTAGGCAGTCGGCAAGTGGTTAAGGGGGTAAAACCTTCCGGTCCAGAAGTGGTTAAATTTAATTTTTTAATCACAGGACCTTTTTCTAAACATGAACCTACATATTTTGCAACAAATCTAGGGCTCCTGTACCTTCATGCTCATCCCTAACCACAAGGTAGCTGGGGCATCCAGCCCAATCTGAAAGCTGAAAGTTCAGCATGGGTGGATATTTATACCAGTACTGATGGAACAGACAGTCAGGGTCGCTGATCGGGGGGGGGGGACCACCAATCCTCTTGTAGGGGGCCCGAGCACACAGGGGGGCCCACAGAGGGAGGGGGATTCGTGATGAACGACATTTACAGAAATCTTCCTCCAGCAGCTGAAAACTGATCTCTCCCTCTCTCCTTGCTGCCAGCATTTCTCTGCTGGGAAAGAAACAGTTGTCCCTTACTAATCTCCCTCCCTGTGTGCCCCCCCCCTCCCAACCCTGGCTCTTATGTTAGCTCTACACCTGAGTTTGTAATCTCTGTAACTTTGTTTCTCTCCCTGCAGTTATTCTTATACTCCTTGTTCCAGCCTGTATATTTTTTTTATCTCTCTCCCCCATTGTCTTCCTGACACAGTCACAGCTGATCAGCTGCATTCCCATGGGGTGAAGAATTTACTGTTACAACGGTTCCATAGCTGCCTGTTATCTTGTCCCAGTGCAGTTTAATGTGCTTTATGTAGCTTGGCTTCCCACTCCTCTCCCCCAGACTGCTTCCTGATTTATGCAGCTTTGCTTCTTCTTCCCTACACTGTCAGTTCCCTAAGCATCTATGTATCAATTCCTTCTATTTAACCATTTACTAACTGATCTGGCAGTAGTAAACTCCTTTTTTCATCTTGTATCTACAGGTAAGCCTATAATTGGGCTTACATGTAGGTACAGTGAATTACTCCTAAACATAACCCCCGATGATAGCACCAGCACAAGTGCACTGCACTCTCAATGGATGACATACCATCAATGCTGTGACCATGACACCCGCGCACATGTTTGTGAGCTCCATCATTACAGTTTGGCCAAACGACTGGAGCCCAAGAAACCAGAGAGAAGACCAGATGAAGATGGAATCCCTCTTAGTAGTGAAGGCCCATCGCTGGAGAGATCTGTTTTTTAGGTTAGAAAAATATAATTAAGGGCTCATTCACACAGGTACTTTGGCTGTATGAAGGAGGGGTTGGGCTGGAGCCTCCTGTCATTCTATGGGGATGCAGCACCTGTATGAACACAGCCGCAGGCCCTACTTGGACACCTGTGAAGGTGAGTGGCCCCCAAATGCACACTGTCTGTGTTCAGACTGTACACCTGCATCCCCAGGCCTGTCAATTTAGGACCTTCAGCTGTATTCGTACAGATCCAGGTGGCTCAAGCCACATAAATGAACCACTGATTCACACTGTACAGACCACAGCACCCATGTGCATGAGCCCCAACACCTTCCCCACACACAGAGATTTATTTATCAACTCCGTTTCATCTTTTAGATTTAGCAGGATTTCTGTGAGTTATGTTGTATTTGTGTCTGCTAATAATGATTTTATTGTATTTTTATCAAAATACAGCTTTAATATTTTCTTAGGGGGACCCTGTCAGGTAGTCTGTAGGGGGCCCCGCGATTTTTATCAGCAGCCTTGCGGACAGTCCAAACAAAGACAAATTTGTGAAATTTTTCAACAAGACCATTCACTTAAATTAATTAGTTGGGAATGTCATGTGCAGTTTAGTGGCATTTATAGATAAAAGTGCCATCACCCAGCCTGGTCACTCTTGGCTGGATAATGCAAGCATGCCATGTCTATGTCTACTTTTAACTGTATGTTGAGGCCAAAAAAAGAAAAACATGTTCAGTACATATCTCATATGCATATTTCTCCTTGTTTTATCCCTTTAAACACTGCAAGTACATAATAACCGCTCTCCTCATACATACCTACATTGATTTATTTCCTAGCAGAAAATGTTGCTGCCTTATACTCCCAAGAGTAAGCACAAACACAATGTGCAGGGAAAAGGCTCTTGGCAGATGGAGTTCTGGGGGTGAGGCTACGTCAACAGTAGTCAGGAGTGGCTCTGCTGAGGTTCAGTTCACCAAGGGCTCGGCAATTCTTGATCAAAACTCCTCAACCCTGAGATGAATCCCGTTGAAGTTTATGGGGGGGGGGGGGGGTGAACCTTGTTGTGAAATTCTGTCCATTTTTAGAGATAGTAGGCAAACTACTGTCAAAAAAGCAGAACCAGCTGCAAACAAAGTCGCTTCAAATGCTCACTCTTTCTTCATCTTCGGGCATGTATTGGGTGCCCACCTAGGAGTGCATCCCCGCCTGGCAAATCAAAAGTCAAAGAGGATTGAACAGGCCACACACGGATGATGTTGCAATGTTTGAAAACAACTTTTCTCTTTTGTTCATTGACGGACACAGCTTCAGATCTTCATAACCATTGGGTTATACTGCCCCCTACAGGAGTAGGACACTAGGCAGAAAAAATGTCTGGCTATGCCCATGGGCAGTCCCAGGGGGTATACTCCTCTCTCTTCTATAGGTATTTCGTTTTTCTCTGCCTAGTGAGGAGTAAGGATCTAGTTCCTTGCTGGGATCTTTGGTCCTGGCAATTTTTTCTTTTTAGATAGAATTTTTTTTTCCTACAATCTACAATCATATGCCGGACTGGGCGATGGGCTGAATAATCTAGATCCAGTGGTCACCCCAGTCTGGCCAGCGCCCGCGCGCAGAGCTCAGCTCTGCGCTAGGTCGGCTGCGACATAGCCCCACGGGATGGGGGCTGGCCTGCAAGTTAAATGCATCGCAAGGTCGCATACAACTGGGTCTTGGCCCGAATCGCAGCGTTCCTCCTAGCCGACAGCCCCTCCATTTCGATGTAGAGGGGTTCTGTCTGGAGCAGTGCCCACCTGGTTCGTGGTATGGTGAGTAGCTGTCCCCCCTCTCCCCCTGGAGGGTATTGGGATGGACGTGGGCCCCTCCTTGGGATGGTCAGACCCCCCGGTTCCCCTCCTTCCCATCAGACACCCCCCCTTGTCATCTGTCCCCATCCTATCCCCTCTCCCCCTCCACATATGTTAGGGCTGTTTGGGTGGTCTGGTCCACCTCCTGGAATGGAGGCAGGGCGCTATGTTGGATGGAGGCCAGGGGGGTGTGCCGCTGGTGACTGGACGATTGACTGTGCAGGGAAGGTTCTACCTGGTGGGGGCTCCTGCCTGGGTCTGTCCTTGATGCCTGGGTTCCTTCCCGGGTCCCTGTAAGCCTCGTAGTGCCACGGGGCCACCATTTTGTTGTAGTGAGAGGACCTGATCCTCATCAAGGGTGTATTGTTTTTTCAGGTGGGCTCCAGTTGTTTTCATTCAGCTCCTGTTGCCTACTGTTTAGCCTTGGGAATTTATTTGCTATTCCCACCCCTCGTGTTTATCATTTCTTTAGGACATCCCAGTGGTTATGAAGATCTGAAGCTGTGTCCGTCAATGAACGAAAGAGAAAATGGGATTTTTGACTTACCGTAAAATCCATTTCTCTATAGCAGATAGAGGGAGTATACCCCCTGGGACTGCCCATGGGTGTAGCCAGACTTTTTTTCTGCCTAGTATCCTACTCCTGTTGGGGCAGTATAACCCAATGGTTATGAAGATCTGAAGCTGTGTCCGTCAATGAACATCAGAGAAATAGATTTTACAGTAATCAAAAATCCCATTATTTCAGTAACACAAGTCCGCAGCATGACATCCCACCTGTCATCTATGGGCTCAAACAAGGCCATGAGTAAGTCCCTTTGGGGTGAAACACATTGGGGTGGGTGGATGATAGGGGAGATGCCATGCCATGGATTTGTGTGGTGTATTAAAATAATTTTAAACATTATGTTGTCACCATCGTGCAGCCCCTTCATAACCCCTTTACACTTACTGCCAAAAAAGGCTTGGGAAGCTAGGCACTGTCAAAAAAATTTGCAGAGCATTTTCATACAACTTTAAGTGCAACATTGAAAATATACAAATTCTTAAATAACATGCTTAGGAGATGTCATAAAGCTGTATGAAAGTACAGTTTCCTTAGTGACCCTAATCTCTCCCCATGCAGTTTGACAGTTTTCTAGTTTTCTCCATGCTTTCCCTGCAGCTTCCAATTCACTGGCATTACTGCTCTGTGCTCCTCCATTTATAGTGAGGGGGCTGGATTATACAAAACCTCCCATGATGGCAGTGTTCATTTTGGCAGCAAATTTCAAATTTAGTTTTAGTTATAGTCTTTTGACTAAAATGCCATTTTCGTTTTAGTCGTATTTTAGTCTTTAACTGAAATGCGATTTTAGTTTTAGTCGTATTTTAGTCATCTGAATTGTTTTAGTTTTAGTCATATTTTAGTCGACTAAAATCTCCAGTACATTTTAGTCGAATTGGCTGTTGTCATTGCACATATTACCTGAATATATTACCAACATTAAATATTAGGGAAAAATATAAAAAAAGCCTTTTTCTTAATTTTTTTAGTTTTTAGCAGCTTAGTAAATGCCCCTTACTTATTCTTATGCGGTGGTGCAATACATGTTTAAACTTTAATGTGCTGTTATTACAGGCTCTGGATGGAATTGTGTTGCCGATTTAGAAATGGCCAGCAGAGGAGTGTTAATTTTGATGATGTCAATTTTCTATTTAGTTTTAGTTATAGTGTTATGACTAAAATGCCATTTTAGTCGTATTTTAGTCATCTGAATTGTTTTAGTTTTAGTCGTATTTTAGTCGATACTAAAATTGTGTTAATTTAGTCGACGAAAACATTTTAGTCAACGAAATTAACACTGCTTGATGGTCCTTCTAAGCTTGCTGGCCGATTCCATCACCTTCCACGCCGCGGCCTGAGCCAGGAGCTCTGGCCAACTCCTAATCCGCCCTCGGGACGCCCGGAATCTGCTTGCCTTTGCCACCACATTGTCCAGGGCATTCCGAGGCTGCTCCCCGTGCCATCATTTGGAAGCATCCGCGCCGGATCATCCTCCCCCATGCCCGCAGCCTACTGGAGCAACCACGGCCTATGCGGACGCCGCGACCCGGCCTCGCCTGAGCAATCTGGACGGAAGGTAGTCAGTACAAGATCCCTGACCGCTTGGCTGTCCCTCTCCACGGCCCCCCTGCCTTCCGATTTGGCCTACCTCCATTCTGAAGCCTCCACAAGGGTCTTCCGGCCTATTTCCTCCCTCCAGGCCGCCATCTTGCCTGCCTCCCTGCACCCGCCGGAGGATACTGTATATACAGGGGTACCACCGCTATCAGGAGCTACACTAATAGCCTCCTCTTTTACCCCAGGCGCGGGATTGTGGGATCACCAGGCCCAGACCTTTACACCAGCTGCTGGAACTCTCTGGCTGCACAGCTCAGTTCTGACATCCTCTACATTCTGTGCTGCTCTGCAGGGTATTGCTCCCTGGCTTCAATGATAACTCCTCAGTCCTTCTGCAATCAATCCATCCCTGCAGCCCTCTTTTTCTTCAAGTGAGCAGACAAGAAGTGCAACGCTCTGCATCTGTCTTAATTGTGCCTTCAACCCACACCTCTTATCAATTTTGATATTTCTTGCTCGTGATTTGATGACGGCGGCCATGCGGTGCTGAACCACGGGACCGTTCGGCTCCAGCAGGTGACTTTTTAGTCTAGCTACACCTACGTTCCGCATGTCGGCGGGTGGTTCTCACCCCACTGACCCTACTGAACTTCAACAGAGTTACATACAGCGCTACTTACTCCGTAGTGCACCACAGGAACCCCGCTCTCCCCGGCCGGACAAGATGGCTCCCAGCCATGCATTTGGCAAAAGCAAGCTACCTCTTCCAGCCCCGCTGCCCTCCCCTCCAGATGGGGACGTGGGGCACAGTTCGGGGATCCCTCCACCAGTCACGATGCCTTCCGCACCACTTTCTCCCAGTCCCTCTACTTTAAATAGTGAGGCTGACCACCAGTCCCATGGGGGGCCCCTCAGGTCGGAAGCGGCTTCTCTCTTGTCTGCCTTTCGCACAGACTTTGACTCCTGTACCTCCAAGATGGAACTCTCCCTGCATGCAGAATTGAATGAGCTACGCCAACAGATCTCCACCACTGACTCCACTGTAGCCACCATCTCTGCTGCCCAGGAGATCAATGAATCCCGCATAACCGCGCTGGAGTCTGCCTCCAGGGACCACCTCTGCTGCCTACGCCAACAGCAACTCCGCATAGAAGATGGGGAAAACAGGAGTCGCAGGAACAATATCAGGATTCAGGGCCACTGTGACTGCCATTCTTAACCAGGTCCTGGAAAGGGCACCTACCACCCCCATTGAACTGGAAAGGGTACACCGGGTAGGTGGCCTGGGAGGTGGCAGTGACGGACACCTTTGGGATGTGCTATGTATGGTCCACTACTACATCCTGAAAGAGGAAACCATGAGAAGGGCATGGCAATCTGGATCCCTGGGCTTTGATGGCTCTGCAGTCCACCTTTATCCTGACCTGTCCCGGAATACCTTACACATGCGGCGGGTGGTCTGGCCCTTACTAGACCTGCTGCGCCAAATTGGAGCCACTTACACGTGGGGGACACCCTTTAAGTCTAAGGTGACTTTCAATTCCCGCAAATTTGTGCTCTCGGATCCGGATCAACTGCCTGACTTTTTCTCCTTCCTGGGACATGCACCTGTGGATATCCCAAACTGGCTGGATTCCCCTGATGATTGGCTGAGACCTCAGGTCCCTGGCCCTCTTCCGCAGAGGAGCCGTCACCCCCACTCTAGGTCCACCTCAGTCAGACGCGAGTCCGGTCGACCCCAATCCCCGGAAGTTTAACGACTGCACGTGCAATCACCGCTACTGCGTGTCCTGATGTGGCTGAACCTTAAGAACTGACCTACCCGTGTTACTTTTTCTTAACCATGCTTCTCTTCACAGCTCCCGACCTTCCTTCTTCTGGTTCGCCCCACTCCTGCCCTTTGCTGAAGCTGTTTTTAGCTGGGGTTCGGGGTGGTCCAACATCAAACCTCACCTGCACAATCTCCTGGTACCGACTCTTATTGATGTTTACTGATGTTTTTCTCTTGCTTGATTGTTGTTCTACGTTCATAACGCTCCTCCTCTAGCAGTGTTCAACCCCCACCTATGTCTGTATGTTGAGCTCTACCACATTAACGTTCTCAGGTGTACCCATACATGTTTTTAGGTCTGCTGTGCTGCAGGACCTACCCACACTATACCACCTCCTTCTTCACATATCTACCCCCCTTAGGTTAAGCACGGTTTGTGCTTGTTACATGTTTTGCACACGGTGTCCTGTCCCCACGCGCCATAGTTTTACCCGGCTCCCATACAGGAGTCCCCCCAGTCTCCCATCTGGTCTTCTTACTTCTGTTTCTTTTCTACCATAGTGTCCGTTGTTTACCGCCTATTCTTTTTTTCAACTGCAGTCAGTAAAGAGAGTCTTAGTACTCTTTCCCTTGTCGCAGCTCCTGTTTCTCAGTTTTCCCCATCCCTCCTGCCTGCCTGCATGCATCACACTATGGCCCACACAGTGAGTACTCGACCCGGGTTGAACCTGGGTTCCTTTAATGTTCAAGGCCTCAATTCTGCCTCTAAGAGGGGCCAGATTCTCTACCACATGCATAAATGCCATGTGAATGTATTGCTTTTACAGGAGACACATTTTTGTTCCATTTCTGTCCCTTCCTGTTCCAACAGGTTCTATAACAGATGGATACACAGTACTAATCCGACCCAGAAATCTAGATGGGTGTCCATTGCATTCCATAAGTCTTTACCTATCGCCCTACTGGACCATGTCGTAGATCCCCATGGCAGGTACGTGCTGGTCAAGTTTTCTCTCTGGGGATTGAAGTACACAGTTGCCAATTTTTACCTGCCAAATGCTAACCAGGTCGCCTCGGCCTTGCAGTACTTAGAGCTTCTCGCTGTGTTCGCGGAGGGGACAGTTATCCTGGGTGGAGACTTCAATCTCCCCCGGGATCCTGTCCTAGCTACCTCTTTATCTCGATCGTCCGTGTCCTATGCAAAACTGAGAGCCCTTAAACGAGCCCTACATGGCATGCACCTGGTTGATATATGGAGGGTACTACATCCAACTTCTCGAAACTATACACATTTTTCTTCGGCCCATCACTCATATAATAGAATCGACTACTTTTTTGCTGAATATAGGTGCCTTGACTGGTCCCCTTCGGGTGACATCGGGACATCGGTTTGGTCCGACCACTCTCCGATCTTTCTCAAGTTGTCCCCCCCGGCCACTCCAATTAGGGAATGGACCTGGAGACTGAATGACTCTTTACTGGAGGCCCCAGACTGTGTAAACACAATCTCCTTGGTCATCACCTGTTTCTTCACGGACCACGCCGACGACCCTACCTACCTCCCCCAGCAGTGGGAGGCACTTAAGGCAGTGCTACGGGGAACCTTAATCCAATTGGGCACCCGCCTTAAGAAAGAACGGTCAGCTTCTATCACAACTGCAGTCAGTAAACTCCGGGAACTCGAAGAGACTCATAAGCAGTCCCCTTCTGCTGCTGCTCTTGCTGATTTGTCTGTGGCCCGGTCCCAACTGAGAGACCTTTACGTGGCCTCGGCCCACACCTATGACCAGAAACTGGCCTTTCACAGCTACAAATCACTGGCTCGCACTCTCCATCTGAAGACCCCTTCCACTTACATATCCCAGATTCGTAACCCCTCAGGATCCATGGTGATGACCCCGACACTGATAGGTTGATCTTTCACGGACTATTACCAATTTCTGTATAATATATCCGCATCCCCACCCAATAGCTCCCATGCAACCTCCCATGTTGTCAAAGCTGCTTATATTTTCAAGACCGCCCTACCATGCCTGGACCCTGATTCTGTCTTGACTAGAAACCCCGATCTCGGCGGATGAGGTTGCGGTGGCCATAGCTTTGACCCCTACTGGCAAAAGTCCCGGCCCCGATGTCTTCACTGCCAAATTCTATAAGACGTTTGGCTCTCTTTTGACCCCTTTCATGGCTCGGGTCTTTAACTCCATCTCAGACGGACATGACTTTCCCTCCCAGACGCTAGAAGCCCACATTTCTCTCATCCCGAAACCCGGGAAGGATTCCTCGCTGTGTGCCAACTACAGGCCTATTTCTCTGACTGGGATTGACCTCAAACTCTATGCCAAAATCTTGGCTACCCGATTGCAGCCGATATTGCCTGGGCTTATCCATATGGACCAAGTGGGTTTTATCCAGGGCCGTGAGGCTCGGGACAACACCCTGAAGACCCTCCTTCTCACTGATTATGCCCGCACTCATGATGTTCCCTTGTGCTTTCTGACAGTGGACGCAGAGAAGGCCTTTGATTGCGTTGACTGGCATTTTCTGCGTCTAACTTTGGAGCAAATTGGCCTGGACCCGCTTATGCTGGCCAGAATTTTGGCACTGTATAAGTCTCCATCTGCTAGGATTCGGATTAACGGATCTTTGTCTCCTACCTTCAGTATCCACAATGGCACGCTTCAGGGATGCCCCCTTTCCCCACTGTTGTATGTTCTTGTGATGGAACATCTAGCCATTGCCCTCCGCAATAACTCAGACGTCTGTGGGGTGCCCGTAGGCCCCATACATTCTAAATTGGTGCTGTTTGCGGATGACCTCTTGCTCTGTCACTTCCCCTCATCGATCCTTCCCGGCGATCTTGGCTGAGTTCCGGGACTTTGGCTTAATAAATAACTTCAAAGTGAACCATTCTAAATCTGAAATATTAAATATATCCCTGCCCGGTCCAACCCTTGACCGAATCTCGAGTTCGTACCCCTTTAAGACTGGATCCTCCTCTATTCGCTACCTGGGTGTCAACTGGCTTCTGACGCGACCCGCCTCTACAGTGCCAATTTTGTCCCCCTTCTAAATAAGACTCTGTCGGACTTGTCCACCTACTCCGCAAAGCGATTATCCTGGTTTGGACGTATTAATACTTTGAAAATGGATGTTCTACCTCGTTTTCTATACCTCTTTCAGACACTGCCCATACATACTGTATACTGGCCTCCTTCTTCGATAAATTACGTAAGGCTCTCTTGCGCTTCGTGTAGTTCAGTACTCGCCCTCGCCTGAAATATACGATGCTTACTCTCCCAAAATCCAGAGGGGGTGCCGGTATCTTGGAGTTTGCTCTTTATTATCGGGCAGCGACCCTGACACCCTGTGGGTTTGGGATCTCCTGAATGCGTCGGGCCATCTTTCAAATACCCTGGGTCCGATGACACCCTTTTTTGGCACCCCAGCCTTTACTCCGGTACTCTTAAATCCAAGCTTTGGACCTTGGAACGTGACAGACCATCGGCGAGTGTCCCAACTCCTACGTGCAGACCCGACCTTACTGCTACCTCCTAACTCTACCGCACCAGTGGATGATCGTGCAGGCTGGTTACGGCGCCGACAGGTCCTCTCTTACATTAGCTCCCTGCCCTCCCTGGTTGACGTCCGCAGGGACACCTCTGCGTTTGACGACATCTTGCTCCAACATGATCCTCCCACCCATACGGTGTCGCAGCTGTACTCTCCTTTTGGATATGCTTTGCCCAGACCTGCCAGGCTATACCGATGCGTGGGGTAGAGAGTTGGGACAGATGCTCTCACCTATTGACAGGCGTAAATGCTTCGCCCTGACCCACTTGCTTTCCCCTGCAACACACATGCAGGAAAAAGGATTCAAGCTCCTAACCAGATGGTACAGATGCCCCTCCATGGCTAAGTATATCGACCCGCTTCAATCAGACAAATGCTGGAGGTGCATGTTGTCTAGGGGTACGCTTCTACATATCTGGTGGGAATGCCCCCGGATCCGCAGCCTCTGGGACGAAGTTCTTGCTCTGTACTGCAGGCTCCAGGCGACTACGGTCTCTACTATACCGGAATTGGCCCTGTTGTCTTTACTGCCTGGCTCCTTCCGGTCAATCAAGAGAGATGTGCTTCGGTTCTTCTTGGTGGCTGTCCGAACAGTGATCCCCAGACACTGGAAAACTGTGCACGTGCCCTCTAAGCTTGATTGGGCCCTGGAGCTGGATAGGATCAGAGAAATGGAAAACCTGTTGGCCCGGGAGGGGGGCAGGGAAGAACGGTTCTCCGTCATATGGTCATCCTGGGACCTGTTCCGTTGTTCAGATGGTTTCAAGGCCTGGATAGAAATGCCTGCAACATCGGGTGCTGATGGGTCGTAGTGGGATGTACACGCCCCGCGTCTCCCCTCCCCCCCTTTATCTGTTTCTTCTGCTCCTTTCCTTGCTTGTCGATATGCTGCTCTCATCTACACTCTCTCTTGTCTACTCTGGAATATACAGATATCCCTTTTATTATCACGTATAGAACACACCAATTACTTCAGGATGCCTTTCTCTGCACTGCCAACCATACCGATTTACCCCCCCCCCCCCCTTATCTCATAACCTGATACGGTTGTCTTGCGCTATTATAGTTATTTGTGCTACTGAAGCTGGACTATGTTCTATCACATTACTACCGTTATCCTTATAACTCCACTTTCGCATAGTGTGTTCATAGACCATACTACCCTTTGGCGTCATGTATAACTGCTGTTGTATGCCTTGCTCATCGCTATATCTGTTTTTTATCCTGTTCTTATTATATTCCTGTTTTGTAAAATCTTCTACCTTCAATAAACTAAGATTGAACTAAGCTTGCTGGCCATAGATCAAAGGCAATGCAGTGCCTTGGGGCTTTAAACTTCTTCCAGGTGAATCTGCACAAAAATTTTCCAGGATCTCAGATCTCAAACCCACAGGATACATGTTGAACTCATGGTAAAGGTGAAATCAGACCTCATCCCTGGTCATTACAAAATAGGCTCCTAGCACCTGCCCCTGCAAGATTCATACAAACCTGGAGATGACATTACAGGGAGTAATAAAAGCTTTTTGTTGTTACAGGAAAAAGATAAGAGGAAAAGAAAATGCGGGCACATTCTATAGGGGAGAGAGGTGTGAGGTTAGATTTGGATAATTGCCTGGACATAGACTTTAGGAGTCATCAAGAGGTAATTATTTCACTTATCTAAACAGCAGTGTAATAGTATAGGAGGACTCACTGGGTTCTGCCATTGTCCCAGTCACCGGTATCGACTTCTGAGTTCTATTTAAATGTAAAACAGCCGAATCCGTACTGAAGAACAGAGAGGACCCACTGTACAAAGGTAGCAGCTGTCTTACGGCTCCTTTCAATAAGCAAAGAAAATAGAAGAAAGACTCTTATCTTTAATAAAATGACAAAACCGCGTGAGAGAAATGGGGCCCTTCCATAACATTATATAGCTTAAGAAAAACGTAATCAACATTTTAAAGAGTTCTGAGCGGGAAATGAGTTTCAGCTACTTCATTCATCTTAGCTCACAGCTGTTTATAACAAGGTTTAGAGAGTTCTGTGTTGCCGTGTGAAATCTTTTTCCTCCATGTTGTATCTATTCAGGGAACTTTCACACTGCATTCATTTAGAAATGATAACCTGCAAATGAAGAAGGTACTACCAAGATAATAATGACGCATCTCAAGGATTTCTTTTTCTTAACCCCTTCCTGCAAATGCTGCCTGATGAAATTTGTCTATATCATGCTTTCACAATTGCTGGTCTGTGGACCTCTTCTCTCTTTTTCTCTTTAATTTTTTTTTTATCAACTTTATTGCTATCAAGAGATGAACAACATCCCATGTGATAGCATGGGCAGTGACAGGTACTCTTTACTGAGAGACCCCAGATCTCTCCTCTGCCCTCAAAAGCATCTGATCAAATTGAGATGGGTTTGATCAAATGCAAAAGCTGAGAATGGCTTGCACACTTCAACCAGAATGGAAACCACTATCACTTTTGGTTCCTTACAACATGGGGGGGGGGGGGGGGGAGTGTTTTTTTACGGCTATACCTTCTTCCAATATCAGTGTTCCAGAACACAGAACGGTGGCAGTGACTGGAACTAAGCAAGAGAACTCGAGCCTACAGATTAATATTAAAGCTAAATTTTAAAAACTGAATTTACAGCTTTAGCCCCTGTTCTATTCATTACTTTTTTGTGGTGTTTTATGTGTAAAATCAATTAAAAATTGTTGCTAGGCGTTGCTTATTGCGTCTACTAACTACGGGAAAGATTTATGTCATTTTTATTGTTTTTTTTTTTTTTACTAGTAATGGTGGCGATCTGTGATTTTTTGCAGGATTGCGACAGATCGAACCCCTGACTGACTGACATTTTTGACACTTATGGGGGTACCAGTGACATTACTACAGTAATCAGTGGTAAAAATATGCACTGTTACTGTAATAATGACACTGGCACTGAGTATAGTATCATTGTATGACAACACCACTACTAATATTAAATGGATCCTACTCATGAGGAACATGCACAGCTGAAATAGAATTAGGTAATTTGAGCAAAAGATCTGTGTTCTCTAATAGAGATGTATAGAACTGTTCGCCGGCGAACAGTTCCCGGCGAACTTAGCATGTTCGCGTTCGCCGCTGCCGGCGAACATATGCGATGTTCGGTCCGCCCCCCATAAGACATCATTGAGGCAAACTTTGACCCTGAACTTTACAGTCAGCAGACACATTTCCAGCCAATCAGCATACCTCCCTCCCACACCCTCCCACCTCCTATAAATAAGCAAGGGCAGCATCCATCTTAGATCATTCTGAAGCAGTGTGTGTAGTGAGAGTAGGGAGAGAGCTGCTGCTGCTGCTGCTGCTGCTGTTAAGCTAGGGACAGTTAGTCAGTGTTCCTGGTCTTGCAGTGTTCTTGGTCCACTACTGCTGTAATATCAGCACCCCAAAAAGCCCTTCTAAGGGCTGGTATTTGTGTTTTTTTTTTTTTATATATATATATATATATATATATATATATATATATACCTAGCGTCCCCAAAAGCCCTTTTAAGGGCTGGTAATTGAGTTGTTTCTTCTTATATATATATCTATCTATATCTATCTAGTGTCCCCAAAAGCCCTTTTAAGGGCTGGTAATTGAGGATTTTTTTTATTTATATATATATACATATATATATATATATATATATATATATATATATATATATATATATATATATATATATATAGTGTCCCCAAAAGCCCTTTTAAGGGCTGGTAAGGTAATAGAGTTTTTTCTTTATATATATATCTATATATATCTATTGTACACTGCAGTTGCCTGCCCGCTGTGTGTGAGAGGCCACAGACCTACCACAGACTGTACTGTGTGCACACCACACTCATTTCGGGTGGCACAGGCACAGTACCTTGCATTTTAAAAAATATTTTTTTTTCCTCTGTCATAATTGCAGTGAGTGCTGTGTCAGGTCCACAGAGTGCACTGTACCCACTGCAGTGCACTGCCCACCACTGATATATATACGGTGGCACAGCATCTTGTTGCAATAAATTGAAAAAAAAAAATATTTTTTATTATTGCAGTTGCGTGGGCTGCCAGTTACTGTCAGGTCCACAGAGTGTACTGTGCCCACTGCAGTGCCACTGTGTGCCCACCCACCACTGATATATAAGGTGGCACAGCAGCTTGCAAAGTAAAAAAAAATATATATATTTTTTAATTGCAGTTGCCTGGGTGCCAGTGACTGCTGTCAGGTCCACAGAGAGTGTACTGTGCCACTGCCCACCCACCACTGATATATAAGGTGGCACAGCAGCTTGCAAAGTAAAATAAAATATATATTTTTTAAAATTGCAGTTGCCTGGGTGCCAGTGACTGCTGTCAGGTCCACAGAGAGTGTACTGTGCCACTGCCCACCCACCACTGATATATATGCCTGCAAGAGAAAAAGCCAGCCGCAGAGAAGCCGTATTCCTGAAAATATAAGAAAAATGCTGTTTTTTAGGGGTTCTGGACATGCTACAGAGCTGAAACTTGACAGGTACACTTTTTAGACCCCCCAGACACTGAATACAAAAAATGACATGCCTGCCTAAAAAAATGCCCGCTAAATGCCTGCAAGAAAAAAAGCCAGCCGCAGAGAAGCCGTATTCCTGAAAATATAAGAAAAATGCTGTTTTTTAGGGGTTCTGGACATGCTACAGAGCTGAAACTTGACAGGTACACTTTTTAGACCCCCCAGACACTGAATACAAAAAATGACATGCCTGCCTAAAAAAATGCCCGCTAAATGCCTGCAAGAAAAAAAGCCAGCCGCAGAGAAGCCATATTCCTGAAAATATAAGAAAAATGCTGTTTTTTAGGGGTTCTGGACATGCTACAGAGCTGAAACTTGACAGGTACACTTTTTAGACCCCCCAGACACTAAATACAAAAAATGACATGCCTGCCTAAAAAAATGCCCGCTAAATGCCTGCAAGAGAAAAAGCCAGCCGCAGAGAAGCCGTATTCCTGAAAATATAAGAAAAATGCTGTTTTTTAGGGGTTCTGGACATGCTACAGAGCTGAAACTTGACAGGTACACTTTTTAGACCCCCCAGACACTAAATACAAAAAATGACATGCCTGCCTAAAAAAATGCCCGATAAATGCCTGCAAGAGAAAAAGCCAGCCGCAGAGAAGCCGTATTCCTGAAAATATAATAAAAATGCTGTTTTTTAGGGGTTCTGGACATGCTACAGAGCTGAAACTTGACAGGTACACTTTTTAGACCCCCCAGACACTGAATACAAAAAATGACATGCCTGCCTAAAAAAATGCCCGATAAATGCCTGCAAGAGAAAAAGCCAGCCGCAGAGAAGCCGTATTACTGAAAATATAATAAAAATGCTGTTTTTTAGGGGTTCTGGACATGCTACAGAGCTGAAACTTGACAGGTACACTTTTTAGACCCCCCAGACACTAAATACAAAAAATGACATGCCTGCCTAAAAAAATGCCCGATAAATGCCTGCAAGAGAAAAAGCCAGCCGCAGAGAAGCCGTATTACTGAAAATATAATAAAAATGCTGTTTTTTAGGGGTTCTGGACATGCTACAGAGCTGAAACTTGACAGGTACACTTTTTAGACCCCCCAGACACTGAATACAAAAAATGACATGCCTGCCTAAAAAAATGCCCGCTAAATGCCTGCAAGAAAAAAAGCCAGCCGCAGAGAAGCCATATTCCTGAAAATATAAGAAAAATGCTGTTTTTTAGGGGTTCTGGACATGCTACAGAGCTGAAACTTGACAGGTACACTTTTTAGACCCCCCAGACACTAAATACAAAAAATTACATGCCTGCCTAAAAAAATGCCCGCTAAATGCCTGCAAGAGAAAAAGCCAGCCGCAGAGAAGCCATATTCCTGAAAATATAAGAAAAATGCTGTTTTTTAGGGGTTCTGGACATGCTACAGAGCTGAAACTTGACAGGTACACTTTTTAGACCCCCCAGACACTAAATACAAAAAATGACATGCCTGCCTAAAAAAATGCCCGATAAATGCCTGCAAGAGAAAAAGCCAGCCGCAGAGAAGCCATATTCCTGAAAATATAAGACAAATGCTGTTTTTTAGGGGTTCTGGACATGCTACAGAGCTGAAACTTCACAGGTACACTTTTTAGACCCCCCAGATGCTAAATCCAAAGAAATTTTTTATTTTTATTTTTTTTTAATTTTTCCAATAATTGGCTCTCTATCAAAAAATTATAATTTTTAAGAACTTTTTTTTGCGTGATCCCTCTCCGGCATGCCACAGTCCAGGTGTTAGTCCCCTTGAAACAACTTTTACATCACTATTGTGGCCAGAAAGAGTCCCTGTGTGTTTTAAAATTCGCCTGCCTATTGAAGTCTATGGCGGTTCGCCCGGTTCGCCGGTTCGCGAACATTTGCCGATGTTCGCGTTCGCCGTTCGCGAACGGCGAATTTTAGGTTCGCGACATCACTATTCTCTAACACCATTAGTATCAATTACAGGCTCCAAAAATCTCAATATAAATTGCACCCACACAAGAGGACCAGAACTGGGGAAGCTGTGCCCACATAAAGGCAGGAAGACGGCAAATGACTAGTCACCAGTATTGTGCATGGTTTCCCTGTGGCTAATCTTTTCCCCATTACTTCCCACCATGTCTTGTTTCTGCAGTGTGTCTCTGTATGGAGCTAGCTATTTTGGTAGAGGCAGAATTTTGGTTGCTCATATCACAGTTGTTCTCTTGATGACTGTAGCTCTGATGACTAATGGAGGAATACTCAAAGCGGAGTTCCACCCAGTGCACATTTTTTTTTAAAAAAAATACCCCCGGGACAGTCAGGGCTAGTACATTCCACAATGGCTACCCTCTGATCTGTCCCGGGTTGCACTTACCTTTTAGGAGAAATACTTACCTTGAAAAAGTATTCTCCAGCGCTGCCATCTCAGGTGTGGGCAGCTTGAAGCCAGCGCGATCCTCTTCGGCGTCCTCTTCCTTCTTCTTCGGTCCCACGATGCACTGCACCGGCCCCGACGCCACTTCCGGGCGCGCGCGTCATCCCTCCACAGCTTCTGGGCATGCCCAGAAGCTGTTTAGAAGGGAATGACGCGCGCGCGCCGGAACTGACGTCGGGGCCGGTGCAGGCGCAATGATTCCTGGGAGCGATGACGTTCAGCTCCCAGGAATCATTGCAAAATCAGGAAGTGACGAATCGCCGCGGCCGCCGAGGGGAGGAAGAAGGAAGTAAGGTAAGTATATTTTCTCTACAAGGTAAGTAAAAAAAAAAAAAAAATTGCGATTATCCATTTGTTTTTCAGGTGACCCGGAGCGAGAAGATGGAGGTAAGTATAAAATTAGGGTGGAACTCCACTTTAACCACTTCCCACCAAACCTATTGTCAAATGATGACACAGCCACAGACACAGCCGATAAATGATCAGTGTATTGGCCGGCTGCCGGTACCATGTCATCACTGTGGCCAATCGCAGCAGATCACATTACAATTGTAAACAATGAATGGCTTTGATTCATGGCATTCGTTGTATACAATTGTGTTGCTAGCTGTGATTGGTCACATTGATTATGTAGCAATGTCCCCGTTGGGCTTGCTGTATGATGACTTGTTGGGCCTCCTCTGACTACCAGCACATAGTTACTTAGGGAACAGTTCACGCTTCCCCCCTTACTAGCTGTAGGGGTGGCCCCCCTCAGGTCAGGCCCCTTAACACAGATCTGTACTCACTGTACTGCAGAATCAGATCCTCCAGTGTCTCCCCTTTCAGTCAGCTTCACCTGACCTCTGGGTTCATTTCCTCACTAGCTCTCTCTAGCCCCTCAGGTTGACTACTTGAGGCTGCATGGCACCTCTACAGAGGAGGAGGCAGCCACCCCCTCCCTCCTGGACTCCGCTATCCAGCCAAAAGACCCAGAGCACATGTGCTCCTGGCTTTTATACAGTATCCCAGCAGGCACTTCTCCTCTGTCAATTTACCAGGGCTGTATCAAACGCCTGTTCACTCATTTGTCACGTTTCCTCCTACTGTCCAATATGTCTACCTATTGGACCAGTGTGAAACACTCTGCAGACAGAACGAGTTGCACCTGAGCACAATGAGCAGACCTCACTAACAGATCCTGCTCTCTGGTAGGCAGAGAACAATATAGATTTACCTGCAGTCCATCTGGTAAGCAGACAGGACTCAACACTATACTTTCTCTCTAGGAGGGTGCTACAATTACATGGTGCAGACAGGGCCAATCACAGCCCATGTGACAATACCATGTGATTAGCTGTGGCCAATCACAGCTAATCACAACAACATACACTGAATGAATCAATTTCATTCAGTAAAAATGGAAAGAATAAAATCCACTGGTATAAGCAATCATAATGAAAAAAAAACCTGATCACTTCCCCAGAGTAGTGCAATGCTACTTTGGTAACACTGTATTGCTCTGGTCACAGTGCAATACAATTGTAAAATATATATATATATATATCTATATATATATATATATAGATATATATATACACATTTTTCCTCTTTTTTACATACTGTTACCAGTCAGTGTCCCTGATCACTGCTACACCAGTTATGTGGTGACGCTGTACTGCACTTGTTACAGTATGTATAAAAAAATAAAAATTATTATTTTTTTTTTTTTTAATTTCCTAATTTTTCATAAAGTTTGGACAAAAAATTACAACTTCAAACCACTTCCCATGCTTCTTACTAAATACCTTGGACTGTCTACATTCCAAAAGAGGTAATTTGGGGGAAATCTGTACTGTCCTGGGGTTTTCGGAGCTCAGGAAATGAGATAGGCCGTCAGTACATCAGGATTGATAAATTTTCAGATATATACCATAGTTTGTGGCAGTGGCTGAAATTTACTAACACGGCACCCAAAATTACTGGCACAGCCATGTTTTTACTGGCATTTCCAAAAGTTACAATATCACATTTTTTTGTGCAAATTTCAGTTTTTAGGCTGTAAACAAGTACAATATACAATTAGCAATGTGATTTAAGGTGGATATTAGGGCAAAAAACATATTTCCTATTTTATTTTCGATATAGTAAATAGCTTAGTGACAGGACAGGAAGGCAAGAAATTAGAATGGGAAGGCGCACACACACATGTAATTGACTACAGCAGTGTGCAGCAGCACAGATGATGATGAAATGCCCCTTCCTGAGCCACAGTGACAGTCTCTCTCCACACCAGGTGATCCCTTCAGTCCACTCCAGTCCAAACAGCTCCTGGCTTGTCTTGCACCCATCCCGCAGATCCAGCTACTCAGCTCGGCTTCCTTGCACCATGACATCACAAGACATGCTCAGGCACTGCCTCTGCCAGACCTTCCCTCTACTGGTGCTGCCTGAACACACTGTAAAAGGCACTCGGATGGTCTCGGCCAGCCTTGGACCGGAACAGTGCATGCGCAGTTCTGACCCGACTGTCACAGTCATATTTTTTACTGGCAACCTTTTTCCTTTACTGGCATTTACTGGCAGGAGAAAAGTGCCCATTTTTTACTGGCTGCCAGTAAAAATACTGACGGTTGGCCGCCCCCGCCCTATCCATGCGTCCGGCCCCCTAATCTACATGCAGGGCGCCAGATGCATGGATTCCAATGGGGGATTTTTTTTTTAAAGCACGTGATTATATCCAGAGGCTCTAATAGGCTTCAAAAAAGGGTGGGCTCGGGGCGCAGAGCACTGCACCCTGAGTCCACCCAGTTGCATGGCAATAGTGAATAAATATTCGCTACTGTCACACTGACTCTCCTCCCAGCCAATCAGGAAGAGGGTTGTGAGACCCCTTTCCCGATTGGCCAAAAGGAGAATTGATCATACTGGCCAGTTGCCAGGAAGAGGCAGAAGACACACGGCTGGAGGAGAAGCACAGCAGCTCAGCCATTCAGCCCCCCTCGGCTCGGACAGGAGGAAGGAGAAGGTAAGGAGGCAGGCCGTTCGGGGAAGGGGGGGGGGGTATATGTTGCCTGCCTGCCGACCGACCATCCGACTGTCTGTACATCGGGGGGGGGGGGGATGCATTGGTTTGACGCCACCCCCCCGAAATGCTGAGCACCAGTCGCCACTGGTTTGTGGACTCTATAACTTTCCTACAGCCTAAATAATAAACACTGATTTGGGTTGTTCTCACCAAAGAAATGTAGCAGAATAAAGTTTGGCCTAAATGTATGAAGAAAGGTTATTTATTTGCAACATTTTATAACAGAACTGAAGACAAATGCATTTTATTTGCAAAATTTTCAGCTTTTTTTTTTATTTATTTAGCAAACAATAAAAAAAAACACTAGTTATGTTTAAATACAACCAAAAGAAAGCTCTATTTGTGTGAAAAAAGTATAACAATCTCATATGGGTACAGTGTTGCAGGATCACGCAATTGTCATTTAAAGTGTAAAAGCACTGAAAGCTGAAAATTGGCCTGGGCACAAGAGGTGAAAGTGCCCTGTATTGGTTAAGCAGCGCCAACAGGAGTGGTGCAGAAATCCACAGATTCACAGAATGAATAAAGCAAGGAGACCCATCCACTGCAAGTCCTCAGGTACAGTTTCCTCTTCAGCAAGGAGAACATTGAGCAGCAGGAATTATATCTTCAAATCTCACGCCTTAGATCTCAGTCAGAGGATATGCAGCAATAAAACTGCTGGTCTAGGTGCAGAAAGTACACTTACTTTTCAGGAGGAATTTGAGACAAAGGGTAGATTTTTTTGGCTCAAATAACATTCCTAGACGTTCCCTAAAACATGGCAAATAAATCTTCAGCATGTTGAAATCAGGTCAACTTTAACTGGAGCCCAAACCAATACATCTATGACCCAACATCGTATCCAAGATCTGATATCTGCTCTGTACCTGTTTAGTGGGTTGAAGAATGAAGACTGAAGTTTGGTTTTGTCTACAATTTTTTTTTTTAAGTGGGTGAATCCGGTGCCATGGGTTAATGGACACCTGACATACTCACCGACTAGCTAGGGGGTGATTCATTAGACTTTTTCTAAATGACAGATTAATTGAACACCCTATGTTAGTCCTCTGATGACAATACTGCAGTATATATTCTGATGGTAACTCAAGAAAATATTAGAGAAAAGTTAATTACATACAACACTAAATATTGTCATATTAATTAACCACTTTAAAACCAGAAGATTTTGCTGCTCAATGACCAAACCACTTTTTTCAACTTGGCACTGCGTGACAGACAATTGCACGGTCATGCAATGCTGTACCCAAATTAAATTTATGTCCTTTTTTTCCACAAACAGAGCTTTCTTTTGGTGGTATTTGAACACCTCTGCGCTTTTAATTTTTTCCGATATTAATAAAAAAAAAGCGAAAATTTTGCGAAAAATTGACATTTTCTATTTTGACTGTTAAAAAATATCCAATATATTCAATTTTTGTCATATATTTAGGCCAAAATGTATTTAGCTGCATGTGTTTGACAAAAAAATTCTCCATGAGCGTATTTTTATCCACTTTAAGACCTGAAGATTTTACCCCCTTCCTGACCAGGCCATATTTTGTGATTCGGCACTGCGTTACTTTAACGAACAATTGCAACAAGTGCAACACTGTACCAAAATTAAATTTACATCCTTTTTTTCCCCACAAATAGAACTTTCTTTTAGTGGTATTTGACCACCTGTGCGATTTTTATCTTTGAAAAAAAGAGCAACAATTTTGAAAAAAAAAACTGATATATAACATTCCCAAAAAAAAATTTAAAAATCTAAATTTTTTAACATTTTAGGCCAATTTGTATTCAGCTACATATGTTTGGTAAAAAAAAATCGAAATAAGCGTATTTTGATTGGTTTGCGCAAAAGGTATCGCGTTTTTTTTTTATAAATTCAATGTTTATTAGGAGAGAAAAAAGGCATACAATACAGGCAAGATCAACAGTACAAGTCCATATATAAGATTACAGACAAAAAACAACTCAATAGTGAGTACTAGCAATCGCAGTACACATTACCACATATTTGAAAGGCATTGTAGAAAACGTCAGGCAAAAATGCTACAGGAGGACAGACCCCCAGACAGGTCCCATCCCCCACCGGCATCCATCACATGGTCGGGGTACGGAGGTGGAGAGAAACAATCCGGGTGGACCGGTCCCCCCGCAGTCGACCAGAAAGGTATCGCGTTTACTAACTACGGGAAAGATTTGTCATTTTTACTGTTTTTTTTTTTTTTTACTAGTGATGGAGGCGATCTGCGATTTTTTGCGGGACTGTGACATTGCGGCTGACAGATCGGACCCCTAACTGACATTTTTGACACTTTTGGGGGGATCAGTGCTAAAAATATGCACTGTTACTGTAATAATGACACTGGCAGGGAAGGGGTTAACACTGTTGGTGATCAAGGGGTTAAATGTATACCTCATGCTTACTGATGAGTGTGGGGGTTCTGTGACAGAGATCGCAGGTTCAGCTATGCTGAATCCTGTGATCTCCTCCTGTCTGTCACTAAAAAGATCCGCCTGCTTTTTTTACACAAGCAGGCGGATTTTCTCACTCTTTCCCCGACGATCGGGGAAGAGAGACGGTGATCGCCGCCTCTCCTCCTCCGGCCCGACTCCCGCTGTGTCTAAACACAGCGGGAGCGAGCCTCCGACGGCACGCGTGCGCTGCCGAGACAGCTAGGAATCCAGCGACGTAGGTCTACTTCACTGGACACAGGGCTGCCACTGTGCCGCAGTAGCGAGCGGTTGTAAAGTGGTTAATACAATCCTCATAAAAGATAACCCATTGAAAGTTCCCAAATGAGTGTAAACTCCATCCTTCCCTTACCCTATAATTAGTGGGCCTTCTACCGTTCACTCCACTCCACACTAGTGTTATTCCCTGAATTGATTGTAGTAATTACATCTTGGCAAGTGTACTGCCTGGGCTTCACAAGATATCACTTTGTTCCCAGAGTAGCTGCCAAGACTGATTACTGGCAATAAACAGGTTGAATAGATTTTCGTATTACATTGTCAAATTGCAGAGGACATTTTAATAGAAAAGATATTTCCTCCATGTCCAAGGTGTTCTGGTTTCCTCCGGTGAATTCGTGAAACATTAGATTTGACATTTAATATTTGTCACATGCGAGAATTCTCTAAGCATAGCAGAAGGAAAGAGACATGTAAAATAAACAAACTTTGAAAGTGTAAAGGAGGCCAGTCGGGGAAAGTTGGCAGATCCGCGATTGAGAACAAAATCATTCTAACTGAGAATTGTAAGATAGTTTAAGTAACTCAGTATATCTATCTTGTCGCAAACTCCTAGCTTCCAACTGTTTCTCTTCCGGGCTCAAATTCTTCTGTCTTTTTCACAATTATTTTCCCTTTTTTTTAGGATCTGATGAAAAACTCTGTAAAAAGAGGTATAATTTTCCAATTTTCCACTTCAGAAACCTGATTGTTGCTTCTAAAGGCAGTAACCGATGTTTAAACAAACACCTGTCCATTTTAAGCTGATCTCCGGCCAAAAGAAAAAAAAAAACGTATACCTTCCTACTCTCCTATCCTTAACTCATAAATAGTTTTTCATGAACAAATCTTTAAGCCATACCATTGCTCATGTAGTGGCTTTGTCCTGTAATCCAAATATACGGGACAAGAGCAGTGAATGTAATATCTAGGCTTTCCGGTTAGACTGTCCCTGTGGATCCATGGGAATATTTATTTTTTTGTTCAAATATTTCATATAAAGATTTTTGGAACAGCCTAACTCCCCTTTTATTAAAGTGGTTGTAAACCTCCGACTCAGATAAATGAACAAAGCACATCCCACTACAGTGTATACTAAACAGCATTTATTATCATACTGGAACTGATTGCCAGGACCCTCAGTACTTTTCAAAGCGCTCTATGATCGTTTCTCTGGTAAGGGGCTGTGGGGTTTATTTACTAAAGGCAAATCCACTTGGAAGTGCAGTCGCTGTGGATCTGAGGGAAAATCTGAAATGAGGGGAAGCTCTGCTGATACAGTGCCTTGCGAAAGTATTCGGCCCCCTTGAACTTTGCAACCTTTTGCCAGATTTCAGGCTTCAAACATAAAGATATAAAACTGTAATTTTTTGTGAAGAATCAACAAGTGGAATACAATCATGAAGTGGAACGAAATTTATTGGATATTTCAAACTTTGTTAACAAATAAAAAACTGAAAAATTGGGCGTGCAAAATGATTCAGCCCCTTTACTTTCAGTGCAGCAAACTCTCTCCAGAAGTTCAGTGAGGATCTCTGAATGATCCAATGTTGACCTAAATGACTAATGATGATAAATAGAATCCACCTGTGTGTAATCAAGTCTCTGTATAAATGCACCTGCACTGTGATAGTCTCACAGGTCCGTTAGAAGCGCAGGGAGCATCATGAAGAACAAGGAACACACCAGGCAGGTCCGAGATACTGTTGTGGAGAAGTTTAAAGCCGGATTTGGATACAAAAAGATTTCCCAAGCTTTAAACATCCCAAGGAGCACTGTGCAAGCGATAATATTGAAATGGAAGGAGTATCAGACCACTGCAAATCTATGAAGATCTGGCCGTCCCTCTAAACTTTCAGCTCATACAAGGAGAAGACTGATCAGAGATGCAGCCAAGAGGCCCATGATCACTCTGGATGAACTGCAGAGATCTACAGCTGAGGTGGGAGAAAAGTTCAAGGGGGCCGAATACTTTCGCAAGGAACTGTATCTATCATCCAATCATAGGCAAGCAAAAATGCTGTTTTTTATTTTCCTTGCATATACCCCTCATATCCAAACCAAGTGCACTTCCAAGTACACTTGCAATGCACAATGGATTTGCCTTTAGTAAATAAACCTCTATGGGTGGAGGAGCAGCATCTGAACACTGGAAGCACTTTCAGGCTGTTCACTTTGCAAGGGAATTTCCCCAGTGCTTAGTAGATGTGGGGGAAATTTCACTTTCCAAAGAATATCTAATCACATGCAAGATTAAAAATACAGCATTTTGCTTGCACATTATGGAAGTCAGTAGCCTCATTCACTAAGCTCTGGGGAAAATCTCCTTGCAAGGTGCTTATTTGCCTTGAGTAAATCAACCCATTGTCCACCATTCCAGTTAGTTACATATTGATTGAACTGTTACTATTTTGTTTCTGTTTTTAGTATTAGATGCATACGAGGATACTCTCCAAATAACTTTGTTCTAATTTTATTCTTTTCTGTACATTTTTCAAGAGTCGGTGCTTTACAGTTGGTAGGTGGCATTTGGTACACTGGTTCCTGAAAGGGTATTTCTATTTTTTGCAGTCAAAATTGAGAAAACCCTACTGTATGTTTATGTGTCCTTTTCTCACGGCATATGTAATTCTGTATATATTTTACCTTTGTGATGTTTCTGAGAAAAAGTTTTCATGGCTGATAGGGATCGGCGAAAGGTTCGGCCCGAGCATGAGTTCGGGCTGAACATTTGCCTGTTTGGCCATTCGGGGAACACCCAAATTTGCAGGGTGTTCACCCCTGACGAACACCCTGCAATGCTGCGCCCTGATTGGACAAAGCTTTGCCCAATCAGGGCACAGTACAAGCTGGTTGTTAGGGAGCAGGGCCGGGAACCTGCCCGCGATGTCCTTAACAACCGATGAGCCATCAGCTGTCAATGGGTTTCCCCGGTGACAGCTGAAAAAAAAAACAAAAGTGCCCGTTAAGAAATAAAAATCCTTTAAATATAGTGCCTGGGGGGTCCCCTTAGTCTGCCTGTAAAGGGGTGCATCTTTAATATGCTACTGCAAAAATGAAATTTCTAAAGAAAAAAAAACGAGTCAAATCACATTTAAAATGACTTGCGGTTACAATTGCCAACTCCCGGCTATTAAAAAAGAAAGAACCAGCATTGGGTTCCACCTTCAGTCCATACCAGGCCCTTCAGGTCTGGTATGGGTTTTAAAGGGAACTCCACGCCAAAATGAAAAAAAAAAAAAAAATGGGGTGTGCCCCCCCCCCAAGATTTATACCAGACCCTTATCAAGGCATACAGCCTAGCAGGTCAGAAAAGGGGAGGGGACGAGTGAGCACCCCCCCCTCCTAAACCATACCATTCCACATGCGCTCAACATGGGGGGGGGGTGCACTGGGGCAGTGAGGGCCTCTTCCCAACAACCCTTTTCGGGGTCTGCAGGTGGAGGGCTTATCGGAATCAGGAAGTTCCCCCTGCCCCAGAGCATCCCCCCAAAAATTGAGGGCATGTGGCCTGGTATGGTTCAGGGGGTGGGGGGGCGCTCGCTCAACCCCTCCCTTTCCTGACCTGCCAGGCTGCGTGCCTGGATAAGGGTCTGGTATGGATTTTGGGAGACCCCACGCTTTTTTTTTTGTTAATTTTTAATAGGCAGGAGCCGGCAATTGTAACCTCGAGTCATTTTAAATAGGATTGACTGCTTTTTTTCTTCTTTTTTGCCGTAGCAAGATCTATACATGCTACAGATGCACCACTTTACAGGCACATTAAGGGGTCCCCCAGGCACTATATTTAAAGGAATTTTTCATTTTTATTGTTGTACTTTAAGCATCATTAAAATCACTCCTCCTGAAAAGACATTGTTTTTTTTTTATACATGTCCCTCAGGGCAGTACCCAGACCCCATACCACTTTTATGGCCAATTACTTGCATACCTGCACTCTAAATTGGCACTTTTGGTTTTTCCTGTTCGCCTCTTATAGACTTCAATGGGGTTTGCTATTTGGTTTAGAACATTTCCCCTGTTCGGGAGTTCTGCTGTGAACCGAAAAGGGGTACATCGGCCCATCCCTAATGGCTAAATCAAGTACTTCTCAACTAATTCAATTTTATCTGTCTAAATGGAAAGGTTGGAGACAAGCTGATTCCAGTTCTCATTAACCCACAATGGAGAAGCCTGCCTTTTTAATGTTTAACCATTTGTTAGAGGTGGACAGTGTCCAAATCTATTACAACTGATGAGATATATCTTCCAGCACAGCACAGAAAGGTTTAGTTATGGCAAGCACAGTTCCCCTCCCCCCTTGATAACAAAGAGAACTAATAGAATTTTTCCTTGCTTGAAGTTCCAGAAAAGAGCATCTATATAGGTAAGCTTCAGTATTTTTTTGAAGTTATGTTATGGTCCTGTTGTACTGGGCCCAGGCCCCATCAGCTAAACAGGGGGGCCTAGGGCAGCTTTATTCTTCATGTCTGTGTAAATGAATAAATGGATTTTACTAAATCACACCCTCACTTCTACTTGCTTACCAGGGTTTAAATTACATTTCCCCTCTGGTTAACAGAGGAGCCCGGGAGGTAGGAGCAGAGGAGGGAGTTTGTTTTAATTTTCATGGTGTTGGCGGATAAAGTCAGTGCTGCTTTTCTGCTGCATGGTTGGGGGGGGGGGGGTGCCCTGGTCTGGAGGGCTTTATGGGGTCCCATGATTTCTAACAGCGGCCCTGTGAATGACATGTAAGAAAAGTAAAGTAGGTGTTATCCCAATTTGGCTGCAAAAGTGGAAATACACTATACACTATAACTCTTGTGTTTGTCTTTTTCATATTTTGTCAAATGCAAATGTATATAAAATGCTGAGACCTATATTTTTATTAAAATATTAGTAGGATTAAATTAGGTTTTGTTTGCTGACTAATGAGGCTTTATGCTGGAAAACCTTTGGATCTGGCATTTAGTTGGTGGGTCATCCCATTGTGTAACTCCCAGATAGTAAACTGATTCTTAGGGCTGGTTCACATCTTGCATTGATAGCATGTTTTACATGCGTTTTAGGTGCGTTACCAATGAACTCTATAGAACGTGAAGCGTAGATGGTCTGGTTTTTTTTTTTTTATCTGGAATGACAGATGAATGAAAATTTTTTTGCCAAGGGCATGTCTTTTGCCTACAAATTTTGATGCTGCAGAAGAGGGAGCCCTAAAGTTTGGAACAAAATTTAGGTAAAACAGCACCTCTAACCCAACAGATTTTATCGGAAACAGTCCCTGGAGTCTTTACTAATGCAATCCATCCATAGATGTCTTCCCAAATTAAGACAAGCTTTAAACCCTTCTAAGCACTTGAGCTTTTGCTTCCAATGACAAGAGCTTGACTTGCCCTTCCACGACTGCCACATTAATCTGTTAGTAGGTATCTGAGCTTACCACCAGAGCTTCTGAGCTTTATGACCAGGGATGCTTTGTAACTTCATGACTAAATGAATTCTGTTCTGAGCACTTTATTCGTTTTTATTTTCTTAAATGTTCTACAGTGTGGTTTTTTCTTGGTGTAACACTGCTGAACCAGTTAACAGCTGTTTCAGCAAGAGGAGCGAGCTACTTGGCTGGAAGAGTTAAATAAACTGAATCAGGCAGCAATGCACTGTGGGAACTATAGTGCGAAGGAGAGACTCTGCTGCGTTGATCAAAGCTTTTGGACTACATTCCCCAGAGAGGAGATTGCTGGGAGGAGGGAAAGCGCTGCCTCTTCCCAGGTTGTGCAAGACATAAAGCTGAACTTCTTTAAGCTGTACATCTTGACTTCATGTGCACAATTTGTGGTTTTCTTTATTCTTGAATAAACATTAATGTGAAAAAAAGCTGCACTCTGGGAAAAAACATGTTTTTCCCCATTCAGTCGGGCTGTTCCCACAATACACAGGTTAACTGTTAGTTTCATTCTAGAGGACAGCAGACATATACTTACCTAATCCTATCATCCTCCCCGCACATGACCGGTCCGATATCCCCCAGCTTCAAGGGTCTTGAAATGGACTATTCGTGACATCAGCACACCCAGAGCATGCTCCATAGACAAGAACAGCCCAGCGCTTGACCCTGTGGGAGTGCTGTTTTCTGGGTGATCGAAGGATCAGGTGAGTATACACTTTGTTTTCATCCCTAGAGGAAAAGAGCAGCTGACACCTGCAATGCTGGCACAGTCCTACTGCATGGGAAATATATTTTGCCCGGAGAGGGCTTTAACATCCTCTTGTCGTGAGGGAGACTGGAGAGTGCAAATCGCTGTCCAGTGTGCGCCATTATTGCTACATATCAGTGTCCTGAACAGGTTTCCGGAGTGATGAGTCCACAGGTGCTGACAGACAGAATCCCCTGGCTGCTGCTGTGGGGATTTACTATCTGCTGCTAGAGAGACTGAGCCCTTGAATTAACCATACAGCCATCTAGTATCATTATTGCTGCCTGCCGGCTTGACTGGCACTTATATCATGTGCACCAACAGTACAACTAAGGACTGTCAATTTACAGATTCTTCACAGAGACCTTTACCCATTTCTTAAGCTCTGTACAAACAGGCCGAATGTCGGGAGACATCGGCCGGTTTATAAAAACAGCCGACATTCTGTCCATGTGTATGCCAGCTAGTCCAAAATGTGTATGCTGGAAAACCACCAGCTGACCAGGTCCTGATCAGTCAAAAGCTGAGAGTGCTGATCGTAGTGTTTTGGCCTTCCCTCTGTCAGAACACAACAACTCAGCGGGGGAGATCGCCGACTTACGTCAGATCGTTAGTACAGCGGCTCCGACCGAAGCTGACATGTTTTTTTTCATTCACAAAATAAATCATAGTCTGTGCCAGGCTTTAGGAGGTACCTCTAAGGGGACATTGCACCAGATCCTAGCCATTCTCCTAGAGTTTATCTAAACTAGTTATAGTACTATTATTTACATTTCAGGTAATGCATATATGCACTTTGCTGACTTTGCTGATTCATGAGTTAACTCCAGTCTATTTGTACAGAACCCTATTCTAAGTTACCTTGGCATAGTGATTATACTGTTTAGTGGACTGTGTCTGAACCTACCTTTTGTGTGTTCATTTATTTTCAAACCACTATTTATTCTAACCTGTACCAATACTTTGGGTTTACCACTATACAATCTTTTGTTTATACCCTGGTGCTAATACATAGCCAAGTAAAAGTTATCTAGACTTAGAGTAGAAAATGTATATATATACTAACACAGGGATAGCTTCAGAAAGTTTGACAAACTGTAGGAGGCCTGGGTGAATGTGCGACGTGCCAGAACCGCAGGGGCGACACGTGAGGTGCACGGTGGGCCGATGAGAGACAGCAATAATACAGTTCATCGGTTTACTCACAATTAGCAGAAAGCCTCCCTGGGCTGGTCGCACAGTGAAGAGGAAGACAGCATGAAATCCTCCGGGGCACGCTCTGTGATAGGGAAACACCAGCCAAGATGGTGGTTGAGGTGCCCGTGATGACAGTGGTGTTTAGAGTGCTTGTGGTGGCTGGGTCCCTTGATGGTATTTGTCGTGATGCCAGTACCGTTAATGGTGGTACAACCAGTTGTAGTAACAATATTGAAGAATGAGGTAGACAGTGGTAGGATACAACTCACAACTTTTACTGTTACTGGTTTTGGTTGCAGTATAAACATCCAGATAGAATACAGTCTCTGGGTAAATAGAGGAATTCTGCTGATCCACTGTTAATAGGCTTTGGTAATCCTGAACTCAGGCTGTGGTTCAGTATAATGCTTACTGGTAAGTGACTCGGTTTCTGGTCCCTGTTGAATCCAGTGACATTCGGTGAGGTTGCCGGTGGCTAAGAAATCCTTCACCTTTATTCTCAAAGGTCTTTGCTGCCGGTTGGTGGCTATTACCCTTTGGTTTGAGCACTTTCAATTTGTTCCCTCTCTGGACTGAACTTCTCTCCTTCACATGGTGCTTACTCTGCACACTGACTTCCTGAACTGAACAACTGACCACAGATAGAGCCTGAGCTGGGATAGATATCCCAGAGTGGTGCTATCCCCATCTAGTGGTGAGAAGTATGAAGCACACTTGACCAGCCTATGAACAGGGATACAACAGGTGTAGCAATGCAAATGACATGCAATACAGCAATGACAAAGAAGTAATACATTTGCAGTTCCCACGTGTCCTGAGTGGACCGGATGCAATAACAGAGGGGCTCCAGAATTGACATCTGCTCTGTAGCTCTCTCATTGAGAGCAAGGGAGGTGCAGTGATTTCCTATATGCCGGATTGTCTAAATGCTAAATCTCGGAAAAAATGCTATGTGTTGATGCTTTGTGATTCCACAGTGAAGGTGCTCTTATTTTTTTTTTTTTTAAAGGTATTTTATTGAACAAACAAAACAATACAGAACAGAGAAATAATCAGAACCATGTCAGTTGAAGAGCCAAAAAAAGACACACACAAGACTCCATTTCACAACAAAAGCCATGACAAAAATAACATACATAGCTGTCAGCCGTACCATTAGTACAAAACCCTAGTCAGAGACTGAAGAAGCAGTCCGGTCAGAGTCCACCCAAAAAGACCAAATTTTCCGGAACTTCTTGGGGCAGCCTCTGGCCTCATACGTCATTTTATACAGAGGCAATGCCTGATTAATGAGAGCAATCCATAATGGAACGTCAGGGGGAGCAGTAGACTTCCATCTAGTAGCTATAGTCTTCCTAGCATAAAAGAATGTCAAGCGGAGAAACAATTTAGTACGAGCAGGGACGTCCTCGTCATCCACATAACCCAGCAGACAACGAAGGGGGCTACAAATATTGGATAACTGAGAGATATCTGCAATAAAAGCTGTGACTTCCGACCAAAAGGCCCGGACAGGCGGACAGTCCCAGAACATATGAAAAAATGAACCATCAGCAGCATTACACTTGGAGCATAACGGAGAAGGCAATGTACCCATTTTGTGCAGGAGTACTGGGGTATAGTACGCCCTGTAAAGAAGCTTCAATTGGATAACCCTATCCCTAGAGGAGATAACAACAGGTATTTGTTCCGGAAGGACATCTTGCCACACCTCATCCGACAATTCCGGAATATCCTCCCGCCACTGAGACTCAACCACCGCGAGCCGTTTGGAGTGAGAATGTAAAAGTCGAGTATAATATGTAGAGACCAGCCTCTCATGTGAAGAGTCAGAGAGAAGGTTTTCCAAGGGGGTCGGTTCAAGCGAGACATCACGGAGGCCAAACTGTGCGGCCGCCGTGTGTCTCAATTGCAAGTATCGGTAGTAAGCCGTGGAGGGCAGACCAAAGGTAGATTGCATGTCCGCAAAGGACCTGAAGGTTCCCCGGACATACAAATGAGAAATAGATTTCACCCCTAAGCGGGACCAGAAAAGGCCATCATCCCGACTAAAGAACTCCTTCAGCCGCGGATTGCTCCAAAGGGGGGCATTGGGAGAATGCAGCTCCGGAGGGTCGGAACCATCCAAGGCCGCAGCCGCGAAAATCCGCAGGGTGACAGAAACAAGAGCAGTGTTCGGTCTGCCCATAACGGACCTTCGATGTACCAAGTTTTGCAGTGACTCATAGGAGGTGAAAATAGCCGCTTCCAATGAAGCCGCAGCATTAGCATCCTCCGGGTGGAACCACCAATGAGGGTGGGCCAATTGAGACGCGAAGTAGTATAGACGCAAGTTAGGCGCAGCCAGCCCGCCCGCGAGAACCGGCAACTGCAGAGCATCCCTGGCCACACGCGCCGCCCGACCCCCCCAAATAAAGGAAGTCAGGAGCGAGTCAATGGCCTGAAAGCGGCGCTTAGGGACATATACCGGGGAATGGCTGAGCACATACAAAAAACGGGGGAGAAAAATCATTTTAAAAATATTAATCCGGCCTAGCACCGTGAGGGGAAGCGTAGACCAAAGCCGCAGTGAGGACCTAAGACGGGCAACCAGGGGATCCAGGTTGTTGGAAAAGAATCGAGACAAGGGGAGCTGAATCTCAATCCCCAAATATCGAAACCGATCCACAACCTGGAGGGGACAAGAGGCAAGGGAAGGGGGCAGAGCCTGGGGATCCAGGGGGAACAGCGTGGACTTACTCCAATTCACCCTGAAACCAGAGAAGTGACCAAAGCGTTCGATAACATTCAACAGAATAGGGAGGGAGTGATAGGGATCCGCCAGATATATCAACATATCGTCCGCGTACAGGGAGACCTTTTCTTCCAAGCCATTGATCACAAAGCCCGCAATACCCTCACAAAGGCGGATCTGCGCAGCCAAGGGCTCAATGGCCAGGGCAAACAACAGCGGAGATAGCGGACACCCCTGCCTGGTGCCCCGAAAAATGGGAAAGGGGTCCGACACAAAACCGTTCACCCGAAGACGAGCACGAGGTAGATAATACAGAAGGCGGACCCAATTTATAAATCCGGGCCCAAAGCCAAATTTCGCCAACACTTCCAATAAATAAGGCCATTCCACGGAGTCGAAAGCCTTATGAGTGTCCAGGGTCACAACTACCCTGGACCCCACAGAGGCATGAGTCGTCTGAAGGTTAGTAAAAAGTCTACGCAGATTGATCGATGTAGAACGGCCAGGAATAAATCCCGACTGATCCGCACCCACCAAGTCCGTGACAACCGTATTCAGACGCCTCGCGAGGACTTTGGCGAGAATCTTGACATCAGTATTAATAAGCGAGATCGGGCGGTATGACTCACAGAGAAGGGGGTCTTTACGTGGCTTGGGGATGAGCACAATGAGAGCTTCTGTCATAGAGGGTGGCAGACGTCCCTCCTTCAGAGCACAATTGAACACAGTCAGTAAATGGGGGACCAGCAATTCTCTATAGTGCAAGTACCATTCGATAGGAAAACCATCCAGGCCAGGTGTCTTATTGTGTGCGAAAGTGGCTAGGGCCTTGTTTATCTCATCCGCAGTCAGGGGCGAATCCAGAAAACTAGATTGGCCGGCCGACAACTTAGGCAAAGTAATATCATATAAGAAATCATCAAGTTCAACAATGGTATAATGAGCTCTAGATTGGTACAAGGAGGAATAAAAAGCAACAAAACTGGCCAGAACATCGGGGGTTTGTTCCACAATGACACCGGCGTGGCTGGTAATCCGAGGGATGACACAGGGCTGGTATTCCGGCCTAGCCAAATAAGCCAAGAGGCGACTGTTCTTATCGCCCAGTTCAAAAATGCGCTGATTTTGATAAAGGAGTTTCTTCTGTGTACGCTCCACAACCACCAGATCCAAGTCCCGAGCCCTGGCCCGCCAAGAGGCATGGTGCTGGGGAGTAGGGTCATCAGTATATTGTCGTTCAGCCGCATGCAGCGCCAGTTCGGCGTCAACCAACTTAGTCTGGCGAGCCTGCCTGGCACCGCCCACGGCAGACGAAAAGGTACCTCTCATGGTCGCCTTAAAGGCCTCCCAGGTCAACAATTCAGATCCAGCTTGTTTATTGAGTGCCCAATATGAATTCATCTCCGCCAACCCCTGGTCAGTCACTGCCTGGTCCGCCAGCCACAGGGGGCTGAGCCTCCAGAGTTTATAATTAGGGGGGGACCCCAAGGCGAGATCCACCAGTAAAGGGGAGTGATCCGATACTGCGCGGGGCAGATACCTGACACCCGAAAGAAGACTTAGCAGTTCCCGAGGGAGCAGGCAGAGATCAATGCGGGACAATGTATTATGGGAGCTGGAATAACAGGAATACTCAGTAATCCCCCCATGTTTCCATCTCCAGGCGTCCAGGAGATCCAATTTGTCCAAGTAGGAGCATAAAGGAGTTGGTGCGGAGGAGACAGCTCCAGACCTGTCCAGAGCAGCATCGAGGACCGTATTAAAGTCACCCGCCATAATAAGGGGACCCTCAGCCATTTCCAAGACCAGACCCAGCATACGGTCAAAAAACTGTCTAGTAAACGGCGGAGGGACATAAACGTTAACCAGGGTATAGGGCTTACCCAGAAATTCGAAGACAAGAATAATAAAACACCCCGAAGGGTCAGTCTTCAAATGCTTGATGGTGACAGGGGCTGATTTTGCAATTAGAATCGAAGTACCTCGAGCATACGAGGAATACGTAGAGTGTAGCGCGTACGCCACATGTGCCCTCTTTAGGGCCATCACCCTGGACCCCTGGAGATGGGTTTCCTGCAATAAAACAATGTGTGGGTTATGACGTTTTAAATATTCGAAAACCAGAGAACGCTTGACTTTAGAATTTAGCCCCCTGACGTTCCAAGAGACTAAACGGAGAGTAGACATAGAGAGATGTTAAAAATCAGCGTTGGTGACCGGGGGGGTCCCAAAAAAGGGGGAGGCCCCCCCCCGAGCACCAAGACCTCACAATATGGCAGGCAAAACCACTGGCAGGCAATATGCATAGGAGGAGAAGGTACAGACAAGAACCTAAATATTATCAAGTACAGCAAGGCAGAAATGAAAATCGTAGCACCTAGGCGTAAAAAAAATCCCTGATAAGAGTCCAAGAAGACATGACGGAGTAAACGCAAATCAAAAAAAGGGGGGAGAGACCCCCACAATCCCAGATAAACACAAAAACAGTAGTAACCCAACACCCGTCCCACCCTAACCCACCCGGCCCTCAGTCCCCAACAGTTGAGAGCTTGAAATCCCATAACCAAAAAACAGTGTAGTTCAGGGAAACGTGGATCTGCTCGTCCTAAAGCAGACAGGAATGGTAGCAAAAAAGGAAAAAAGGGGGTGAAGGGGAGCAACCATCCCCAAAAATGCCCTTCCAGAGGAACAAGGAGGGTCCCCCCATTCAGGAGGACACCCGACAATCACAAAAAAGAGTTGTAAGAAGGATCATAGAATATAACGGTGCATCCCAACGACATCCAGGAGGAAGAAAGGGAAACCTAGCAGCAGTTGCAAGACACAGGCCAGCGATCACCGACGAGGAGACCTATGATCCTGGGAGGGAGGGGAGCGGCGTCCCAGGGAATCCACCCACTGCGCAGCGTCCTGAGGATCCTGAAAAAAGTGGGCTTTACCTTGATAGATGACCCTCAAACGAGCCGGGTACAGGATACTATACGGCAATTGTAAATCCCGCAGTCTCCTCTTAACTGCCATGAAGGAGGCCCGCTGTTTCTGGGTCGCAGCAGAGAAGTCCGGGAAGATAGATACAGCGTGGTTATTATACAGGATTCGGCCCTTGTCCCTAGAGGCCCGGAGCACAGCCTCCCTATCACGGAAGTGCAGGAGCTTGATGAGAAGAGGACGGGGTGGGGCCCCGGGCGGCAAGGGGCGCAATGGCACTCTATGCGCCCTTTCAATGGCAAACAAGGGGGAGAAAACTTCCTTCCCAAAAGTATCGATAAGCCAATGTTCCATGAATGATTCAGGATTTTTACCCTCCGATCCCTCCGGAAAGCCCAAAAAACGCAAATTATTGCGCCTGAGGCGGTCCTCCATGTCCGTTAGCTTGTCTGTAGTAGCGACATGGCCCCTCTGTAACTCTGACACAGTGGACTGCATGGGGCGGTGGGCATCTTCCATGTCACTAATACGCTGCTCCGCGTTGCCCACCCTGTGGCGAAGGTTATGCACATCCTGTTTGAGAAACGACATGTCCATCTGTACAGACTCAATCTGTGAGGCAAGCGAGGTCTGACAGTGCTGGATAGCGTCCATTATGGCAGACAGGGTAGGTTCGGGCCTATCCACAGACAGAGCAGGCTCCGAGGGTACGGGGGAGCCCAGGGGAGGAGAGAGAGCATCACTTACAGTCACCGCCAGCCGAGACGATCCAGGAGAGATCGCTTCCCCCTCCACAGAGGCCGATGCCATCCGCACAGCCGAGGAGCGAGCGATCTGGGAGGAAGAGCCCGCAGCACGCGCCGGGCCGGCGCCATCTTGGGATCGTGGCAGCGTGAGGTCCGGCGGGCGGACACCGAGTGCTTCTGGACCGGGAGGACCGATTTTGACCATCGCCGCGGGTGCACCGGGATATCAGGAGACAGGAGACGTCGGAATCAGGTGAGTAGGATGTCGGGTTCCAGCAGGATCACGGAAGGATCAGGGCAGATAGGACAGAGCTCCGGAGCCGCGCTGCTTTCACATCCGAGTTCCGGCCACGCCCCCAAGGTGCTCTTATTTGTTATGTTTGCCTATTCCTTTTTTTTTCTTTTTTGTGATGAGCAAAAAACTGTGAATGTATAACAAATTGTATTGCTCTGGAGCCTGTACTGTGCACTTTATATGTGTTAAATAAAGTTTGTTTTGAGATTTAAAAAAACGGTATCTAGACTTGTTTTCTTCTAAGTGCTTGCAGTAACTTTCATTCAGCCAGGTGTGTTAGGGCTCATATACACTGCAGCTCAAAGAAAAAAGCTGCTCACATTTGAGCTTTTAATTTAGCTTGAAGAAGCTGGTACTTTTTTGGGCTCTTTTGTACGTTTTTATTGAACTTCTTTTAGCTTTTTTGAGCATAAGCAGTTTTAACAAACCCTTCCCTGCAGCTAATTTTTCCTATTTTCTTTTTGTGTTTTCGAGCTTCTACATGCTCTTTAATGCTCTTTCACGCTTTTCTGTGAATTTACATACATTTTTGGGCACTTAGGTGTCCTTTCTATATAAAGGTGTTCCTGCGAGCAAACAAGAACAGGCACTCTTTTAGGTACTGAAGCGAGCACAGCACTCTCCCATTGGTGTCGTTAAAATAAATAGATAAATAGTGCCGCGCAATTAAAGTGCTCCAAAAGGATATATGTATAAATATGAAAAATTGTATGTGAAAACTGAATAATTAATTGAAATTCACAATAATCAAAATACTAGAGGGATAAAACCTATATGAATTATAAATAATTAAATAAATAAATATATAAATAATTAATATAATAATAATCAACGCAATTTGCGTTGATTATTATTATATTCATTATTTATATATTTATTTATTTAATTATTTATAATTCAAATAGGTTTTATCACTCTAGTATTTTGATAGGTGCCCTTTCTGCTGGAAAATTCCTCTCAAAAACACGAGTTTGGTGGGGGGTTTTTTTTCTGCCTGTAGGAGCATAAGCTTGTAAACTCTGTTGCCATATGGGGTTTAGGCGTAATCTCCCTTACCGTGTTGTGATGATGAGGAGATTATGTATAAATCTCCATTGTAGAGATTGTAAATATTTATGTAAATATATACATGTATGAGATATTGAGTTTTGGATTTTACATTAAGTTGAGATAGGATTGTCAATTATATGAAGCTGGGTGACTTCCTTTAGCAGTCAGTTATAGGAACCGGTTTAACCAGTCCATTTAAAATGCAGGCCTGAACTACCAGGGGGCAACTGCTCTTTACATATAAACAACTACGGATAGTATCATCCGGGGATTACATCTTTGGAAGCAAGACTTTCTGGAGCCAGGGCACCACAGGTAGGAGTGAATTCCCCCCCCCCAACAGAAAAGGAGTGGTTAGAAAGAGGCGTAACTATGGGAGGGGGAAATGGTCCAATCTGGGAGGAGATACGCCCACAGGAAGGAACAGAGCAAGATAGCTGAACCAATGAGTATTGCCCTATACAAGGCTATGGGAGATGGGTCTATATGAGGAAAGACGAGATAGAGCGACTTCCTGTTTGGCATGGGAGAGCGAGAGCCATCACTAGAGGTAATTATGGATTAAGGATTAAGGGTTTACATTGTATATTTTATTGGTGTGTCGGTCATAGTGTGTGTATATGAGTCTATACTCTATGCATTGTATTTGTTGAGTTAAACTAGGAATCTTTTACATTTTGTAGTATGTACAATAGTTGGATTGATGTAAATTAAGTAGGCTTTGCAAACCTTATACAAATAAATAATTGCTGTGTTAAAGTTTTCATTCAGTCATAGAACTCTCATTATTAACCCAAATATTGTCTGAGATAAATTAACTCTCATATATTTTTGGTAACAACTCCTAAAAAAGCTTTAGTGTGCTTGGACACATTAGCTATCATGAAGGGAAGTTTCTAGGCAGAAAAAAAACGAGAGCTCAAAAAAGCTCAAAAGCCTGTAAGGGCCGCTTCTTTGAACTTCTTTGAGCTGCAGTGTGCATGAGCCCTTAGAGGGGCTGAGTTTGTTCTTGAAGTCGAGACAAAGAACAGAGAACTCAAACTACCAAGTGGCTCCTGTGGGGGTAACGCTACATATAGTTAAAGATTCAACTGGTGTTCCACTTTAAAAATGCTACCTTTTATTGAAGATGGTTGGTATAAAGAGAAAAGGCTAAACAGAGAAGTAAATACCTTGTTATTTTGAAGCCCAAATACCGGAATGATGGAGAAACTCAACTTTAAATGTTCCCAGGCCTTTACATACAAACATTGAACAGTACTATGTATAAGGTGAAATAATGTTTTAGAGGTGAATAATGAAAGTATCTAGCTAGAACAATCCCCGACATACATCAATTTCTGGTATGTGTTTCTGGGATACATTTAGAAAGCATTATTTCCACGGAGAAAGGTGGAGGTCAGGGCTCTTCAGGATAATTGGCAGGTTGGTAAGAGGAGATGAGATTGGAAGCTGACGTATTTTTATCACTGAGGACCCTGAGCTTGTTTCAGCGTTTCGCCTGATGTGACACCCTCCCACACAGTACTGTCATCTCAGAAGATAAAAGGCTTTAAACACTGCTCTTGTAAGGTGTGTATTTCTTACATGCACTACACAGGTAAACAATGAGATCAAGCAAAATGACTCACTGATTCCACTTGGCAGCTTTTTGTTACTTTAAATTGGACATAGCACTAGATATATTTTTCAAGTGATGTGCATCCACGCTAAGTTATGTATGTAACACTTACAGGGGTTTGTTACCTTTCTCAGAGATCACAGTGCTGCTCCTGGCAATGCCTTCATCTGATGACCATCTTTATTTGGGTATCATTCAGGATAAGCATCTTCTAGTGATCACATGGCTTTTTTGGTAAACAATGGGTTAGGGGTATTGTTAGGGTTCAAATGTTCTTCAGTAGCTAATGTCATAATCATATGGTTTTGTTGCTAAATAAAGTCAAATTAGTGACATTGCTTTGTCTATGAACAAAGCCAGAGTTGGTAAAATTTGAGGTTAATTTTTACAATTGTTATTTTTATAGCAATATTATAGTGTATGTATTTCTATATCTTTTGTTTTTTTTTTTTTTTTTTTTTTTTTTTTTTTTTTTTTAGCTTTGGATGGATTGGAGAAGGATTAGAACCCTTAACCCAAGGTGTTTATGGTTTTGTCCCTGCTGGGTAGCTTTACCGTTTCTATTTTTCCTGGTGACCAGTATCATCAAGAGGGAAAGCCGTAGGAAATCCAACATCAATACAGTTGTCAACACCAATGGTAGTAGTAGACAGGAAATGTTCCTAGAAGGACGCCTGTTCTGGTAACACCTGTCTAAGATAGTTATACTCTAAATCAGCCTTTTTCAACCAGGGTGTCCAGGCACCCTAGTGTGCCTTGAGGGTTCTTCAGGGGTGCCTCAGCAAAATGCCCCAAAAATTGTATACAAGGCAGTGGGTGGATGAAGCCTGCCTTTTAGTTACACAAGGTCACAGGTTTTCATTGTGCACCATTACAACCTTCTAGCTGCCAACCTGTTAATGATGAATGACATCATCTGTTGATAAGGAGGATGTCAGTTGCCTACGTAGCATGCTTGTTTGACCCTCCCCTGCTTTTCTCCATACATTTTGGGGTCACATTAGCTGAGCAATGGAGAAAAACTGAGGAAAAAGAGAAACATTGGAATACTAGTCAGTACCAACTTGTACCTCTAAAGTTGGGCGTCCCACGTGTGTGTATGTTGCTGCATTATGTAAAACTATTAGAATAGTTTTCAAATTTTAGAATGGGATGTCCATAATTTTAAAGGGTGCCTTGAGACTGTCCATAACTTGGGGGAGTGCCTCGACTGAAAAAATGTTGAGAAACGCTGCTCTAAATCTTGCAGGGATTTACTTTCACTTTCTGCTTCTTCTCTGGAACAGGTCGGGAAGGGAAATCTCCCCAATAGGGAACAGACATCTTCAAAAAAACAGACAGAAGTTTATACATACCCTTTAACTTTACTAAAATTACTCAAATCATTACTATTGATGCACTTATCTCCGCCTCGTCAATGTCACTTGAGTGGAAATTAAAGTGATGTTGAACCCTTACCTTCTAAGCATGTTCAGAGGCTGATTTCATCACTTAATGAATGCAGCATCTTTTTCTTTTAATCCTTGCTTATGTTCTGGTTTAAGCTGGTGCCATGACCACTATCCCAGGTTTCCTGTTTCAGGGTGGGTCCTTTCTCTTGCAGCATCTTTTGGATCCACCCCTGAATGTAGGGACTAGAGTTGTGTCTCCCTACACTGAGTGCACCAATAGAAAAACACAACCACATGGCTTAGGATGGCAAGGCACGCCCTCTGCTTCTCCCTCCTCCTCCCCCTCCTTTCTCCAAACTACAAGAGTGGCTCAGGGCTGCAGTTTCCACAATTAACTAATTCCTAAGAAGACTGGAAGTTCAGGGAAGCAGCCCTGAGACAGCGCTGGGGTAAGAATTTTAAGAAACTGTTTATTGTATTGTTCTCAGTGTGTTACGCTAAACAAATTCTGGATGTTTAGTGTACTATTTAGGCATACCTCCCAACTTTTTGAGATGGGAATGAAGGACATCTATTAGCAAAAGTATGTAGGCATAGGGAACACCCCTGGCATGCCCCTTAAAGGAGAATTGTAAAAACAAAAATATTGGTTAAACCCACAAGTGCTTTTTTTTTTTACCACTACTATTTCTTTATTTTGGCTTTTGGAATTTACAAATGCATCAATTTAGAAATTGGATGAAATGTTTAGCACTGGGAAACACTTTTTTTTAAAGATAAATAGTGCATTTTATATACAACTATATCGATTAGACCACAATGAGGAACAAATGAGGAGGAAAGAGGGACAGAGGGAGTTTGTTTTAAATCATAGACAGTCTCTCGAAATTAGGGACAGTTGGCAGCTATGCTTTAGAGACTAATTTTTTTTTTTTTTTATGGTTAACAGCATGATCTTTTTTCACAAAATATACTGTTACAGTTTATTATGATATATCAGGAATTTATTCATGTGGACTTAGTGGTCCACTTTAAGGTTTCTGAATGAGTTTATTGTACAAGACAGGAAGGATCCTCTCATCATAAAATTACAGTGGATGTTTGACATTTTGCTAACGTTGCCATTTTCAGGGTTCTGTGAGGGGTAAACCAATAATGAAGAATAACCTGACAGATGCCTGGAGCAGTAGGCATACTTACTTTCTGGGAATTGTATATACAAGGACATACGTGTCTGTGTAAAATCAGCAATGTTAAGATACCCATCAGTGTCTCTTCTAGATAGGAAGAAGGAGACAATATTCAAATGAATCGGGGCTGCAATATTAACATGAGTGGAAGTGGCAGTTCATGGAAATGTCAGAAATAATGCATTTTACTGAGCAACTGTGTCATTTGAGCTCTTTGGCTCAGTATAGAGTTCTTGCACCTTTTTGTAGTCTTACAACCCGCAAAATGTTATTTTTCTACTTTTGTCAGGGACGATGAAACAATTATTTAATAATGCAGATCAGCAATATATGTCTTTCATAGGTACTACAATTCTGGCCTCATTGAATCACTTCCCAGCAGAAGGACAATTTGCAGGTCGTGTCTATCATTGCTTGAGTGGTCTTCGTCCAGGTACCTACTTTTTGGAAGTCAAGCCAACCGCAGACTTTAGGTTAAATGGTTTTTAAACTTTATCTAGTGTGTATGTCTGTAAAACCAAACCCCAAATCATTCTGATTCTGTGGCCATGTCCTGGGATTTGAACCAAGTTCAGGGGTCCAGAGAACCAATTCTAGTATCTGACCAAGGTCAAAACAGGATAGTGGGGAAACATTATCCCCAATTTTAGGTAAACTTAGAGCCACAAGGGATATCTAGTATACAGTGCCTTGCGAAAATATTCGCCCCCCTTGAACTTTGCGACCTTTTGCCACATTTCAGGCTTCAAACATAAAGATATAAAACTGTAATTTTTTGTGAAGAATCAACAACAAGTGGGACACAATCATGAAGTGGAACGAAATTTATTGGATATTTCAAACTTTGTTAACAAATAAAAAACTGAAAAATTGGGCGTGCAAAATTATTCTAACCCTTTACTTTCAGTGCAGCAAACTCTCTCCAGAAAATCAGTGAGGATCTCTGAATGATCCAATGTTGACCTAAATGACTAATGATGATAAATAGAATCCACCTGTGTGTAATCAAGTCTCCGTATAAATTCACCTGCACTGTGATAGTCTCAGAGGTCCGTTTAAAGCGCAGAGAGCATCATGAAGAACAAGGAACACACCAGGCAGGTCCGAGATACTGTTGTGGAGAAGTTTAAAGCTGGATTTGGATACAAAAAGATTTCCCAAGCTTTAAACATCCCAAGGAGCACTGTGCAAGCGATAATATTGAAATGGAAGGAGTATCAGACCACTGCAAATCTACGTAGACCTGGCCGTCCCTCTAAACTTTCAGCTCATACAAGGAGAAGACTGATCAGAGATGCAGCCAAGAGACACATGATTAACTATGGATGAACTGCAGAGATCTACAGCTGAGGTGGGAGACTCTGTCCATAGGACAACAATCTGTCGTATACTGCACAAATCTGGCCTTTATGGAAGAGTGGCAAGAAGAAAGCCATTTCTTAACCACTTGCCGACTGCCTAACGCCGATCTACGTCGGCAGTCAGCCCCTCACAGGCAAAGTGACGTAGGGCTACGTCACTAGCTTGTGAGGGTCTAGGGAGCGAGCGCGCGCCCCCCGAGGCGCGCTCCCGCTCCCGCGTGGTCACGGACCCCCCCGCGCATGTGACCGGCGGACCCGATGTCCGCCGGTCACTCGGCGATCGACGGGGGAGAGGGAGAATGTCAGGCAGCTTGTGTAAACAAGCCACCTGTCATTCTCCTTGCTGTTAGGATACTGATCACTCGGATCTAGTATGTAGATCCGTTGATCAGTGTCCATACAGCTCAAGCCCCAGCCAATCACAGTAGAAAGCATGCCCCTAGGGATACACACAGCCCCTCCCTCCCAAATAAAGTTAACCCCTTCACTACCAGTGTATTTTTACAGTAACAGTGCATATATATAGCACTGATTACTGTAGAAATGTCACTGGTAACCCCAAAAGTGTCAAAAATGTCAGTCAAGGGTCCGATCTGTCCGCCCCAATGTCGCAGTACCGCAAAAAAAATCGCAGATCGCCGCCATTACACGTTAAAAAAAAAAATGACAGAAATCTTTCCCTTTGTTAGTAAACGCGATAACTTTTGCGCAAACCAATCAAAATACGCTTTTTGCGATTTTTTTTACCAAACATAGGTAGCATAAAACAAATTGGCCGAAAAAGTAAAAAAATTTTGATTTTTAAATTTTTTTTGGGGGAATTTCATATAAAAAAATGTGAAAAATATTGCTATTTTTGCAAAATTGACGCTCTTTTTTTGTTTATAGCGCGTGATCAAAAAATCGCACAGGTGATCAAATACCACCAAAAGAAAGCTCTGTTTGTGGGAAAAAAAGGACGCCAAATTCGTTTAGGTACAGCGTCGCACGACCGCGCAATTGTCCGTTAAAGTCACGCAGTGCCGAATCGCAAAATACCCCCTGGTCGGAATGGGGGTAAAATCTTCCGGGGCTTAAGTGGTTAAAGATATCCATAAAAAGTGTAGTTTAAAGTTTGCCACAAGCCACCTGGGAGACACACCAAACATGTGGAAGAAGGTGCTCTGGTCAGATGAAACCAAAATCAAACTTTTTGGCAACAATGCAAAACGTTATGTTTGGTGTAAAAGCAACACAGCTCATCACCCTGAACACACCATCCCCACTGTCAAACATGGTGGTGGCAGCATCATGGTTTGGGCCTGCTTTTCTTCAGCAGGGACAGGGAAGATGGGTAAAATTGATGGGAAGATGGATGGAGCCAAATACAGGACCATTCTGGAAGAAAACCTGATGGACTCTGCAAAAGACCTGAGACTGGGACGGAGATTTGTCTTCCAACAAGACAATGATCCAAAACATAAAGCAAAATCTACAATGGAATGGTTCACAAATAATCATATCCAGGTGTTAGAATTGTCAAGTCAAAGTCCAGACCTGAATCCAATCGAGAATCTGTGGAAAGAACTGAAAACTGCTGTTCACAAACGCTCTCCATCCAACCTCACTGAGCTTGAGCTGTTTTGCAAGGAGGAATGGGCAAACATTTCAGTCTTTCGATATGCAAAACTGATAAAGACATACCCCAAGCGACTTACAGCTGTAATCACAGCAAAAGGTGGAGCTACAAAGTATTAACTTAAGGGGGCTGAATAATTTTGCACGCCCAATTTTTCAGTTTTTTATTTGTTAAAAAAGTTTGAAATATCCAATAAATTTCGTTCCACTTCATGATTGTGTCCCACTTGTTGTTGATTCTTCACAAAAAAATTACAGTTTTATATCTTTATGTTTGAAGCCTGAAATGTGGCAAAAGGTTGCAAAGTTCAAGGGGGCCGAATACATTCGCAAGGCACTGTAGCTGACTGCAGTGATCTGAGGTCTGAAAGGGGTGTGGAAGAAGAAAGCTAATCTGAGGTATGATAAGAGGAGCTGATCTTGGGTCTTTAAAAAGAGTTTAACCAGTTGGCGACCCCCGCCGCACATTTACTGCGGCAAGGTGGCTTGACTGCGCGAATCATAGTACCACCGACCCGGTGGTGATTGGATTCGTTCTAGAACCGATCACCCGTCAGGTCCAGGCCAATGATTTATGGCCTGGACCTGCTGATCAGTTCTGGCGAATCACAGAACAACCTGTGCCTGTGTAATGTAAACACAGGCACAGCAATTGGTGCAATCTCCCCTCCCTGAGCCCTTTTCGGTTCCAGCGAGCGAGAAGAGAACATCTACTGTGAATACACAAGCACTACACTGACACCAGTACACATAGGCACATTGTTCACCCCTGGATCACCCCTCAGTTAACTCTTTCACTCCTTGTCACAGTATCACTATATACAGTGTCCTGTTTTTTTTTTACTGGTCACTGTATTAGTGTAACTGGTAATGCCAGTTAGTGTGAGCAGCAGTTAGTGGTAGTTAGCGTCAGTCCCAGCTAGGTTTAGAGTACCCGCCATATATTCCCTAATAAAGATTTAACCTCCTGATCACCCCCAGTTAACCCCTTCACTGTCCTGTCACAGTGTCATTATTATAGTGTACGGATCTTTTTTCTGAACGCTGTATTAGTGTCACAGGTGATGTCAGTTAGCGTTTGCTAGCGTCAATCCAGGATAGCGTCAAATTGCCTGCCACATATTCAGCAATGAATTTTAACCCTTTGACTGCCAGTGATACACACACACACTAAACACCTCCATTACTAGTATAGTGAGTATAGTGTCTGAACGGATCAATACCTTTGATCAGATCAGAACTATACTAGCGTCCCCAATAGTATAGTATAGTGTTCGCAAAAGGCAGTGTTAGCAGGATCAGCCCCGACACCTGCCAGCCCCTGCATTTAGCCCCTCCGCCCAGCCCCCAAGAAGTGCAGTATCAGCAGATCACTGTCCCAATCAGGCCTGATCTCTGCAAGTGCTAGAAGTTAAATTTTTTGGTAGTGGTTCAAACAGTCCTCGACAACCAGGTGCTATTTTACCTATAAATCACACTAGGTACCTATACATTTATTGGTCAAAATATCCAAACAGAGGTACACTAGTGAAGAGGCCTACATGATGCTGAGCATGACAGATGAGAGCGATGTGGAAGCCTCACTGTCAGATTTAGACCCAGTTTTAAAACCGGTAGAGAGGAGCGGCACCCTGACAGATAGCTCTGATGATGGAGTAGTGGTCCCTGCTAAGGGTTCTCGTATGCAGCAGAGTGTCGGTACTAGTGCCGCTCAACCTTCTGGTGAACTGGCAAGCACCAGTGGCCTTGTACATCCTGTCATAGTCAAACCAGCACTGCAGTAAGACTTGGTGACGTGGCGAGTCCCATAAGTGCAGTTCAAGCTGGTGCGGTGGCTAGCACAAGTAGGGACCTGCAGCTACCAATATTTCAAAGACAGGCTTGTAGAGCCCATAGGGTCCTTCCTGATGCGCTTGCAAATCCTGATTGGGAGCCCACCACTTTTGCAGCTCCTGTACTTCCCCCATTCACTGGCCAACCCGGAATTCATGTGGAAACAGCCAATTTTACTCTCCTTGGCTTTTATGAGCTGTTTTTCACAGAAGATCTGTACAGATCAATTGTGGACCAAAGCAATTTATATCACAATCAATTCATCACCGCAAATCCAAATTTGACTCTTGCCAGAGAATTTGCATGGAAACGTATCACTGTTTCTGAATTTAAAACCTTTCTGGGCCTATCCCTCCTTTTGGGCATTACTAAAAAGAGTGAGTTGTGGTCATATTGGTCCACTGACACAATTCATCATATGCCCATGTTCTCTGCTGCCATGGCAAGGACTAGATACCAGCAAATCTTGCGTTTCATGCACTTCAGTGACAATGGACTCTGTCGTCCTTGGGGTGACCCTGGATATGACCTACTCCACAAAATTCGGCCCCTCGTAAATAAGTTCAACCAGAAGTTTTCAGCCTTGTATACACCCCAACAAGCTGCATGCGTTGATGAGTCCCTGATTAAATTTTCTGGCTGCTTTTCTTTCAAACAGTTTCTCCCCAGCAAGTGTGCCAGATAAGGGGTCAAGATGTATAGGCTCTGTGACCGGGCAACAGGCTATACATGTATTTTCCAGATTTAGGAGTGGAAAAATAGCAATGTGGAGCCCCCAACTGCCCAGACTACATAGGGAGCAGCGGCAGGATTGTTAGATTGTTTGTGTCTTGGTGTCACCCTTATTCAGAAAGGGGTACCATTTATACGTGGACAATTATTACACAAGCGTGCCACTTTTTAGTCACATTTTTGATTCTGGAATTGGCACATGAGTACAGGGATATCACATGTGTGAGACCTTTTGGGAGCCTAGCCGCGTACAGAACCCCAAAAACCAATCACCGTCTTCAGGCTTTCTAAGGGTGTAAATTGCTCATTTTACTTCCTCACTACCTATCACAGTTTCAAAGACCATAAAATGCCAAGATAGCACAACCCCCCCCACCAAATGACCCCTTTTGGGAAAGTAGACACGAGGCATGGTGAGTATTGCAGCTCTCATTTGTTTTGGAGAATTAAGAAAGGACATTTTTTATTTTATTTTTTTCATTTTTTAAAACTTTGTGACAAAAATCTGCAAAATACTCAACATGCCTCTCAGCAAATAGCTTAGGGTATCTACTTTCCAAAGTAAGGGGGGGTTGTGCTTTTTTGGCACTTCATGGCCTCCGAAACTGTGAAAGGTAGTGAGGAGTGAAATCAACAATTTACGCCCTTAGAAAGCCTGATGGTGGTGATTGGTTTTTGGGATCCTATATGTGGCTAGACTGCCAAAAAGTCTCACACATGTGGTATCTCCGTACTAGGGATGTAGTTCCACACATACCCTGGCATGTGTGAGCAATATATCATTTAATTAAACTTTGTGTAAGAACATTTTTTTTTTCTTGTCATTTTTCAAACAGTTGTGACAAAAAGTTAAATATGAGAGAGAGGGAAATCTGCGCTTAGGATAAGAAGTTAATTTAAGAATGTAGGGAATTGGCTGCTGCCTACCTCTAAAACTGTTCACAAAAAGTGTTCAGTAAAGATAAAAGAATAGTAAGGAGGTAAATTGCGCTGCCAGATATGTGTATAAGAAGACAAAGAAAACCATATAAATATAAGTCAGCAGTGGGAGAACCTGATGTGTGTTCAAATATTGCTTGAATTCATAAATTCAGTTGACGTCTATATGACGAAACGCATAGAACGTCACTGCATCACTTCCGCCTTTTGGAACGCACTTCCGGACCGCGTGGAACGCATAGCGTTCCGGAATAGTCCCAGCGAGGCAGACCTCCCCGGCTCATGCTGATTCTTAATGCCTGATTTACTACATGTATATGTGAGTACATTCTATTATTAAACTTTATTATTTTAAAACAGTACTGCACTATACGAGTTTCTTTCCTCACATGCATACCCAGATCATACCTGGCCATTGAGAATATACACCACAGGACCCCCAGTGGTGTTCATATTTACCCAAGGGTGATAGGACCCCTATTGATGTTATTAACCAGAGGAACCGCTTGATGACCATTGAGGGATATTGGAGCCACATATTGGAATACAGGCGTATTACCCCTGTAGGGGTTTCCCCATCTGGTAAGTGTGGTCCTGGGAGTGTGGGGAGCACCTTGACCCACCACACCGGCCACACTTGAAGAGGCACTGGAAATTCACAAGTGTATTGCACAGGTGTATTGTACAAGTGTATTGCCTGCTGTGAAGCTGCACCAATTTAAAATCTGCACTGGGGCACTTTTTGCCATGCGATTTGGGACTATTGCATTAGAAATATAGTTGCACAGATCTAAAATCCTGCACTGGAACACTTTTTTATTGTGCGATTGGGACTATTTTAATTTTATGGTTTTTGAAGTTTTGTATATCTCACCTTATTCTGTTGGAATTTTCCATTTTTTGCAAGTTATGCGATTTGGAATCGCATTGCATCTCACTATTGATTATCACTTTCTTTTTTAAATATATTCGTTGCATTAGTTTGGATACCAATTTGTATCCATTCACACCCACCCCCTTCTATGGGATTTGCTCTATATACACATATAGCCATGGTAGCACTTTATACTTGCACCTTGATTGCTATGTTGCACCTCTTTTAGTCTACCATTGATTTTTGTTAATCTATTCCACTGAGACACTCAGTCACTTTAATTCATGCACTTTATCTCTACAAGGGTCTCTTCCCTTTACCACTATTAGTGACTTATTTGTATATTAATTTATTTTTCACTTATTTGTGTACAATTTGATATTAATTAGCACATTACGTATAAGGATGTGATTTTAATGTATGAATTTATGAATTCAAGCAATATTTGAACACACATCAGGTTCTCCCACTGCTGACTTATATTTATATGGTTTTCTTTGTCTTCTTATACACATATCTGGCAGCGCCATTTACCTCCTTACCATTCTTTTAAAAAGTTAAATATTCAATGGGCTCAACATGCCTCTAAATATATTTATTGGGGTGTCTACTTTCCAAAAATTGATATATTTTTTTTTGGGGGGGGGGAGTTATACTGCCCTGCGATTTTAGCACTTCAAGAAATTAGATAGGCAGTAAGAAAGTAAAAGCTGCGTAAATTCCAGTATATACACCATAGTTTGTAGACGCTATAACTTTTGCGCAAACCAATAAATGTACGCTTATTGATATTTTATTTATCAAAGACATGTAGCTAAATACATTTGGCCTAAATGTATGACAAAATGATGAGTTTATTGGATATTTTTTATAAGAAAAAGTAGAAAATTTAATTTTTTTTCTCAGAATTTTCGGTCACTTTTTATCTATATTGCAAAAAATAAAAATCTCAGTGGTGATCAGATACCACCAAAAGAAAGCTCTAATTGTGGGGGGGAAAAAGACATACATTTTGTTTGGGTACAGCGTTGCATGACTGCGCAATTACCAGTTAAATTTACACAGTACCAAATTGCAAAAAAAATGGCCTGGCCATTAAGGGGGTAAAACCTTCTGGTCCTTAAGTGGTTAAAGGGGTCTGATCTGAGGTCTTAAGGGGAGTTTAGGGGAAAGGGGCTCATTTGGGGCCTAAAAAAGAACTGAATTAAGGTCTAAATATTAGGGGGGACTAATCCAGGGATTAAAGATGAGTTAACGGGGGGATGACCTGAAATCTAAAGGAGGAATGATCCGAGGTCTAATTGTTGAGGCCCAATGATCTGAGGTCCAAATGATAATGGGGGCTGATCTGTGGTTTGAATGTTAGAATGTTAGGGGGGAATTATTTTCTTTCCCACCACTGACACCAGGGCATATTTTCCTTCCTTCTACTGACCACTGATGCCAGTTCCGGTTTCTCTCCCACTAACATTGGGGTATTTTACTTCCTCCTGCTGCCCAATGACACTGGGAATTTTTCTCCGACTGATGCCTGGCTTTTTTTCTCACACTTGACTGGGAATTTTTCTCCCATTGGCCAATGATGCCAGGCATTTTCATTCCACTGACCACCAATAGCAGGGCATTTTTTTCTTTCAGTGAACAGTGAGGCATTTTGATTTTCTCCTACTAACCATTGATTCTCAGCATATTTTTCTCCCACTGACAAAAACCAACAGTACATTTTTTTCTCCCACTGACTACCAATGCTAGGGCATCTTTTTCCCTTCCAATGACCAATAATGTAAGGTGCACAGTTATTCCTAACTGTTGCACTCTGTATACTGTGATATACATTATGTACTCCTGACCAAAGTATTTTCTTTCTTAATAGTGGCTGGTTGCTAAAGTAGCCCTCAAGTGCTTTAATGAAATTCTTCTTTTAAGCGTATTTCCACATTCACAGCCAAATTAGGATAACACCTACCTCATATTTGTTACATGCTCCAATTTAAATATCACAAAGATTTAAAAATTGCTTCCTAACTTTTTAAACACTCTTTTCTGAAAAATCTAGAACTGAAAAACCCAACTATGCTTCCTTTAACAATTAACCCAGTCTGTACTGAGCTAGGGGATTTCATTATTATTTGTAAACTACAGTTGACCGCATTATTGTCTTATCGAAGGATTAAAGTGTATGTTACCCTTATTATAAAATATACAAGTTATAGCATATATGTGTCTAAAATGATATCCCTTGGTCATAAAGAGTATCCTCTTGTTTTTAAGTTTGTGCCTTCAGATACTAGTGATCCTGCCAGTCCCTCTCATTTACTTTTCCAATCTGGCCATGCTATGCATGGAAGCAGATCGTGCTGGTGGGGTGAGTTTTCATCTAATGTTTTCTCTGGTATAGATACAGGTATGCCCGGGCACATTGAGCCTATGTCTCTGTAGACAAATTTACAGACATGGCCCCTGGCCAGCTCTGCTGCTGCAAGAAGGCTGTAACAATGGCTGTGTAGCCAATCACTGCTTGTATTATTCAGCTGCAGCCAGTAGGGACAATGGACAGCAGACGATGAGGAAAATAAACCCTCACAGCCTTGAGGGCAGAAGAGGCATGGTCCTGTAGTGTCAGATACACAGCGGGGACAGCTAACCCGCTTCCAACATTGACAGACCTCCACAATCCCAATATACAGAGCAGGGAAGGCTTTGCAATCATATGCCCACAGTATTAAAAAAACAAAATGGTACAAAATGTATTCAATTTATACATATATAGGACAAACAGAAGTAGCACCCTCCTAATTAGACTACTAGGTAAATTTAGATTTTGGCTTCTTCTGTGATCAGAGAAGCAGTGATTGTTTGGTCTGGTCTGTTCATGGCTTCACAGGCTGGGAGTTTGATTGCTTTCCCCTGTCTCTGGAAGAATTTCCTAGAGCTTAGGGAGGAAGAATTCAAACAACCAGCCTGAATATTGAGCAGGGCCTAGCCAATCCCTGGGGAGGTGTTCCCCCGCCAGGCGAAGGTGACTCTACCCACACTCAGCCATGAACTTGTAGACTGTTTCAATTCTCCTGCACTCACGCTACTATAATAAAATAAATAAGAAGTGTCCTCTGCTAGCAATATCTCCTGTTTTGGAGTATCCCACATCACCCCAAACCCCATCCTGTTACCAGTTCTACAAGCAAATAAATAAGCTTGTAGTGTTTTTTTTTTTAAGGCAGAGGCACACTGCACATCTAATTACATAAACAATATTGCGCAGCGCCTCTATACAAATAAAAAAAACCTTCCAGCTTGAATCTTAACACACAACCACTTGTGCTCAGTGCTAATAATGCACTCACCAGATTATATGCTGCCATTAGCAGCAAGAGCTTCAATATCAGATAAAACTCAGAGCCTCTCATGAATGACCATCAAACTGCTAGACAGGTCCACAAGTGTCCAAAGTTTCAATGTTTGCCAGAGGGAAGCATCACACTGTGCATACAAGGGCTGTATGGAAAGAGGGTGCCCACCACATAGAGCCACGCTAGAGGGTCTCATATAGTGAAGTAATTGTTTAAAATGTAAAGGATTCACATAAAACCACAATTATCCAAAAGGATAACATGGCATATAAAACCAGAAATTCAAATCCCCTTACTAAGATGGCTGCCAATTCCGATCCCTGAAAATGGCGGAGGATGATGTCAGCGCGTATTCCAGCACTAATGCATTTCGTGCAAGGGCACATCCTCAGAGGGCACTTTGGCACATCTTCAAAGGGCATTCTTGCTCAGAACGCTTATCCTCATGCTTAAAATCCGAGGGGCAGAGTGAAATGTGTTGGTGGTGTCGCCTGGTTGGAGCCCAAGCTGAGGCTGCCATCTGCCTCTGTACACTCTACCGCTCTTCGATGTGTGGCGTATGGATCTCCTTTCCCAGCATAATATAGTTACATAGTTAGCCTGGCTGAAAAAAAGGCCATCTAGTTCAAACAATAAAAGGGAAAAATTATACAATCCTATATACACAAACCTATACCCACCGTTGATCCAGAGGAAGGCAAAAAACCCCAGCAAAGAATGATCCAATTTGGTCCAGCAGGGAAAAAAATGCCTTCCTGATCCCCCAAGAAACAATTGGATATTCCCTGGACCAACTTTACCTATAAATGTATCAGTTCCTAATAAAGCTTATAGGAGGAGTTTTCTTTTCCCCTGATCCTCTGTCTAGGCAGTGCTGATTTGCCCTGTGCTGATCACATGCACTCTCCCAAGAAAAGAAAAACCCTCTAGCAATACACACCAAACTGAGAATATGCAGCCTTACTCCTAATGCTCCATTCTGTCAGGAGATGGGTTGGGGACTGTGGAAGAAAAGGAGGATCAGAGAGACAGGATCACAAAGCCTTTTTACACAATGCAGAGGATTAACCCCTTAGGTTCCACAGTGAGTATAACAAGCATGCTTCACTGCATATACAGACCGATTTTACTGTTGTGGGTTTAATAACACTTTAAATCTCTTTTCCTCCAGACGTAAAGAGGGCCCCTTGTCCTCTTAATGATGTAAATAACTCAACAACACCAACTTCACCATACGGACCCCTTATGTATTTATACATGTTGATCATATCCCCCCATGATCTCCTCTTTTTAAGAGAGAATAAATTCAGTTCTAATCTCTCCTCATAGCCGAGCTCCTCCATGCTTCTCATCAGTTTGGGTGCTCTTCTCTGCACTTTCTCCAGTTCCCCAATATTGTTTTTGTGAATTGGTGCCCAAAACTGAACTGCATATTACAAATGAGGTCTTACTAATGATTTGTACAGGGGCAAAATGATATCTCTCTCTTTGGAGTCCATGCCTCTGTTAATACAAGAAATGATTTTGCTCACTTTGGAAACTGCAACATTGCATGCTATCATTAAGCCTACATCTACCAGGACCCCCAGATCCTTCTCCACCATTGATTCCCCCAGTTGTGCTACCACTAGTATTATGCAGGATGCATGCATATTCTTAGCCCCCAAGTGCATAACTTTATATTCATCAACATTAACCACTTCCCGACCAAATACTTTATCTTTACTGCTACAGTCCTGGCCGGCTGTGCAGAATCACGTATATACTGTACACGTGATTCTGCTCTTCTGGGTAGGGGGCACAGTGGCACACCGCTTGTGCTGTGATTAGTCACAGCACAAGCCGATCAGCCAGTGCCGGCCCAAGGATGACCACTGGCACCCGCTGATCGGCAAGGAGAAGGAAGCACCACATAGTAAACACAAAAACACAGGTTAGGCACACATTTAACCCTTTTATCTCCCTAGATGATAAACCCCTTCCCAGCCAGTGTCATTAGTACAGTGACAGTGTATATTTTTAGCACTGATCACTGTATTAGTGTCACTGGTTCCTACAAAGTGTTAAAAGTGTCAGTTAGTGTCAAATTGCCCGCCGCAATATTTCAGTCCAGCTATAAGTCGCTGGTCACTGCCATTACTAGTATAAAAAAATAATAATTATTTCAATATATATATATATATATATATATATATATATATATATATATATATATATATATATATAGATATATATATATATCATAGTTTGTAGACACTATAACTTTTGCGCAAACCAATCAATTTACGCTTATTGGGATTTTTCTTTTAGCAAAAATATGTAGCAGAACACATATTGGCCTAAATTTATGAAGAAATTTGATTTTTTTAATTTTTTAATTTGATATGTTTTATATTATTATAGCAGAAAGTATAAAATATTGTTTTTTTCAAAGTTGTCTTTTTTTAAATATTAAAAAGTAAGGGTACCAACATTGAACCTTGGGGTACACCACTGATAACCTTAGACCATTCAGAGTAAGAATCCTTAACCTCTACTCTCTGAAATCGGTCTTTTAGCCAGTTTTCTATCCATTTACAAACTGATTTTTCCAGGCCTGTAGACTTTATCTTATACATTAGCTGTGTGTGGGGAACTGTGTCAAACGCTTTTGCAAAATCCAAGTATAATACATCCACAGCCACCCCTCTGTCCAAATTTATACTTACCTCTTCATAAAAAGATATCAGATTTGCCTGACAACTTCTGTCTTTCATGAATCCATGCTGTCTGTTGCTTAAAATATTTTTTTCCAGCAAGAACCCATCTATGTGTTTTTTTATTAAACTCTCCAGTATCTTTCTAACTATAGAAGTTAAACTAACAGGTTCATAGTTACTTGGTAAATACTTTATTCTCTTTTTAAAGATAGGTACCACATTGGCCCTATGCCATTCCAGTGGTACTATTCCAGTCATTAACGAGTCCCTAAAAATTAGAAACAAAGGCTTTGAAAAGACAGAGCTCAATTCTTGCCCCAAATTGACAGACTTTTAGAAAAAGGTTAGAGTGATCATGCAAAAGTTTACAGAAGTTGAGATTCCGGAAGATCCGGCTTTTTTTCTTCTACAACTAAATAACTCATCAATGAGGAAATATAGAGAATTGGTAATATGTCATCTTGCAAATGTGGCCAGACTTTGTATACCCCTTAACTGGAAAAAAACAAACATCTCCAACAATAGCAGGTTGGGTTCGGAAAAGAGGAAATAAACAAAATGGAGGATTTAGTAATGACAGCTCAACATAAGAGGGAAAAATATATAGAGACGTGGGGAGCATGGAATCTATTTATGTAGGTATAAAAGAAGGAAAATTGGGGTGGGAAGAGACTGTACTATTGGTAGCTTTATCATGAAGACAAGTTGGCTGTATAGGAATAGAAGTAGGGTACTGCAGAAAAATTGGGATAAGAGATTGTGATTGCTATATATTTGTATTAAAAATGATGTAAGAACCCTACTTTTTCCTACATTGTTAAATTACATGATTACCGTATATACTCGAGTATAAGCCGAGTTTTTCAGCACATTTTTTTGTGCTGAAAACGTCCCCCTCTGCTTATACTCGAGTCAAGGAAAAAAAAAAAGTCCATGGCCGCTCGGACGGGCTTAAGCTTTAAAAATGGCGCCGCCCGTCGCATACATGTCAGCGTGCACGCGCCGCCGCCACTCGGGAGAGGCCGGGAATAGCCGAAATTATACGCGCGTGCGCAATGACGTGTCGGCGCTGGGCGGAGCCATTTTTAAAATGAAGGTGCCTCTGGAACAGGTAAGTGAAACAGCTTCTCTACCTGCCATTATGCAGGGCTGCGGGCACACTACAAGGGATGCAGTGCTGCGGGCATGGTCCACCTGTACCATGCCCACAGCACTGCATCTCCTGTAGTATGCCCACAACCCCGGATCCTCTTGTGCCATGCCAGTACCCTGCATTCTCCTGCACCATGCCAGTACCCTGCATTCTCCTGCACCATGCCAGTCACCCTGCATTCTCCTGTACCATGCCAGTCACCCTGCATTCTCCTGTACCATGCCAGTCACCCTGCATTCTCCTGTACCATGCCCGCCGCCCTGCATTCTCACCCTAGGCTTATACTCGAGTCAATAATTTTTCCCATCTTTTTGTGGTAAAAGTAGGGGCCTCGGCTTATACTCGGGTCGGCTTATACTCGAGTATATACGGTATAATTCATACTTTTGTTGTACAGACTTATCTCAAACCCTTAATAAAAAATGTATAAGGGAAAAAAAAGACAGAGCTCAATTCTTTTAGGATTCATGGGTGGATGCCATTTGGTCCCGGTGCTTTATCCACCCCTATTCTGTCTAAATATTTCTGGAATATCACTTTTGAGCCATTGTGGATCATTTGGGGCTGTGTCAATACCATCCTCATTACGGACACAAGCTCCCCCATGCTCCTTTGGGGCTAAAGAAAGCATTTAATAAATTTGCCTTCAGTTTGTCCCAAGTCACCCACTCTGGATTATTTTGTAATGGGCCTACATGCTCAGACCTAGCCATTTTACTATTAATATATTTGAAGACTTTTTTGGGAATTTTTGCAGCCTTGATTTCCTCTTTATATATTCTGTTATATTCTTTGTAACGTTTAAACGATATTAGTGTTCCTTCATTTTTATATTTTTTTAAAGCTCTTTTCCTGATTTAATTCTAATCCTATGTGGAATACCACAAATGAAAAGTTGCTCTTGTTTAAACCAGTTCTCATTTACAGTCACTTCTCTATGTAAGCAGGCTGCTCTCCAGTTGAAGCTGTGTGATGCTCCTGGATCTGAGACCCACTAACCAACTGATAGTCGGGGAGTATTAGTCCCCTTAGAATCTTGTTATTCCACCGCCTCCTATCCTGTTGTATTCTGCCTTTTATCAGGTTAGAATAAATTGTTAAAAAGCATTCAAGTTTGCATCTACACTTCTTTGTCTACAGAAAAATGTAAAACAAGCTGTCTTAGTAAGGTGTTCCAAACTAAGGTGTTACAAGCTAAGGCCCCTCTAGGTGTAGGCACTAATCACATATACATTTTGAGTAAACCTTAAACACCCACTTAGCAGAGACTGTTACTCAGGTGCTGCTACAGTGTTGAGTGTTATTGCTACAAGGTGAGATCATTCGTACATGACCACTCCACCTTCTTCTCCAATAGGGTTACATTAACATATGACTCAAAGTGCAGTGGTAATGATATATCAGTAGTACACCAGACTAGTACATGAGTCTCTAAAAGTCTGCAAAGGGGAGGTACACCAAGAAATCCCACCGATGAAGCCATGCCAGTCAAATCATAGGTTAACTTAACATTTTTTGGATTGCTGAATGCCTTCAGGTTTTCTTTAGATCTGTGCTTTGCAGTACCGTACAGTGTTTGTACTGCCTTATTTAATAAGCCTGATAGAGAACAGTACTGATGTTATAAATTCCTTTTCAAAATTCTCTCCTTAATTTACTTTCAGGCTTCATCAGTTTAATTATTCTCACAATAGTTTCTTCTTTGAAATAATGGGGTCAGTGCCTATAATTACTGCAGATGAGAGCCAAGCCAAAACACCATTATGTGAAGATGAATCCAAACTAGCAGCGATTAGCAGAATCAGCCCAAATTCCAAAACCGTTTGACGTGAATGCTGCTGAAGAGTGCTTGGAGGCACTGTACTAGATCATGCTGTGAATAACATGAACATTTATGGTCTGTAGTCTTTTTAAAGTAGGTCTAACCCCCTTAACTAAAATCTAATTTAATGTGTTAATGTAATTTCATGAGTTGTTTTCAGTCTTTTTATATGTGCAAGTTCGTTTAAAAGAATACCTGGCGTAGTCAGCTAGGTTGAGAAAGGTTCTGTTTTGGTTTGACCACTGTATCCCAATTGTCCACTTGTGATGTCACCCTGTTACATTAGCCCCTGGTTGAGTCCTCAAGAGGCTGTGCCAATACACAATGCTCAAGTATGGCCCACTATTATAAGGATGCCTGTACTAGTGCCATCTTAAGAGCATTAAAGGGCCCTGGGCAATGCAGTGCACTGGGGCCCCGTCTACACAATCACCCACGAGAATAAAAATGCAAATTATCAATTAAGCGATATTTACAGCTTCCAAGTTCGACGGCTGGGTCCGGTGAACACACACACGGACGGGAGTCAGACTTAACTATCCGGTGTGTGCCTGTTCCCGTGGAGGCCAACAGACATTCCTGCAGCTGTGGGCTCCTCCTCCACAGCCCAAGTGGCCTGACAGCAGCGCAGGGCTAACAGGCGCTTGCTACCTGCTAAGTTTGATGGCAGGATGCACACGGAATCGGATTTCAAGGAAGGTAGAGCCCCCCGGGCAACTGCCCAGTGTGCCCATTCAGTAAGATGGCCCTGGCCTGTACAGAGCAAGGATGTGAAGCCAACACTGCGGTGAGTACATGTAAAGGCTGAAAGGGAATGAGAATATCAACAGTGTTGAGATGTAAAAAAAAAATGAAAGTTGAAAGCAGTATTTTATGAAAAAAGACCCAGTTGCGTTTGATACACAGTGTTTTATCCAACTTAATGTTTTCCAGTTAGGTTTTAGATTTACCTTAATGTACCTAGATACTTGTCATTGTGCTTAGTATAATGTAAATACTCTTACCAATGTGTGTTTTAAAAACCTTCATGCCATATCTAGTTTACTCATGTACAGTACATGCACAAGTCAACATTTGATTGGTAAATATAGACACCGTGCTTTCTTCTTGCTAGTACAGCACAATATGTGTGTTCTCAGGCTGACTATATATATATTATATATATATAAAATCACTATATTACCAAAAGTATTGGGACACCGGCCTTTACACGCACATGAACTCTTCTGGGAAGGTTGCCCGCAAAGTTTAGGAGTGCATCTATAAGAATGTTTGACCATTCTTCCAGAAGCAAGTTTGTGAGGTTAGGCACTGATGTTAGACGTGAAGGCCAGAAGCAAATTTGTGAGGTTAGGCACTGATGTTAGACGTGAAGGCCTGGCTCGCAGTCTCCACTCTAATTCATCTCAAAGGTGTTCTATCAGGTTGAAGTCAGGACTCTGTGCAGGCCAGTCAAGTTTCTATACCCCAAACTCGCTCATTCATGTCTTTATAGACCCAGCTTTGTGCGCTGGTCCAAATCATTTGGTGGAGGGGGGGGGGGGGTTATGGGGTGGGGTTGTTTTTTAGGGGTTGGGCTTGGCCCCTTAGTTCCAGTGAAGGGAACTCCTAAGGCATCAGCATACCAATACATTTCGTGGAAACAGCTTGGGAGTGGCCCCTTCCTGTTCCAACATGACTGCGCACCAGTGCACAAAGCAAGGTCCATAAAGACATGGATGAGCACGTTTGGGGTGGAGGAATTTGACCAGCCTGCACAGAGTCCTGGCCTCAAACTGATAGAACACTTTTGGGATGAATAAGAGTGGAGACTGCAAGCCAGGCCTTTTCGTCCAAAATCAGTACCTGACCTCACAAATACACTTCTGGAAGAATGGTCAAACATTCCCATAGACACACTCATAAACCTTGTGGACAGCCTTCCCAGAAGAGTTGAAACTGTTATAGCAAAGGGTGGGCCAACTCAATATTGAACCCTACAAACGACTGGGATGCCATTAAAGTTCACATGCGTGTAAAGGCAGGCGTCCCAATACTTTTGGCAATAGAGTGTATATTTATATAAATATATATATATATATTCATAAAAAAGTTATTTAAATACTTAGTTAATAAATATAAATCATTGCACATTTTCCTCTTTCATTTAAAGTCAGCCAAAAAAAAAAGCACTTTTCATTTCTCCTTTTTATGTGTCTATATGTCTATTCTTAACTGCTCTGCTGAAGTGCACTGTGGCTTTAGTAAAATCTGCACAGTTTGTTTTATCTACAGGCATCCCATACCTGCATAGGTCGTTTTTTGGTAAAGGTGAACCTACGCTTCAAGACAATGTGACCTAATGCACTCGTGCCCAAGGATTCTATTAGCAAACCTGGGTATTGCCACTGGGAGGGCGCAGAAGGGTGTACAGGTATGCAAATAATGACTAACAAAAAAGGTGTGTAGGAATTTCAGTAGGCTTGCAAGCGGTGCAGGACGAGAACAAGGCTGTGGCAAAAGTACAAGGAGACAGCTTGCAGGGCTTAGTTGACACTTTTCCATTTAAGTGAAAGCTTGCTTTAGGATGGATAAAACCAACCAACTAGCTGACTGCAACATATTTGTGTGTGCTTCTGATTAGAATTTGCCCATACAGTCTAATTTACAGTGTATGTGCTGGATTTATACGCCTCAAATACTTTCTACATTCTGTTACATAATGAATATCCCTCTCAAACAAAACCTAAGATGCTGACACATGAATTCTGGGAAAGGAATTGTATTTAATTAGATCTGTCTTGGAACCGTGATGAGCAGTAGAGCTTTATATTCAACATTGGGCTCCTGTCAGTTACTATAAGGTTGCTAGGCAATCGCAAAGAAGCCTCATACATACCCAGTGTTTAATGTAGTTTGATGTGATTGCATACGTAAAGTATAGTTTAATGGCCTTTTCTGGTAATTGCATGCGCCAGATTTCTGAATGTATGCAGATGTATTTGACCAGGTTGAACATAGATAGTGCCCTACTATTTACTGTTGAACTAATTTAAACAGAATAGTTAAAACTAAGAAAATCACTTGAACAGCCTCTACTGTAATAGGAGGCAATGAGAGTGTGCAACAATTTAATTGTGCATTCATGTTTATACAGTGGGGAAAATAATTATTTGATCCCCTGCAGATTTTGTAAGTTTGCCCACTTACAAAGAAATTAAGGATCTATAATTTTTATCATAGGTGTATTTTAAATAAGAGACAGCATATCAACCAAATATCCAAAAAAAAAAAAAACACATGATGCAAATGTTAAATAGCACTAATCCCAAGGGAGCTGCTGAAGACGGGTTCCCCTGGGTTGCCTTTAGCAACAACAGAACATTCAGACATGTTTCCAAGTAATTTTACCTCAAACAAGGACCAGTCCAGTTTCTTTGGTTTTTAGGTTTTATTAGGAACTTGGATAGGAGAAGGGATGAGTGGGATACTCCAACAGAACTAAACTATGCACAATAAGCAGGAACGATCTGATAAATGCTGATTAACGCTGGTTAAATGCTGATTAACGCTATTTGAGCTAGTCACGGCTAGGCTGCTTACTGTACTTCACCTTTGATTGTGAAAGAGTCCTATTAGCTTCCTAAGGTACTCCTTTCCTGAGGTATCTGACTTTAATAGCAGACTGCACTGCTGAGCAACTTCAGGGCCCTTCCTGGTGCCCCCTTTAACTCCTAATCTTCAGGGCTTCATAACTTGGCAACCCCTTTACTACAACACACTGGGCTAGCTGGCTCCTTGATCCCCTTGACATCTCTGGAGTGGTTCCCTCTCCTTGACAGACCCCTGGGCAGGTGCTTAAGTACTCATGATACTGTTTTTCCAGAAGAATCCTGCCCAGCAGCTTCACTTGGTCAGCACACACTGGATCCTCTGCAGCACAGCTCAACCCCTGGTCCCTAGGCCGACTGCTTGGACCACCTTCCTCAGCAACAGGAGGAGAGACAACCGTCACCCTCCTCCTGGGACCTGGCTTCCAGCCCAAAGACCCCCTGTCACATGCTCCCTCCAGATTTGTTCCCAATCCCAGGATGCATTGCAGCAATGACCACCCACTGGGACAGTCATAAACCTTGGTGTGCTATTGGCTAGGTTTCCTCCACTGCCCAACAAGGTCCCTCATTGAATACAGTGGGGAGACTTCCCAGACTCAACAAAACACACCTGGAAACATGTGACAGGTTAACTGACAGATCAGACCCTCCTTATAATTAGAACAGGGTCACAAATATATTTTACTTAGCACCTACTTAGGAGGGTGCTACAGTTATAAATTAAGTTGCAGTTCAGTGAGTGAAATAAATATTTGATCCTCAAGCAAAACATGACTTAGTACTTGGTGGAAAAACCCTTCTTGGCAAGGTAAGACATTTCTTGTAGTTAGTGACCAGGTTTGCACACATCTCAGGAGGGATTTTGGTCCACTCTTCTTCACAGATCTTCTCTAAATCCTTAAGGTTTCTTGGCTGTCTCTTGGCAACTCGAAGTTTCAGCTCTTGGCATACTTTTTCTATACAATTAAGGTCTGGAGACTGACTAGGCCACTCCATGACCTTAATGTGCTTCTTCTTGAGCCACTCTTTTCTTGCCTTGGCGGTATTTTTTGGGTCATTGTCATGCTGGAAGACTCATCTACGACCCATCTTCAGTGTTTTGGCTGAGGGAAGAATGTTCTCATCCAAGATTCTACTATACAAGGCCCATCCATTGGTCCCTCAATGTGTCAAAGTCAGCCTGTATCTTTAGCAGAGAAAAAGCCTCAAAGCATCATGTTTCCATCTCTGTGCTTGACTGTAGGGATAGTGTTCTTAGGGTTGTATCAGTTGTGTATATTTTTAACTGATTCATGACAAATGTTCCCATACATGTGTGATAATATCTCGGACCCACAGGTGGTTTGGTGAGCTTTGACGTCATGTGTAAAAATGGCTGCCCCATATCCAATTGACCATGTGGTTTTTTTTTGGGGGGGGGGGGAGAGTGCAACCATGTTTTGCTGACATCACTCACAAAACAACCTGTGAGTGGTCAGCAGAGTCACTAGGATGGGGGAGGGAGGTTCGTTTTTGGAACTGTGGAAGGAAAGCATGCAGCAAAAAGCCTCCTCACTGTCCTGTTCCAGATATATTGAGTGCAAGCTGTTGCCAGAGTCAAGTATTATTTGACCTTTCTTTGGGATATTGGGAATAGGATACAAAGAAAAAAGGATTGGATGGCTGACATGGGTGCACCTGTTGCCAACCAATACCACCACATCCCCAATACACTAATGAAGAAAAAAGAGAAAGGTGTTCAATGGACTGACTGAGCAGCCAAAGAGCCACCGATAAATGTGGGACTTTGAAGGTGGGTGGTTGTGGCAGAGACAGACAAAAGAAAAAATTGGGTTTAAAAATACAATTTTAATTCATTATGCAATATAAAATACAAAAGGCATATCCAATAAATAACAAACATGAACATTGATCCATGATGAATTTGTTACAGTTGATACAGACACTGTGATGTTGCGAACCAAGGAGATGCATGGGGACCCCGGTGACCCCATGCATCTCCTTGGTTCGCAACATCACAGTGTCTGTATCAACTGTAACAAATTCATCATGGATCAATGTTCATGTTTGTTATTTATTGGACATGCCTTTTGTATTTTATATTGCATAATGAATTAAAATTGTATTTTTAAACCCAATTTTTTCTTTTGTCTGTCTCTGCCACAACCACCCACCTTCAAAGTCCCACATTTATCGGTGGCTCTTTGGCTGCTCAGTCAGTCCATTGAACACCTTTCTCTTTTTTCTTCATTGGGAATAGGAATATGTTTTAATCTTGTTAATTTTTATGGAAACTTTCATGTGCAAGGAGCTTTATGTATTTTGAAGTCCAGTAAAGTTTTGTTTTATGCTTTTTATCAAAACTGCTCTTGGTGTGTCTGTTCATTTTAAATATCCACTAGATATTTCAGTGGTTGTCCAGTATACCTTCATTATAAATTTTGTTGTTTCCACATTGGTTACAAGGGTCATAGTCTGCATTTTTCTTCCTCCAAAATGGCGAGTCGAGTTAATGCCAAAGAGCTCAATTTTGGCCTTATCTGAGCACAGCACTCTCTCCCAATCCTTCTCTGAATCATTTAGATGTTCATTGGCATGACTTTACATGTGTCTTCTTGAGGAGGGAGACTCGCTGGGTTTGGAGGAAGAAAAATGCTGACTAAGAACACCATCCCTACAGTCAAGCACGGAGGTGGAAACATTATGCTTTAAGGTTGATTCTGGCTATTTTTGGATGATATTCTGTCTCTGACATGTAAAATACACTTATGATAAAAATTATAGACCCTTCATTTTTTTTAAGTGAGCAAACTTAAAAAATCTTCAAGGGATCAAATAAATATTTTCCCCGCTGTACAATGAGGGCAGTGATAGAGGAAGTCATAGAATGAAATAAAAGAATTTCAAATTGGCCACGATTCAACCTGTAAGACTGTGGACATTTAATGGAGGAATAAAATGATTGTGGGAACAGCTTCAGGGAGTAGGTGGGTTTTGTATCTGAAGCAACTTTATTTTTTATTTTTTTTTAGCCCAGATTTAGGCTTTAAGATATTTAGTCACATCCAATTGTCCTACAACAATTCCAGGCATCGCTTTGTTATACCGTTACATTGGTCCAGCTTGGACTATGGTGTAACCATGTATATGACATACCTGGCCGATTCCGCTGGAAGCTGCAAATGACTGAAGTAGGCATAGCCGTTTCAGTGATCTCTACTGGACTTCAGTGATTTCCGGATTCCAGCAGAATTAGACAAGTATCTCCTATATACAGAGTTACGTTGGTCCCATATAACTGTGGGCCTATGTAACTGTGAATGCCAATGCCTGGAATTCTTCTTTAAACCCATAAATGTATTATATTGAAGCCTATGTACAGACAGTTAAAATAAAGTCCCAAAAATACAGAGAATTAACCAGGCTTAATTTATTGTAAATACTTAATATTGAAAATATTTAAGGCCTTCAAATAGTAGGCGTCCTCCAAAGATTTTGAACATTTATGGGTACTGTAATTGTTTTCACATGCCATTATTCTTTGGCAGTGTCGGGAGATCTGTGTCTGGCAGTGCAAATATTTATTTTATATCTTGTCTTTCATGTTTGGAAGCCAGAAAACAGGAAGACCAATGCGGGCAATGACAAAACTGTCTCATTAACCACTTTACCACCGGAGGATTTTGCTGTCTTACGTCTGGGCCACTTTTTGCGATTCGGCACTGTGCAACTTTAACTGACAATTGCGTGGTCATGCAATGCCGTACCCAAACGAAATTTACGTCCTTTTTTGTTCCCACAAATAGAGCTTTCTTTTGGTGGTATTTGATCACCTGTGTGATTTTTACTTTTTGCGCTATAAACAAAAAAAGAGCGACAATTTTGAAAAAATAACAATATTTTTCACATTTTTTTATATGAAATTCCCCACAAAAAATGTAAAAATCAAAATTTTTTATCATTTTAGGCCAATTTGTTTTCTGCTACATATTTTTGGTAAAAAAAAATCGCAATAAGCGTATTTTGATTGGTTTGCGCGAAAGTTATTGCGTTTACTAACTAAGGGAAAGATTTCTGTCGTTTTTGGTGGTTTTTTTTGAACGAGTAATGGCGGCGATCTGCGCTTTTTTTTGTGGGACTGCGACATTTCGGCGGACAGATCGGACCCTTGACTGACATTTTTGACACTTTTGGGGGTACCAGTGACATTACTACAGTAATCAGAGCTATGAATATGCACTGTTACTGTAAAAATGACCCGGGCAGGGAAGGGGTTAATTTTATTGGAGAGGGAGGGGTTATTGTATGCCTGGTGCATACTGACATGTGTGGGGGGAGGTGACTGAGTGACACAGGGACAGATCGCAGGTTCAGCTATGCTGAACCCTGCAATCTGCCACTGTCTGTCACTTAGGAGATCCGCCCGCTTTGTTTACACAAGTGGGCGGATCTCCACACTCGATTCCCCGACGATCGGGGAAGAGCAGCGGCGATCGCCGCTGCTCCTCCCCTGGCCCGACTCCCGCTGTGACTGAATACAGCGGGAGCGAGGCTCCGGCGGCGCGCGCGCATCGCCGAGAAAGGGGAATGTATGGCGACGTAGGTCTACTTTGCCGCAGTAGAGCTCTAGTGAGCAGTGCGGAAGTGGTTAAAGAGTTTTAACGGTGGACATATATGAGAAAGAGATTAGTTTGAAGTAAACTAACAAATATATGCTAATCTAAGAAAAATTGTGGCATATTTATAATGTATTTAGCATGCATCTGCACTACATTCCCTGGAAACATTTCTCCTGTTAATAAACTGTGATTAACAAATTACAAAGTTACCTTAGAAAAATTTCTAATTAGATTTTTAATTAGACTTTTACATCTAAACAGTCTTGCTCTCCTTTACTTTTTTGTTTTAATAATGGGAATATATATTGGTTTCGTATCTATTTAACTATATTATAAGGTTTAGTACTAAATTAAAACATTTTAGGCAGGTTAATAAAAAAATCCTAAATATTACATATGTATTATCGTTAACACGTTTCAGCTGCTTTGGTGTTAATGAAATTAACAACAGGTACACTGGATGGGCAACAATGAGGCAATCTGCAAAACAGGAATGGTTTTACAGGTGGAGGCCACAGACATTTTCTTTCCTACTCAGCTTTTCTGACTGTTTTTCACTAGTTTTGCATTTTGCTAGGGTCAGTGTCACTACTGGTAACATGAGGCGATACCTGGACCCTATAGAGGTTGCACAAGCAGTCCAGCTCCTCCAGGATGGCACATAAATACCTGCCATAGCCAGAAGATTTGCTCCCAGCACAGTCTCAAGAGCATAGAGGAGATTCCAGGAGACAGACAGTTACTCTAGGAGAGCTGGACAGGGCCATAGAAAGTCCTTAATTCATCAGTAGGACCGGTATCTGCTCCTTTGTGCAAGGAGGAACAGGGTGAGCACTGCCAGAGCCCTAAAAAGGACCTCCAGCAGGCCACTAGTGTGAATGTCTCTGACCAAACAACCAGAAAGGACTTCATGAGGGTGGCCTAAGGGCCTAATGTCCTCCAGTGGGCCCTGTGCTCACTGCCTGGCACCGTAAAGCTCGATTGGCATGTGCCATTAAACACCAGAATTGGCAGGTCCGCCACTGGCACCCTGTGCTTTTCACAGATGATAGCAGGTTCACCCTGAGCACATGTGACAGACATGAAAGGGTCTGGAGAAGCTATGGAGAACATTATGCTGCCTGTAACATCGTTTAGCATGACTAGTTTGGTGGTGGGTCAGTGATGGTCTGGGGAGGCATATCCATTGAGGGACGCACAGACCTCTACAGGCTAGACAATGGCATCCTGACTGATTAGGTATTGGGATGAAATCCTTGGACCCATTGTCAGACCTTACACTGGTGCAGTGGGTTCTAGGTTCCTCCTGGTGCACGACAATGCCGACCTCATGTGGCAAGAGTATGCAGCCAATGCCTGGAGGATGAAGAAATGTATACGATTGAATGGCTCGTGAGCTCGCCTGACCAAAATCCAATAGAACACCTCTGGGACATTATGTTTTGGTCTAGCCGATGCCGCCAGTTGCACCTCAGTCTGCTCAGGAGCTCAGTGATGCCCTGGTTCAGATCTGGGAGGAAATACCCCAGGACACCATCCGTTGTCGCATTAGGAGCATGCCCCGACATTGTCAGGTATGCATACAAGCACCTGGGGCCATACAAACTACTGAGTACCATTTTGAGTTGCTGCCCTGAAATTTCAGCAAAATGGAATAGCCTGCTGCATCATTTTTTACCTCTGATTTTCGGGGGGGTTTTTGAATTTAGCCCTCTGTAGGTTGATCATTTTCATCAAACGATGTGGCATCCTTTTGTTCCTAACACATTACCCAGTTCATATCAGTATAGATATCCAGCATGATATTTTTCCCCATTGAGATCTGATGTGTTTTCAAAGTGTTCCTTTAATTTTTTTTGAGCAGTGTGTATACAACAAATAATATACAGTATATTCCCATATACACATACATAGTTCATTTAATCAGTTCAGTCATGTTTTTGTCATCCGTTTTCTTCAGTCAACATTAGTTTCACTAGTTTTCAAATTGTCATTCATTTTTTATCCATTGTCTTCTGTTTTTCATCCGTGTTTTTTTTACAAAAATGGATGTTGATGAAAGCAGATGAAAACAGTTGTAAATGGATGATTATACATTTACATCCGTTTTTCCATAGGAATGCATTGCTGTCCATTTTTCATATGTGTGGAAGCGGCCTAACAAATAAGTACTGGAGAGCAAAAATGTTTCAATATATAATTTTCATCAAAAGTCTCATCAAAAACGACTTTAAGGTAACTTGAAGCAGAGTTTCAACCGTTTCGGGGTTATTTAAAAGTCAGCAGCTACAAAAAGTAATAGTGATCAGGATGAGGTATTTGGACGATCTTGCCTTCAGGATTTTAGATACTAATGGCCCAGGCTTGACATTTTCCATCTGGGCAGTGGACCTCCACTCAGTCAATGTAAATGGATCGTCCCAGATTCCAATTGGCCTTGATTGATAGGAAGGTATCCCATAATTGAGGCTTGGACTGGTTCCTATGTGGCTTTGGGACATACATGAAGTCCCAAACAGCTTCTTCACACCAGGCCCCCCTCTTGCGCTCAATCTCCTCCATTATCTCCCAGGGAGCGTATGGATAATCAGATCCAAACTCCATGGCCACCTTCCTCTGGACAAGGCATTGAAAATGTGAGAACCTGGGGAGTTTTTGCCTGTCTCCTCTCCCAGGCGGGGTGTAAAGGGTCTCCACTTTCTGGATTTAATTGGAGCAGGCATCATTCTGTGCCTAAGCCCGGGCATAGGTGCGAGATGGTGATAGATCTGGGACCCTAGTGGCAAAGGCCTCACAGAACCCCAAGTTCCTTGCACACTGCATTCGAACAACTGGGGCCTCTGTCTCTTCACTGAGTGAACTGGAACTGGCAGGGCTTTTTCTTCCTTCAGTTCCCCAGTCCCACTCAGCCTTTACTTCTGATCCCCAGTCATCGATTCCCTCTTCCAGGGACCCGTAGCGATAATGGAAACTGGGTGACCCCACATCAATGGCTCCTACCTCCCCTTCACTGGATGAACTAGAGGACTTCCATCTCTGGGTCCATTGACTCCCCTTGGCCTCTTTAAGAGCTGGACTGCTTGCTGCTGTAACTGCTACCAATGCATCTTGCTCAGCTCTGACAACTTGTGTGCATTGCACCACTGAGATGTGGGTCTCCCTGGTTTGGCAGATGGTTGTTCAGGTTTGCATCACTGGTCCCGGCCCCAGCGGTACTCTCTGCACTCCCTGTCCTCTTCCAAAAGAGATAGCCACTAAAGGTGTCAGTGGTTCTGAAGTGATTCCTTCTTCCCAGTTTACATACAATCTTCTGGGCTGGCAATCCCTCCTCTCTAGCTTCAGCAGCATGTCACCTCAGTGCCCACTTTGACCCCACGCTCGCAGCCGCATGGACACATTCAGGCATCTGCTACATACCAGTCCAAGATGCTCCGTGTCCCCTCCACTGTTCAAGGCCAGACTTCCCTTGGACATTATTCGGACCCCTGTGTCCAACAGGGTCAGATTCTGCGATTCAGTTCATTCTGCAAGTTCTCTGCCAACATGTGGGAAAGCCCCTGCGCTCTGGCTCACTCCGGCATCTGCCATCTTGCTCCTCCACACACGTGTCTCCTCCTCAGCTACACCCGATGGCGGAAGTGACGTCTCAGTTCCCTTCCCCCGCTGGGGTTGGCGGCCCACGGACGGCGACTCTGCCCAAGGCCCCAGTCTAGCTTACTTTCTGGCGGTGCCACCTCCTGCAAGGCAGATCTCTTTGGCGCACTCTCTCCCATGCCTTGCACTAACCCCTCCGCTGCTGCCATAACGCTGCCCAGCCTGCACAAATGGTACTGCAATGCAGATTGCGTTCCCTGCCACAGATACACATACTTAACTTCTGTCTGTACTTGAGCTTCAGTTGCACTTCTCCATTCACAAGCCAACCAAACGCCCTCACTGCTGTTAGAAATTGTCCCGCTGTTACCGGCTGCATGGCAGACATTTTCTTCCACAGCACATGTACAGAGACAACCCCGATCCCCGCATCCCGGGTCACTGCTTTTCTTAAGTTTTCCATAACTTGAAAGCACACTTGCACAGGTTACTGTAAAGCATGGGTGTCCAACCTTTTGGCTTCTCTTGGCCACATTAAGTGTAGAGAAATTTTCTCGGGCCGCATATAAAATATATACTATAGTTAAGGTATATAAGTAATAAAATGCCGCCGCACCCTTCCCCCCATAGTAATTTAGCACACCTAGAGGATGATCAAATGAAATGGAATCAGTATAAAGAGATTTACTTCTTCTGAGAGATATTAAAGGAACACTCTAACCACCATGACCACTTCAGTGATTTGAAGTGGTCATGGTGGTAGGAGCCAGAAACACTGCACATGCTCGCCTCCCCCCCCCTCCCCTCCGAGGCAGCCTCTGCCTACCGTTAGTTGGAAGCCACTGTGGCCATGCCCCCAACCCAACTTCCTTCCTCCCTAGCAAAAAAAAAAAATTGTCAGGGGGCAGTGGGCCGCATTGCCTGGGGTTCCGGGCAGCATGTGGTCCCCCGGTCCGCAGGTTGGACATGCCTGCTTTAAAGCATACACAATTTTCTCCTACAATGCAACACATCCTTTCTCCATTGAAACTCCAGCACTTTACTTTAGAAGACATAGTGTTTCCTAGGAAAATGTCTGGCCGTTGCCAATAGCAACTACTGCAGTGACCATGACTTGGAAGCACACTTGCACTGATCACTGTAGAGCAGATATTCCTTTCTCCACTGACACGCCAGCACTTTACTTGAGAAGACATAGCATTACTGCCTGTAGCAACCACTGCTGTAACTCCCGGACGACACCCAGAAATGTAGCACTGTCCCTGTAGGGCTTGCTGTATGATGACTTGTTGGACCTGCTCTGATTATCAGCAGTCACTTAGGGTACAATTCACACATTCGACCTTACTCCCAATGGCTCGTTACTCGATAAACAGTCCAGGAGTGTTGCTTCTTAGTATTTATTGTGGAATTTGGATTGGATAAGGGAATAGTGGGATACTCCAACTGGAACTATATACAATTGATAAGGAAAACTCTCACTTGGCCTCACCAGGTTGCTTGTGGATGCAGTCACACTGCTTGACCATATTGCCACGTGTATGGAAAGGGTTAAGTCTCCTTGCTCTTTCTCCAGCAATTGACTTGGTGAACTACATTATCTTCAGGATACTCTCTAGCATTCCCTTTACTGACACCCATTCACTGACTCTTCTAGCTGCAGGGATGATCAGGCCCCTTGACACAGGTCTGTACTCACTGTATACAGAATGAGATCCTTCCAGTGTCTCCCTTCCAGTCAGCTTTACAGGACCTCTGGGTTCAGTTCCTCTCTAGCTCTTTAGGCCCTCAGGTCGACTACCTGAGGCCGCATGACAACTTCTACAGAGAAAGAGGCAGCCACCCCCTCCCTCCGGGACTCCCCTCTCCAGCTGAAAGACCCCAAGCACATGTGCTCCTGGCATTTATAAAGTATCCCAGCATGCACCGATGCAATTTCCTCTGCCAATCACCAGGGCTGTACTAAATGCCTGTGCACGCACTTGTCAGGTTTCCTCCCACTGTCCAATAGGCCTTCCATTTGGACCAGTGTGAAACACTTCAAACAAACTGAGTTGCACCTGAGCACATTGGGAAGACCTCACTACCAGAACCTGCTCTCTGGTAAGCAGAGAATAATATAGATTTATCTGACAATCCTTCTGGAAAGTAGAAAGGATCCAAAACTCTACTCTCTCTCTCTCTCTCTCTCTCTAGCACCTACCCAGGAGGGTGCTACACTTTGTACCAGCAAAATTTAGTTTATACAATAATTAAAATTAGCACGTTTTGTTATTCCTCCTCCCTGATCTGTGGTCACGTGACTGCCTGCTGCTATCCTTCTATAATCTATGAACTACAGAGGGAGGGGCTGAGATCCCCCTCTGTGACCGCACATCGGTAAGGTGGAATAAGGTATTTAGCAAGAGAATTTTAAAAAAAAAAAGACATTGTGCAGTAAATTTTGTCATAGCAGGGGGGCTTGCAGTTATTGTGAGAAGTAACTTTACTGCCACTCAAAACAGCTGTCGGAGGGGAGAGGAGGGGTGGCTTACACACAAGACCTGAAAGGCAGGAAGGGAGGGGAGAGCAGTAAGATGATGGAGTTACATAACCTGACCACGGTAATCATGGATCAGCAGCCATAATCACCCTGGTCAGCACACACTGGGGGACACAGGAACAAGCAGAATCAACCAGGTTTTTTTTACAGCATAGAAAAAGAAAAATGACACTGCACAAACACCATGCCATTTGACATGCTTAAAGGGAACAGGATTTTTTTTTTTTTTTAAGGTTACAACCTCTTTAGATGATAAAACCATTTATTCTAATTTACAAGCACATTTTGTAGTTTTTTGCTGTCATCAGTGAAAGGTATGAAAACCACAGCTTTGAAAAACTAAGGCTTTTAGAACCTCTGATCCTGGGTACATTTTTTGCTAAGGCCATTACTTCTCTGCCTTCAGACTAAATCCAGCCCACCTGCCTTTTTACCATCCAGTGGGAGCTCGTCAGTGGTCAACAAGGCACTATGATCAGACTATAGGTAGACAGGGTGTAGCCAGAGATGTCTAACCCTTATTTCATTTTGTACCAGTGCCAAAAGAGCAGAATGTTCGTCTCTTTATGTTTTATTTTAATGAATCAAGCATTGAGCTTTAGTGCACTGGGAGGAACAGGTGCAGCATCCAGCCTGCATGAAGCCTGCAAAGTTTATGGCAGGCTGTATCTGGACGTTGTCAAATGCTGGTACCAACATTTAGGGCCTTTTTCATACAGGGACAATGCTTCTATCCTATACGATGTTATTATTTATTTATTTTTTTTGCAGAACTACAAACCTTAGCTGTCTTCAGTTTTCAGGTTTTAGCCGAGGAGACACTTTGGGATTTTTTGAAGCCTAAGGAAGACTGTATACGTTTTGAAGTGTTTAGAGGGACTTGGCTGTAGTGGAAGTTGTGAGAGCAACCAAGCTATACTGCTAACACAGCTAAATAAACTAAATAAAGCAAAGGGAATCTGTGACTGGCGATCCTAATAATGACTCATGTGCGTCTAATATCTTAGCTCTTATAAACTGCAGACTTCACTGTCTCATTTTCCCTAATAGCCTCCATTTATTGAAGTCTTGAATGGCAAGACTTGCAATGTAGGGAGGTGGGTTTAGGGTGCAGAATACCACAGCACCCACAAATCTTGGAGGGCAGTTCCCTGAATATCCTGTCCCAGCAGTATTAGGCCCTGTAGTAGCAGCCTCAAAAATAATGCTGATAGAACGGGGGAAACCCATGTCTCAGCTTCAAGAAATACTTTAACACTTGGAGCTACAGGTAAAAGGTCCCACCTCTCCAGCTAAGCTTCCACAGGCAAGTTTCCTTCAGGCCCTCAGCTTCCCTGGAACAAAGACACATACCCCCTCCCAGGGGGGAAGACCCAGGGGAGAAAGAGACTAATCAGATCCTCCCAAACATTTATCTTCTCTCCAGTCACACCTTCTGGGATTAGCTACGGTCAGATAACTATATATAACCTCATTGATTGGTTCTCCCACCCTATTTCTGGAATATTCTTCCAGCAGCAGACAGAAGTATTCAGCCATCAGTTTTAGGGGAAAACCTGAGCAGACCCGAACAATGATATGCAGCTCAGCTAGCTACAGCAGAGCTGTATACTACATTTAGTCAGCCCAGGGCAGGGGAGCTACACACATTAGCAATCAGACTGGAAAAGGGAGGGTCAATACCAGGAGTCAATCAAGTGTGCTACATGCACATATGCAGACAAGGAGCATGTGTACTGTAGGATAGAGTAGAAGGATTGCTTTCTCTGCTGCTTCTTCGCTGTCCAGCCACAGGCTGGATGCAACCAAGCGGCATTGCTTAACTGTAGTAAAGAAAACTTTGGTCACCAATTTGGCTGTGTTGCCTAGCAGGGCTGTGAAAATTTCATGATTGAATGCAGACATATGAAAACCCTTTGGTATGGGAAAAAGCACCAATATGTGTGTTTCAACTGTGTATTTAGCTGTTAGCCTGGAGTTTAGCTTTACAGTGCAGAAAGTTGTGTCAGAACAGATTTGGCTATATCTTACCACATCACATAAGCTTTAATCTAACAAATGAGTTGTAGTAATGAGCAGCAGATTGTCTAACTCTTTCCGTGCTGGGCTGTCTGATCTGTACATTTCAGGTTGTCTGATCTGCACTTCTTGGACTGTCTTATTTTCCCATCTAGGACTGTCTGATCTTCACCTCTAGTACAATGCAAGAGCCTCAGAGAACATAATCCAATTTGATGAATTGCCAGTGGATAAAAGTCGCTCTTGCTGTGATGTGAAAAGGTGCTGATGGCAGCCACACTGTGAATCCATATTACTTTGACGCCCACGCTGGGTGCTGACAATGGCTCTTTCACAGCTCAGAGTGGCTGCATTTACTAAAAATTGCACCATTATACACAGGCTCAACAGTTTTCCATTGATGAGTATGCAATTTATACTTTTATTCCTTAAAGTTTAAGGCTGCTTACCAAGGTCTTACCAAGGCAGTACAAGAAGCAATGACACTCTACATCCCACAGCAACCAATCAGATATTACTTTAAACAGGTTAATTTCAGGAAGATTAATTTTTTTTTTAGAAATATTTTTATTGATTTATTAAGTACAAAGCATCACCCAAGCAGGGATAACCTAGGCAGCCGCCAGTGCACTGTGCGGCCACCAACAACTAACAGTACAAAACATAAAACAAAAAACTCCAGAAGTGTGTGTGAGAGGCTCAACCCAGTATATACGTACAATGTGTGCAAAGTAACAAACCCATCAGGCTGAAGCCATCATGCATACCCTTCCACTGATATTGAATGACATAGGTAGAGGGAACAGAAAAGTCTTACGCCCTTAAGAAGGTACATCAGACATGCATGATGTAGAGTCCTCCTTTAGCCATTTATCCCAGACTTTGCCAAACTTCCATGGACATCACCTGTTAAAATAGGTATCCTTGTAAAAAGGTATGGCAGAGTTGACCAAGTTCATCCATGCTGAAACTGTGGGAGAAGTAGGTTTTTTTTCCAGGCTAGGGTTATGGATTTTCTAGCGTAAAATAAGAGAAGTCACAGCAACGTATGTTCAGCCACTGTGGGGGCCAACTCCTTAACCAAGCCCAGTAGACAGACTCACTGGGAGGGGGTGAGGTCTCTTCCTGAGACTCTGTGAATGACTCAGACCACTCCCTCCCAGTATTGATTGATTGCTGGACAGGACCTGAAAATATGGGTGAAGTCACCTCTAGGGTGAGAGCACCTCCAACAATCAGGTGGTACACTTGGAACCATTTTATGCACTCTATATGGTATACAATTTTAAATTGGATAAGCCGGTATCTAAGGGAAACTAGTTGTTTAAATGGAAAATAACAAATGTCTGACCAGTTGTCCCCATCAAGATTCAGAATATCCAACAACCATTTATTCCATAGCACTGACAGCTCTCTGAGATTAACTAAACATAAGTGATTATATAGGACCGACATAGGTTTGGATGCACAGTCCAACCGCACCATCTCCTCAAGTAAAGACACAGAAAGGTACACTGTAGAGGCAGGTAACTGCTAAAGGCATGGAATAGTTGCTGACTGATATCTAAAATATTAAGAGTGGGGCATTATATTTCAAACAAATAATAGGGAATGGAAGCAGTTTTCCTGGTCTACAACATGCCACAAGGCTTTGATTTAGTATTTGGTCCAGGCATGGGGATCAGGGAGAGAATATAAATGAGGCAGGGTGGGATTAATCCATACAGGGATATTCGGGGAGTATTTCTTGGAATCGCTTTAGGAGCTGTAACCATAGATGGCGTTAGATGGTAAGGGGCTGTGTCACCACAGTACAATTATAGTTGTAGTGCACTGATGCCTCCAGGACTGTTGCAGTATTAGATGTATCAGAACATAGCCAGCAGAAGGCTGTCACTAGCTGCAATGCATAGCAAGGCCCCCTTGAGAAGTGGGTCCCATTAAGTAGAAAGTTTAAAGGTAGATTAATTTAAGACAAACTCTGACTGGCTTCTGTGGTTGACTGCATTCCGTTGCTTTTATTTCCAAGTGGGACATCTTTAATCGTATAAACATATTATACCACGAAGCTAACGTTAGATGGGTAAGACCATTTATGCATGGGGGGATTTACTAAAACTAGAGCAGACAGTATCTGGAGAGGTAACCAATCAACTTCTAACTTCAGCTTGTTCAGTTAAGCTTTGAAAATGAAAGCTAGAAGCTGATTGGTCGCCATGCACAGCTACTCTAGAGTCTGATCCCTCCATTTTTAGCAAGACATTGACACTCACACTCACTCACCTACTAAGGATAAGTACACTACACCCCACACCTGCAGTAACTGGCCGCATTTGCCTGTTTGTTTTGCTGCATTGGCATGTAGTTATAGGCTAGCATACTGACACAAGCTATGTATGGCTATTGGGAATATGATGCCATTGCTAAAGACTACACCCAAGGGGATGATGGTTTTATGGATAAGTTTAAGGTAAAACAGAATATATTTTAACATAGCATACTTACAGCATGGGATTTAATATTACAAATACACACAAAATGGTTTTATTTAACATTCAAGAACAATTTATTTTCATTCTGAAAATTTGAAAATTGATTTTTTTTTTTTTATTTAGCAAAAGGGTTAACAATCACATAATGCAGTTCAGACACTGCAAATAAAGTAAACATTGGTTAACTTGAAAATGGATTTAAAGCGTAAAGGATTATACAGGTAAACAACTATGAATGGATAATCCAACTAGGTTTAGGATTTTGGTATAATTGTTTTTTTTTTAGTTTTCTTGGATGTGATTTTTGGATGTGATTTTTCAACCCACTAGCTGCTGGAAGTGTTTGTTTTAGCTCTAAAGTTCTTTGTGCTCTTTCGGTGAGTTTTTATCTTTCATTGTACAGGGAACAGGTTTGTGTTATACATTTCAGTAGACACAGGCCTCTGACACATCTGCTAGTTTTGGATACTGAAGATTGCGTTGGCACCTCTTGAAGAAGATGAGATGCAGTGGAGGCTGTATTGGTAAGCATCATCTAGAATGCTGGAAATGGAAGTTTCATGATAGAATGTTGAAACGTGATGTTACAACAATACGTGGTCATAACATTTTTTTATTACTCCGAACTGTCATTTCCTATCAAGACACCAGTCAAACGCCACTGTACACACAACGATCCATCCATTCACACAGTACAATAGTCCACCTCAACTGTGTGAATTATCTATTTTCTATTATCTATATTTTCTACACTCAGCTGGGATTCAGAAAGCACTCTGTATTAGGTATGTGGTAGGTAAGTATCTCCTCAGGGAAAATAATACTTGGAGCTCAACCATCCTAAAAAATTTACCTTGAATTTGATTTCAGTTGGAAGTTTTAGTAGATCAATGTTTCTCAATAGGGATGACCAGGCTTCCTAGCCAGTAAAACAGCTTTTCCAGAAATTCCAATGTAATTTACTTAATATTTTCAACTTAATGATCTCTGTAGAATCTTTTAATGCCCAGAGGGAAGGACAGTTCTTTTCACCATGGCTTTACATGAACAGCCAGATTTCGTCAGGCCCGTTATTTGATGTACACGGTTCTTCCTCTACAAATTTTCCATCAGTTGTCAGCGGTCTTCATGATGCAAAGAGCAGGGCTACATCATAACACTGTTAGTGCAAGGACACCGTGGCGTGGGTCCACGACACCCTACACTAATTGTATGACCACATTCTTCAAGGTTGAATGGCATCTGGTGGCAGAAACAAATTACTGTGGGGGACAGTGCTGAAAAAGTGGCAAGCATTGCAGGTAGAGGTGCTTTTTAAATTTGTTTTCATTTTCTGGGGTACCATAAAAATACCTGTGAAATCCAGATTTGAAGTGAATCTGCTACTTTGCCCTGCATGAACAAAGCCCAAGCTAAGGTTAAGGCTGAATTATCATTTCTAATTTTAGAGTGGAGAGGCCGCTGTACGTTAAAAAGTCTTGTCTTGTAGAAGTGTAAAGGTAGCTTCAAGCTCATGACTAAACTAAAAGCACAAGGCTTAAAGTGGTTGTAAAGTCACTGTGCCTAATTCCTGGAATCCCCTTTGTTATAGGAAGCTATCTTGCACAGTGCCTTTGTTTTTTTTTTTTTTTTTTTTTTTTAAATTATGCAGCTTAAAACCTTATTTTAGAGCGCCGCTGTGCGGTCACATGTCCTTCTGCTGCTCTCCTTCCCCGATCTGAGGACTACAATGGGAGGGGCTGAGATTTCCTGCTAAAGTAAGTCGGGAGGAGAGCGGCGGGAAGTCATGTGACCACACAGGACAATGGGCAAAATAAGCAGTAGTAGTTACCTTATTTCTCTCTCTTCTGGCAGCCGTCTCTCTCCTCCACCCTCTTACTCACCAAGGATGAGGTCAGAAAACCTGCATCTTGTGGAGCAGAGAAGGAAAGCTTCAGCTTCAGAAGATCATTCTTGTAGCTAGGAGGAAGCCTGCAGGAGCAAGGAATAAGGTAAGTATTGCTGCTTATTCTTTTATCCCTAGACTAAATGAGCATTTAACCATTGCAATGCAGAGGAAGGGTACATTTTTTACTGCAGACCGGAGTAGGGCTTTAAATCAATAAGTCTTTTCTGGGGAGGTTGGGGAATCCTCAGACAGCTGAAGTGGAACTGGCATTTCTGTTCTGCTCTACATCAGGCACATTGTAGCCTAGGAGGGTATATGAGCTTTGAAGCTGAAATGATAAATGACTCTTAGAAGACAGAACACAATAACTTATCTAGAGCAAATAATTACAACTTTATTTTTTTTTTACACCGGTTACATAAATTAACAAAGGTAAGTTAACCCCACCTGCATGTAATAAAATATTAGAAACTCTTTTAGATTCAGTTATATGTTACGCATTCATACAGCACCAATAATTTCTCTGCTGAATACACCTCCAAAGGGCCCTACAGTCCAAAGGCTCATACTGTACACACAGTAAGAAAATCTGAAGTAAAATTTTGCCCGAAAAACGATCTGCTGATTTTCTGATCGTTAGTGTAGTGCTTTCAACAGCCGATTCCGACTTTTCGGACAACAAAAGCTGAAGGTGCAGGCTATTAAAGTTTCATCGTGGGGGCGTGGCCGCCGCGTAGCTGTATGGATGTGTGAGCTCGCCGCTCCGCCAACCCAGGGACGAAATCCAGCAACATTGGCGCCCTAACTTCACCGATCGCTTTGCAAAAACTCTCATCGGCTTCACCGCATCTTCCTACGTCCGTCGATATGGCCAGAAAGAAGAAGGACGGCGGGCAACCCCATCAACTCCAGCACTTCTTCATGCCCCATGGTCAGCAACGGAGCCAAGATGGTGCCGGCAGCAGCTCCCCGGCCTCCTCGAGCGGGACCTCTCCGGCGCATCCCAGCCCTACACCTCCACAGTGCCAGAAGGCAGGCCAACCCAGATCTCCGACGGCCTCGACACCGCTCACGCGCAGCCCGGCGAAGAGCAGGCCACGGCTGACAGAGGGCTCACCATCAGGAGAGGTAAGCCATGAGGAGGTTTCTTCTCTGAACTCAACCAGGGAGCTTGCCTTCAACATAGACTCTTTCCCTGTCAGTGACCGGCCGGTCTCAGAGGTGAAGCTGAGAGACATGATGATGTCCCTCAGAGCCTCCATGCACGCTGATTTCATGGCCTGTGTAAAATCATTTAAATGGGAGGTCAAGGCATTGGGAGGCCGCATGGACAAGGTGGAGGACAAAATGGGGGAATTTGCTGCATCCCATAATGAGCTAATCGACTCCCACTACAGCCATGAGGAAGAGATAGACAAGCTAAAGAATAAAATTGCAGATATGGAGTCACGGCGTAATAACGTCAAGATCCGGGGGGTCCCCGAATCTGTTCAGCCCAACGATTTGGAGCGATATGCCAGGGATCTGATCCATGCAGTCTTGCCATCTGCACCCTCTTCAGAACTGGTGATAGATCGCATACATCGCCTCCATAAACCTTCCCACATCTCTGATGACATCCCAAGGGATATCATCATGCGGATTCATTTCTACCATATAAAGGACCGTTTGATGTCAGAGTTCCGTAAAATGACCCCTGTTCCAGATAAGTATGCCAGGATTCAGCTGTTCGATGACTTATCCCAACATACCCTCCAAAAACGGAGAAACCTTCAACCGCTTACTAAGGCGTTGAGGAATCATGCCATCATTTACAAATGGGGGTTCCCTGTCAAATTGACTGTCACATACAATAACAAGGCCCACACCATCACATCTTTACAGGCTGGCCTGGATCTGCTTCAATCATGGGGAATCCTCCCTACTCCCGGAGCTGCTCCCACTACACCATCAAACAGGGTGTCCCCTCTACCGGAGGAGTGGCACACGGTCACATATGGGAAAAAGGGGAAGAAGTCATCCAAGGGAACGCCGCCTCAAGATACCGATACCTGAATGTCCCTGGGCATATGGCTGCTCAGGCCACTAATACCTTTCCCCCCTTAAAATGTTATGCAGCAAGACTGCATTCGAGACCATTCTCATTTTTTTACTGACTTTTCCTTTGTTCATTCCTTCTGTTTTTTTTCCCTATGAGTGTCTCCCCTCCCTTCACCAATGTGGTCAGCTCGTCCTGAGGAAACCCGGAATGTCTCTGCGTATGAGACCACCCGACAACTGTCGACCTGATGTACACTCCTGCGCCATCATGGACCCCCACTCTGAAGCTCATCTGATGCGTCTAGCTACAGGTACTCTAGACCCTTTCATATTGACAGTATATGCCCATTAAAATAACAACCTTTAATGTTCGGGGCCTAAATCATCCGGCCAAGAGGTCATCTCTGTGGTCTGAGGCGTTGAAACTTCAGAGCGATGTTTTGTGTGTACAGGAAACCCACCTACATCTGACTTCCGCCCCTACTATAGCTCACAAGAATTTTCCGCACATCTTTCAGGCATCTGCTTCTCAAAAAAGGAAAGGTGTACTGATTGCGGTTAGAGACTCTGTGGCATTTCCATTAGTGGACCTTAAAACGGATCCCAATGGGAGGTATGTTATAGTTGTCTGTGAGGTGAACAACATGCCACTGACGTTGATCAATGCATACTCCCCCAATACACATCAACTCCGCTTCTGGAGGAAGATCCTACGTATGGCCTCTTCCCTGAAACGAGGCTCTGTTGTAATTTGCGGGGATTTTAACATCACGTCTGACCCGCAAATTGATACCACCTCATCTCCCCGGCGTGCTCCTCCAGCATTACAGCCTTTACTGCATTCTGAGGACATGTACGATGCATGGAGGTGTCTACACCCGGGCGAAAGGGACTATTCTTTCCATTCCCAATGTCATAATTCTTACTCCCGCATAGACATGATTTTGGTTGATAAACGCTTGCTCCGGATGACAGAGTCTGCAGAGATACACGCTATTACATGGTCGGACCATGCCCCGGTCTCCGTAGTGTTGCGCAAGTCCGGGTACCTGGCCCTGCGTATCTATGGAGAGCCAACAGCCAAGTTTTGGAATCTCCGCACCATGCTAAATATATTGCTAAATGTTTAACAGAGTATTTTTGTGACAATGCTGGCTCTGTGGCGGACCATTCGACTGTGTGGTGCACTCACAAAGCTTTCATAAGAGGAATCCTTATACAACTTTGTTCTAGGCTTAAGAGACAGAGGAGTCAGCAACTTGACAGCATTCTGGACGAGATCAAAAAATTAGAACCTTTGAATAAGGTTTCCCCCTCTCAACCATTAGCCCAAAAGCTCTCCCGCCTCAGGTTAGATCTCCGACAATTATTAATTGCCAATCAAGATAAACTCTTCAGAGCTTTATCTTCTACTCTACCCACTACTCACAGGGCAATAGGGCGGGCAAGGTGCTAGCTAACCGCCTAAAAGCGAAACGAGTAAGCAGCAGAATCGCACACCTGCTTGATCCGGTCACCAAGGCAAGAATAATGGATCCTCAGGCTATCGCTGATTCTTTTGCGAGCTATTACAGCTCTTTATACAATCTAAAGGATGATCCCTCTACCCCGCAACCTACGGATCAGTCCATTTCGGACTTTCTGTCATCTATAAACCTGCCCCGCCTCTCCTCCGAGCAACTTCAGGCTTTGAATGCTCCGATTTCGCCCCTTGAAATTATGAAAGCTATCCGTTCGTTGCCGAGCGGGAAATCACCTGGCCCCGATGGTTTGCCTAACCTTTATTACAAGTTATTTAGCGATGTGCTCAGTCCACACCTATCTCTGGTGTTCGAGAATGCTGTCTCCTCTGCCTCACTGCCACAAGAAATGTTGCAGGCCTACATTGTGACATTACCTAAACCGGGGAAGGAACCTACGTCCCCCCCGAATTTCAGGCCGATTTCCTTACTGAACACCGATGTGAAATTGTATGCAAAGGTTGTTGCGCTGAGGCTGCACCCTGTCCTGCCCGATCTGGTCCGAGCGGACCAGGCTGGGTTCGTGCGGGGCCGCCAGACCTTGGACGCAACAAGAAGGGTGATTGGCCTTATTGAAAAAGCGAACTCTGGTCGGATGCCTTCTCTGCTGCTATCTTTGGATGCGGAGAAGGCATTCGACCGAGTGCATTGGGCATACATGTCTCAGGTCTTGCTGAAGTTCGGCTTTCAGGGCCCTATCATCTCGGCCATTCTTGCACTGTATTCGAATCCATCTGCCAGGGTCTACACCTCCAGTATGCTGTCTCAGCCTTTTTCCATAACGAATGGTACTAGACAGGGGTGTCCGTTGTCCCCATCTATTTTTAATTTGTTGATTGAGCCACTAGCGGAAGCAGTTAGATCCTCAATGCATAAGCGGCATACGAATAGGCTCCAGACATCATGTGGTGAACTTATTCGCAGACGACGTCATAATATTTCTAACGGACCCTGTTCGATCCCTGGCCGCAACTCACGATATACTGCAAAGATTTAGTATGGTGTCATACTATAAGGTGAATTTTGAAAAATCGCTTATTTTACCGATAGCTATACCCCCGAAGCAATGCAGCTCCCTGGCCGCACAATACCCTTACACGTGGAAAACACATAGCATTCCCTATTTGGGTATCCAACTAACCCCAAAACCTTCTCAATTAGTTGAAGCCAACCTACCGCTCTTAATAACTAAAATAGCTGCCGAGTGTGCGCGAATTTCAAAAACAGAACTTACTTGGTCAGGACGTCTTGCATCATTTAAGATGCTCCTCCTGCCACAAATCCTTTATATCTTTAGAACGTTAGTAGTCCCCATCCCACGTAAATTTCTTAAACAACTGCAGGCTGCCCTGAGGGGTCTGGTGTGAAGGGGGAAGCGTCCTAGGAGTAAGCATGCTCTTTTGGTTAGGCATTGGTCGGCGGGGGGAATGGGCATGGTAGATGTCAGGGACTACTTATTGGCTTCACACCTGGCCCAACTACGTGCCTGGGTTTCCACCGACATGAGACTACATGGAGCGCTATGGAAACTGAGTTCTGTGCCTCTTCCTCCCTGCGATCAGTGCTTCTGGCTGATAGGTGGCGCCCTATGCCACTGAAGGACAAGCCGCTGTCGATTCAGGCTTCTCTCCTGGCTTGGAGGGAGTTTGCCTCGTCCACACCGGACCACTCTCTACTTGTAAAAGTGCCCGTACCCATTCACGTTTTGGAACTAATCATGCCCCACGTATCTCTTAAACACTGGGTGGCGAGGGGTATCTCCACGGTTGACAGCTTGCTGAACGGTACCACCTTAAAACCGTTTTCCCAGCTGCAGACCGCATATGGCCTTCTCCCAAATGACTTCCTCACTTACGTGAGCATAGCCCACTTGCTCCGCTCTCTGCCATCCCCACATTTATATCTCCCGTCTGTGGGTTGGATGTTTCTGCTGGGCACCTCGCGGGCAGCAAAGGGCACGTCCCTATTCTACAACTGTCTCCAACAAAAACTGGTGTTTCGCAAGACGACACCTCTGCTTAAATGGGAGGCAGATCTGGGAGAGGTATTTACTGATTAACAATGGCGAAACGCACTCCGCTCCGTCAGATCCGCCTCCTCTTGTGTAAACCACTGGGAACTCTCTCAAAAAATTAATTTGCGTTGGTACCTCACACCCTACCGACTATCTAAGTTCATACCAGAGCACTCTCCTCTTTGCTGGCGGGAATGTGGGGAGATAGCCTACCTTAAGCACGTATTTTGGTCCTGCAAGAACCTAACCAGCTTCTGGAACAAGCTGTTTTCCATTATTTCAGATATCACAGGTGTTCTCACCCGACCTTCCCCAGCACTAGCTATTCTGAACGTGGGCATAGACAAATTTCCCAAGGATTGTAAGTGTGTGGTGGCACATATCCTCTTAGCTGCTAGAGGTCTGATCGCTCGTAAATGGAAAGAGGCTGAGACGCCTAGTGTATCTACAGTCTTAGACTTGGTCAAGACCAATCAAATGTATGAAGAAATGCTTGCTCGTAAGGCGGGCAAAGGGTCTGAATACGACAAAAACTGGAGATTGTGGTATTCTTGGATTTCTAAAAATTGAAATACATATCTACAATACGTTTGAGCTGACCACCCCCCCCCCCCCTTCCCCCCCTCCCCTGAACTGTCCACTTATTCTAGTTCATGACTGTAGACCCCTGTAGTATTAAGATAGTTATGCTGTTGCAGACTCAAAGATAGATAGAGTGTAAAGTACGCTACTTGGAAATATTTGAACAATATAGCTACTAGCATCTTCCCTTCCCGTTTCCCCTTCTCCTCTACCTCCTCCCTCCCCCCCTCCATCTCCTTCTCTCCCCCCCCTTCCCCTCCCCCTACCCTCTCCGCCTTTCCTTCTGCCTCCTCCTCTCCTTCCCCCTCCCCCCTCTCACCCTATCTGTCCCCCCCCTTTTTCTCCCCCCCCCTCTCCCCTCCCCTCCATCCCCCTTCTTCATCCCCCCCCCTCCCCATGTCTCCATCCCTCTAATCCGTATTCCCTCTCCTGTCTCTGCTTCCCCCTCTTCCCCCCCTACTCATCTTAACCCTCCGCTTACGCCCTCTTCCCGTTATATCTCCCTCCCCCCCTTTTCCCCTCCCCCCCTCTCTCTCTCTCCCTCCCCCTCCCCACCTAGGCCTCGCTCCTCCTCCCCTCTCCCCCCCTCCCCCCTCCCACTCCTCCCCCCTCCCCCTCCCCACATATATCTCGCTCCCCTCTCCCTCCCTCCACCCCTCCCCCCCCTCTTCTACAGTAGACCAACCTAAGTAATGAATACAATATGTGAAGTCCTATTGTTTGCTTGGTCACAGACGTATAGATCGTTTAGGACGTTGTACTTCTCACTCTATGCTAATGTTATCTCTATGCTTTGCAAGGTTCTGCATTGTTTTCTGTATAACCCTGTTCTTGAAAAACTTCAATAAAAACTTAATGTTAAAAAAAAAAAAAAGTTTTATCGTATGTGAACATAACGTCCAATTTTCGTTTATTTGGACAGTTTTCACCTGAAAAAAATTATAAGAGCAAGACTACGCATGCTCGGAAACAAAAGAATACATACAAAACAATTTAACACATGACGTCAATTCTGAAGTTGTATTCTGTTGTACGAAAATTTTCGTATGTTGAGTAACCTTTTCACTTTCAATATGAGACTAGCATGCTACATAAAACGGATGAATATTCGTCAGATAATCTGATCGTGTGTACCAGGCTTTATACTTTATCTCAACCACAGTCATAGAGGTGTGAGGACCAACAAGGAGCAGCCCTCCTTTGTTGGACATCTAAAGGGCCGTACACACTTGATGAAAATCGGACGAAATATCCTCCGATTTTTCTCTGTCTTCTCAGCGTTCATTACCGTTTTTAGTCGACAGTGCATAAATGTTCACAAAATTTCTCGTCCGATTTTTCTTTTTTTTGACACATTTGTTCCTAGACTTATGGGTTGTCAGCAACTTCAGATCATGCGCGGTCTTTCGTATCCGATTTTTCACTTACGTACTGCATACACATTGAACGAAAATCGGTCGTCTGGTGTTTGTCCCTCCGTTTTTTTTTGTTGAAAATGTCGGCATCGGCTGCTGAAAGTTGTGTACACACTATGCGAAAATCGGACGATTTCACATCGGGCGGGAATTTTCGGCAGATTTTCTACTAGTGTGTACCCCACTTAAGTCCAGTGAATTAAAAATACCTCTCTTTTTTCCTTTCTTGCAGGAAATAAAAAACGGTTTCTACCACATTCTCTCCTGGAACTTATGGTCTAAGCAAGGACCACATGATATCTGGTTACCAGGAGTATTTTGGGACTCTTGTCTTCAGTCATAAGGGCCTTGCCTGGTAGCATTTCAGTGAAATAAAATGATCAGTTATGTGCAACACTGTGCAGCACTACTATGCAGGAAGAGCCTACATAGTAAAAGAACAAATATATCTGCCTTCCTGGAAATTTTATACTGCAGGCTCAAGGTACACAAACATTTATTCAAGTACATTACTTAATAGTCACAATTGATATGAATTCACTTTTGTGCACAGATATTACCCCTTAAAATAGTAGTGACGTAATGTGCTGCACAAAGCCTTCTCAGAAAGCAGGGCAGAGGGAGGGAACCTGGAGGTCCACTCACTACAGGAGGGGGCAGAGACAAGACCAGTCACTCTGCACAAGGAAAAGGAGCAGCTGTGACTGGTCTGTATTTTAGGAAACCCCTTGCAAACTAAACGATTAGGACCTCATCTATCATCTGTTGTATCTCTGCAACTTAGACAGGTAAAACAGAGATACCCCCAGCAGGACCAGTTTGGAGTGAAACCAAATAACATACCAGTTTGTTTTTAAAGTGAAGAAGCTGAAGCATGTGAAGAACACCTATGCAAATATGAGAAGAACACATGAAAATTTCAAGCAAATGGTATCCCTTGTGTGCATACAACTATGGAACTCATTTCTGGAAGGCCAAAGTAATTATATTTTGTTATTTTAATCTTAAAGGAGAAGTATAGCCAAAGGTTTTTTGGCTTTACTTCTACTATGGATCACAGGAATGCAGTTCGTTCTGCACTTCTGTGACCCGTTTTCAGCTGACAGGAGGCTGAAGCCTGTTGTTGGCTGATGTCACAAAGCCGGCTTAGGTCGGGATCCATCCATCCAAAACCCTGGCCTGGCCTGGCCCCTGGCTCATCCTCTCAGTGATCAGCTGAATGGCGTGCAGAGCAGAGAGCCAGTGACTGACAGTCCCGGCTCTCTGCTCAGAGCAGAGGGGGAGAATTGAGAACTTTTCTCACTACAGAGCCGGATCAGTGCTGCATTCACCTAGGTAAGTATAATGTTTTTTTTGTTTTTTGTAGAAAGCTGTACTTCTCTTTTAATCCCTAGGTCTTGCATTGCGTATTAAAAGAGTTGTAATTTTTTTATCTATGCATTAAGATGAAAAGCCTTCTGTGTGAAGCAGCCCCCCCCAGCACCCCCTAATACTTGCCTAAACCCTATCTCTATCCAGCAATGTCCAGAACTCCTTTGGCTCTCCCTCACGATTGGCTCCTGTGGCTGTCAATCAAAGTCAGTAAGTCAGGAGACAGGGGGCGGGGCCGAACCGCAGCTCCATTTCTGAATGGATACACAGAGCTGCAGCTTGGCTTGGGTGCCCCTATAGCAAGCTGCTTGCTGTGGGGGCACTTGACAGGAGGGAGGGGCCAGGAGCAGCGAAAAGGGACCCGACCCGAGAAGAGGAGGATCCAGGCTGCCCTGTGCAAAACCAACTGCACAGAGCAGGTAAGTATAACATTTTTTTCATTTTAACCAAACCAAAAAAAGAGACTTTACAATCACTTTAAGGTCGAAGAAAAAAAGACAATTAGTGGTTCTAGGGAACAAAATGTAAAAAATATCTATATGATGAGAAATTTATATGCTTAGACCCAAATGTGCTTATGTGGTTAATTTCTTAGAAGTTTAAAAATACTTTGTATACAACCACACTTGATGCTGGTTTGAGAGTAATCACGAGAACAAGAACTGACTCTGGGAACATTGAAGCAATGGCCTAAAAGTGGGAAAGTACACTTTGCATTTTGATAACCAATACATTCAAAGTGGCTTTTCCAATATGCTGTGGCAGACAACAAGTTTAATTCACTAAGCTATAATAACTTTTAGCAGTAACAACTGTTATTTTGAGCGGAAAGAGCTAACAGGAGTGAAACGTCGTAGTCGCATGACTGAAGTTACAGCATATTTAAATGAGTCTTATCGGTAAAATAAGAAAATGAAGATATTTTAAAGTTCAAGTTTGGTCAAAAGGTTATCTTAGTTTTTAGTAGCATGGGTAAGAGTCAGTCAATTTTTAACAGCTGTCATTACTGTCAGTGTTCATGCTGAGGATATATCCCCTTACTTTCTGTTTAGGTGTCTCTGTCTTCAATTCTCTGTCTACGTTAACAAGCAAGTCCTTATTTTTATACTTTTAATGGTTCCAGAGGACTTAATGTTAAGGAGGATTACTAACACTACAGTTATCTACTTCTCTCATTTTGTTCCAGTACTATAGAGTCAGAAACATTGCATAGGGTCCAGCAACTTCTTTCCAATCCAGGGAGCCTGAGCCTTTCCTGGTCAGCCTTGGCTGTCCAGTCCCGTACTGCTCCAGAGGTTACACTCTTCCCTCATATTCAGCTGTCAGAGTGATAAAGTGAGTTTTGCCATTCCAGTCCAATACCTTGGACACAGGGACCGCTTGTAGGCAGGTGGAGCCTGCACTATATCCTCCAACCTGACGGTGGCACTGTCCTGTTTCTGTTTCTCAAGCTGGAAGGAGTCCATTGAATGACGTCTTGTCCCATGGGGAGGATAGCAATCCTATTGAAAATTGAAATCACTCAAAATTTGGGCAGCCATCATGACTGAGGATTTTCATAAATAGTGGAATGCTGCATCATTTAGTGTGGGAGTAAGGTATAGAGAGAGCCCTTCTGGATATTGAGAGAGTAGGAACGGTACTAAGGAGAGGTTCTTGTCAAAAGGGAAAGAGTAGGTATTCCCTTTCAGAGTGCTTCCTCTGTCAGCCTTCTGGAATAGTTTCCCACTGGAAGTCACACATCTACAGGGATCAATATCATAGCCCCTCCAAAGGAAATGCTCCTCTGGCATTCTGCTCTGTAAGGGCCTTATATGTTACTATTGCAAAGTGCCCAATGGACAAACTGTGCCCTATACTGCCTGAAATTGGGTATGACATATGTTGTGCAAATGCTATAAATTGCCTTATTTCTGTGAACACTGGTTAGGCCCCGCCTTCATACTTGTCCCAAGTCACACACAGCCTTCCAGTGAGTGTGTCAACCTGCACCTAAAAGCTGTTCCTACCTGAAACTGTGAAGTGGCAGAAGCCAACCTCATGAGTATCATTCCTAGCTCTTGACCCAGGGGACATGCTGCCATTCTTTAGCCAACAGAACATTTGGTTGTACAAAGTGTTAAGTGCCAACTCTAAACGCCATTAAGCCAAAAGAAATCCCGCCTCATCCCTAAAGCATATGAGAAAAAAAATAGATGGTATTGGTGTTTCAATGCAACCGGCCCTGAGTGAGCCCCACAGAAAACCGTGCATTTAGAGGAAACACCCAACCTGGGACTTTGTAGGCAGGAATTGATTGGCATAAATAGATAAATAATAAAAAGAAAACCATTTAAAATACAGTAATTTTATTGATACATATATACAAATTGTTAAAAGAGAAAAAACATAGATGCAAATGAATAAAAAAACAGACAGTGTAGAAAATGTGTGATACATAAAATAATGAACCATATCCTAGAGTAATGGGGTCACCCAGGTCCAACATGTTTCGCCAACTCTGCGGGCATCTTCGGGGACCATGAGTGCTGGTGACCTCTATGCAGGTTCACTATTATAGAATCTGGGGCACAATTAAAAGTCAGCAATTAATGGCATGATCTGCGAGTCCAGCCAGGGAGTGCTCCCACTCCCGGACGACAGTCCAGACACAGAAGTCCTCAGACAATGGTGAAAACTGGACCGGGTAATACCAGACAGCGGTTTCAATATGGCGGCCAGCAATAGAGGAAATATATCTGCTTTCTGCCAAAGATAGCAGTGTGTCCAGAGATGTGGGTTCTCAGCTCGGCGGGTAACGCCGATCAGTAGTCGTGACCATTTGGTTCTCGACCCTTCTTTAGCACCCTAAATAAGGAAAAGGGGAGCCTTAGTCCCAATCACCCCCATTTATGCTATAATCTCTCCCTCTATAACAGTAGAATTCCTCCATAATTGGTCCCTCTACCACATGCTCCACACCTGTCTCCAACCATCACTCCTTATATATTCTCAAATTGGCCAACAATGTGACAAGACATTCACCTAGCAGTAACAGGGTTGAATCATCCCTAAAAGCACCTTACTAGAGGCCATTGAACCAGGAAGACAGACCAGCAAGTACATTTTTCAAAAGGAGAATTCTGATAAAGAATGCCAGTACTGAGGCAGCATAGAAGCTGTCATTACTGACCACTCTTCCTGAAAATGCATCCTGCCTGGCCATTATGCTGAAACAGTGGCTTCAATATTTTCTGTGTCACTGACTTGGAACAAGTATGAAGATCAGATATTAAGGATTTTCAGGTCTGCATTCTTATACCCATTCACTGCCTTGAGAGGTTAATGCTAAAGACTTCCAGGCAGCTAGCATTTCCAAAAGGGGTAAGCATTGGTAGCCTCAGCACTTATCTTAGTAAAGGTTTACTTTAAATCAGTTAGGCCCTCATTCATGAAACATAGCTCCCAACTATCCCAGTTGTGTGGGATTGTTCCACGTTTTATGCCTTGTCCTGTTTTCTTGTGTCACTTTACTGCATCTTGCATTGCCTCGCTTTTATCCTGCCACAGATAGGCATATGAACCATGGTGGGAAATAAATGACTTTGACTCCACAGTATTTTATAGTATGATTCAGAACTTTCGCAAGACAAGTTTTTGTTGAATGGAAACATCAAGAATGGGAAGATGTCTACAAGGATAATTGCAGGACTTCTGCTCAGGTGCAGCGTCATTTTCACTGGCCACACGAGCAGTCAGAGATCAAATATTGCCAGGAAAGTCTGCTGTGTAATTCTGTTTTATGACATTATCATTTTTGTAATTATTTCATCACAATCATATAATTTGGTAGAAAAATAATGGTGAATCCAATAATTGATCTTTGACCTGAGCCTGCTAATGCGTTGAAGGATCCCTATCATGAAAGTTGTTTAATATTGTGTCTGATTACGTTCTAGTTCACTGTAAACACTTCATGTTTTATTTTTCTTTCCAGCGCTATGATTTCCTGCGGCATATCTGATTGGAAACGTGTTTGTGTAGAGACAGACTAGCACCATTTCCTAGCCAAGCTTTTCTGCTTTCCCAGGCTTGTTAACTTCTATTCTCTTCATTTCTATCCTAGATGAATTTATTCATTTACATCATAAAGATACATATAAATCTGAACCTGGGGTACTTTGTTTGTCATAAAATTATTATTAAGGAGTTCCAATGAGTATTTTTCTTTTCATTATTTCTAGTGAGCTTAGAAGGAAGGTTAAAAGAAGCCAATAAAATTGACCATATTTTTGCTATACAATAAGGGCTCTTTCACCTGGACGCCAGTCCCTGTTGCCTCTGTGAAAAGCAATCCTGCTTTTAAGAGTTGGTTTGCAGGCCTTCAGGAGCTGGTAGCATCGGCCCTATAAACAAGTGTAGCAAGGTTTCCAGGCCTGTGGCCTGATGTGGGTCTGCCATTAGTACCGGAATCCTCTCCAGCCCATGTGAGCTGAGACCCTGAGTGTGACAACTGTAGCAATGACAACTCCGGCATCTTTGTTTGTGGTTTTTTTTATTGGAATTAGGGGATGGGAGAAGGGAATGAGTGGGATACTCCTTGAGGCTCAACTAATTACAATTTGGATTTTACTTCCAAAATGGCCGTTGGCGCTTCCTTGACGCCAGCCAGCAACAGCCAATCCTCACTGACACTGAGAACACTCTGTAGAACAAAAGAAGTGCTGAATCCTCCACTTATATTCGAGAAGATCAAAGACTGAGAACTGTAGAACTCCTGACACTGTTGTACTGTGAAAGTCACTGAATACTTTCCCCCGCCTGGCACAGCTTGAGGTAGTATGTAGTAGAACTCTGTATAGGTGTCACTTTAACTGGCACGCTCTATACGATTCAGGCCCCAAACTGCAGGTGCCCCCTTTCACCTTGAACTCTTCAGGGTCCACTGACTATGTACCCCCTCTGTAGCTTCAGTGTCCTCAACCCAGGTACCCCCTTTACAGCTAGCTGACTCTGGATTCCAGAACCTCTTCCGGAGTAGTCCCCTCTAACTCCAGGACAATCCTCAGTACTCACGACCTGTGTAGGCTTTCCTGGAACTGGACCCCTCTCTCTCTCCACAGGCTCTCGGCACACCGGATCCTCTCAGCTCACTCTGCTCGCTCTGGACTCTCAGGCGACACCCTGAGACATCCACCTTCCTCAGACAGGAGGAGAGACAGCCACGCTCTCCTTCCTGGGACTCTGCTCCCGCCAAAGACATTGTGTCATGTGCCACCCCCAAACTTATACCCACTCCCAGAATCCTGTTCCGCACAATCTGCCTCCTGGGGTAGTTACAAGCCTGGATGTGTCCCCTGATTGGGTTTCCTCCACCACCCTATGAGAAGCCTCTCACAGGAGCCAGTGGGGAGACTCCCCCTTCAGCAGGCACACCTGGAAACCATGACACCCTGACTATTAAATCACAGCCCTGCTGTTAGGCAGACAAGGCCCACTATACCTTTACCTAGCACCTACCTGTAGGGCGCTACACAAGCATCTGAAGAAAATCTTGCCAAGTAAGTTTGATCATTAGTGATAAGCCGCACATAACTGGGTTCTTTTTGAGCAGGATTGGCAAACATGATTAAAGTTAAGGTCATTGAAATCAATAGGTGCTGAATGTTAATAAGCAATGCTGGGAATTTTCTAGGCTAATAGACAAGGGATTGGCAAATAAATGCATGGGGTGCTGGCCGCTGCCACGTGGAACATATACCCAACCAAAAATAAAATGTGGCGGGAAGCAGTGATTTTAGCAATGCTTAAAGGATAAGTTCATCTTTGGGAACATGTTACATGTTCCACCCGTTTGTAGGGTGGAATATGTAACATGTTCCCACTCCTGAAGCCACTGCCCACTCCGCTGCCTCTAGTAACAGCAAGTGGGGGTCTTATCCCCCGCGGCTCACTGTCATGCCTGGCTGCGTCATTCATTCACAGTGTTTTGTAAATGGGAAAATACAAGTATTGACATCCTTTGCAGCTGTCAGCTTGTAGTTCTCGAAGGACTACGCTGTTGAGCACTCTGGTATTTTATTGTCTCTTCCAGTCAGTGTGTATCTGCCTGGCAGTATGAGGTACAAGTAGACAGATACACTGAGAATAAAAAACAAAAAGTGCTGCGCCAGATCATAAATATATGAATAAATGTGCAATATCAAAAAAGTTCTACATATATAAAATAATGTGGATGAAATCCTTGTGAATGGTGATAAATAAAAGTCCCATTAACACACAGTGTGTCCAATGATCTGCACTTCTGTGAATGTGCTCCTAAATCCACCGCCACCAGACAATAATAGCCTCTCACCTCACTCTCTGACCCGAGAGTCACCAAGGGTCAGAAACAGCTGTGCTTCTCAGGGATTAATAGATTACAGGAGAGATCACACTATGGGAGATGTCAGATAGTCCAGGGCCAGGCTTCACTCATTCACAAAGCACCAGGCATAGAAGAGAAAGGCAAAAAAAAAATCTAACGCTCTCTGAAGGATGGATTCCAATAACTTTTAATAGGCAAATTCACTTACAAGACCGGCACTCGATAGTGTATGTATAGCGCAGTTCCGCAAGTGACCAAGAGAGGATGTGATATCCGACATACAGGCTCCTCCCCCTATACGCATTACATTGGCGCATACAGCGTTGACTTCTTCGATACACTGAGAAGTCTGCAGGAGTCCTGCATGGCACAGGTGCTATGCTTTACAGGCTCCAAGTAAAAAAACGAAATAAATGCACATTAAAAAAAAAAAAAAAAGGTGAACATACAGTATCCTTTAAAGTGAAATAATGAAAATGCAAAACTCTGTTAAATAACATGTCTGGTGTAAGTGGCAACTATAAATTGAGAGTCTTGGTTGACTTGGATTTTGAGAGACAAAAGAGAGGAAGCAGCCGGAGAGTCAGGCCGAGGGAGGACCTCAGCGCTTTGTTTTTCCTGCATAACCTTGCCATTGGATTACTTTGGATCACTTTGGAGAATCTTGCTCAGTCACCCTGGCCACTTTTGGAGGACATCCCCAACAGACCGATATTGGCAATCTTTTTACCGTTGTCTGGTAAGCGGCTGTGGTGTTGGTGGGGGTCCCTCTGAACCTTATTGGGCCAATCTAGGTTGCTCCCTTCTTGACTTCTGGCTAGTTATATCTTCCTTTCGGTAAGCAGATTGGATCTAAGGGTGTTGGTGTCACTTTTCACTCCGAAAAGTTAGCATCGGTGGTGGTACACACTTTGGGTGATTCACACTACCATTGTTATCACTGGATGATACAGTATTACGCTATGGAAGTTATTATTCTTTTTTACATGCACTTGGCATTTGACTACTGAGACGTCATACAAATCTGAGGAGTAATTTTGGAGCTGTTCGACCAGTATTGTTATCTTGAGATTTGGGCGTATTATTTACCTGCATTTGGTAAGAAGTTTGTACACCTAGTGGCTTCACCATTTCATCTTGGATTTATACAGACTCCAGATTTTTGGATTTATTTCTAATGAACATTTGAACATTTGTGGTTTCACACAGCCTAGTGTATGGTCTATCACCATCACTTTTGGTTTCCTTTATTTCACAATTTGATTAATATTTTTCAATAATATTACTCATTTTTTAGCGCAACTTATTTATACATCTATCTTGGTCAGTTGTTTGTCGCACTTTAAGTTGCTGCTTACCTTTAGGAGTTTAGCGCAGTTATCCCCCCCCCCCTTTTGATATTGAACTACCGTATTTCCCCGAAAATAGGACCTACCCTGAAAATAGAACCTAGCGTGATTTTAACGGATGGTTGCAATAAAAGCCCTACCCAAAAAATAACCCCTACTTAAAGTCATTGTAAAATCCTGTAAAAGGATTACCGTATATAACATGTAAAGTGTCTGTTTGTGTAACATTATTGTGAGAAATATCTTATTTACAGCACCGCTGGGTGCTCACGTGACCCACCGGAGCTCTCCTCCTCTCCTCCCGGCCTGACGTCAGAGGGAGATCTCGGCCACTCCCTCTGCAGTGCTCAGAGTGGGAAAGAGAGCTCTGGTAGGTCATGTGAGCATCAGTGGCGCTATAAAAAGGTATTTTCCACAATAATGTTACACAAACACACACATTGCACGTTATATAATCCTGTAACAGAGATTATGGGATTTCATAATGCTAAATGCTAATGCTCCTGAGCTGACAGGCAGGAAGGGAGGGGAAGAGGGGGAAAGAAAAACCCCATTATTCATGAGCTTAGGCAATCTGTAGCCTTGTAGATGTATATTTTCTGTGGGGGATCATCTAAGGAGCTGTGCCTGCTGATCTCAGGATATTTGAGGTGAGATTTGGTGATATCACAATGGTGCTGCTCTCTGTTCTCCTTGCTGGAGAGGAATCTGTACGTTAGGACCTGCAGTGCAAGGATCATCCTGCTTCTGCTTCATATATTTTGTGGATATGTGCTTTATGAACCTCTCCTGCTGTTTCTTGAATATTCCCCAACAAGTCATCAGATCACAAGCCATCAGGAGGGCATGACATGAGGAAGCCCAGCCCTACCTCCACGAATATGACTTGACACAAATATAGTGCAGTACAAGGCATAGTAAGTCTGTAACAGAGAGAATATAAGCTACAGGGATCCTACAGCCAATAATCACGACTAGTCTTATGCCTATTGTTTGCCTTTTTATACAGTATGTTCAGCTTCTGCAGTTCATGTCCTCTTTAAGTGATTATCGTTTAGAAAGAGGCCATCAGCTGCAAGTGTCCAAGTTTAAAAAACCCCATTTATGATATTTTCACTAACTTTCTTGTGTTTTAGATTTTGCCAGGAATTCGACATGAAGGGTCATTGTCTAGAACAGCTGTTACCAACAGATTTTTTTATGGTTCATTTACATAAAAAGAGAAAGATAACTTGGAGCAAGCTGGTCAGGCTGAGAGAACTTTTACAGCCACCTATGAAAGCGAGACTGGAATCGGCTGGAGGCTGCTGGTTGAGTAATTAATGAAGACTTTTGCTGTGGCCTGAACCCTTGAAGGGACTGCTACCAGGAGACATCTGACTGGACTGCTGAGGTCAGGAGATAGGAAGTGTCAGACCACTGTAGGACATGAGAGTACACATGACATAGCAAGCATCTGCCCTCAGGAATAATTGATTTAGTTTTTTCACTAGATTGCCTTGGAATTCTTCATTCATAATATGTTGAAATTCATAATTCTTTCCTGTGTGCTGTCATTTTCCTACTGTAAAAGATAACCCCTAATTCATGTCAGTTGCTATTGATGCTGACTAGGGATGAGCCGACAGTTTGGTCTGAACCTTTTGCCCGTTCAGCCACCCATTCAGCAGAAATCAAACATTGTATATAGATGTAGTATTTCTACTGCTTCTTTACAGTATATGACAATTTCCTTCTGTCAATGGTTGCTAAGGAAGCAGTGGGCGCTTGCTACATTCCCAGGAACTGCTGATGTTACTGGGAATCTCTGCCACATACGCAAGGGGGCAGAAAAAGTAGATTCACTGCCCACATATTGCCATGATGATTTACAAAGAGGGACATTTTGTTATTGTTATTTAATTATTAAATGACTTGGGAAATGTTTTAGTGTTTTTTTTTTTTGTTTGTGAAGGCACAGGGGTACTGTTTACCCCATATTTATTCACATAAGGGGGCCTGGTATCAAGGGGTCTCCTTTTTGTTAAAGGGGGCTTCAAGATTCTAATAAACCCATCTTGGACCAATGTAACTATGCATATGCTATACTTGGCCAGTGCCCCTGGAAGCTGGCATTCACTAAAGTAGACAACACTTCACCAGTGATCTCCCGAAAATGGGCATTTTTAATTTGACAGATTACAATGGGATTCAGGTTTGGCATCCAAACTTCTTTGAAGTTTGCCAAACACTGCTCGAACCGGGGCAGTTCAGCTCATCCCTAATGATGACCAACTCTTACTTTTCTACAGTTGCTAAACTTCAGTAGAATCCGATTCAAAGAAAAGCTCCTTCATCAATGATATATTTCTGGTGCAAAGAATCTATATATCCATTGAGTATGCAACCTAGAAACTGCCGTTTTGTAGGGTTAGTATTGTAGATTGAGTATACTTCAGCCATTTTTGCTTACTCACACAAGACTAGCTTCCTTACTGCTCCAAGGATGTTATAATATAAGATATTTAATACTCAATGCACTGAGCAAAATTACAAGATTGTTTAGTGTATAATAACATACTTTTTTGAAATCTGATAATTCTTTAGATGCAAACCAAAAGATTCCCTGAAGAAGCAGATATATTCTGCGAAACGCGTTGGAATATATGTACAATATGAAGTGAACACTTTCCTCACGACAAACTTCAAAGTTGTAATACTGAGCCGCTGTGTCAGATATACGTTTGTATACTTACCAGATGTTTTTATACTCATATTATGTTTGTTTTTAAATCATTTGTACAATTAAGAGTGTTTTTTATTATAACATTGTGTATGTGGTCACCTCAGTGACAGCTCTACATCCCTAAAAGTCCTGGTGCCTCTCTACCTTTGGGAGGCCTTTCTTTGTTTTGTCTTACCTAATATCTTTATTTCCTTTGATTGTCAGCACTGTCTAGTTGCCGTAATTCATCAGTTGATCAGTTGGTAATGCTAAACTGCAATCCAATATAAATATATAGCCTTTTGTAAATGTAATAAATAGCCTTACAACAAAACCCATTTGTAAGAGGAAGGGTAAGCACTAGGGACCATTAGCCATACTACAGTGCACAAGGAACAGGCTGACAGAAGCAAGGAGATGAGCTCACCAGCATGTTTCTGCTCTATGATTGTCCAGTAGGGGCAGGTATATAACCAAGCTGTATTAGTGCCGGTTCACACTAGGTCGCTCCGACTTCAGGGGCGACCTGTGAAGTCGCGTGCAGCACGACTTCGGCGCGACTTGCACGGACTTCATAACATGAATGTCTATGCAAGTCGCCTCCAGGTCGCCCCGAAGTAGTACAGGACCCTTTTTCTAAGTGCGGATCGACTTGTGTCGCTCCTATTAAAACGGCTCCTGTATTACACTATGGGAGCGACGGTGCACGACTTGTCAGGCTGACCAAGTCGTCTGGCAAGTCGTACCAGTGTGAATGGAGACTTACTTTAAAGTGATTGTAAAGTCTTGTTTGTTTTTTTAAATAACAAACATGTTATACTTACCTGCTCTGTGAAGTGGTTTTGCACAGAGCAGCTCGGATCCACCTCTTCTCAGGTCCCTCGTTGCTGCTCCTGGCGCCTCCCTTCTATCGAGTGCCCCCACAGCAACCAGCTTGCTATGAGGACACCCAAGCCGAGCAGCAGCTTCATGTGTCCATGCAGACATGAAGCTGCCATTCGGCCCCGCCCCCTCTTTCTCCTGATTTGCTAACGGACTTTGACAGCTGAGGGAGCCAATGGCGCTGCGGCTGTGTCTCAGCCAATCAGGAGGGAGAGTCCCGGAGAGCCGAAGGACTTGCTGACATTGCTAGAGAGAGATAGGACTCAGGTAAGTATTAGGGGTGCTGGGGAGGCTACTACACACAGAAGATTGTTTTATCCTAATGCATAGAATACATAAAAAAACCTTCTGACTTTACAGCTCCTTTAAGTGTATCTAAAGCCAAAAAAATGTTTAATTTAAATTTTTGAGCAAAGCGATGAGTGGTTGGAAGTTCTGTCTTGCTTTCATTTGACCTCATTAACACATTGAGATTATTTATGACATGCTGACTATTTCTTATCTTAGCTGTAATACGTTATGACCATAAGCTAATCATAAGTAGCGATAAGAGTGTGGTGCTGGATGGATTCGACTTTTGTGTGATTTTTAACTGCTGGCTGGGTTTCTACTACGCAGAATCATTCGCTCTGTAAGTCCTGGTGACCACTGTCATTGAGAATAAAGTTAATAGAAAATCTAAAATTTTGTGTTGTTGCCAGAACAGAATTAGAGGGGAAATCATCTAATGGGGAAATTAGTGACAACTGTGTAATAGAGTGTTCCCTCACTTTGGAGAGATTTCCTCTCACTTCCTGCTGTGTCTACAGGACAGATATGAAAGGCAATATGTTAACTAGGACATGGATGGCCAAAAAACCTAACAGGGGTTTTAACTACACTGCTCAAAAAAATTAAAGGAACAATTTTTAATCATAGTATAGCATCAAGTCAATTGAACCCCTGGCATATTTATCTGGTCAGTTAAGTAGCAGAGGGGGTTGTTAATCAGTTTCAGCTGCTTTGCTGTTAATGAAATAAACAACAGGTGCACTAGATAGGCAACAACGAGACAACCTCCAAAACAGGAATGGTTTTTAAGGTGGAGGCCATTGACATTTGTTTTCCCTACTCATTTTTTCTGACTGCTTTTCACTAGTTTTGCATTTGGCTTGGGTCAGTGTAACTACTAGTAGCATGAGGTGATACCTGGACCCTATAGAGGTTGCACAGGCAGTTCAACTCCTCCAGGATGGCACTGTTGGGAACCATGAATCAGATTGAGACAGAAAATGCAATAAAGATCACACCTTTAATGTAATAGTAGAAATAGTACAGATCAGGAATGTAGTCAAAACATAAGCAAGGGTTCAGAAGCCAAAATGGGAAATCAGACAAGTCAGTGATCAGGGAGCCAGAAATCAGTTTAGTTGGAAGCAGGAGGTTTGGATCAGGAACCAGAAGAGATACAGTATCAGCCGGGCAAAATCTTTAACAGAAACACAGCAGAGACACTCGCAAAGGCAGAAAATGAATGAACAAGGCAGCTTAAAGACTTGCCGACTGCTTTCCGCAGATATACTGCGGCAGGCTGGCTCGGCTGCGCGAACCGCCGTACCTTTACAACGGTTCATGGGAGCGCTCCTGGGGGAGCGTACGAACCGCCGGAGGCACACGTTAGCACCCCCATTAGGCAGCAGGGAAGCAGATCCATGGGGCCGGCAGCCGCGATTGCCGCCAGGCACCCGCGATCACTCACCATGGAGAGAAAACGACGGTCTCTCTGAAATGAACGCAGAGTGCCTGTGATCCTCCTGTTTAGGATCATAGGTCCCTGTGCTGATTCCACAAGCCCATCCCCCTCACAGTTGAAAAACACCCCCTAGGCTCACACTTAAACCTTTGATCGCCCCGAGTTGACCCCTTCCCTGCCAGTGTCATTATTATAGTAACACAGCATATTTTTAGCCTTGATTACTGTAGTAATGTCACTGGTCCCCCCAAAAATGTAAAAAATGTCAGTCTGATCTGTCCGCCGCAATGTCGCAGTCCCGCTAAAAATCGCAGATCGCAATACTAGTAAAAAAAAAAAAAAAGTGACATAAATCTTACCCCTAGTTTGTAGATGTGATAACTTTTGTGCAAACCAATCAAAATATGCTTATTGGGATTTTTTTTACCAAAAATATGTAGCAGAATACAAATTGGCCTAAAATTATGAAAAAATTTGATTTAGATTACATAGAAACATAGAAACATAGAATGTGTCGGCAGATAAGAACCATTTGGCCCATCTAGTCTGCCCAATATATCTGAATCCTACGAATAGTCCCTGGCCCTATCTTGTATGAAGGATAGCCTTATGCCTATCCCATGCATGCTTAACCACTTAAGCCCCGGAAGATTTTACCCCCATTCCGACCAGGGGGTATTTTGCGATTCGGCACTGCGTGAATTTAACGCACAATTGCGCGGTCGTGCGACGCTGTACCTAAACGAATTTGACGTCCTTTTTTTCCCACAAACAGAGCTTTCTTTTGGTGGTATTTGATCACCTGTGCGATTTTTTGATCACGCGCTATAAACAAAAAAAGAGCGTCAATTTTGCAAAAATAGCAATATTTTTCACATTTTTTTATATGAAATTCCCCCAAAAAAAAATGTAAAAATCAAAATTTTTAAAAATTTTCGGCCAATTTATTTTATGCTACCTATGTTTGGTAAAAAAAATCGCAAAAAGCGTATTTTGATTGGTTTGCGCAAAAGTTATCGCGTTTACTAACAAAGGGAAAGATTTTTGTCATTTTTGTTGTTTTTTTTTTTAACGCGTAATGGCGGCGATCTGCGATTTTTTTTGCGGTACTGCGACATTGCGGCGGACAGATCGGACCCTTGACTGACATTTTTTACACTTTTGGGGTTACCAGTGACATTTCTACAGTAATCAGTGCTATACATATGCACTGTTACTGTAAAAATACACTGGTAGTGAAGGGGTTAACTTTATTTGGAAGGGAGGGGCTGTGTGTGTCCCTAGGGGCGTGGTTTCTACTGTGATTGGCTGTTGGTCTAGCTGTAAGGACACTGATCAACGGATCTACATACCAGATCCGTTTTATCAGTGTCTTTGCAGCGAGGAGAATGACAGGCAGTTTGTTTACACAAGCTGCCTGACATTCTCCCTCTCCCCCGCCGATCGCCGAGTGACCGGCGGACATCGGGTCCGCTGGTCACACGCGCGGGGGGGTCCGTGACCACGCGGGAGCGGGAGCGCGCCCCGGGGGGCGCGCGCTCGCTCCCTAGACCCTCACAAGCAAACAACGTAGCCCTACGTTAGTTTGCCTGTGAGGGGCTGACCGCCGACGTAGATAGTCGTGCGGCGGTCGGCAAGTGGTTAAACTCCTTCACTGTATTTGCAGCTACCACTTCTGCAGGAAGGTTATTCCATGCATCCACTACTCTCTCAGTAAAATAATACTTCCTCATATTACTTTTAAACCTTTGGCCCTCTAATTTAAAACTGTGTCCTCTTGTGGTAGTTTTTCTTCTTTTAAATATGCTCTCCTCCTTTACCGAGTTGATTCCCTTTATGTATTTAAAAGTTTCTATCATATCCCCTCTGTCTCTTCTTTCTTCCAAGCTATACATGTTAAGGTCCTTTAACCTTTCCTGGTAAGTTTTTTCCTGCAATCCATGTACTAGTTTCGTAGCTCTTCTCTGAACTCTCTCTAGAGTATCTATATCCTTCTGGAGATATGGCCTCCAGTACTGCGCACAATACTCCAAGTGAGGTCTCACCAGTGTTCTGTACAGCGGCATAAGCACTTCTCTCTTTCTACTGCTTATACCTCTCCCTATACATCCAAGCATTCTGCTGGTATTTCGTGCTGCTCTATTACATTGTCTTCCCACCTTTAAGTCTTCTGAAATAATTACTCCTAAATCCCTTTCCTCAGATACTGAGGTCAGGACTGTGTCAAATATTCTATATTCTGCCCTTGGGTTTTTACGCCCAGGTGCATTATCTTGCACTTATCCACATTAAATTTCAGTTGCCAGAGTTCTGACCATTCTTCTAGTTTTCCTAAATCCTTTTCCATTTGGCGTTTCCCTCCAGGAACATCAACCTTGTTACATATCTTTGTGTCATCAGCAAAAAGACAAACCTTACCATCGAGGCCTTTTGCAATATCACTTATGAAGATATTAAACAAAATTGGTCCCAGTACAGATCCCTGAGGTACCCCACTGGTAACATGACCTTGTTCTGAATGTTCTCCATTGACTACAACCCTTTGTTGTCTGTCACTCAGCCACTGCCTAATCCACTCAACAATATGGGAGTCCATGCTCAATGACTGCAGTTTATTGATAAGTCTTCTATGTGGGACAGTGTCAAAAGCCTTACTAAAATCTAGATATGCAATGTCTACTGCACCTCCACCGTCTATTATTTTAGTCACCCAGTCAAAAAAATCTATAAGATTTGTTTGACATGATCTCCCTGAAGTAAACCCATGTTGTTTTCCATCTTGCAATCCATGGGATTTAAGATGTTCCACAATCCTATCCTTTAATAGGGTTTCCATTAATTTGCCTACTATTGATGTCAGACTCACTGGTCTATAGTTGCTCGATTCCTCCCTACTACCTTTCTTGTGAATGGGCACGACATTTGCCAATTTCCAATCTTCCGGGACGACTCCTGTTACTAATGATTGGTTAAATAAATCTGTTAATGGTTTTGCCAGCTCACCACTAAGCTCTTTTAATAATTTTGGGTGTATCTCATCAGGACCCTGTGACTTATTTGTCTTGACTTTAGACAGCAATCTTAGAACGTCTTCCTCTGTAAAGACACATGCATCAAATGATTCATTAGTCATCCTTTCGAGTGGAGGTCCTTCTCCTTCTTTTTCTTCTGTAAAAACTGAACAGAAGTATTCATTAAGGCAGTCGGCTAGCCCATTTTTTCTCTTCTACATACCTTCCGTCCTTTGTTTTTAATTTAGTTATTCCTTGTTTTAATTTCCTTTTTTCATTTATATATCTGAAGAATGTCTTATCCCCCTTTTCATAGACTGAGCTAGTTTTTCTTCTGCCTGCGCTTTAGAAGTTCTTATAACTTGCTTGGCCTCTTTCTGCCTAATCTTGTAGATTTCCTTATCTTCATTGCTCTGGGGTTTTTTATAATTACAAAATGCTAGCTTTTTATTTTTAATGATTTGGGCCACTTCTGCTGAGTACCACAGTGGTCTCTTCCTTTTTTTGCTTTTACTGACAAGTCTAATGCAATTTTCTGTTGCCTTCAATAATGCACCTTTTAAGTAGTCCCATTTCTCCTGGACTCCATGTAATCCGTTCCAGTCTGATAAGAACTCATTTATGACTAATTTCATTTTTGAAAAGTCTGTTTTTCTAAAATCTAAAACTTTTGTTTTTGTGTGGTGTGACCAAGGTTTCGCCTACAATGACATCATATACCGAATCCCCATTTGTGAATACCAAATCCAAAATGGCCTCCCTCCGGGTTGGCTCCTCAACCACTTGTTGCAGAGACAACCCCAGTAGGGAATTTAGAATATCTGTACTCCTGGTAGAACTTGCTTTTTTGGTTTTCCAGTTTATATCTGGAAGATTGAAATCTCCCATAATGATAACTTCTCCTTTCATTGTCATTTTAGCTATTTCTTCAACTAGTAGATCATCTAGTTCTTTAACTTGACCAGGTGGTCTATATATCACACCTACACGAGTTACTGCATGATTAGCAAACTGCAACGTAACCCAAACTGACTCTATGTTGGCTTCACCAACTTGTATTAGGTTAGATTTAATGCTATCTTTCACATACAGGGCCACTCCTCCTCCTTTCTTGCCTTCTCTGTCTCTTCTGTATAAAGAGTACCCTGGTATGGTTATGTCCCAGTCATTTCTTTCTTTAAACCATGTCTCCGTAACAGCCACTAAATCTACATTCTCAGATGCCATTATTGACCCAAGTTCATTGATTTTTTTACCTAAACTGCGAGCATTTGTGGACAGGACTCTGAGCTTATCATTTCTTAACCTCTGTGCTTCTGACCTGTTCTGGCATTGTTTCGGGGGGCAATTGGACATTTTTTTTATTGGGAATGTTATATAGCAGAATGTGAAAAATATTGTTTATTTTTTTTCAGAATTGTCGCTCTTTTTTTGTTTATAGCGCAAAAAATAAAAATCGCATAGGTAATCAAATATACCAAAAGTAAGCTCTATTTGCGGGAAAAAAGGACATCAATTTTATTTGGGTACAGCGTCGCACGACTGCGCAATTGTCCGTTATAGTAACACAGTGTGCGAATCGCAAAAAATGGCCTGGTCATTAAGGGGGTAAAACCTTCCGGTCCAGAAATGGTTAAATAGCCAGAAGGGGCTGACGAGCAGATAATGACAACCAGGTGAGCCAGTGAGAAAAGAATGAGTGCTGACAATTATCTGACAGCTGCGAGCCCAGCCCTGGCAATACCCCCTCCTCAACAACCCCTCAACCTTGGAGGGGCACCAGGTTTGAGAGGAAAACGTCTATGGAGGAGGACAAGAGCATGTACGTCTGAGGTTGAAATCCAAGAGCATTCCTCTGGACTGTACCCTTTCCAATGAACAAGGAACTGTATGCGCCCATGGAACCTATGGGGGTCAATGACTGATTGTTTCTCATACTCCTCGTGGTTCTCAACCTTAACCGGGCGAGAATGTGATACCGAGGTGGTGAAGCTAGAAACCATAAAATCCGCGCTTAGGATAAACACTAAGATAAAAATTGGCTGCAATTTTGGCGAGGTGGTGAAGCGGTTGCACACCAAAGGTTTTAATAAGGGTACATGAAATCCATTTGAAATACGCATGTTGAAAGGAAGGTCTAATGCGTAAGCCACTGAAAGATGCAAAGTGGGGATCTGGCGCTCAAAATGGTTTGTGTCTCTAAGCAAAACGGACTGCTAAAAAGTAATAAGAGTCTGCTGTCCAGGTAGATGGGTAAAAGAACACTAGAACAAGGCAGCCATCCTCAGAGTGTGTCCAGGGACTCGTAAAATGTGAAAAGCAGAGAGGGGGAGGTGCCAACTAAGTGTAGTATTAAAAAGTGGTAATTTATTTGCACAAGTTTAAAAAAACTTACAAGAGGTAGAAAAATATTATGCCCGTCATCCTACTATGATCCAGTGGTCTGGATCGTCCTGCAGGTTCCGCAGACTTGTCCCAATTGAGAAGGAGGGGAGCCAGATGGAATGGCTGATCATCCAGTAAATGGGGCCTTCACACTAACCAGCATGAAACGCGGAAGCGGAAATGGCGTCACGGGTGCAGGGCGGAAGTCCAGACCAAGGGCTGTCAATCAAAAAGACTACGTGCTTGGGGTTAACAGCTCCTTCTACTGGTATACTGCTCCCTGGAGGAGAGCAGATTAAATATGCGAGCATGATCATAATATCAGCTGCTGCCATGAAACTACAACGGCCAGCAGACCATTATTGAATAACAAACCAAAGAGATTATTAGAAGGCTGACAGTGAGACCATAAAAACATAAAATACAATATCATTAGGAATGTATGTTAAACTTTTGAAAAGTAAAAATTAAAGATTAAAAGGAAAAGAAAAAGAAAATTCAAATGTAATTACTGGTGCTGTTGATGGATGAAAGTCATACATCACAATAATCCTACACGTTATTCGGGTAGCTCACTTAAGTACAATGATTACTTACTATACGTATAAGTACCACAACCCCCAACTAGAGAAGGGAACCCATTGATATCCAAAATAAAAACGACTGTAACGGTTCGCTGTAAAAAAAGGAAAAATTTATATTTTAAATCTTAAAGAGTATAGGGATTATTGACATCACTGAAAATTACAATAAGGAGTGCACCTCAAGTTCTCCATTGAGTCTATATAGAAGTTGGGTTGAGAGTAGTTATCTATCAAAAAGAATACCAGCACAATCCCCTGTAAATTAAATGCCAAAAGTAAACCAAGTCTTACAGGCAAGACCCTGTAGACGAGGAAAATGGGGATTTTAATGTGCCCAAAAACAACAATTGAGTAAGATAAAAATATAAATTTTATTAAAGGCAAGATAATAAAAACAACACGTGAAAATACATTATCTAAAGGTGTATTGCAGCACTTACTACAATGCAATGGATTAATGCGTTTCACCCATAATTTGGGCTTCCTCGGGATCCAGATGTGTAGCAAGCTTTCTCAAAGGGTATATATACACCCTAAATAAAAACACCAAACTAGAATTCATCGGCCACGACACAAAACCTATAATGGTATACTCAAACGTGTACAAGACGTATACATAGGGAGATGGAGCTCACAGGCCCCTGCAGAGAAAAAGTACCAAAACAAGTATAAATGAAATTAAACCATAAGTGCAAATGCCACAAGGTTCAAAAAACATATAGCTAACAAGTATCACCTATGGCTAAAGCTACATATCCAATAAGAGGAAAAGGTTCATAAGTGCAAATGCCACAAGGTTCAAAAAACATATAGCTACCAAGTATCACCTATGGCTAAAGCTACATATCCAATAAGAGTAAAGGGTTCATGTCTTTGCAAAGGAGAGTAGCACTAACCAGCGCCCCTGCTAGCAGCAAACTGGCCGAATTCTCCATTGAGTCCCCCAGTCCGTTTTGCTTAGAGACACAAGCCATTTGGAGTGCCAGATCCCCACTTTGTATCTTTCACAAAGTAGGGCCAATTTCTGAGCAGCACCATTTGGATGTCTCCAATTATCTACATTTATGTACACGCACTGTGTTATATTGGATATATAACATTGTGTAAATAACCCCTCCTTTTTTTTAATGGAGCTTATTCTGAGCATGGAAAAGGCCAAGTACAATATATTGGATGAATGTTATTCTTTTTTTCTATGTTTCTATGTTTCTTTTTTTCCTACCGATTTTTTCAGCAACATTACCCCCCCCCCCCCCCTGGTCCCCAATATACATTCCTATGTAATAAATTTCAGAAGTTGGAGGACCACATCTCCTCCACCAACCAACAATGGTGAGATGGATTATTTCTAGAACAGTACCTCCTTCACAAAATAACACCCAGAGGACTTAGAATCCTCAAACAGTGCTCTTTTTTAGATCCTGACTTGCTAAAAGAATGGGTACATTTGTCAGAATTTTGTATGGAAAAATGGATGAAGGTTATTATTTTACGGGGAAAGAGGAAATTTGAGACCCTCGCTCAAAAGATCAGAGAATTATGTGAAATTATTTTACAATGTGTCACGCAGCTTCCCCACACCTGGTTAGGACCTTTAAGAAAAACACTAAAAAGAAGGAAGATGACTTAATCACCAATAAATTAGGGAAATTTAGAAGGGACATAGATGCCAACAAGGTGTTTTGTTGGAAAAATCCAAAATGTCCCTACCACAGGCTCCTATACCCCTCATGTCCTGCCAACCCAAGCCACTCTCTCATGGCACATCCACAGCCTTACCATTGATACAGCTTCCTTCGAGTAGACCACACCACCACCAACCCTGTTCCACCCATTCTCAACCCCAAACCGAAATGCCCAGATAAAAAACCTAAAGCCCCCCACTCTAGCATCAAGAATACGGTAATCCCCATACCACCATTTTTGACTATGAATGTAGACCCAGTCTACAATCACATGAATCACCAATATCCAGTTCTACTACAGTTCACAGTAATGTGGACTCACATAAGTTCTAACCTAGATTTCAGTACCGGTACTGATCCTACAACACAGCTCAATGTATCCCATATTTACAGTTCCAATCTAGATTCTGCCATGAATGACACCCCAACGACCATACCCATCAACCCTGACAATTTTTTAGGCAGACACCCCCCATTCAGCGTAACCAAAAGAAAACACGCAGGAAAGGAGGGGGGGGGGGGGGGGCAAGGGAAGAAACACAATGAAGAGGGAAAGTTTGGAAACTATGAAAATCCTCAATCTTTCCACTCACACATTATCTCCTCAGGACATATCTCCCCCTGAGGAACCAAGCGAGACATCTCCCTTAGACACCCTTCCTTTGGAGGATACTGATCTTCATGCCCTTATAGATTTAGAAGAACTTCACACTGAAAGCCATTTTGCGGACATTGAATGGCTCACCCAACATTGTCCTACCTCTCCTCCCATCCCACATACACATCCTAAACCTAAATCCATCTTCAATCGGGTACATAAAAAAGACCATATATACAAACATTTTATCAGGTTGTATATACCGATCTCATTAAACTGTGCAAATCTGTTTCTAAGAAAACATCTAATCTCACCATGTTAGAACAGAAGGCCCTTGACCAACTAACCAAACAACCAAAACATTATCATTAAAGCCCAGGATATGGAAGGTGGCATTGTAGTCCAAGATCGATTAGATTACATTCAATAATCCTTGAGATTGCGTTCTGATAGCAATACTTACATTAGGTTAACCCAGGACCCACCACCTATATCTTAGAAGCCATCATACTTCTACCATTTACCTAAAATTCACAAGGATCTACATAATCCACTGGGATGTCCCATTGTAGCCTCGATGCAGAGTGTAACCAGCGTTTTTTTCATGTATGTCGACCGGTTTCTCCAGCCTCTGGCTCATAGTCTACCATCATACATCATAGACAGTGCTCATTTATTGGATATGGTATTTTTCATACACGTGGGAGCCCACGTATCTGTGGGTTTCCCTTGATGTTTCGTCCCTTTTTTACCTCCACTCCTCACAATCTAGGTCTCAGAGCAACACAGCACTTTTTATCTGAAGATGCCTTGGTTTACCCTAGATAGGCAACACAATTTTGCCTCAAGTATAACTGCTTTGAGTTTGATGGCTTCCATTATTTACAGTCTCAAGGAACAGCTTTGGGGGCAAATTTTGCCCCCCAGCTATGCAAATTTGACCATGGGATATTGGGAGCTTCAGTACATTAGTCACAATAATCCTTTTATAATAATAAAGTGATGTCAGCGTGCAATATAAATATCAGCAGTGTGTAATTAGTGCCAATATACCAACACTAATGTGAGTATAAAAAAGTGGAATTGTAGTGCTATAAACAAGCAAAAATAATATCTACAAAAGTAATAAATCTCAAATCAGAATAAAGTGTCCTTCATTGAATCCAAGTGAACAAACACAATTTCAAATCACAATGTGAAAAAAAGGAATCCAAAGTTGCCCAGTGCGTGATAAAATTTCAGGTGTCACCCATGGTGTCTTGCCTTCACCAAACTGTTAAAATGCAAACTCACCAGAAGGTAATGCTGTCTATATTATAGGACAGCAATCTCGTGTAGGGTATGGAAATCTCTGCCAGTGCCATTGCCAGAAGGTTTGCTGTGTCCCCCAGCACAGTCTCAAGAGTATGGAGGAGATTCCAGGAGAAAGGCAGTTAATCTAGGAAAGCTGGATAGGGCTGTAGAAGGTCCTTAACCTATCAGCAGGACAGGTATCTGCTCCTTTGTGCCAGGAGGAACAGGGCAAGCACTGCCAGGGCCATACAAAATTACCTACAGCAGGCCACAGGTGTGAATGTCTCTGACTAAACAATCAGAAACTGACTTTATGAGGGTGGCCTAAGGGCCTGACGCCCTCTAGTGGTCCCTGTACTCACTACCCAGCATGGTGGAACTCGATTGGCATTTTCCATTGAACATCCGAATTGGCAGGTCCGCCACTGCCGCCCTGTTCTTTTCACAGATGAGAGCAGGTCACCCTGAGTACATGTGACAGACATAAAAGGGTCTGTAGAAGGAGTGGAGAATGTTATTCTGCCTGTAACACTGTTCAGCATGACCGGTTTGGTGGTGGGTCAGTGATGGTCTGGGAGGCTTATCCATGGAGGGACGCACAGACCTCTACAGGCTAGACAATAGCACCCTGACTGCCATTAGGTATCAGGATGAAATCCTTGGACCCATTGTCGGACCCTACCCTGGTGCAGTGGGTCCTGGGTTCCTCCTGGTGCACGACAATCCCCGGACTCATGTGGCAAGAGTATGCAGCCAGTTCCTGGAGGATGAAGGAATTGATACCATTGAATAGCCCCCATGCTTACCTGAACTAAATCCAATAGAACACCTTTGGGACATCAGTTTTCGGTTCATCCGACACCGCAAGGTGGTCTGTTCAGGAGCTCATTGATGCCCTGGGAGGAAATACCCCAGGACACCATCCTGAATGTGTGTATATCTAATACTTCAGCTAAGATTAGGCACGAGTTTAGGTGTTAAACGCATTAGCTGTACCCTGTTGCTCTACCACCGTTTGCTGTATGATTAATCTTTTTATTGCTTAGAATAAAGGTGTTTGTATCAGAGTCCTACTATCCAGTTCCATTTCTTCTATGTGTTCCTTTTGCAATCAGGGCCAGCACCCAATCTATACTCAGAGGCAGCTGAGCAACAAGGGAGCTGATTTTTTCCTGGATCAGTACTCTATTTGTGTTTGGACTGTTTGCAATAGTACTTGCTTGGATTTTTTACCTTCCAGCGATTTAACTTAAGCAACGATATTACATCGTGTGTATCCTCTGACATCTCTCACCTATTATGGAGGAAAATCTACCAGCACCATCAGCCACGGAGGTTAACTACAGCTGACTTCTCACAGCGCCATTATACTATCCGTTGAGATCAGGCCAGCGGTGTCATGCACTACAATTGTCTAATGACGGGGAGGTCACACTTAAGCTGCTGTTCCGTAAATTGGAAAATCTGATGGCCAAGGAGATAAGATCCTTTTGGGATGTGAATACACTCACTGAATATATTGCCCTAAAACAGATTCCATGGAGATTAAAGATAAAAAAGTTTCCTACCTTTGATCTTTTTGATGACAGTTATAAAAAAGAATGGACAGATGCTTTGTCGGCATGTTCACAGAAATTTATACAAATCATCATTGATTCAAGGACTACAGAATTTGAGAAACTACAAGGTGAGGTATCTATTATACAAAATGATTTAACTGCACTACAGCATCATAGTGACTTTTCTGATCTAGATGAATGTTTAAATAAAAATTGGATACACTAGAAAAATAAGTAATTGCAGGCAAAAGGGATAAGATGGCCAGAGATTGCTTGGATTACGACAGCAACAATGTATATATTTGAAGAAAACCTGCTTTCCCCAATCTTCCACGAAAACATCTTACCAAAAAACAAGTCATCTTTTCAGACACTGAGAATGACCTGCTAAATGATACTCTAGCGGGCCCTGCCTCTGACTCCTTTCCCGAAACTATGAACCGGCCGGTTAATGATAATCGCCCAGCAAGCACATCGGGTTTAAACAGGAATACCCGTGGGTCCAACAAGAAGAAGAAAGACGGCATAAAAAAATGAGGAGGGGAAAGAGAAGACATAAATGAGGACCGTTACCAGTTACGGGGATGGATTCAGAAATAACATGTAATGTTATAAATCTATCACAAGGGACTTTAAGTGATTCGGATGTTTCTTTAGTATCTAAAGGCTTAAATTTTTGCGAGGTGGACATTTTGACTTGTTCACCACTATATTAGATGTCAATACATTTATGCATGCATTAACCCTTAGAAAACTTCACTTTAACACTTTGGATGCTGTGGACGAGGGTGACAAGATAGATGTAAGTTTCGCAAGTGAGTCTCTGACTTCTCCACTTAAATTAGTTGATTTGTGTGCATTGTTTGATCTTGAAGATCTTGCCTCTGAGTCTAATCCTGGCCCGGGAGAGTTGTCCGGTGGTGGTACAGACATACCTTTTAGGTTGTGATCCAATTTTTATCCTGTCAACTCCCGAGGTAAGGATATGGACCTATTTCAGAGACTTGTGGAGAAGGATTTGACTCACCTTGCTAGCAGGTGTTCCAATATTATTAAAAAAGAATAGCGCACACATGCAAAAGAAATTACCAAATTTGAAGACAATCCATAAATAAAAATGGGGATTGGTCCCACCATATGGCCATATAGTGCTCAAGCCCACCACTACGTCAAAGTACCCCATTATCAGTGGGTCCTACACTATCCATGAAAAAGAGATGAATCCAGCCTTTCTAACCCTTGGAGACAACACTCCTTGCTGGCAATATTCCTATATCTAAAAATCTTACAGTCCTTTAGATGATATTCTAATTTTATGAGATGCACCTGTACTGTATATATTTCAGTCCTGGCTATGATAAATAAATGAGATATTAGCAAAACCACTATACATTCCTCTTAAATTAATATATAGTATATTGTTAGAGATAAGATGGCAGAATGCACAGGTCAGTACTGAATTTCTGGCAGACAAACAGATATTTTTGCATTTATGAACAAATAATACCATTCTTTAATGATATATTTACAACCCAAATACAATGCCCTGTTTAAGTCATCTAAATACATTCCAGATGCAACAAACAATGCATCAAAGCAAAAGGTGTTCAGTGTTTTACAGTTTTTTTTTTTTACGGCTGGATTCCCATATATTTGAATTGGATGCGTTTTACATCTCATCCAATTCGCATAAGATGTGAGTATGACCAGCTTTCAATGAAGACGGATCCCACATGTCCGGGGCAGCTGCAGTGCGAATTTGAAAAGAGTCCTGTGCATTTTTGATCTGGTTCAGGTGCAAATTCAGGGAGAAATTTACACATGAATCGCACCGGAACCGGTGAACACAAAAGTACAGCACACCAGACTGCAAACCGCAGCTGTGTGAACCCAGCCTAACGTAGTCACAACGTGAGTTGAAAAGCCTGCCCCCTGCCAGTGGCTGCAGAATGGGACCCTTGCTCTCTGTGGGGAAGCAGTGGTCAGACCTATAGCTCTGCAATCTGTAAAATTCATGCTATCTGAAGCATGGGGAGCTCTGGTAGAAGGGGTGTGTGTCAGACTTCTATAACCAGATTACTAATTTTCTATAGTGAGCAATGGTCTTTTCTGCAGCTGCTGGCAGGGGGCAGGCTTTTCTACTCAGACTATGGCTGTTTTAGAAAGAAAATCAAGGGAAAATTAACCTGGAATGCATTTAGCTGATTTACAGAGGTTTCAACTAGGCTTTAACATACCAAAAGGAAATAAATTACTGAATGTTTTTTTTTTAGACATGGGACAGTATCTCACAAAAGTGAGTACACCCCTCACATTTTTGTAAATATTGTATTATATCTTTCATGTGACAACACTGAAGAAATGACACTTTGCTGCAATGTAAAGTAGTGAGTGTACAGCTTGTATAACAGTGTAAATTTGCTCTCCCCTCAAAATAACTCAACACACAGCCAATAATGTCTAAACCTCTGGCAACAAAAGTGAGTACACCCCTAAGTGAAAATGTCCAAATTGGGCCCAATAAGCCATTTTCCCTCCTCTGTGTCATGTGATTCTTTAGTGTTACAAGGTCTCAGGTGTGAATGGGGAGCAGGAGTGTTAAATTTGGTGTTATCACTTTCACTCTCTCATACTGGTCACTGGAAGTTCAACATGGCCCCTCATGGCAAAGAACTCTCTGAGGATCTGAAAAAAAAGAATTGTTGCTCTACATAAAGATGGCCTAGGCCAGTGATGGCGAACCTTGGCACTCCAGATGTTTTGGAACTACATTTCCCATGATGCTCAACTATTCTGCAGAGTGCATGAGCATCATGGGAGATGTAGTTCCAAAACATCTGGAGTGCCAAGGTTCGCCATCACTGGCCTAGGCTATAAGAAGATTGCCAAGAACCTGAAACTGAGCTGCAGCACAGTGGCTAAGACCATACAGCGGTTTAACAGGACAGGTTCCACTCAGAATAGGCCTCGCCATGGTCGACCACAGAAGTTGAGTGCATGTGCTCAGCGTCATATCCAGAGGTTGTCTTTGGGAAATAGACAAATTCACCTACTAATATACAGCAAGGTGACCACTACATACATACAGTAGCACAGACCTAGCTATCTGGCACTGTGCATGAGAGACAAAAACAATATGACAGAGACTTTGTCCCTAGGATTCAGATCAAGATGTTATGGGCAGTCAGAACACAAAAACAATTACCTAATAGTCTCTGCTTCTGGTCTGGATAAAGTACAATATTGCAGTAATACAGCAACTGTGTGTGGACATGTTGTGTCAGCTCCCCTCTCTCTCCACTTCCTCCTTCTGTTTTTTTTTTTAGGCCTTCCCCCAGACAGAAAGTGCTAATACATAATTATACATAACACTATGATATCAGCAGCTAACAGCAGAGGGCAACAGATCCCTACACAGATAATACAAATTCTGTAAAATATCAGTTTATAAATGTTTAAGCTTTAAAAATCTTTACAGTACTCTTTGGAGAAGTTGAAATAAAGTAAAGAACTTTGGAACTATTGACTGATTAAGAAGGACATTCATATTTTGTTTCTCCTGGAAACAAATTTGATATAAACATTTTAAATGTACTTGTACTAGACTGGGTACAAATGAAATAATTTCCTGTCTTTAATTGTTCAATGTTTTCATAGTATGCCCATTTAACAACTAGTGGATTTCATGATTTATAGGAAAAATAATATTACATTTGTATTGTCTAATGGAATGAAGGTCAAGTGGGCAATTTCCTCACAGGTTGGGTTTGCTTTGGTTTTAAAAACACCAGCACACAGAGATAATGCTTTTGGACTTTAATACAAATCAAAGGTTATCACCATTTCTACATCTCCAGTGCAATTTACAAAATCCTTTATGAATATGCAGTTGAGTCTTAGGGCCCACTCACCTCAGAATACAGTTCTCTAAAAATGCACTTGTTGTGCATTGATGTAAATTGTGTCAAGATGCCTTAAGTTGTCATTCAAAATAAATGAGTTTAGATGCACCTTAAAGCAAAAGAACTCAAGCCATGCTTCAACGTGAGCTGTGATGGGTTGGGGTGCAGTTCACCAGGCCAAGTGGTCCCAGTGGTAGATTTCACCTCTATTTTTGTAAAAATATGGATTACCATACCTTTCTGTTTCAAAGACAATGCTCACCAGCACAAATATAGATAGTCAACTTCCTAGGCAGGGTCACAGGAAGCAGTAAAAATCGGAGAGCAGTTCTTACCCCAGTGGGATGGGGGCCCCACCTTAACATCAAAGAGGTCTCTAAGGGATACTCAGAAAGCCAGCATTAGTGTGAAATAAAAGTGGGAATCACCTTCACACTTGCTACCACAGTACATGACAGGTCTCTTCTCTCACTTCCTCTAGGGTAGTCACCTTGCTATGTTGTGTGACTGTCTGGCAAATCTTCCAGTTCCTGATCAGTACTCACTTCAACAAGATATCATTATGTTGCTGCAGCCAGAGACTACTTTTACCTTTAACTTTACTTTGACTTGCAAACGAGTGGTAGACAGAAAATCATCTTGATTCCAAAGGCCCGGCATAAATATGAATAAAGTTAGTGAAGTCTCAACATAAATCCCTCACAGATCATAGTGTATAATGCAACATAGCATCTCATACAACAAGTCTGCTTCAGCTGACATCTAGTTGACCCTCCAAGAAAGGGGAATGCGCTCTCCTCTCACATGGCTAGCTCTAGTAGTTTCCCAGCTCTAGAGAATGTGTCTTTTCTCTATGACTGTCCCTGCAGAACCCAGCAACCAGCGTCCTTTCTTCTAATTGAAGGAAGATTTCCTCCAATCACAGAACATAATTTACACAATGCAGCGAGAAAGGCAGCACCCCTTACACCCTTCCCTGCTCTATCCAAAACTAAAAAAACGTGTAGGTTTTATATACACCTTAAACTTTTCCTTTCTCCTCCCCAGACCCCTCACAACTAATGAAAAAATTTAGAGTAGATAATGCCTGCTTCAATTTGCCAAGAACTCCTCAATCTGTAGCTACAGGAATTCCAAGTAGCCAAAAACATTGGGATTTTTTAATGTTATGCACGTTTTTGAAAATGTATACTGAAGATTATCCTCGATGCATGGCATAATATAAGACAGGATCTCACCAATCGAATAAGAGGCACCCTGTTCTGCACTGTAGGAGGTTGTGAGAGCCTTTTCTGGTACCAAAGTGGCTTACTGCAGGTTTCAGGGGTTCTGGGGCACCCTGCAGTAACAGAGTGAGAACCTACTGGCATCAATTGACACTGGATGTTGCCTACTTTTTATTTTTCTTGCTGGGATCAGAGGTGCCAGGTTAACTTCAAAGTCGGAGTAGCTGAATTATTGTTGGAGGTTATTTGGAAAGAAGGTAAATAAAAGTTAATGAGCACATGGGAAATGCATTTTATTTCTTTTAGTTACCTGGAGTGAAAAAGCACAAAAAGGGTCTTTCTGTGGCTGTTATGTAACAGATGTATCTAGGCCAAATCTGCAATACCTTCTGGAAAATAAGAAAGAATAGACAGTAAAAATAGAAACAGGAATAACTGAAGGAGTTTTAACTGAAAGAATGTTCTTTGTGGATCTATGTTCCAATGTTAACCCAAAGCTATGTCTTGCTGAACAGACAAATAACAAGACTAGATGTCCAAAAGACTAGATCCACTTTAAGCTGAACTTTAAGGTGTATAAATTTACACATTTTTTCTGCAAACTAGCAATCCATATAACTAATATCAACTTAAAATGGAAACTTTAGCAAATTTTATTTCAATATTCCACTGTTTATAAACTTTTATTATTTGTATAAAATCCATGTTTTATAAAAGTTTTATAAATAAAAATGTAATAGCCCCTCTTCACATGAGACTCTTCTGGTTTGTTCAGCAGGGAATCTGTGATCAGATCAGTACAGATTGTTTGTGACATCTGTGTCTGTTCAATGTTTAGCTTCATTTAAAAACTGGTGTTTTCAAGACCCATATGAGATCTATGGGTGGCCAGGGGCATGGGGGCCCTATGATAATCTTGCATTACATTGTACTTGCCAACTGTCCCGGATTTGCTGGGACAGTCACACTTTTTACTAAGCTGTTCTGGGATGGCTGTGTCCCATGTTGTGTCCTGGAACCTGTGCTGTGCTTTCCTGATCCGAGTATTGTGTCCTACTGAATCACCCCCACCCCCCCCCCCTGTACTGTGCCACTCTGCCTCCCCACCTGTACTGTACCCTTTGTGTTTATTACCCTTTGATTTATGGTATGTTTTCTATTGTTTAAAATTGATTTTATTGAAAGTACTAATAAATATATATATGTTTATATCTATCAACTTTGTGTACTTTAATTCTGAGAGAGTAGATGCGCAAATTGGGGCAGGCTGGTAGGGACCTGAGTGCATTACTTTGCCCAGGGGTCCATGATGCTATTAAGACGGCCCTGTGGGTGGCCAGATGTAAACGTACCTTCATCCATTTGGGTCAAGCTACCTCTGATCTATCACATTTAAGCTAGAGTCACACTATCCCATGCTCTAAAAAGAAATCTGTGGTGGCATGCTTTTCAGGGCACGGCTAAGCAGCTGCTGTCAGGCATTCAGAAGGTGATACCAATGCTTTCTTGCCTTTTTTTTCTTTTGCCAAATGGCAATTTACAATGTGGCTAATGCACCACAAAAGCAAGCAACAGTTGCCACACAGCCTCTTGGACTTAAATAATAAATAAGTATAGGCCCGTACACACGTACCGATTGTCGGCCGTAAATATTCGGCTGACGACCGATCGGCCGATTGTAGGCTTGTTAGTATGATGCTTCCGACAGCCGACAGCGCACTTTCGGCCAAACAGAATCTGTCGTGCAGGCTTTAAAATTTTTGTAGGCCAACACCAGAACGGCCGATTGTTCGCCAGTCAGAACAGAATTCGGCCGACACACAGCAGATTTGCAAGACTGGGCATGCTCAGAAAAGACAAAACACACGGAAAGTTAACCATCACATGACATCACTTCTGCAGTCGGTTGATGTTGGCCGACAAAATTCATGTGCAGTCTTTTGCAGTTTTCAACAGACACGACAGCCCTGGACAAAAGACGGCCGATCGTTCGGCCGACGATCGGTACGTGTGTACGGGGCTTAAGGGGATGTTTTGTTTTGGAATCATACTTAACTAGGTGGATGCTGCATCTGTAACCAGCTGGCTCTAAGACTGAGAAACGAGCGATCAAACACTGCAGATCGCTCAGTTCTCAGAGCTCCCTGAGCAGAGAGCTGGGGGCTGTCAGTCCCCATCTCTCTGCTCTGCCCCCCCAACCCCCGTGCTCTAGGGCACTGAGCTGAGGAGGGGACGGGAGTGGACCACAGGAACCACAGGAGAAGTCCAGCCAAACAAGCTTTGGCTGTACTTCTCCTTTTAATTTGCCACGGTCATAACACAAAGCTTCATGGCTGTGGCATGAGAAAAGCCACCTCTTGCTGTATTTTACCCTTTAGGTAGGTGGTCAGTGAGAGGTAAAACTGGGGCTCACCCCTGGCTGCTCGTGTGAAAGAGGCCTTAGGCCTGAAAAAGAGAAAAGGACACAGACCTGCATTTATTTTCCAGACCTGGAGGGATGCAGATACAAACCCCAGTGACAATGTTCACCAGGCAAAATAATAGGATGCATCCTTCCAGCTGCTCTACTTCTCCAAACTAAGGACTAGAAGTGTGATCTCTATAACTGGTCTAGTTGTGGCAAGGTAGCTGTAACTTACAATTTCATTAGAATTAACAGACAGTGACTCAATCCAAATGACATCTTGCAGATCATAGAATGCTTTTTTATCCAAAAACTTGTACAGATCATAAAAGATGAAGATCAGTTAGGTCAAAAAACCATAGTGTTTAGCTCAAGCAGAATACAGCATTTGTGATAATTGGAGAAAGGTGGGACTAACTACATATAACATCTCCCACATACGGAGTAAGGAAAGGACAAAATTATTTAAAGGCAAACAAACAATGCATGTGTAACATGACAGACACGGACAGCATTCATAAAAATACAGGTGTTCTAGTGCCGCACTCTATCCAAAACTAGAAATTGTTTTGAATACAGATACATTTTTAAATTAACCTGTCCTCCTTTAAAAACTTTTTCAAGTAAAGATCCTACCCAAGAAACATGTGCAGTACTACAGAGCTGGAGGTTGGGTTCCATATGTAATGAGATCCCTCACAAACTATACATAGAAACAAAAGTGTTTAATACATTTAAAATCTGCAACATCAACACAAGCTCCATACTGTGAATAGAAAAGAGTGGACATGGGCAGAGACATGACACCAGCACTGCGTGCATGCATTGCTTATGTTGGCGGAGGACCAGAAGTGCAGCAGGAGTTATACTATCTGGTGAAACCTAAAAAATTCCTATAACGGAACCTCAACCCACACTGTACTTGTGGACTTCCGTCAGTATACGGCTTCCTCCCAGTCGTGAACATAGATACCAGATTTTCCCAGCCGCCCCATACAAAGCTAGCCGACAACTTAGCTTGTACGGGAATCTCCTTTGTTGAACAGTTTCACACTCAATTTATACACACATGAGCACATCCCCCTCCTAATCATAATTACCCCATCAGGTCAGGGGTTGCCTGATTACATTATCATATGCAGATGAAATTGTATACAGAAATAGAATTAGCATATCTAAAGAACAACCAACACAAACAGTATACTATTTCCACTCAGCAACCAACAAATGACAATTATTCAATCAACCTGAGAAAAATAAGTAGCAGACGGCCGTCCTCGAGCTCCTGAAATACAATACACATTATCTCAATACAGATCTAAGCATTGCTTTGATTATTTAGGGGTCACAGACTTCATGGCAACAGGCTATAGGTCACACAGTGTAAAGTGGGATTAAATCTTCATATTTCTTGATAGATATTGTTAATGAATATTACTCTCCCATTTGAAGTTATCCAAACCATAAAGTATCTGTCTTTCACCCTCAGTGATGGTGAGGACCGTCACAACTCCTTTTAAAGTTTTTACAGAAATGTTTTTTTTATTTACTACACACCTACTAAGCCCTCTTAACCACTTTGCCGCTGCTCACTAGAGCTCTACTGCGGCAAAGTGGCTCTTGTAGGTCTGACGACGTAGACCTACGTCGGCAGACACTCCCCCTTCTCTGCGGCGCGCACGCGCCACCGGAGGCTCGCTCCCACTGTATTCAGTCAAAGCGGGAGTAGGGCCAGGGGAGGAGCAGCGGTGATCGCCGCTGCTCTTCCCCGATCATCGGGGAATCGAGTCTAGAGATCCGCCCGCTTGTGTAAACAAAGCAGGCGGATCTCCTAAGTGACAGGCAGGGTCAGATTGCAGGGTTCAGCATAGCTGAACCTGCGATATGTCCCTGTGTCACATAGTCACCTCCCCCCACACATGTCAGTAAGCACCAGGCATACATTAACCCCTCCCTCTCCAATAAAATTAACCCCTTCCCTGCCAGTGTCATTTTTACAGTAACAGTGCATATTTATAGCACTGATTACTGTAGTAATGTCACTGGTAACCCCAAAAGTGTCAAAAATGTCAGTCAAGGGTCCGATCTGTCCGCCGCAATGTCGCAGTCCCACAAAAAAAAATCGCAGATCACCGCCATTACTCGTTAAAAAAAAAAACACCAAAAACGACAGAAATCTTTCCCTTAGTTAGTAAACGCAATAACTTTTGCGCAAACCAATCAAAATACGCTTATTGTGATTTTTTTACCAAAAATATGTAGCAGAAAACAAATTGGCCTAGAATGATAAAACATTTAGATTTTTACATTTTGTTGGGGGGGAATTTCATATAAAAAAATGTGAAAAATATTGTTATTTTTTCAAAATTGTCACTATTTTTTTGTTTATAGCGCAAAAAGTAAAAATCGCACAGGTGATCAAATACCACCAAAAGAAAGCTCTGTTTGTGGGGAAAAAAGGACGTAAATTTCGTTTGGGTACGGCGTTGCATGACCGCGCAATTGTCAGTTAAATTCGCACAGTGCCGAATTGCAAAAAGTGGCCCAGACATAAGACAGCAAAATCCTCCGGTGGTAAAATGGTTAAGCTATGCAAATGACGGTGACCAGAGCTGGGCTTTAACAATTGTTGGTATGATCTCTTGTCTTAAAGTAGATGTAAATCTTAACCCAATGACATTTAGTTTTATAAATAACTGTGTATGATCAAAATGTTCCATTTATAATGATACTCTATGAAAATAAAGTTTTTACCTTTTTTTTTTTATAATTTTTTTTTATTTCAGTGCTACTGATCTTCTTCAGCTTCCTGTCTATATACACTCACTCCATATATACTCACTCCACTGGCAGCGGTATCACTGCAATACATACAGTCAAATAGGGCCAGTTAAGTACCACATTTGTAAAAAGTGTTTCAATAGTTCACAAACTAAATAAAAAAGTTTGGAACACTACACTATATCATATGGACAATATATCATACATTAACATGCATGTGCTTATGATGTTGATTTATGATTCTGTGATATTCTTTGATATGTATTTGATTATATCTTTATGTATTCATTTCCTTCTGCTGTGTTATGTTAAGTGTGATAAAGTTCCATCCTGAGAAAGCAGACAGCTTATGCAAAATGTGTCAATGATATGAAAAACACTTACCAGAATATTGGAAACTATACATTTTTAATGCTTTATTCATAATTGAATGATGAAAGGTATTCTTTGTTTATCATTCTGTACTTTCCATGATATATTATAACGATTTCGTTTTTTTTTTTTTTTTTTGGGGCGTTTTGGTTCAATGTATTGATATCAATAAAATGTATGCAATTTTATTTTCTTATTAGGATTGTCTCCTCTGAAGCTTGCTAAACCTTACAAAAAGTCGCTACGCCATGTGCTTACGGCTGCACGCTGCCTTATAGCACCTAATTGGGAAAAAAACCCACTCCCCCTCCTCTGCTTCTTTGCATGCTAGAATCAAAGATGTAGAATTATTTGAGAAACTGACAGCTAGAATGCAGGATACGTCAGAGGCCCGTAATCTCATTTGGGAATTATGGCATCTTAAGGTGATTGTAAAGTCTTGAAAAGAGAGTGTATTGAGGCGTATGCGGACTTTCATGGTACCATACAAAGGCTTAACAAATTTATTGATATAAAAAATTTTGACTTTATTCAAAATAATATATTTAAACATATGTCTAAAGAACATTGACACAAATGTGTCTATCAACACTTTGCTCTATATACGTTAATCGCAGATGTAATGGCCTTGATACCAAGACCATTGTCAATTGTAGCTGATACCATCTGGATGCTGGGCACTCAACATGTATCGTGGAATAAAACCACCGCTTCTTCAGGTGCTTTTAACACACTAATAATGTAGAGAAGTAGTGACATCAAATGCTGTAATAGATTATATGAAATAGTGACAATGATTAGTTCATGTTATAAACAGATTGAAAACATTGTAGTCAAGATGGGGTGTACAGTCCCTGCCAGCTCCTACCCAAAAAGAGACCACCCACAGGGGACTGGAGAATAGGGAATCCCACTTAACCGAGGGGTACAAACCGTCCCTTATCTATCAGAAAGGTAATACATGTGATATATTGGTATGACATACATTCATCCATATTTCTCATATAACGCAGATTGTAAAGTCTTGTTTTTTTTTCTATTAAAATAATAAACATGTCATACTTACCTCCTCTGTGCAGTTAAGTTTGCACAGGACAGCCCTGATCCTCCTCTTCTCAGATCCCTGGCTGGAGCTCCTGGTTCCCCACTCCTGTTGAGTGCTCCCACAGAAAGCAACTTGATATGGGGGCACCCGAGCCAAGCTGCAGCTTTGTGTATCCATTCAGACATGGAGCTGCTGTTAGGCCCCACCCCCTCTCTAACTAAGTTTGATTGACAGCAGCCGGAGCCAATGGCGCCGCTGCTGTGTCTCAGCCAATCAGGAGAGACAGTCTTGGATGGCTGAGGCACTCGTGGACATCCCTGGATAGAGAGGGGGCTCAAGTAAGTTTAAGGGGTGCTGGGAAGACATTTTATCTTAATGCATAGAATGGATTAGGTTAAAAAACCCTCTGACTTTACAACCCCTTTAAGGGAGACCCACCTTGATGACCTCCCCTTGTTTTCACTCCCCCCCCCCCCCCCGGTCGTTGGATTTCTATGAAGGAATTGGGATGTCATGGTAGTCCTCTACCTTTTCACTGTTTCCTATCCTTCCTATTCTTTTAGCCTACTTTGGGTTTTTTTTTCTTTCTTTTATTTTTTTATCTTTTCAATTTTGTGATACTTTGCACTAAAATATATAGGCTGCACTGAAGTCATAGCAGTGAGCCTTTTTTGATATTTAAATGCTTGCATACCGCTCACTCATTATAAGTTGTTATGTCGCCCATATTATTGGCCTCCATTGAGACACTTCTCTACTGTTTAAGTTTTTTCTTTTATTTTGTTAATGCCGTTTAGAATGTTCCTGGTGTGCAATGATTGTAACTTGTTTACTATGTACATAGTGCCTGTATCTTCTAACCTTTCAAAAATTTTCAATAAAAACTGTTGTTGATAAAATGTATGCAATTTTAATTGTAAGTCTCCATATGGTGTTGGTAAAGTCCATTCAAAATTCGTTTTTTGGTTTTGAGCTGCCATCATTGCTCAGTCGAACCATCTTCCTGGTGGTGAACAAGATGTACATAGTGAATATGGATGCCCGGTGAGCACATGCCATGACAGGGTGGCAGCACAGTAGAGCGACTGAGAAACAGGAACAGAGTTAGCCTATATTCGGAAATGTTTTAGGCTGACTCTGGTAATATATATTTGTGAAAGCTGTAAATTTTAAAATAACTGAAACTGACTTTTGAAAATGACATTAAAGAGTAAGTCAAGGCAAAATGAAAAAAAAAATGCAGTACATATGCACATTTCCCTGGGTTTTATCCATTTAAAGATCCTGCAAGTGCCGGAAAATACCTGTTGATTTTCCAGAAATGCGCTCACCTCCTAGGTCCTGTTGTGGTACACTGCATTCATTATCATTAGTACCTTCATGTGAACTGCACAATTTACAGAAAATATATGAATATTCCTATAATCAAAATTACACAGATTTTCTCTATCGCTCTATGAAGGAACTACAGGAGTATCTCATTGCATTTCATGAACTACTTCTTCAGGAGGGTGTGGAAGGTAGAAATATAAGTAAGTTCAGGCATTTATTTAAGATTTTTCACATCACTTATGTGCGTGAGATTTCAAGCGTCCAAGAGGGGACACCCAGAAAGGATATCACAAGAAGTCAACTCAAACCCAAATCAAATCTAGATGGAAGAAAGTCAATCACACTGAAATAATGTCTAGTGGAACTTGTCAGGGATTTCATGGATGTATAAGAAATGATCAACCAGCCTCAAAGCAAGTATGTGGACGTATGCAAGGAAGGTCTACAGTAAATGTGACCTAGAGATGCTATTCGATTTCAAGGCAATGAGTGCCCTGGTCATTAGACATTTAACCCTAGAGCTAGTAGAGGAAATCACATAAAGTCTGAGGATATCACATAAAGTCTGCTCCATCTCCATCAAATCTGGGCAGGAACAAAGCCAACATCTCTGCAATGTCTAGTAGAGTTTTTACAGGGTTGTAAGAAAGCTGTCAGTTGGCCTTAGAATTATTGTATGAATAAATGTAGAGTCTATGTACAGCAAGTAGACATTATTCAATTACAAAATCTAGTTATAAACAGACATCAATTATAGACTAATAATATATAATACAGTATTCTAAACTAGTAAAATTCCCTTGCCAGCAATTTAAAATAATCTCTTGTACAGTTACCCAGCAGTCTCATCTCCTTATGCCTTTTCAAGTAGGCAACACCAATGTGTTCCCTTCATACGGTCCCCAGAGGGTACCATTAACCACTTGCCTACTGTGCACTTAAACACCCTTCCCATCCAGGCCAATTTTCAGCTTTCAGCGCTGTCACACTTTGAATGACAATTGCGCGGTCATGCTACACTGTACCCATATGAAATTTTTATCATTTTTTTTCACACAAATAGAGCTTTCTTTTGGTGGTATGTAATCACCTCTGGGTTTTTTATTTTTTACAAAAAAAAAAGAATAAAGACAGAAAATTTTGAAAATAAATTTTTCTCCTTCACTGATGTGCGCTGATGAGGCGGCACAGATAGGCTGCACTGATGGGCACTGATGAGGTGGCACTTATGGGCACTGATGAGGTGGCACTTATGGGCACTGATGAGGAGGTACTAATATGCCGCACTGATGAGCACTGATAGGCGGCATTGATAGGCGGCACTGATAGGCGGCACTGATAGGCGGCACTGATGAGCACTGATAGGCGGCACTGCTGGGCACTAAGAGGTGGCACTGCTGGGCACTGAGAGGTGGCACTGCTGGGCACTGAGAGGCGGCACTGACAGGCGGCACTGATGGGCACTGATAGGCGGCACTGATGGGCACTGGCGGATGGCACTGGACACTGACGGGTGGCACTGATGAGCGGCACTGATGGGCAGCACCATAAGTGCCCACACTCAGTGCCCATAGTGCTGCCAGTCAGTGCTCATCAGTGCCTAGATGAGCAGGCACTGATGGGCACTGACTGGCAGCACTATGGGCACTGATTGTGGGCATTGATGGGGGGCACTGATGGCGGGCACTGTGGGCACTAATGGGGGGGCACTGTGTGTATGTTTTTACCTTTAGTAATCAGGGCACTGGTGATCAGTGCCCTGATTACATGTCTCTGTGTCCCCGGCGCTGTGAGGCTCCCCCTCCTTCCTCACACTGCAGGCTCTGTGTGAGGAAGGAGCACCGGCGATGAGAGATGATCTCATATGTTTACATATGAGATCATCGCTCATTGGACGGCCCGATCACGTGGTGAATGGCCGATGTGATTGGCCATTCACCACGATCTGTGATCGGCCGTGTCCAAGGGACACGGCCGACACAGATTTTCCCCGCTGCGCGCTAGCGGGAGCGCGCGGGGGGCGTGTCTCTGAGAGGCCGTTTAAAAACGGCCTCCCGAAAATTCAAGTCCGCGCTGCAGCCGTATATAGGCTGTAGCGCGGATGGGGGGAGGTTAACAACCATCTTTGTGCCCATGTCAAATACCTGTACTTGCTTTTTTGTCTCAAATGTAATATACAATATGCACATTTTTAGGTCACCAAAAAAACATGCAAATATATTTTATATATTGTGTAGGGTTACAGACCTAAAGCGTTCTAAACCCCAAAAACAAAAATTTATATATACTGCAGTTTACCAATCCCTAAACTTTGTGTCAGCATTAATTTTCTTTTTTTTTAACCTTTTTAACATTTTTTTTATAATTTTATTTTCATCTGGTGATCCAGGCAGTAACACACATCCTGTTTGTCTCTGGATGGAGGAGCAACAGAGCCACCCTTGGACAGCAATAACAGATCACAGGATTCAGCATAGCTAAACCTGCGATCTGTGTCTATTGTGATTTTTTTTTACCACAAATATGTAGCAGAAAACAAATTGGCCTAAAATGTTAAAAAATGTTGATTTGCAAAATTTTTTGGGGGTAATGTTATATATCAGAATGTGAACAATATTGTTTTTTTTTTTTCAAAATTAAAAATCGCACATGTGATCAAATACCACCAAAAGAAAGTTCTATTTGTGGGGGAGAAAAAGGACATAAATGTAATTTGGGTACAGCGTCGCACGACTACGCAACTGTCCGTTAAAGTAACGCAGTGCCGAATCGTAAAATATGGCCTGGTCAGGAAGGGGGTAAAATCTTCCGGTCTTAAAGTGGTTAAAAATACGCTCATTGAGAATTTTTTTGTCAAAGACATGTAGCTAAATACATTTTGACCTAAATATATAACAAAAATTGAATATATTGGATATTTTTTAACTGTCAAAGTAGAAAATGTGTTTTTTTATTAATATCGCAAAAAATGAAAAGCGCAGAGGTGATCAAATACCACTAAAAGAAAGCTCTGTTTGTGGGGAAAAAGGACGTAAATTTTGTTTAGGTACAGGGTTGCATGACCGCGCAATTTTCAGTTAAAGTCGCGCAGTGCCAAGTTGAAAAAAGTGGCCTGGACGTTAAGCAGGAAAATCCTCCGGGGCTAAAGTGGTTAATCCAAACTACAGATAACAATTTTTAGGCAGTTACAGCAGTTTTTTTCCATTTAGGATAAAGGTTGACCATTGTACGCACCCTTGTCAAGGGTAAATGGTTTGTTTTAACGCTCTAACTGCTACTTTTGCTGGACAAATGGTCTTTTAAAGTCGGCTGAAAAATGCTTACTGGCTGGGACACAAGAAGAAACGACTATAAAAAGAAAAATAATGTAGCTACCACATCCAAGAATTGGTAAGCTGGTTGTTGTTTTTGGGTTTTCATACACTTTAATGTTCCTAAGAAATTATACATGCTAATGAGGGGATGCACAGAAGCTGGAGTTTCTGCATTAGCTTGGATTAGCTGACAAGAGGCTGAAAAATTGTGTTCAGAGATAATTAATATTCCTGCCCTGGCAATTTACATTAATCTCTGCTCTGCAGTAGCAATTAAACACTGGAGAAGTACTTGTATGTGGGAAGAGGGGGCTTTGTTCTAATGGCTCATTTGACGCGCTTAGTTGTGATTGCAAGGAAAGAACGTGAGCTGGCAAACAAATTCAGAGCTGGAGCTTTGGTGGCAGGGGTCTGATGGGAGTTATCAAAGGCAAACATTTAGAAATTACCTGCATATTAAGTAATTAGTGGGCCAATGACTAGAATGGTTGAGGTGTGCCTCTGATTAGTAAATGTCTACTTTAATTTAAACATCTTACGTAAATGAAAGGCTTGTTTAAGGTGCACTCTAGTAATTACAGTGGAACAATGGGCAAAAAAAAGAACATTAAACATAAGATACACTCTGTCACTATCATTACCAGAGTCAATTTGTCATTCTGTAACATAGTTTTATTACCTGTTAATCCTGAATATAGACCTGCTATTATTTTACTTTTGCTGTAACAAGGTGACAATGATTTTCATTTTACAGTGCAATCTAACAGCAGTGTAGCCTTAAAGCAGAACTAAACTCTCTCAATCATCATTAAAGCAGCTCTTCACCCTTTCAGCATTCTTCCTTCCTTTCCACCACTCCTCCCTGCCTATCCCTAAATAGCGCTCCCGTGTTCAGGCCACCCCCCTCTGCACATCATTCATCTTGACAAATAATGTGCACTGTGCATCCTTTGCCTCCTGGGATATGCACATCACATATCCCAGGAGGCATTGTCCCTCCATTCATTAAAGGAAAGGAGGAGGGCGGCGGATCAAGCAGTGCATCATTGGTAGGCTGGCCAGCTGAACCCAGAAAAGATGGCGCCTACTGATGATGTCACACCTGAACATGGCATCGTGAGACCAAGTAGCGGCAAAACAGAAGTGGATCTCAGTGGGACAATGATGGATGGGCTGGGTTGGTGAGTATATGATTTGTGCAGGAGACAACCCACGGTAGGCAGGGGTAAAAAAAAAAAAATTGAGGGGGGGGGGGGGGCTTCTTGGTTTCTGGCCTAGGCTAAAATGATGTCATATATCCCAGGAGTCTTCGTGACATTTTTTTTCTTTCATCTGGAGGTGAGGAGGAGGGACTTTCTCAGCTAAGAACACCCTCCTGCTTGCATGCAGGAAGTAAGTGCTACATGAATCATCTGCCCTTACTCAAGATGGCTGCAACTGGAAATGCTAGGGGTTTTCTTTTTTTAAGTGATTTGTCTACAAAATAAAGAAAGGAGGCATGGATGGATGGGTGGGTTTTCCTTGAATAATAAAAATGAATGAAATAATGTTTTTGGTTTATGGTGCACAGATACAGTTTAGCACCATTTTAAATGGACAGTTTGAAATACTACTAAAACTTTAACCACATCTCGCCCAGCCTATAGCAGAATGACAGCTGGGCAGGGGATCAGTTATCCTGACTGGGTGTCATATGACGTCCAGCAGGATAAGCCATTCACTCGCGCCTCCAAGGGCGCACAGCGTGGCAATCAGTAGTGTGGTGTGTCGATCTCAGTAAAGAGCCTATGACTGTCCAAACACAGCTGGTCACATCGAAATCAGGAAGTGCCCTTTATCTGCTTTTCCTCTTTTCGCGCTGACAAGGCACAGGAAGAGGAGAGCGGATCAGCGGTTTTCCTGACAGGGGGGGTCTGCTCTGATAATCAGTGCATGGATTATCAGTGCAGACCCATCAAGGATGCCCACAAGGGATGTCAATCAGTGCCCATCAGAGTTGCCTGTCAGTGCCTCCTCCTCCTCAGTGTTGCCTATCAGTGCCATCTATCAGTGCCCATCGGTATTGCCCGTCAGTGCCACTCACCAGTGCCCATCAGTGCCGCCTATTAGCGAACATCAGTGCCATCTATTAGTGCCCACCAGTGCCGCCTATCAGTGCCCATCAGTGCTGCATATCAGTGCCACTTATCAGTGCTGCGTATTAAGGCCTCATCATCAGTGCCACCTCATCAGTGCTGCCTCATCAGTGCCCATCAGTGCAGCCTCATCAGTGCCCGTCAGTGCAGCCTCATCAGTCCCCATCAGTGAAGGAGAAAACTTACTTATTTACAAACTTTTATAACAGAAACAAAGAAAAACTTTTGTTTTCTTAAAAATTTTCTGTCTTTTCTTATTTGTTTATCAAAAAATAAAAAACCCAGTGTTGATCAAATATCACCAAAAGAAAGCTCTCTTGGGGGAAAAAAAATTAAAAAAGTTCTATTTAGGTACATCATTGCAGGACCGCGCAATTGTCATTCAAAATGTGACAGCGCTAAAAGCTGACAATTGGCCTGGCATGAAGGGGGTAAAAGTACCCAGTATTGAAGTGGTTAAGTAGAAAAAAATTTAACTAAAACCTATGTCCAGCTAACAACGTTTAATCAGTTAGAGCAATGAGGGGGGGGGGGGGGGGGGGTTATATTAGGGGAGATACATCTCTGGGTAGTAAACCATAAACCAATTTCCTACATGGGTGATTTAAACCACTAAAAAAATATATATATTATTGAGGGTTTATTTGAAAAAGAGGTCTTTACAAAAAATAAATCACCCCTATACTAATCTAGACACATTTATTAGATAAAAACAAGAGCACTAAAAACTGAGAGGGCTCCAATTTCCACTTGTAAATATTAATGAATGAACACACTATTATAAATATCAACTGACACAACTGTGTGTCATTGACCCAATGTCCTAGATATAAAGCATAGAACAATAAAGAGCAATATATGTCTCAAGCTTATAAGGGGCATGGTAAAAATTCTGCAGTGTCAGTTGCAATGTGCAAACATGTACAATACCAAGAAGTACACTATATTGTCAAAAGTATACACCTGCCTTTACACGCACATGAACTTTAATGGCATCCCAGGCTTAGTCTGTAGGGTTCAATATTGAGTTGGCCCACTTTTTGCAGCTATAACAGCTTTAACTCTTCTGGGAAGGCTGTCCACAAGGTTTAGGAGTGTGTCTATGGGAATGTTTGACCATTCTCCAGGAAGAACATTTGTGAGGTCAGGCACTGACGTTGGACAAAAAGGCCTGGCTCGCAGTCTCCACTCTAAATGATCTCAAAGGTGTTCTGTGGGGTTGAAGTCAGGACTCTGTGCAGGCCAGCCAGGTTCCCCTACCTCAAACTAGCTCATCCATGTTTTTATGGACCTTGCCTTGTACACTGGTGCACTTTAGTGTTGGAACAGGAATGGGATCAACCAAAACCATGAAGTAGCAGTCCTACCTAAACAATCATCTCAATTTGTGGTCAAGTAGGCTTTCTTTACATAATTGCTGGATAGATCTAAAGAAGATTGTTCAAGTGATTTACAAGTGTATGGCCAGCTTATGGTTAGAGAGGATGGAGGTTTTGAGCAATTTGGGCAATTTCAGCTTCATTTTAACAAGTGATAGCAGTGGGCTGCCATTTTTGTAAGCTGTATTGCTCCTCTGTATTGTGACCCTGCCAGGGAAAAATTCACAAAGTTTCCCTTGAAGACATTTCAGTTGGAATTCCACATGGTTGTGAAAAAAAAGAGAAATAATAATCTACGGTATGCAGATTCTCAGAAATGGTAATATCCAAATGGCTCATTGGCCAGCTGCCATAGATACGGAGATCTGCTTTTGGATCTGATGCAGTGCTGCTAACACACTCCCGGCATAGAGCCCAAATGGATGGTTTTGTTTATTTTAAATTGTGAATTTCTTGGAAATCATATTTGGATTATTCCTACTAAACTGTTTCATTTTGTTTCTTGTAACAAATGGATAACTTTCTGAGAAACAACAATCACACAGAGTTACTTTTTAAGCCAAAGGTACTTAAAAACTGTGGGAGTTAATGAGGCCAAAAGGCTCAGATCTGTGGATTACTTATTTACCATCACTCACTGGAAAATTTTTATTATCTTTAAAAGAACAGTACACTTTCATATATTTTTGTTGTTTTAATGAGGTATTAGTGTAAGTTATTATTTTTATTATTATTTTTATTATTATATAGGATTTATATAGCGCCGACAGTTTATGCAGCGCTTTACAACTTGAGAGTAGACAGTACAAATGCAATACACTTTAATACAGTAGGACTCAGAGGGCCCTGCTCATTAGAGCTTACAATCTAAGTTACATTCCTTGTGTCCTTTATTTACCTTTACCTTGTCATGATGGGCTCACATGCTGCTACTGTAGCTTATAGTGTCATGGATGATCTATTTCCCTATGTCCATGTATTCATTCACCTAGCTTGTCCCTTGTTCACCCAAAATGACAATAAGCTTCTTGTTCAGGGTCATGCAGTCAATGCCTCCCTATTTCTCTGTGTTGCATCACAAATGTGGGACTGCTAAAGTAATGAAACCACATCAGAACTAACTATACTGTGCCTGAACCTATGCTAAAATGAAAGACCCAGTTTGTGGAAAATGTAATTTCTTCACAGGAAGTGTCAGTTCTTAGATTACAGACATGCATTATCCTGTGCAGTGCCATGCCGCATGTTTCCTATTTGAACACAAACAGAAACTGCAGACAAAGGAATGTGAAGATTTTCTCTACTATAGGCTATGCATACAAGACAACAAATGATACCATAAAACTACATGATCAATGTACATCCTATGCAGGTGAAAAACACAAGTGCAGGTAGGAAGGTATACATAGCCTTTGAAGGACAAATGCACCTTTTCTTATCAATTAAAACGACTTGCTGACTGGCCCATAGTAAAAAACGTAATTACTTTGACTTTAAATACCGGTGTTATGGTAGCAGCTTGCTGCCATAACTCTGGTATTTTTTTTACTATGGCTGATTCTCTTTCAGATAAAAGTTTTCACATTGATGAATTCACAGTGGGATCACTTTTAGAAGCTTCCCAGTCATTCCTGGGCTTACCTAATGAACCGGTGAAGCCTGGGAGCAATCCAATATGGCCATTAGCTGGGCATGGAGAAAAGTGAAGCCAAGATGGTCGCCACATGTCTCCATGCCCTTGGAGGACCGGATCGACATCTGACATCACCTCTGGTTCCCAGGCCATAGTAATTTTTTTTTAAAGCAAAAGTTAAGAAAAAAATGTTTTTCTTCTTTTGCTTTTAACCACTTGCCGACCGCTCACATTGAGAGCGTACTGCGGCAAAGTGGTTCGTTATCGTCCAGCGACGTAGTACTACGTCGCTGGACTCCTCCCCCTGTAGGCGGCGCAGCGGGAGTCGGGCCAGGGGAGGAGCGGCGGCTATCGCCGCCGCTCTTCCCCGATCGTCGGGGAATCTAGTTTGGAGATCCGCCCGCCTGTGTAAACAGAGCGGGCGGATCTCTTAAGTGACAGAGAGTGACAGATCGCAGTGTTCAGCATAGCTGAACATCCGATCTGTCCATGACTCACTCAGTCACCTCCCCCCACACACGTCAGTAAGCACCAAGCATACATTAACCCCTCCCTCTCCAATAAAATTAACCCCTTCCCTGCCAGTGTCATTTTTACAGTAACAGTGCATATATATAGCACTGATTACTGCAGTAATGTCACTGGTACCCCCAAAAGTGTCTAAAATGTCAGTCAAGGGTCCCATCTGTCCACCGCAATGTCGCAGTCCCGCAAAATAAAATCGCAGATCGCCGCCATTACTCGTTAAAAAAAAAAACACCAAAAATGACAAAAATCTTTCCCTTAGTTAGTAAACGCAATAACTTTTGCGCAAACCAATCAAAATACGCTTATTGTGATTTTTTTTACCAAACATAGGTAGCAGAAAACAAATTGGCCAAAAATTTAAAAAAAATTTGATTTTTACATTTTTTTGGGGGGGAATTTCATATAAAAAAATTTTAAAAATATTGTAATTTTTTCAAAATAAATGCTCTTTTTTTGTTTATAGCGCAAAAAGTAAAAATCGCACAGGTGATCAAATACCACCAAAAGAAAGCTCTGTTTAAGGGAAAAAAAAGGGCGTAAATTTCGTTTGGATACGTCCTCACATGACCGCGCAATTGTCAGTTAAGTTCGCACAGTGCCGAATCGCAAAAAGTTGCCTGGACGTAAGACAGCAAAATCCTCCGGTGGTAAAGTGGTTAAAGGTAAATGAGAGATTTGAGGTCTTTTTGACTTCAGATCTCTCAATAAAAAAAAAGACCTGTTATCCATATTTCTATTACAAGGGATCTTTACATTCCTTGTAATAGGAATAAAAGTGATAAAAAAATTAAAAAGAAAATTTTTTTCACCCCATCCCTTTGGACGCACAACATCGAACACATAAGTAAGTCACACAATCATATGTAAACAGTGTTCAAACCACACATGAGATATCGCTGCGAACTTTATAGCGTGAGCAATAATTCTAGTGCAAGACCTCCTCTGTAACTCTAAAACTCTAAAGAGGTAACCTGTACAATTTTTTCAAGCATTGCCTGTGGACATAATTGAGTACCATCGTTTTTGCCATTCCACGAGCATGCACAGTTTTAAAGCCACGACATGTTACGTATCAATTTACTCAGTGAAACATCATCTTTCACATTATACAAAAAAAAAAAAAAAAATAGGGTAAATATAGTGTTTTCATTTTTTAGAATTCATTAAAGAGTATTTTTTCACAAGAAAGACCGCTGTGCAAATACTGTGTGACATCAAAGTTTGTAACAATCGCCATTTTAATCTCTAGGGCAGTCATGGCGAACCTTGGCAGCCCAGATGTTTTGGAACTACATTTCCCATGATGCTCATGCACTCTGCAGTGTAGTAGAGCGTCATGGGAAATGTCGTTTCAAAACATCTGGGGTGCCAATGTTCGCCATCACTGCTCTAGGGTCTCTGCCAAAAAATGTATATATAATGTTTGGGGGTTCTAAGTAATTTTCTAGCAAAAATACTGATTTAAACTTTTAAACAAAAAGTTCCAGGAAAGACCTGGTCTTTAACCGGTTGCCGACCGCCGCACGACTATTTACTGCGGCGGTCAGCCCTGGCCAGGCAAAGTGACATATATATACGTCACTAGCCTGGGAGCCAATAGCGGGCGAGCGTGCGCCTCCGAAGGTGCGCTCCCGCCCCGGCTCGTTCATGAACGAGTCCGCACGTGTGACCGGCGGACCCGATGTCTGCCGGTCACTCGCGATCGTCCGATGTGAAGGGAGAATGGCAGGCGGCTAATGTAAACAAGCCGCCTGTCATTCTCCCCTGAGTATGAATAGTGATTATACGGTTCTACTATGTAGGACCGTTGGTCACTGTTCCTACACCTCAAGCCACAGCCAATCACAATTGGAATCACGCCCCTAGGGACACACATAACCCCTCCCTCTCAAAAAAAAGTTAACCCCTTCACTGCCAGTGTAATTTTACAGTAACAGTGCATATGTATAGCACTGATTACTGCAGAAATGTCACTGGTAACCCCAAAAGTGTCAAAAATGTCAGTCAAGGGTCCGATCTGTCCGCCGCAATGTCGCAGTCCCGCAAACAAAATCGTAGATTGCCGCCATTACGCGTTAAAAAAAAAAACAACAAAAATGACAAAAATCTTTCCCTTTGTTAGTAAACGCAATAACTTTTGCGCAAACCAATCAAAATACGCTTTTTGCAATTTTTTTTTACCAAACATATGGTAAAAAAAAAATTGTCCCAAAATGTTAAAAAATTTAGATTTTTACTTTTTTTTTGGGGGGGGGGGGGGGAATTTCATATAAAAAATGTGAAAAATATTATTTTTGCAAAATTGATGCTCTTTATTTGTTTATAGCGCAAAAAGTAAAAATCACACAGATGATCAAATACCACCAGAAGAAAGCTCTGTTTGTGGGAAAAAAAAATTCGTTTAGGTACAGCGTTGTACGACCGTGCAATTGTCCATTAAAGTCATGCAGTGCCGAATCGCAAAATAGGCCCTGGTCAGGAAGGGGGTAAAATCTTCCGGGGCTTAAGTGGTTAAGTGGTAATTATGTACAACACACCTATTAAATCAGCAATACAAATGCTATACTTTTTTCAACATAAATTAAGGTTTTTTTCCACGGTCTGCCGAACATAACGCTGTTGCTAAAATCAACCAAAATAATGCTTGTTACATCATCGCTGAGTGGTCATCCAGGCTCCTGGGGAGGAAGGAGTTTAGGGGAAGAATTCTTCTGTGCTCTACAACTACCAGCATTCAATACACCTGAGAAAACTCACTTCCACCTTCTCCCCTGTGTTTGTCCCATTCATCTGTTAGTAAATTAACAGATATGCTGGGGAAATTTAACAGCATTTACCTGCCAATTATCCTACCTCATTATTGCTAATGGGAAGAGCAATACATCCATCTCTGGTATTACGCAGTCAGGTAAAGCTGATAATACCCAGTAGGCAAGCACAAATTTGTTTGGGTTTTAACCAATTGGCTAAAGCAGGCCATACATTATGTAATTTTCAACCACAGTTTGAAGGAAAGAAAATTGCTCTATTCCCCCTTCAATACAATCAGGGTTGAGTGGGGAATATTGTATCCTATTGTACTCTGACAGTGGGAGGATTTCCTCGCCATCAGAATAACGGAAAAGTGTTATCAAATATGTACGCAAATTTTCCTTTCCTGGCTTAGCCTCGCGTCAGCACACAATGGGTTAATGCCTCCTCTGGAACCCACAGGACCCCCTCTTCCTAGCTAAATAAGACAGCCCCTCCCCCTCAATAACCTAACCTGCCACAGGCTACTAGCGAGGAGTTCTGTGCTGACGTGAGGATAGGCCAGGAAAGGAAAATTACGGTAAGTATCTGATAACAATTTTCCATTTTCCTGGCCCTACCTCACATCAGCACACAATGGGAAAGCTGCAATCAATAGATGGCCTGGAGTATCACAAAAAAAAGAACACTACAGTGGGGGAGGGGCTGGCTTTTATTTAGTTAGGAAGAGGTGGTCCTGTAGGTTCCAGAGGAGGTGATAATCCATTGTGTGCCGACGTGAGGTAGGGCCAGGAAACCATGATCACTGCTTGCGGCAATAGCCTCTAGCAGTGATCGAATGAAAAAAACCAACAGGCTGGTTGTACGGAAGTGGATCTATAGATCCACTCCCGTACAACCAGCCTGCCCATAAATGGATCAAAAATTGTCTGGTTTGTGCTGAATGGGCTGAATTATAATCGAACTTTGGCTACCTTAAAAAGCAGGTGGGAAGAGCAGACGGGTAGATGATTGGTTGAAACTCAATTCCTAATAATACCCTACTTGATATTGTCATCCGACTGTGTAATGCCAGATCAAGTGATCCATTGATATACATAGGGTTGCCACTTCATCCCTTTAAACCCGAACACAAATAAAGGGTTCTGAGGCTAATTTATTGCAGGTAAGGCACCAAGTTGGTTTAATTACCACCTTAATCAGCCACAGAACCTGTGTATTTAACTTGTTGCCGCCCGCGCTATAGCCGAAGTACGGCTACAGCGCGGACTCGAATTTCCGGGAGGCCGTCTTTATACGGCCTCCCAGTGACAGGCTCCCTGCACGCTCCCGCGAGCGCGCATCGGGGAAAATCTGTGTCGGCCGGTCCCTTGGACACAGCCAATCACAGAGGCCATTTACCACGTGATCGGCCCATGCAATGAGAGATGATCTCATATGTAAACATATGAGATCATCTCTCATCGCCAGCTCTCCTACCACACACAGAGACTGCAGTGTGAGGAAGAGCAGAGCTGAACAGCGATTAGGGGACACAGAGACATGTAATCAGGGCACTGATCACCAGTGCCCTGATTACAAAAAAGGTAAATAAAATACAATAAGTGCCCAGCATCAGTGCCCACAGTGCCCGCCATCAGTGCCCCCCATCATTGCCCACAATCAGTGCCCATAGTGCTGCCAGTCAGTGCCCATCAGTGCCTGCTCATCTAGGCACTGATGGGCACTGACTAGCAGCACTATGGGCACTGAGTGTGGGCACTGATGGTGCTGCCCATCAGTGCTCATCAGTGCCGCCCATCAGTGCTCATCAGTGCCACCCGTCAGTGTCCATCAGTGCCACCCATCAGTGCCCAGCAGTGCCGCCTCTCAGTGCCCATCAGTGCCACCTCTCAGTGCCCAGCAGTGCCACCTCTCAGTGCCCAGCAGTGCCACCTCTCAGTGCTCATCAGTGCCGCCTATCAGTGCTCATCAGTGCGGCATATTAGTACCTCCTCATCATTGCCCCCTCATCAGTGCCCATAAGTGCCACCTCATCAGTGCCCATCAGTGCAGCCTATCAGTGCCCATCAGTACCGCCTCATCAGCGCACATCAGTGATGGAGAAAATTTTTTTTATTTTCAAAATGTACTCGCAGAAAATAATTTTCTGTCTTTTTTCTTTTTTTTTTTTGTAAGAAATAAAAAACCCAGAGATGATTAAATACCACCAAAAGAAAGCTCTATTTGTGTGAAAAAAATGATAAATATTTCATATGGGTACAGTGTAGCATGACCGTGCAATTGTCATTCAAAGCGTGAGAGCGCTGAAAGCTGAAAATTGGCCTGGGCAGTAAGGGGGTGAAAGTGCCGGTAGGCAAGTGGTTAATATGTGTTCGATTTTAAAGGGATGAGGTGGCAACCCTAGCTACACATATCGTGCTGTTTCAGACTTCCAATAATTTGGGGTCTGTCTTTTTGGTAAGAGGCTGGAGGTGCTGAGGTGGTGGCCTCATTGATTACAGTATGATGTTACACATTAGAGAATAATGGACATTAGTTTGTGAGCACTGAGTATCAGATCTGATCAGAACCTATTGTGGACTATACTTTATTGCTTAAGGCCCCTTTCACACACGCTGTCCGTTTGTCCGTTTTTCATCCATCCGTTGACGGATGAAAAACGGACATCAATGCATCTCTATGTAAAAACGGATGACAACGGATGAAAGACGGATAACAACTGACGAAAAACGGATGACAACTGACGTAGTGTGAAAGGGGCCTTATTCAGGGCTTTTTCTCTCAGAGAATAGGTGCAGGAACTCTTCCCTTTCCGAGTCACCCCTTGACTCCGCCCCTACCCACCTCCCAGTACCACCCTTTTTAGAGAATAAAGAACCAAGTATCATTTTGTGGTGGTAAGTATTTTGTTTGGAGTTTTTTTATTTGTAGCACCATAACAAGAAACATTGATAACAAGAAAGGCAATAAAATAGATATAGCAACAATAGACACCCCTGTGACAATAGATCCACCCCAATAACAATGGACTCCTAGCATCAATAGACCCCCCCCCCCCTCCCAGCAGGCAGAAACATTAGAATCCTCCCTCAACAGTAGATCCCTCCCAGCAACAATTGACCCCCTGCAACATAAGACCCACCACCAGGAACAATAGATCCCTCAGCAGAAACAATAGACCTCCCCAGCAAAAATAGATCCCAGCAGCAACAATAGACCTTTCCAGCAACAATATACCCCCCCCCAGCAAAAATTGATCTCCTCCAGCAACAATAGATACCCCAGCAGCCAGCATCAATAGACCCTCCAGCAGCCAGCAACAAAGACCCTTTACTCAACAGTAGATTCCTCCCAGCAACTATTGACCCCCCCCCCCCAGCAACATAAGGCTCAGCCCTAGCAACAATAGATCCCCTACGAGCAACAGAAGACCTCCCCAGCAACAATAGACCCCTTCCTCCGCAAAAATAGATCTCCTGCAGCAATAATAGATCCACAAGCAGCCAGCATCAATAGACCCTCCAGAATACCCCAGCACCCCTTGCCATTACATACATTCAGTTTTTGAGGTGCCGGAACTGCGTTCCCCCACATTCCTGCTGAAAAAAAGCATCACTGGACTTCACTAATTTATCAATTTACTTTGGGATAGATCTAATTGGCTGTTTGGTATCTTTGTATTATAGAGTGCAGCTGTGGAGATCTCGTATTGTTGAATGTTGTTTGATTTGAGGGCATTATAGTTCTTTGGTTTAAGGCACTATGCGCTGCTTTTCCTCATCAAATAACAATGATATGTACAATTCCTCATTTTGAAAAAAAAAAAAAAAGGAAAAACTAGATCTCTCATGTCAATCCCAAAGTCACATCTCCCCAGTTCGTTATACACTGTGCATATCATATATAGCAATGTTACTTATGAGGAATAATGCTTTCATGCAGCTGTAGACTGTGCATTGAAATCCAAAAAGAAAGGACAGGTGCTCATACGCAGAAATGGCAAAGTGAACAGAACGAGCAATTATTTTTAGCATGATGTGTTAGGCTTGAATGGAAAATCAAACTGACCTTCTGAAAGCAGACAGCCATAAAAGAAGAGCCATCCGAGAGATTTCAATTTAAAAGTTACCATGGAAAGATGAGGCTCAGTTGCCTGAATAATAGAACCTAAAAAAATATCAGTTGATAGGTTATTTAAACCACATAGCGCTATCTAAAATGAACATGTGGAATATTGTACGTACTAAAAGTAATTCGCCCTATTAGCTCTGACATTGAGCAGATTTCTGGATGGATGATATCTGTAAATCTTTCTCAGTCTGCCAACATCTCTACAAAACCTTGGAAAATACTGGGTAAAAAAAAGAAGGCTTTCCAGACATACACTATAATACCAAAAGTATTGAGATGCCTGCTTTTACACGCACATGAACATTTTTTGTATCCCAGTCTTATGCCTCGTACACACGCAACGATTATCGGCCGACCGATCGTCCGACTTTTGTCCAGAGTTGTGTTTTGTTGGTTGGAATGCGCCTAGACTGCACACGAATTTTCTCGGCCAACAAAAATCTACTTCAGAAGTGATGTCTGGTTTACTTTCCGTGTGTTTTTTCTTCTCTGAGCATGCCCAGTCTTGCTCATCAGATTTTTGTCTGCCGAAATCTGTACTGACTGATGGAAAATCGGCCGTTGTGTTGACGGCCAACAAAAATTTTATAGCCTGCACACCAGATTTTATTCGGCCGAAAAGTCGGAGTCGGTTGTCGGAAGCATCATACTAACAAGCCGAAAATCGGCCGATCGGACGTTGGCCGAAAATTCCCGGCCAATAATCGATGCGTGTGTACGAGGCATTAGTCCGTAGGATTCAATATTGAGTTGGCCCACCCTTTGCAGCTATAACAGCTTCAACTTTTCTAGGAAGGCTTTCCACAAGGTTTAGGAGTGTGTCTATGGGAATGTTAGACCATTCTTCCAGAAGTGCATTTGTGAGGTCAGGCACTAATATGGGCCAGAAGGCCGGGCTCGCAGTCTCCACTCTAACTCATCCCAAAGGTGTTCTATGGGGTTGAGGTCAGGACTCTGTTCAGGCCAGACAACTTTCACCCCAAACTTGCTCATCCATGTCTTTATGGACCTTGCCTTGTGCCAGCAAACTTGGGAGCATGAAATTGTCCAAATTGTCTTGGTATGCTGACACCTTAAGACTTCCCTTCACTGGAACTAAGGAGCCAAGCCCAACCCCTGAAAAACAACCCCACACCATAATCCCCCCTCCACCAAATGATTTGGACCAGTGCACAAAGCAAGGTCCATAATGGCATGCATGAGTGAGTTTGGAGTGGAGGAACTTGACTGGCCTGCACAGAGTCTTGACCTCAACCCAATAGAACACATTTGGGATGAATTAGAGCGCAGACTGCAAGCCAGGCCTCCTCTCCAACATCAGTCCCTGACCTTGCAAATGCGCTTCTGGAAGAATGGTCAAACATTCCTATAGACACACTCCTAAACCTTGAGGGCAGCCTTCCCAGAAGAGTTGAAGCTGCTATAGCTTCAAAGGGTGGGCCAACTCAATATTGAACCGTATGGACTAAGACTGAGATGCCCAATAAAGTTCCCAATACTTTTAGTAATATAGTGTATCTACTGATAATACTAACACTGAAGAAGGACTGTATGCAGAAGGATTGTAATGTTACTATATTTTTTCTTTTTGTTGGGCTGGGGGAGGGGGGGGGGATAGCGAATACAAATGCCTTGCTTCCTAAATCACTGATTGCCAGCATCATTATTCTATAAACGGTTGTGGATCTGGGCCTGTGAAAATATAGCCTAATACAACTGAGGCTGTAGAGCACAGAACAGCTATTATGTAACAAAGATGCAGAACTTTTGATCAGCAGGAACCAGCCAAGATTTGAGCCATGTATGAGCAGGCTGACTGTGCCAAGCTGATGGATTGTTTAACTTTGCTACAATCAGTAGAACACAATGGCTCCACAGGAAGGATTCCCCTGTCAGCACCAGTGCTGTATTTTGGCCTAGGCCAACAAGGCCCAGGCCTAGGGTGGCACTTTGCAGGGGGGCAGCAAAATAGCTGCTTCCGCCTCCATCTGAGACTCTATTGGCCACTGGTTGCTAGAGCCACCTGGCGTCTACCAACCAGTTGCGTCACGGCCATGACTCCCTGGCCCTGCCCATAATTCAAAGTGGAGGAGGATTTAACTTCCTCCTCCTCCTCCGCGCCTAGAGCTCCCCCCACCCCTCTCTCCCCCTCTCCCCCACTCCCTTCTTCCTCTCTCTCCCACCTCCCCTCTCTCTCTCCCATCCCCTCTCTCTCCCACTACCCCCCCTCTCTCTCTCTCCCACCCACCCCCTCTTTCCTACTCTACCTCTCTTTCTCTCACCCCCTCTCTCTCCATCCCCCCCTCTCTCTCACCCACCCCCCTCTCTTTCACTCCCTTCCCTCTCTCTCACCCCACCCTCTCTCATCCACCCTCTCTCTCTCTCTCTTTCATCCCCCCTCTCTCTCTCTCATCTCCCCCTCTCTCTCCCAACACCCTCTCTCTCTCCTTCTCCCTCTCCCACCACCCTCTCTCTGCCACCACCCTCTCTCTTCCACCACCCTCTCTCTCTCTCTCTCTCTCCTCTCCTACCACCTTCCCTCTCCCTCTCTCTCTCTCTCTCTCTCTCTCTCTCCTCTCCTACCACCTTCCCTCTCTCTCTCTCTCTCTCTCTCTCTCTCTTTCTTCCACCCTCTTTCTCTCTCTCTCATCTCCCCCTCACACTCCCTTACCCACCCCCCTTTCTCTCAGACACCCCCTCTCACCCCCTTCTCGTGAGATCTAAGTGGCCCTTGCTGAGACTTTGAGTCCTTCAATTTTGGAGGGAGTCACATCCGTTAAACAGGAAGGGGTGGAGCAAATTTACATAGGAGGAGGAGGGGCGCCCTATTTTAGTATTGCCTAGGGCAGCACAAAACCAAAATACACCAATGGTCAGCGCTGAATGTGTTGATGGGGGGGGGGGGGGGGATCAAATTAATTTCTGTCCTGAAACTCGTGGTTGCAGGAAACAAGTGCTCCGTCCATGGCTGATCTAACTGGCTCTAGTAGATCAGCAGTTAAAGCAAAGTTCCACCCAAAAGTGGAACTTCTGCTCATCTGCTTCCTCCCCCTCACCCCCTCTGGTGTCACATTTGGCACCCTTCAGGGGGGAGGGGGGAACGGGTACCCGTTTTTAACAGGTACCATTCCCCACTTCCAGGAGACAACACCACGTCGCTGTACCTCAGAAGATTGGCCCCCTTCTCCTTCCCCCACCGCCGAGCCAATTACAATGCGCAGTGCGCATGCACAGTAGAAAGCCGGCTGTGAAGCCAAAAGGCTTTCCTGCTTGTTTCCCTTAGAACAAATGGCGGCGGCAACAACCGGCAGTTGATCCAAAAATTGCCTGGGATGCTCACATCGTGGGCTCCCTGGACAGGTAAGTGTCAATATATTAAAAGTCAGTAGCTACAGTATTTGTAGCTGATGACTTTTAATTTTTTTTTTTTCCCCCAGACTGGAATACTGCTTTAATGAATGAGTGTGGTCTTTAAACCTGCCAGATGGAAAAGGTCATGTCACTGAAGGAGTGCCAAACCAAAATCAGATAAAAGAATCCAAGATAATTTTAATTGTTGGAAAAAAGTAATATAAATACAGCCAATGCGTTTCGGGGGGGGGGGGGTCAACATTACTCTCCCTTCATCAGGGCTACAAGAATAAGCAAAAAGCAAAGTCATGATGAACAATTAATTCTAGATATGCATATGAATTATTACCACAAAATCTAGAGCATTACATGAGAACAGACATTGTCACATGAACCTCTGTTGTTTCAATAAAATTAGAGAATGTTAAACGATACAAGCCATATACTATACAGCAGCCCTCAAATTTTCCACTCGCCTGCTCGCATTTTGCGAGTGGAAAATTATTTATGGCGAGCGAGCGTGGGGCTGCTCCGGGAGCCGATCAGGTGAAGAGAGGAGAGGAGGAGGAAAGCCGGCCAGCCCAGCCGATGCATCAGACAGAAGCTCCTGGGCATGAGAGGATGTATCGATCGTAGATTCACCTCAGAACCTGGCCGGATAATGAATGACAGAGCGGCGGATCATCCCACTGTTACAGTTGTATTTGTAATTGCTGGGCGCTCGGTGACACGCACAGTTCCGCCTCCTAGCCCGGCTTCTTTGATAGACAGAACACCTGGCCAACCAGGACGTGAGACGTCTATCAAAGAAGCCGGGCTAGGAGGCGGGACTGTGTGTGTCACCTAGCGCCCGGCAATTACAACTGTCACAGCGGGATGATCCGCCGCTCTGTCATTATCCGGCCAGGTTCTGAGGTGAATCTATGATCGATACATCCTATCATGCCCAGGAGCTTCTGTCTGATGCATCTATGTAAATGGACAGTTGTAATTGTAATTGCCGGGCGCTCGGTGACACACACAGTCCCGCCTCCTAGCCCGGCTTCTTTGATAGACGCTTCACGTCCTGGTTGGCCAGGTGTTCTGTCTATCAAAGAAGCCGGGCTAGGAGGCGGGACTGTGCGTGTCACCGAGCGCCCGGCAATTACAATTACCACTGTAACAGTGGGATGATCCGCCGCTCTGTCATTATCCGGCCAGGATGTGAGGTGAATCTATGATTGCACTTGCTTTCTTCTCTCTTGGTTTTCCCAATTCTCACTTCCTTCTTTTTGGTTTAATTGAAAGCTTGCCTATGATTCATGTATATTCATGCATCATGTAGTATACATTTTTATATACACCCCATTGTATCTGTATATGCCTCTGTATCGATACCATGTTTTCTCTTGCTGGAAATATATCTACCTGGTATCTGTAAAGATGTAAGAGAGTTAGTCTGCCGATATTTACTCGTGCTCACTTTCACTTTACTATTTATTCCTATTATTTTTTACCCATCTCATTTTTGTTTCCTTTATTTTTGTCCTCTATGGATCCACCTCCAATATTTGGGGATGGATATATGCTTTGCTTTTCCTTCCCTGGCTTTTCTTCATCCCAGCCACATATATATTGGGGCTGGATGCTGTTTACAATCGCTATTGTTTGTCACTGGGTATTATACTACTTTGGCACTATATGTCCTGGTATAGGGCTGGCCTGCTCCCCAACATGTGCATGCCCCATTGTGTCACATGCGGGGTCTGCAATGGATTGAGCCATGTGACACGTGCATCCTTCTGATGTGAGGTTGCATTGACATGCACTGGCGAGGCTGCATTGACATACACGGGCGAGACTGCTTTGATGGGCATGGGTGAGACTGCTTTGATGGGCATGGGTGAGACTGCTTTGATGGGCATGGGTGAGACTGCTTTGATGGGCACAGCAGAGACTGCATTGATGGGCACAGGGGAGGCTGCATTGATAGGCACTGATGGGCACTGTTTAGGTTTCACTGATGGGCTCTGTTGAGGCCGCACAAGCTTTATTGATGATGCTGCACTGATGGTCACTGAAAACGTTGTTATTAATATTTATTTTTGTAACTTCTGCATTAAAGCAAAAACATTTAACAGTGTAATTTTAGGAGATAATTTATGAGGGCGTGTTTAGGGGCAGAATTAGGGGCGGGGCAGGGTAGGAGTTGGGTGGGGCAACTGGTGGCGAGTAACCCTTAAGGCCTGGCTAGTAGCTCAGGACTTTAAATTTTGAGCCCTGCTATACAGTACATAGTACTGTAAGTGGCGGTTCACATTTGTGCGATGCGGGAACGCTGTGAATATACAGCATGTTACCGCATCGCATCCGCACCCCTGGCAGTTCACACTTCCATATGCGATATGCTGGGGGTGTCAATTAAAAGTTAACGACACCCCCAGATAAGATCGCATATCGCAGTGCGATCTGTAAGTTCGCACAGAATCGGATCGCACTAGTGGGAACCACCATGCGATCCGATTCTGCTGCGGACCAAAAAAAAGGGTCCTGTGCGTCTTTTAGTGCGATTGCGGTGCAAATTCAACCATACAAACTGTATGGCTGAATTGGCACCGCACAGAGATCGCATGTAATTTTAGGAGCAGTGCGCTCCGAATTACATGCAATCTCTGTCATCGCACTAATGTGAACCGGCACTTAGACATCCAATAAAGAAAGTGGACAAACGTATGAGGTGTGACAGTTTAAAGTGATTGTAAAGTCTAGTTTTAAAAAAAATAAATAAAATCAAAACATGTTATACTTACCTCCTTTGTGCAGTTGGTTTTGCCCGGATCCTCCTCTTCTCTGGTCCCTTTTCGCTACTCCTGGCCCCTCCCTCCTGCTGAGTGCCTCCCACAGTAAGAAGCTTGCTATGGGGGCACCCGAGCCGAGCTGCAGCTCCATGTGTCCATTCAGACACAGAGCTGCTGTTTGGCCCCACGCCCTCTCTCTCCGGATTGGCTCACTCCCAATCTGCCAAATTGACAGCCGAGGATCTAGTGGTGCCGTGGCTGTATCTCAGCCAATCAGGTGAGAGAGTCCTGGACGGCCGAGGGACTCATGGACATCGCTAGACAGAGAGGGGGCACAGGTATATATTAGGGAATGCTGGGGCGGCTGCTACACACAGAAGATTTATTTTATCTTAATGCATGGAAAACCTTCCTGCCTTTACAACTCCTTTAATTCCCAGAATGCCCGCGGCATAGCACTATGGTGGTGAGTCACACAGCTATTTGCAGTCAAGTGTGTTCTGACATGTTCTAACTTGTACTAGTCTTGGTTGCAGACCAGCTGACTCAGTCTTTACGGAATAATACAGAAAAGAACACGTGTGTGCATTGGGCTGTTGGCAGAAAATAAGTGACAGGAATCTGGAGCAGCGGAATTACATCAAATTTTGCATAAAAATTGGCAAAAGTAGGATTGAAACTTTAGCTCTGTTACAAAAGGCTTATGGTGAGCGTTCCATGAAGAAATCAAATGTTTTAGAATAGTATAGGCAGTTTAAGGAAGGGCTGGAAGATGTTTAGGATAACACAAGAAATGGGAAGCCAAAAACGCAAAGGATGGATGCACATGTGGACAGAGTTTTAACCCATGTACGCTCATGCTGGTGAGTTTTTTTGATCACAAGGGGATAATTCACTACAAATTCATAGAACACGGTACAACGATCCACCAACATCATTACCTGGAAATTCTGAAAAAGGTTACGGAAATCTGTTCAGAGGAAAAGGTTGGAACTCTGGCCTGACAAATGAATTCTCCATCACAACAATGCCTCTGCACAAACATTTTTTCTTTTAGGCTCGGTTCACATTGATGCGATGCAGGAAACCCTGCAAATCCACTGCGGGTTCCTGCATCAAACCCGACTCACAGGCAGTTCACACTGCCATATGCGAACTGCTGGGATTGTCAATACATAGTGACACCCCCAGATCGGTCCGTATATCGCAGTGCGAACTGTCAATTCGGACAGGAATCAGATCGCATAAGTGTGAACACCTATGATTGTGCTTGGTACCCCAACGAAAAGGGTCCCAAAAAAGTGGTACGGTACGGTTCGGAATTAGGGTACCATTCACAACTTTTGACAATGGAAACGGCAAAAATTGCGTACCGTCCCGCTCAGTGGAAACGAGGCATAAGTGACACTCTTTTGGGGAACCAGTGACACCAATAAAGTGATCAGTGCTAAAAATATGCACTGTCACTGTACTAATGACACTGGTAGGGAAGCATTTAACAACAGGGGCGATTAAAGGGTTAAATGTGTTCCTAGGGAGTGTTTGCTAACTGTGTGGGGGGTGCTTTTTCTGTGAGAAGGCAGAGATCTGTGTTCCTGCTTAGCAGAAACACAGGATCACTACCTTCCCTACTAACAGAATAGTGATCTGCCTTGTTTACCGCCGTTCTGCTTCTCCTGGGAACGATTGGCAGTTCCCAGCAGACATCGAGTCCACCGGACCTGCTGATTGGCTCCCGGTTTGTCCAATCACGGCAGGAGTGGGTCGCCGGTGGTGCATGCGTCCCTGACCTGCAAGTGCAGAATCACATACAGGTACAGGAGAGCCGCCTTGCCACCGTATATATACAGTAAACGGTCGGCAAGCGGTTAATGCTGAAATGCAGGTATGGCAATTTTTACATAGTTATATTGGTACAGCTTGTTTGAGCCATACCAGTGGGCACTGCTGTTACAGTGATCACCAGTTTACAGGTCCTGTGGCAAGCAGCTACCCCGCTTCTCACTAAACACAGGAAGCCAATCCTTTGGCATAAATGCCATTCAGAGAATACTTTGCATATTCTCAATGAATGCAAAGTATTTTATCATCGGACATCGTGGAGAGGTGAGGTGGTGACATCACAATCTCCACGTCATACAATCAGAGCATGCTTTGCATTCATTGACAAGATGTAAAACTTTCCCTGAATGGCACCCATGCCGAGTAAGTGACCTCCTATATTTACAATGCTGCAGGGCAGCCACTTGACACGGGACCCACAAGTTGGGGAGGTCCCTGGAGTAGCAGGGCCTACTACAGTGATTTCCAGCACTACAGTGATTTCCACGAGGATCCCACTGGTATGGCACATACATACTTGTGTTGGTCCAAGCTGGACTAATGTAACTTTGAAAAAAGCACCATACCTAGAATTCATCCTTAACCACTTATCCCTGGGTGGACGTCATATGACGGCGGTAACTTTGCGTTAGTGTACTGGGATGATGCCTCTAGCTAGAGGCATCATCCCGGTACCGTGGTTTAGAGCCGACGGTTGGCTTTCCGTCTGTACTGACCGATGCGGCTCGGGAGCCGCTCGATCGTTAACCGGGGGCGGGAGGGGACTTCCCCCCCTCCTGCCGCCTTCCGTGGCTTTTACCGGGGCTCCCGTCCCACCGGGAGCCCCGAGCACCCAGCCGGCACGTCCGCCGGCTGGATGGAGTCCCGATCAATGCCGGAAACGGCTTAGATCGGGTCTCCGATGACGTAACCCGGAGGCGGCGTCCATGACGTCACTTCCGGGTTACTGTGCTGCAAAAGGCGGCAAATTTAAAAAACGGCTGTATGCAAAAACGCAGTTTTCGGCGTTTTGCATACAGGGAAGTATAGTGGAGGGGTCGAGGGTCTTTTAGACCCTCGACCCCTCCATAAAGTGTACCTGTCACTGCATATTGCTGTCACAAGGGATGTTTACATTGCTTGTGACAGCAATAAAAGTGATCAGATTTTTTTTTTTTAAAAAACTGTAATAAAGTTAAAAAAATAAATAAAATAAATGGGAAAAAAAAATTTAGCCGCCCCCGTCACCGTTAGCTCGCGCACAAAAAAAAACGTATACGGAAGTCGAGCCGCAAATGAAATCGCTGTTCAAACCACACATGTGAGGTATCGCCACGATCGCCAGAGCGTGAGCAATCATTTAAAAAAAAGAGCTATACTCTAACCCTAAACTGGTAACCGTTAAATAAATTTAAAGCGTCGCCTATTGAGATCATTATTGACCGTAGTTTGTCGCCATCCCACAGGGGGCGCAATTTTAAACCGTAACATGTTGGGTATCTATTTACTCGGCGTGCCATCATCTTTCACAATATAGAAAAAAAATGGGCTAACTTTACTGTTTAGTATTTTTTAAATGCAGTGAAATGTGATTTTTCAATATTTTCCCAAAAAAATGGCGTTTTAAAGACCGCTGCGCAAATACCGCGTGACAAAAAATATTGCAATGACCGACATTTTATTCTCCAGAGTCTTTGCTAAAAAAATATATATAATGTTTCGGGGTTCTAAGTAGTTTTCTAGGAAAAAATACTGATTTTAACTTGTGAACAAAAAGTGTCCGAAATAGGGCTGGGGCTTATGTGGTTAAGCATACCCCACTCTATCCAAAACAAACTTTAGTTTTACATACACTTGAGAGATAAATGATAGTTTTGTCATGATATAGCCGGGTCTAGCGCAGTTTGTCATTTTATTTTGATGAATGAAAATAATTGGTACTCATTGCTTCTGTCATTGACATAAATTAGTAAATTGGACAGTGATTTCAGTTTTCTGTTTTGCGAAATGTTCTGCTACATTTGATCTCCCATTATCTGTCTAAAAAAAACAGTTCTGTTTTTTTGCCCAACGTCACTGCTCCACAGTATTATTTGTGAGGCAATTTATTATACGTGGATTTACCACATGATACGGAAGACAAAATCTAATCCTTTGTAGTGATCCACACAGAGTCATTAGGATTGCAGACACACAGGTCAATTAGCAGCAGAGCATCAAAATCAGTGAAATTAAAGATAAAATGATCGGCCTGTTCTCTTTGAAAGGAAATAGAAATAGCTCCTTTGAAGTTAATCCAATTGTCGTCACTCTTTTATCATTTCACCGAGGAAACAATATCAATCTATTACAGTGTGACAGAACCAGCCATTACAAGTGCCTTCTATGAATTTGTTTTTATGTGTTTTACAGGCCTAGATCTGTCCATGGGTACATGGGAATAGAGCCCAAGGGCTAAAATGGAGGGAAGGTGACTACATGGCCAACACTTTGGGCCTAAAGCTTAGCTAAATACAAACACAAAAATGTAATAACTTGCACCTGTCCATTCCTTGAAGTGGAAGTAAACTTCCATCACTAAATTTCACCCATAGGCAAGCCTATAATAAGGCTGACCGATAGATAGTGTGAATATCTCCCAAACGGGCACCCGTGCCATTCCTTCAGAGCCCTGTGCCATGAACAGCGGCTCCTGCGCACATGCAACGTCAACCTGGAAGCAAGATGGGTGAAGATAGGTGGCACAGTGGTGTAGTGGTTAGCACATTCACCTAGCAGCAAAAGCACTGTTGGTTTGAATCCCAACCACAACACTACCTTTCTGGAGTTTGCATGTTCTCCCTGTGCCTGCATGGGTTTCCCCCAGGTACTCCGGTTTCTTCCCACACTCTAAAGACATACTGGTAGGTTAATTGGCTCCTTTCTAAATTGGCCCTGGTATGTGTATATATGAATGTCAGTTAGGGACCTTAACCCTCCTCTTATGTTAGGGTCAGAACCGACCCGTTTTCATTTTTGAATGTCTATAAGTATCACATAAATTTGTTTATTGCATCAAGATTTTTTTACTTTGTCAGGAACCTCTATTTAAACAATATAATAGAAAAATAATCCTTTTCACTAAATTATAAAGTACTGTGGTGAAAATGAAGACGTTTATGGTGTTAGGGTCAATTCTGACCCAGTTATAATATAGGATTTTAGGACACTAATAAGTGCCAAAACTGAAATCATAAACACTCTCTCTGCTTAGTAACAGTGACAGCCAATCACCTCTCAACCCTGTGAGCTGTAGTTAGGGAGGGGCCTATCTCTTTGCCTGCTTGTCTGCTTCTCTAAATACAGTAAAGAAACATAGGACCAATACATTTCAAAGTTGCTGACTTTATTTTACCATTTTTTAAATTTGAAAATGAGAGGTGTGCTATCAAAAGAAAGGTCCAAGGGGTCACACGAAAAATATTAAAACCAATCTTTTCAAGGATAAAGAAGCCTAACAAGGTAACCAAGAGGTAAGAAACAAATTGGATGATAAATAATTGTTCCGTATTTTATGGCTGATTTAAGACACGGGTCAAAACCGACCCGTTAACATCATGGATAGTAACAGAAAGCTAACATAAGAGGAGGGTTAAATTGTAAGCTCCTTGGGGGTAGGGACTGATGTGAATGTACAATGTATATGTAAAGCACTGTGTACATTGATGGCACTATATAAATACCTGAAATAAATAAATAAAAGATGGGAGCACCTGCAGCTCTGACTTCTCAGCGCTGGAACAGCTCCATTTTAAGGTACGTTTAACATAATGTGCTAGTATTACCTCGCAGGTAAGAAAAAAATAAATAAAAAAAGTCCAGCGGTTTATAACTGCTTTAAGAGCTGCATATCGAGCAGCTCTAAAATAAACTGTCTGACATTCAGCCCATGTGTATGGCATTGGCAGCCGATCCGATAAAAACAGGCCGAATGTTTGGCTTCTGTCAAAGTAGCATGACTGAAAAAGGTCTGCCAATCGGCATCCGATCAGCGCTCTCAGCCAATGACTGAGAGCGCTGACTGGTGTGTTCTGGCAGGGGGGGCCGTCCCCCTGTCACGTGTGCCCGTTTAGGAGATATTCACACCCTAACCTAGTGGCCTGGACTTTGTGGTAAACTAACAGGGTCCCTTTCAATGGAAGAGAGCAAATCCTGGACTGAAATCTAGCATTTTCTTTTTACAAATTCACAAGGGAAATTATTACCTTCATGATGATTTGCAATAGCATGACATTTAGGTTGTTATTTTACTCCGATGTGATTCAATACGTAGTTAAGTTTTTTGTCAACTGGTAATTCTGTAAGCAATTTTGAGGTGACACCTGAGCAACAGTTCCTGTGGCTAGTTACAGGACCTGTGCATACAGCATCTTAAAACATACTGTTAATAGGTAGAAGCTGTTACAGTGCTACATAGTGCTTGATGTGTTGTAAAATCTTTATTTTTTTAGGTTTCATGCTGATTTCCATTTTTGTGATGCCTACGCTGGGTTACTTGTCATATGGTACTTCAAAAACAACTATTCTTCCAAACCAGTCTATTACAATACTGCTTAGCCATTGCTTGCTCCACATGACAAGGGAGTATGATGCACAGAAACCACAGTGGGGTGATGATAATGATAACATTGAATGGCTTAGAAGTGGGTCATTTTCTTTGAAGACTGTTACTTTGTTGAGTGCATATAGTGTGGAACGATTAAACCCCTGTAAGTAAAAAGAAAGTTCTGGCAGTGTGGAAGAAGTAAACTGGAGTAACTAAAAGAAAGTCTTGGCTGTGTAACAATATGAAATTAACCACTTTAGGACCGGAGGATTTTCCTGCTTTACGTCCAGGCCACTTTTTGCAACTTGGCACTGTGCGACTTTAACTGACAATTGCGCGGTCGTGCAAAGCCGTACCCGAACGAAATTTACGTCCTTTTTTCCCACAAACAGAGCTTTCTTTTGGTGGTATTTGATCACCTCTGCACTTTTCATTTTTTGCGATATTAATAAAAAAAGAGCGACAATTTTGAAAAAAAAAAAACAATATTTTTCTACTTTGACAGTTAAAAAATATCCAATATATTCAATTTTTGTCATATATTTAGGCCAAAATGTATTTGGCCACATGTCTTTGACAATAAAATTCTCAATGAGCGTATTTTTAACCGCTTTAAGACCGGAAGATTTTACCCCATTCCTGACCAGGCCATATTTTGCGATTCGGCACTGCGTTATTTTAAAGGACAATTGCGTGGTCGTGCAAGGCTGTACCCAAATTAAATTGATGTCCTTTTTTGCCCCACAAATAGAGCTTTCTTTTGGTGGTATTTTATCACCTGTGCGATTTTTACTATTTACGCTATAAACAAAAAAAGGGTGACAATTTTGAAAAAATAACAATATTTTTCAAATTTTTTTATATGAAATTCCCCCCCAAAATGTAAAAATCTAAATTTTTTAACATTTTAGGCCAATTTGTTTTCTGCTACATATGTTTGGTAAAAAAAAACGCAATAAGCGTATTTTGATTGGTTTGCGCAAAAGTTATCGCAGCTACTAACTACGGGAAATTTATGTCATTTTTATTGTTTTTTTTTTTAACTAGTAATGGCGGCGATCTGCGGCACTGCGACATTGCGGCGGACAGATCGGACCCTTGACTGACATTTTTGACACTTTTGGGGGTACCAGTGACATTACTACAGTAATCAGTGCTATAAATATGCACTGTTACTGTAATAATGACACTGGCAGGGAAGGGATTAACTTTATTGGTGATCAAGGGGTTAAGTGTATGCCTGGTGCTTTCTGACGTGTGTGGGGGGAGGGGACTGTGTGACACAGGCACAGATCGCAGGTTCAGCTATGCTGAATCCTGTATTCTGTCCCTGCCTGTCACAGAGGATATCCGCCCGCTTTGTTTACACAAGTGGGCTGATTTCCTCACTCGATCCCCGACGATCGGGGAAGAACGGCGGTGATCACCGCCTCTCCTCCCCTGGCCCGACTCCCGCTGTGTCTGAATACAGCATGCGCCACCCACAAGGGGAGGAGTCCAGCGATGTAGGTCTACGTCGCTGGATGGAATCGAGCCACTTTGCCGCAGTACGCTCCATGTGAGCGGTCGGCAAGTGGTTAAAGTATAACTAAAGGCAAAACTTTTTTTTAGTTTTGGATAGAGTGCAGAGGAATTAGAACACTTGCCAGTTTTTACTGCCATCTGTGACCCCGTTAGAAAGATTCACCCTCTCTATTTGTCCTTTTTACCATTATCATTGAAAGTGAAAGTAAAAGAAAATCCCAAATTTTGGGTTGTCCCCAGAAAAGTAATAGAGGGGAAATATTCCAATGGGGACACTAGTTCTGGTGACCTGGGGGTCCCCACGGAATTCTCTTAAATTGCAGGGATTTCCTGACACTTTCTGTCTGGCTATGGGACTGGAAGTGAAGGGAAATCTCCGCAATGGGACACATGTGGTGAAAAAAAAATCTGACAGGGCTTATAACCCTCCCTTAGTGCCGGGTCACACTTGTGCGATGCGGGAAGGCTTGCGAATTCGCAGCCTGTTCCCGCATCGCAAACGCACATCTGGCAGTTCACACTGCCATATGCGATACGCAGGGGGTGTCAATGAAATGTTAACGGCACCCCCAGTTTGATCGCATATCGCAGTGCGATCTGACAGTTCGCACAGGATCGGATCGCACAAGTGTGAACCACTGTGCGATCCAATTCTGATGCGGCTAGAAAAAAGGGTCATGTGCGTGTTTGGTGCGGATACAGTGCGAATTCTGCCATACAAAGTGTATGGCTGAATTCGCATCCGCACCTCCGATTGCATGTAATGAAGGAGCAGTGCGCTCCGAATTACATGCGATCGGCGCACTCGCAGAAATGTGAACCGGCCCTTACTCTATCCCAAAAAAAAAAAAAAAGTAGTTCTTCTTTAAGATTTGGTGACTGTAAAAGTTTGGCTGTACTGAGATTATTGTCCATAAATGTATTATACTAAGAATGATGACACCCCGCACCCCCATCTCAGCCACTTCCATAAGGAAGTAATGTGCTGGTATAGTGCTTCCTTAGAACTGTGATGTTATATAGGAGAAATCCTTGGAGTTTGGGCTTCCTGTCTAGGGAAGGGGTTAAGCAAACACACACACACAGGAGACCGTTCAGGTGTGTAAGGTCCAATAATTAGAGGTCGGGTGCATATCAGACCCGCAATCCTGGCAGCTATAAACTCTTGAAGTTAGAAGACTGCACTCCGGTTTGAAAAATATAGTCGTTTATTGGTAAATCCACAAGTGCATAGCAGACAAAAATATCAGAGACAGGAGACAAAAAATTGTTGACGCGTTTCACTAAATCAAATTTGCTTAATCATAATTATGAACATGCATGTGGAATAGCTGCATAAATAATAGACAGCGGCTGAAGGCCATCAGTGTTAATTCGACATAATGCTGTTGATTAATGAAATGTGATTCTTGCAGTGAAAAAATTCCACATGACCAGAAGAAAACAGGGAAGGGGTTGCTGCACACGGGTTGAACAGGTAAGTGGTCCTTGGGAGGGCTGGCAAAAGTCACACCAAAGTGAGTGGGCATATGCTGGTTGCATCCTAATGTTATATACATCTGCAATGTTCACAGGGCCTAACACTCTGCTCATACCAGACTGTGGCCTCCAGAGGTGGGGGACTCAAGTCACATGACTTGACTTGAGTCAGACTTAAGTCACCAGTTTGAGGACTTGAGACTTGCTTGACTAAAATTAATAAAAGACTCGACTTGACTTTGACTTGGTATTTATGACTTGAGACTTGACTTTGACTTGAGACATATGACTCAAAATCGAAAACTTTACTTTTTTAAGTTATTAAATATTTGCATTTTCTCAAGATGTGTTTATGCAAAATGAATGTGCATGTTATGTTTCTGACACCACAGTCACTTAAAACACCTCAGTGTGTTCTGATTTTTAGGACACTGGCTGTTTAACAATGGAAATACTTGAGCTGTTTGGGCATTCAAAGTGTTTCTTTAATATGCCAAGAAAAAAGCACTAAGCAGTTTTGTTAAAGAGGAAGTAAACCCTCCTCAGGAAGTTGTACCTATAGGTAAGCCTATGATAAGGCTTACCTATAGGTACTGTAAATATCTCCTAAACATGTACGGTTTAGGAGATATTTACCTTTAATGCAGCCAGTGACGTCACTGGCGCATGCGCTCTGAAGGAACGGCTGATCGTGACGTTCCTTCAGAGCCCCGTGCCGTGACCGTCGGCTCCCGCGCGCGTGCGCGGGAGTGACGTCACCGCGGCTCCGGCCAATCAGATGGCCGGATGCCGCGATCCCGGAAGACGGGCGACTGAACATGTCGCTCGTCATACAGGTAAGAGAGCGGCACGGCGGGGGCTCGTTCTAAGGTAAGTATTTCATAATGAGCTAGTATGCGATGCATACTAGCTCATTATGTCTTTCTCTTGCAGGTTGTAAAAAAATAAAACATTTTTTGAACGAGTTTACAACCTCTTTAATGTTGAAAAAAAAAAACAAAACCTTTCCTGACCACTGACTTTTAACTGATTTAAAGGTGAAAATTGGGGTAGATCAGTATTTTTACTTGATTTGTGACTTGACCAAATAAATGACTTGACTTGACTTGACTTGCTTGACTTCTAGCAGGGACTCGACTTGACTTGCTTGCTTTTCGCCACAGTAACTTGGGACTTGCTTGAGACTTGAAGGTTAAGACTTGAGACTTGCTTGTGACTTGCACATGTGTGACTTACTCCCATGTCTGGTGGCCTCTGTTGTCTACTTCCACCATTGTGTCATCTCTCATACAACTAACAACCACAGGTTGGGGAAGGTTAAATCTTTCATAGCAGGGCGCACACAAATGTATTGCTGTACATTGCTTCTTACTCGTAGGGTTGAGTGCAGCTTCTGAATCTTACTAAATGCCACCCCACCCTGTTCTTTAGCACTTCAAAATGAAAATCTAGACAGCAGGTCCTTTGCATAAGTGGTCTCTAAACTGTGGCCAGATGCAGCCATTTTCTTGCCTTTATGCGGCCCTTGGGGCATTATTTCTCCCACTGATACAAGACACTATTTTGCCGACTGACAGCAACAATGGGCACCATTTTTACCACTTTTCTACCACTGATGTTTATTTCCACTGATGCCAGCAAAATTTCCACTCCCACTGGCCATAGTCTGGCCCCTCTAAAGTCGGAAGGGAAATAAACTGGCCCTTTGTTTAGAAAGTTACAAACTAGAGAAATTGGCCCGCGGGACTTTATATGAGGTACGTGTTTGGTGGCTGGAGAACAATTAAGTACATTATTTGATTGAATTTTTCTTTCAAAAAACCTTAGTGTTACTGCATATCTCAACAACAGTGTTCTTTTATAGATATATCTTGAACATATTGATCTCTGAAGAAGGGAGATGTTGCTCCCGAAACGTGTCAGATCACAATGTTTTATATTCTACTATCATGTCATCTCAGCACACTATTTACGCTATGTCTGAAACCGAGTGTTTACACCAAGGTGTTTTGCCAATGTGTGATTTTATATTGCATGTGTTGTGTATCATTCATATTACAGCCTTTGAGCTACATCATGTGCCATTGAGCACATGTTACTGTGTGTATCTTTACAACCTGTGCATATTATGCAATAAAACATATATTGCTTTACTTATCGATTGTGTACTTAATTGTTCTCCAGCCACCAAACACGTACCTCATATAAAGTCCCGCGGGCCAATTTCTCTAGTTTGTATATATATTTTGGGATGGAGGAGTGTTTTGGTGGGAACCAGATCATTGCCCTTTTTTGCATTTGTTTAGAAAGTTTGGAGACCCCCTGGTCTAGAGGATACATTCATTAGACTAGAATGCGTTTTATTTTCTCCTACTCCTACTGTTGATGTAAGTTGCCCAGAACACACCATGAAATCAGTGCTTCTGCATCTCCTGGAATATCTGTAGGTGGATATAAATGTTAATTAACAACCTTCCAGATACTGGAAAAGGAAATTACAGTATAATGGTACAAATCCTCCTTAAATGAAGTCAAACTAAGATGCGTATCACAGCAGGTAACATCACACAAACAATGTGCTCCTTCTGCACCGTTAGATGAGATCCTGAGCACTGCCCTCGAGGGATTTCTTTTTTCAAGGAATACTCTAGAATTAGATAGCAAATAGGCTAATTTCATCAAACATTGGCATCCACTGTTCATAACCGAAGAGAGCTCTTCTTAACTTAAAGATATTATCAGAGTTTTAGCTGAAACAAATTAATAATTACATCCGAGGATATTACATATTTTTAATTAAAAAGGCTCATCTTCCCTATTTTGGCATGTGAATTTTAGAGCTTACAGCAAGAAAACATAACAAGGAAAGAAGATGATTAATTACAACTCTGCATAGCGGCTGATATTGTTGTCATGACAGGGAAGTAAATCTGTAGAAGATTGATGGTTTGGGAAGTAACTGTTCCATGTATAGTGACAAACTTACAGACTTTTACATTAGAAATCTGCCAAGCATCAACAGGCGGATGAAGGCTAATTCCAAACAAAGGAGTTATTTACATTTTGTGTGGGTGCTGGCAAGTTGAATATTATATGGGCATCTCAGATCTTTTAGATACTTTATTAATGAAATACCCCCAACCAAACTTGCAGATCCATCCATATCCTGAAAACATTACAAAAGCCATCGTGTTATCTCATCTATCTTCCATAATATTAAATAAACAAAAAAAAAAAACAGCAGTAATCCCCCCTCTACAACCTCTGTCATTGTAGTAACTGTGGAGCAATTCATCTTCAAAGCTTACATGAAATGCAAGAAAGTTTTTCAAGTCAGGTGTAAGCATGTGCTCCCCACTCCTTCTGTGCACCTACTCTGTGTTTACAGAGCTTAGAAGGCGGACAGGCTTCCAATCACTGATGTCAGGGGGATCTTAGCTGCTGAAAACTAAAGTGAAATTGTCTGTGCTGTAAACATTAAAAGCTAAGATCACCTTTGTACACCTTTTTTTTCTCTAAATTCCAGCTCCCCTATGTTAGGGTGCTCAGACATCCCCAGCTTCCAGGGACAGTCCCCGAACTAAGGACACTGTCCCCAGATCAAGTCTGTCCCTGGATTTAGGGCCCGATTAACGTAGACAGGGCATCCCATGCTGTCTAAGAAACAGCCTGGTGGGTAGGATGCCGACGCCCCCTGCTGGACGATCTCACTGCCGCTTCTTCTGTTGTTCAGTGGAGGAGGGGCAAAGCCAAAAAATTAACTGTGTGGAGCGCTGAGACCGGGAGGTGAGCAGATGGGGGGGTGGTCTGTTTGTACACAGGTGAGGGCAGTGGGGGAGCAGGGATCAGAGCTGATGCAGCTGCATGGAGAGATTGAGAGTTTAGCTGATGTGGGGGAAGGGCTATGAGGTGGCTGCAAAGATAATCTGTGATAGAAGGGTGCAGAGGTGAGGTATGGATGTGGGGGCAGAAGTGTCCTCTGTGCATAGGAAACCTCTGAACTCTATGCCTAGCACCCTCCTGTATATTATGCAGTCCTTTGCCCTGCGCTCTGTGTATTATGTAGTCCTGTGCCCAGCACTCTGTGTATTATGCAGTCCTGTGGTCAGTGCTCTGTGTATTATGTAGTCCTGTGCCCAGCACTCTGTGTATTATGCAGTCCTGTGGTCAGTGTTCTGTGTATTATGCAGTCCTGTGCCCAGCACTCTGTGTATTATGCAGTCCTGTGGTCAGTGTTCTGTGTATTATGCAGTCCTGTGCCCAGCAGCACTCTGTGTATTATGCAGTCATGTGGTCAGTGCTCTGCGTATTATGTAGTTCTGTGCCCAGCTCTCTGTGTATTATGTAGTCCTGTGCCCAGTACTCTGTGTTTTATACAGTCCTGTGCCCACCGCTCTGTGTATTATGCAGTCCTGTGCCCAGCGCTCTGTGTATTATGTAGTCCTGTGCCCAGCACTCTGTGTATTATGCAGTCCTGTGGCCAGCGCTCTGTGTATTATGCAGTCCTGTGGCCAGCGCTCTGTGTATTATGTAGTCCTGTGCCCAGCGATCTGTGTATTATGCAGTCATGCGCCCAGCACTCTGTGTATTATGTATTATCAAACAGACCCTGAATGGAAGGTCATTTAGAGCTAAACAGTCTGAACCTTTAATTTTCATTCCATCAACAAACATGTACATCCTCTGGTTACCAGTTCTGTTATTTTATGGGCAGTCTTTTGATGTAATTTTCTTGAAGACAAATACAGGGGCCAATTTTAGAGAAATAATATTTCCCTTCACTTCCCATTCCAGAGAAGCCTCAGGAAATTAGAATAAATCTTCCCAAAGTGAGGGGAATTCCGCTGTTACAAAACTGATTCCAGAATAGCTTAACCCAATGGAAGATTTCCACTCACCTCTTATTCTGGGGACAACTCTAAAATGTTCTCTTATTCTGTCTCAGTTGCAATGGTCACCCACAGGGGTCACCCACATTTTTCAGAATGTAGGTTCAGACCAAGTTTTACTTGTTCTGAGGTTTGGCAAACTTCTAACAGCAGAATGTAAAGAAAGAATTTGGCATACCTCCAATCCCCAAAATGTATAGACTTTTCAAGGTCTTGCATTTTTTTGGGGAGGAAAAGGAAAACGCAAGACAATTGCATGTGGCTCCACCAATATTATACCAGGTACTGAAGTGGAATGCTGTGGAAAAAAGAAAAAGGTTTGAGGCTCAAAATCAACACCAGATCCTGGTTGGCCACAATCTTGGCTCAGTAGTTGTGGGAGTCTGTGAGCAAAGGAAGTTATCAGAATCTGGAAGCTTCATTAGCAATAAGAACCTGTCATACTTACCTGCTTTATGTAGTGGTTTTGCACAGAGCAACCCAGATCCTCCTCTTCTTGGGTTCCCCTACCAGCGCTCCTGGCACCTCCCTCCAGTTGAGTTCCCCCAGAGCAAGCAGCTTGCAATGGGGCACCCAAGTAGGCATGCTCCCGAGCCACTGCTCTGTGTGTCCATTTAGACATGGAGCCACAGGTTGGCCCCGCCCCCCTTTGTCTCCTCATTGGCTCACTGGCTATGATTGACAGCAAAGGGAGCCAATGGCTCCTGCTTCTCCCTCTGCCAATGAGGAGGGAGAGTCCCCAGAGAGCCGATGCTCTCATGCACATCGCTGGATCGTGAGGGAGCTCAGGTAAGTATTAGGGGGCTGGGGGGGCTGCTGCACACAGAAGGTTTTTTTTACCCACTCAACCTTTAGAACCACTTTAAAAAGAAAAAAAACAAAAGATGTCCTACAATGTAAACCCATCATCACTGATGTTGTCTAGCTAATCTAGTAATACATATATTATAAATATGTTCCCAAGTGCAGTGCCTAGTCCCCCGTGTCATTTGTTTGACTATCTTTTGCCTAATACCCTACAGAATTGCGATTGCTGTTTTTTTTTTTTTTAACATTTGACTCTGGTTGATTTCGATGGAGTTCTGAGTTAGCACCCAGACTTTAGTAATGTTCATCAAACCTGCCTCAAACGTATCCAGTCATGATAAACTCATTCTTAGTTACAGGAACAGTGGGAATAATCTGTTTGATGGGTCACAGACAGAAATAAAAACTTTACAGAACGTCTAACCCAGGGGCGCTCAACCTTTTGAAGAGCGCAGGCCAGTCATTTGGTAACTGGTCATGGGCCACAATGAAACTAAGTGATTCAGAATTTCGATTTTTTTTATTTTGAATAGAATAATGAAGAGTTTAAACAACAATCAGGATCCATGGGACCAATTGTCGTTTAATGTTTACCCACAGTTTAATTACAAAAAAAGCATTTCCTATTAACCAGATCACCATTAATCCCACTCTTGCATTCAGGTGTGACCAGTCAAAAAAGCTCAGAACCAGTGTTGTAGCCTTCACTCTATCAGGGTCTTTGCAGCCATCGCATGAACTGCTAAAACAAGGACTGTGGATAATCTAAACAAAAAAACATCACAGGAAAGCCCATGCTCAGTAGTGCAATAAACTTCTTTCTTAAAGAGGAAGTAAACCCTCGGCAACAACAGGAGAAAAAAAAAAACCTGTAAAGACAAAGGCATAATAAGCTAGTATGCATAGCATACTAGCTCATTATGAAATACTTACCTTAGAACGAAGCCTACGTAGTGCCGCCTGCTCAGCGACAGGACGGGCAAGATGTTCAGCCGTCCTGCATCCGGGTTCGCGTCCTCCGGCCATCTGATTGACGATTAAATCACTCCCTCACATGCCCGCAGGAGCCGCCGTTCATGGCACAGGGCTCTGAAGGATGCGCCGATGACATCATCGGCTGCATCAAAAGTAAATATCTCCTATACAGTGCAAGTTTAGGAGATATTTCCAGTACTTATAGGTAAGCCTTATTAAAGGCTTACCTATAGGTACAAGTTTGGAAAGAGGGTTTACACCTACTTTAAGTAAAGATAAAAGGACACATAATGCACTCACATGCTCCAAGAATGACACCAAGCTTATCACACAACTGTGAGAATCCATCTTCAGAGCCCCTGTATGAATGACAGTGGATGTAATCCGCTTGGTTAAAGGCTCCTCTAACTTTGTATGTGTGTTAGGAAAGAAAGAGAAAAAGGGGGAGCCGGCCACAATACCAGCTTGTGTATGACAGCCACTGGGATTATGGAGGACCTGCAATCATTCAATAGAGTAGCATGCATCCGAAGGAGACTGTGCGGGTTGCCATAGGCCTGAGGTCAAAGGTTACATCAGACGGCTCCGTGGGCCACAGGTTGAGCATGCCTGATCTAACCCTTCCTCATTCTGTACAAAAAGTAATTAACATATTACCCCCTAATATTGCCAGAATTTTACAACAAGATTCACGCCTTACCACTTCAGTGGCATTCACCTCTAGGTTTGAGTTAATGAATTTTGAGCAAGGTTTGTCTAACCACTGGGAAGATTTGCCCACAACTAATGCAGATATGCAAAGGTCACAATATTCAGTGGGGGACATTTGTCAAATTTTTTGGGCTTACATACACTTTTTAATGCATTCAATCATACATTTCTATTTTAGTTAAAGTGGCGCTCCGGCCTGTATTAAAAAATATAAGGACACTTACCTGTCCATGGAGCCCGTGATGTCTGTACCCGAATCTGGCCCGTCCATCGGCTCTGGGTGTAGGCGCCGTCATCGTTACTAAGGAAAACAGGTAGTTAAGCCTTGTTTCCTACTGCGCATGCGCGAATCTTGCTGCTCTTTCTGAATGGTCCCGCTGTCTTCTGGGACCCGTGTATGTCTCCTAGAAGGCAGTGGGGGGAGGAGGAGGGGCTGAAAATGACGTAGGTATCCACAGGGCCCTTACATGGAAGTGGGAGTGGGTAGCCTTTTTTTGACAGGTACCCACTCCACCCTCCCCCTGAAAGGTGCCAAATGTGTGGAAATCTGCTTTACTTTTGTGTGATGCACTACATTTACATTTTGGGGCTTCAGACACACAGTTATGTAGCAGGGCCATATTTCTCACTGGGCTATATAGAATATAGCCTAGGGGGCAGGATTGCCAAGGGCAGAACCTAGCCAAACAGGCCACTTAACATTTATGTTTCCACTGCTATTTAAAGGTATGCAGCACAGTTATAGTCTAAGTACAACAAGCCTTTCTACCTGTTATAACTCTCTTATAACTGTCTTGTGGCCCAGTGTGTTCTGGTTGGTGAAGACCATCATATCTGTCTTAAACTAAACCTATTCTATTATATTAGGTACATGCATGTTTATTATTCAGAATGCTGCACATAGTATGCTATTATATACTCTGAAAATGGTTTTCTTGATATATAAAGCTGGCCATAGATGGATCCTTTTTTTTTTTTTTCGTTCAGCCACCAGATTCCTCCGGACACACAAGCAAGGTGGATGGAGGAATCTTCCCTGCTGGGACACTGTAGTTTGACAGCGGGACTCTCCGCTGTCATAATACATTGATCGAGGAAAGTTTTCCAACATTACCTTTCAAGAAAAGTTGATCTAGTGATTGACTTCTGTCCAACAGGAGTGGATACATACAGATCAAAATTTCGCTGGTTCCTGTGAAATCCAGGACTTAAATTGCTTCATCTTTTGCATACATTTCTTGTGTCAGTAAATTACTAATTGTGTCTCTGTTTACCTATCAATAATAATTATTTAAGAAAATTGTTCTTTGGTATCTTTCTAATTATTTGGGCAGTTCTATTTTTAATTTTATTTTAATTTATTAATAATTACAGTGTCAGTAATTACTTCTCATTTAGGTAGAATAGTGCATGTGATTGTTTCAGTGGTGGGGGGGCACAATGTAGCTGACCTAGGCATGAAAACTCTTAAAAATCCATATATTTTAGGTATTTTTGGTGTTCGTGTCTAATATGTGAATGTTACTTGCGCGTCTTAATTTTAGGAATGTACCTTGCACTTGCTATATAAATATTTTCTTTTAGTTCTCCTTGGACTGTTTTTATACTCACCAGACTCCGGGCATCTTTGTTTCATGAACTTTGCTTTATTTCTTACCTCATCATTAATTTATTGTCTTCTTTTCTGTTTACAGGTTCCTGGTCAAGTTCAGTTTAGCTCAGAGGAAACAACTAACTGAATAGCCCCGTGGGGCTTGCTCCATGGAATCTGTCCAGCTATGATGCATTTTGAAAGTGTTATTTCTTTATAAACATTTCATGTGCTAGGGTGAAATCTGCAACAAGCAGAAAATTTCCACTTGTAAATTGAACCTGGAAGACCCTTGAACTGAACCAAACCCTGCAGGGATGCTGATTTTTGGTCCACTTACTGATGTCACCGATATCGGAAGAGTAGCTTTGAAACTGTCAAAGTTAGCCTTAAAAGTTAATTTCATAGAAGAAGTTTTAAGCACTTTTTCTGGTGACCTTTAACAAAACATGCAGTAGATTTATTTAAGTGTAAAGATGTCATATTATATTGCAAATTCAGGGAAACTAAGAAGCAGGCACTGTGGCAGCCTTCCGTACATACCTTCTAGCCTTTTGAAAAGATAGAGTATCCTTGTAAATGTATTGTCATGGGTTTTTTAAGATACCTACTGGAGACCCATTGTTCATAGTGCTGTTTCTGCATTTATACATGTAGCACCCTCCTAGGTATGTGCTAGATAGAGAAAGTATAGTTTTGAATCCTGTCTGCTTACCAGAGGGATTGCAGGTAAATCTATATTGTTTTCTGCCTACCAGATCTGTTAGTAAAGTCTGCTCATTGTGCTCAGGTGCAACTCGTTCTGTCTGCAGAGTGTTTCACACTGGTCCAATAGGGAGGCATGTTGGACAGTGGGAGGAAACCTGACAAATGAATGCATAGGTGCTAGATGCAGCCCTGGTGAGGAAAGTGCATGCTGAGATACTGTATAAATGCTAGGAGCACATGTGCTCTGGGTCTTTATGCTGGATAGCGGTGCCCCGGAGGGAGAGGGTGGCTGCCTCCTCCTCTATAGAGTTGCCATGCGGCCTCAGGTAGTCAACCTGAGGGCCTAGAGAGAGCTAGCTGTCTGAAAGGGGACACACTGGAGGATATGATTCTGCAGTACAGTGAGTACAGATCTGTGTCAAGGGGCCTAACCTGAGGGGGGCCAACCCTGCTGGTAGAAGAGTCAGTGGACGGGTGTTGGTAAAGGGGATTCTAGTGAGTGTCCTGAGAAGAATGTAGTTCATCAAGTCTATTGCTGGAGAGAAAAGAGCAAGGAGACTTAACCCTTTCCATACATGTGGCAGTGTGGTTCAAGCTGTGCAGCTGCTTCCACAAGCAACCTGGTGAGGCCAAGTGAGAGTAGTCCTTATCCAATGTACATACTGTAGTTCCAGTATCCCACTATTCCCTTTTCCCATCCAAGTTCCAAAATAAACACTAAAAACCAACACCCCTGGACTGTTTATTGAGCAACGAGCCATTGGGAGTCAGGATGAATGTGTGAACTGTACCCTAAGTGACTGTGTGCTGGTAATCAGAGGACTCCCAAGAAGTCATCATGCAGCAAACCTTATGGGGACAGTGCTACATACAATATTTTAAATTGTGAATAAATGCAGAACTCCACACACCACACCTTCAGTCTCTGCACACCACCAAAATATGGGAAGACAAGAGCAGGCTTCACGCTGTGGTCAGAAGGACAAACAGCAGTGGTGGCCGGTGCCCCAAATCGCACTGCAAAGAATAGCATGCAATTACTATATGTGTTTTCAATAATACTCAAAAGACTACTAAAAAACAAGGCAAAGGATAAGAGCAACAATACAAATGATAAAATGAGTTTGCTTATAAAAAGTTTGATAAAATAAAGAAAGAAAAAAAAAAATATGTCTAGTAACTGACCTGCTGCTGTTTGTTGAGGGTAAATCGAGAGGGATCCCAACCGGGGTGTCTGTGACATCAGGATCAATATGGAAAAAGTCGGTTTAATGTTAGTGCGAGGAATAGAATTGGAGCGGGGGGGGGCAGCATGGGAGGGGAAGGGGTGGTAGAGAAGTGAACTGGGAGCCGTGCCCAACTATTGTGGGGTTTGGATAGCCAGAAAGTAGTGGCAAGGAGGGGTAGATGATGGTGGAGACTGGCTGATGGGGAATGGGCTGGTTACGAGGTGGGGGGTAGGGCAGCACACCTTAAGTAATGCGTGGGTAAATGATCAAGTACCAGGTGTCAAAGATCTTTGTTGAGACTTAAGTTATCATACTGTAACTGTACAGTTGGGGTTTAGGAACCAGACAGTCCATATCTTAGCAAACTTGGGGAAGGAAATGGACCTTAGAGCACATTGTTTTTCCATCTTACATTGATAGTTGAAATCCGAGATTATGTTTGTGAGAGATGGAGTGGAATTCGATTTCCAAAGTTTAGTAATATTTATTTTTGTTGCATACAATAAACGTATTGCTAGTTTAGTATCTGGGGGAGTTATTTGGCCTGAGATTTCCGAGATCAATGCAAAAATTCTATTCCAAAGGGATTTAATTGAGTTGCATGACTACAGTATATGAAATAAGGAACCTATTTCATTACAGGATCTCCAGCATAGTGATGAATGAGTGGGGTATATCTTAGAGAGTTTGAGGGGGTTAGATACCAGTTGTGAAGAATTTTCAGGTAAATCTCCCAGTGATTTGTGTGATGCTTTGAAGGATGATTTAAAGGCATTTTGCCAACTATGTTCAGGGGTAGAGTGTTCTAAGAGTACATCACATTTGGAGAGGGAGGAGGTGGTAGGTGGGAGTGTGGTATGAATAAGGTGGGAGTAAAAATTGGATATTCCTTTGCCAGGGTATGTGTTTATTTTGAAGAATTGGAAGGGTGTGTGCTGGAGTGCGGTCTCAGGGGGTATTTTATGGTGTTTTAGGCAGCGTTGGATTCTTAAGTACATGGAGTAATCTGAGGATGGGAGATCGAATTTGATTTGAAGATAGGGGAAGGGTGGTAAAACATCAGTGGTGAAGAGGTCTTTTAAGAACTGTATCCCTTTTCTCTTCCAACGGGTTAGGTTCAGAGAGTCGGTCAGTCCCTGTAAGACATCTATAGGTAGTGGAATTGAGCTATGTTTTGGGGAGTTGCAGGAAAAGAGGGTTGACCAGGCTTCGAGGGATGCTCTGACAGATGGATGACTGATGTGAAGGCTTGATATTGAAAGAGCAAAGAAGTAAGGCATTCTGGGGGAGATAGGTTTGAGGAACGAGGGTTCCATCATGGTCCAAATTTTCTCTTTAGTGGGATGCCACCAGAAGTAAAGCTGGTCTAGAAGGTAGGCCTGGAGGTAGGAGCGGATTTGCGGACGGTTTGCGCCTCTATGCTGTGGGGGGCGTATTAGTAAGTAATGTCTAAATTTTATTTACATTGCATCAACAAATGCTAGTTTCACAACAGTTGTGCGATTTGTATGTGTTGATGCATTGAAAATAAAATCTACACACTGGGCAAGAAACTTTGAAATGCATATCTACACCAACATGGAAAACATGCCTTTGGATTTGCAGAGGTTTCAATTAAATACACCGTAAAATACGAATTATTTATATCTTTTTCTATAACAGAAAATACATATATTGACATAATCAATTTGAATTTAGGATATCTTACATTCTCATAGCATCAGCCATATAGAATATCATCTTGAGAAATAGCATCAGCATTGATTTAATTTGTAGTTTGTAGAATAGAAGTCCCAGCTGTGTCTCATTTCTGGTGTTGAAGATGACGGAATTATATTAAAAGTCCACATGAAGGCTTTGTGAAGGATGAATCCATATTCCGAAGAACAAGAGATGGGACTGTGTTCATTCCTCTGGAGAACTGTGCCATCACAGTGCTGGGGGCTTTCCTTCAGGCTCTCTCACATTGCTTTCAGAAAGAAAAAACATACTTTCCTGTTCGAAGCCAAACATTTTGAACAAAGTGATTCAATGGACAGAACACACACATTGGTACTATTACAGTGTGCTCAAGCAGCGTCATCATGAAAACATAATGAATATTCATTTAAGTTTAATAACTGGTTCAAATGCACCTAGATGCTGTAACCCCTGACAGCCAATCAGACGCTCCCATTTATTTTTAAAGAAGCCCCAGAGCTTGCTCATAGGCCCCCCCGCTAAACATTATTGCGTTTAGAAAGCAAGGCAAGTAGTAAATTCAAAGTACAGTATCCTATAACAATAAATACATCTCTCACTGAAATCCTATTGATCATGACAGCCTAAACAACTTTGCAAATTATTCATTTTTCACTATTTTTGGAAGAGGTCTGATTGTCTACTATTTTCATGCCACGGTAACTAACACAACCTGTAAAATATTATTTGAATGAATCTAAAATTCTTTCCTTCCTTCCTTGCTTTTCTGTTATATTTACCTTTAATCTGATGCTGCCCCAACAGTGTTTGCCAGTCTTCTAGGTTCAAGAACAGTGAGTGTCATTTTCTTTGAGCCCAAGCTCTCATGGACCCACCCATAAGGTTCAAATGTATTAAAGGAGTAACAGAGCACTGTGGGTATTGCATAGGGAGAGCCCAATAATAGATCTGTTCCATTTAAGATCCTGGATTGAATTCTCCAACCAGTGCCCTCTGTAATTGGGGACTTTTCACTTTGCAAAAAAATATTCACTTAGCTTAGTGGGCATGGTAACGTTTGTTCTGTCTAACATCAATCTTCATGCGCAAGCAAAGATCTTTTTTTTTTTTAACTTCCCTTTCACATGATTGGGTATTTAGAGCTTTACCTTATTAATTACACTAGGTAAATATTCAAGCTTTTAGTTTACATGTTTGTGGTATTGCTTGAACTACTGAGCACTGTAAACAACTGGCTTTTCTTTGAGAAAAACTCTAAAAACTCTAGAAAGAATGTATAAAGGTGCCAATAGCTCCACATACTGGGTGCATATGAAAGAAAAAACAAAATTATATATATATATATATATATATATATTCAACTCTTCTAGAAAGGCTGTCCACAAGGTTTAGGAGTCTGTTCATGGGAATGTTTGACCATTCTTCTAAAAGCGAATTTGTGAGGTCAGGCACTGATGTAGTACGGAAAGACCTGGCTCGCAGTCTCCGCTCTAATTCATCCCAAAGGGGTTCTATCAGGTTGAGGTCAGGACTCTGTACAGGCCAATCAAAATCCTCCACCCCAAATTCGCTCATCCATGTCTTTATGGACTTTGCTTTATGCACTGGAGTGCAGTCATGTTTGAACAGGAAGGGGCCATCTAGAAACTGTTCCCACAAAGTTAGGAACATGAAATTGTCCAAAATGTCTCGGTATGCTGGCCCCTTAAGAGTTCCCTTCACTGGAACTAAGTGGCCAAGCCTAACCCCTGAAAAACACACCATAATCCTCCCTCCACCAAATAATTTGGACCAGTGCACGAAGAAATGTCCATGAAGACATGGATGCGCGAGTTTGGGGTCAAGGAACTTGACTGGCCTGCACAGGGTCCTGACCTCAAGCCAATAGAACACCTTTGGGATGAATTAGAGTGGAGGCCTTCTCATCCAACATCATTGCCTGACCTCACAAATGCGCTTCTGGAAGAATGGTTAAACATTCCCATAGACACACTCCTAAACCTTGTGGACAGCCTTCCCAGAAGAGTTGAAGCTGCTATAGCTGCAAATGGTGGGCCAACTTAATATTGAACCCTACAGACTAAGACTGGGATGCCATTAAAGTTCATGTGAATGTAAAGGCAGACGTCCCAATAATTTTGACAATATGGTATATATATATATATATATATATATATATATATATATATATAGCTGTTTTTGATAGAAAGGGGTGATAAAAGCCTCTGTGTCACAATCAGGGGTCAGGCTTGAAGACCAGTTTGCTATAGCAGTAGCGGGACTACCACCGATCGGCAAGATAGGTTCACGGGCAGTCACCCTAGCGCATGACAAGGGGGCTCACCTGAGGTGCAGTGTCAAAGTGCTAACTGGTGTTCATCAGTGCTCCTGGTGTTGGAGATGGATTTTGTTGTATCTTAGTACCAGGTCACGGTCTTCAGGATCGCCCCACCAGGAGGTGAGCAAGGGTCCAGAAACGGATAAGCAGGTAGGGATCAAACAGAAGCGTAGTCAGTAAAAGCCATAGGTCAGTAATGAGTAATTGCAGGTTGGGATTAAGCAGAAGCGTAGTCGAGAAACAAGCCAATGACCAGTCCAGTATCTTTGGGTTTTTGTATTTATTTAGGAACTTGGATAGGAGAAGGGATGAGTGGGATTCTCCTTTGGCTCAACTATGCACAATTTGCAGGGGACAACTAAAAATTGCCTGTTGGAGCTGACTTGACACTGGCTTGATGCCGGTCAACAACGGTTAATGCTGGTCTGCTGCCTGTTAACTCTGAACTGACTTCTGACCACTTCCTTGTGTCTCAAAGTCCTTTTGAAGCTCCCTTTAGCACTCCTTCCTGAGGTAGCTACTTGTATCACTGCTGCACTGCTGAACACTTCAGGGCCCACACCGGCACCCTCTTTCTCACACTTATCTTCAGGGCTTAGACACTGGCACCCCCTTTCTAAGCCTTCTTTACTGGTTAGCTGGCTCCTGGATCCCTCTGACCTTCTGGAGTGGTCCCCTATCCTAGGCAGATCCCTGGGCAGTTTACAGTCCTCACGACACTGCTTTCCTGGAAACTTCTGCCCAGCAGCTCCACTCCGTCCACAGCACACTGGATCCCTCTCTGCAGCTCAGCTCAACCTTCCGTCCTCTAGGCCGACTGCCAAGGACACTTTCCTCATGCTGACAGGAGGAGAGACAGCCGTCACCCTCCTCCTGGGACTCTTCTTCCCACCAAAGATGCTCTGTCATGTGCTCCCCTCAGACTTATACCTCATCCCAGGATGCATTGCGGCAGGTTCCGCCCACTGGGACTGATGTAAGCCCTGGTGTGCTATTGGTTAGATTTCCTCCACCGTCCAACAAGAGCCCTTGTTGGATACAGTGGGGTGTCTCTCAACAGACACACCTGGAAACACATGACAGCCTAGCTGAACAATCAGGCCCCCCTGATAAGCAGACAGGGCCCCTCTTATAGTTTTCCTAGCACCTACCTAGGAGGGTGCTACAATAGATAACTAAAGCATTACGGGATAGCTAAAGAGACCTAAAATGTACAGAAGAAGTAGCTCCCTTTCTGACACAGCTGTTTTTCTCTAAAACTTATTATGAGCTGTATGATAAGAATCCTTGCTCTGACTTACTTTGGTCTAATAAATAAATATGAAACCAATAAAATGAACCTAGAGCTTCATCTACTTGTTGGATAAATATGGACATAGAATATTTTATTTTTACCTGACTACAAAAAAGATTTATTTAATCTGAAACCTCCAGGCACACAGCTAAATACATACATTGGAGCTGTTTCACCAGTCAGTTTCAATTCCCATCCATCCAGTCCTGAAATTTATACAGGTCTTCACTATAGTTGAACCCTGCCGGGTAGGGCAACAGAAATGATACTTCTCTGTTACAATTACGTAACACTTACATACAGGTCCTGACATTAAAAGGAGAAGGTGAATACTAATGTGCTCATCTTTATGTCACTCTTCTTTCTTCTCCTATCAGCATGACCTTTCCTAGAAGATGAGCACTACACTATAACAGAATTGATTAGCTCTTCAAGATGCTTCTCCCTTTACAGTTTTATCTGTATAGGAGTCTGCAAGAGGCTGATATCAGGTCAAATTTGTCCACTTTCTATGCTTGCATTTAAAGTGAAATTTACCTATATCTAAGCACAAAGTTACATAGTAGTTGAGGTTGAATAAAGACAACAGTCCATCCAGTTCAACCTGTGTAGGTGTGAATCATTTCCCAAACCCCTGAATGTTTTGATCCTTGAGATGTATGTCCAAGAGTCTTTTAAAAGTATCCATACTCCCCGCAAGTATGGATAGCACCATAAACTGAAAACAGTATTTATTTAATTTGTAATATTTAAAGCGATCCCTCCCATCCATCCAGTCTTCATGCTTTTTTTTAATTGAGAAATCACTTTGAAAAACACCACCATAGCATTTCTAGCTGTAGCCATTTTGATTCATCCAGAAGCCCACTCACCACATTCTCGGCTAGAGGCCTTATTATTCAGGATTAAGGAATGTCCAAACACACATGGACTTTCAGCATTTTACTGTGACTTCACAAAGATTTCTGTGACTTATAAAATTTGACATACTATTGGAATCTTCGTTGTGGAACGCCAATCGCAAGATTAGTTCTGTAGCAGTCATTTCAGTGCAGAGCACAAATACACATCTTTTAGTTAAGCTATTTTCCCTTTCCTCTTTGGGAGCACCATAGTACTGGGACCACCTCCCTGCGTATGCTAAGGTAGGCCATTGACGAAACAAATTTATTTCCCGCAACCACAGACAGTGTTGATAGGGGAATAGCTCCTGCCAAGCCATTGTGTTCTCCCGTTGGGGGGGGGGGGGCGGGGGTGGTTGGGCACGGGAAGCTGTCCACGCTGGGAGAACACAGTGATTATTGCTAGAGGCTATAACAACCGCTAGCGATAATTGCATGTAAAATCCTGCAGGCTGACTTTTGCTCGATAGATCAACTTGGATACATTCAGCCTGCCCATACATGGTTCGAATTATGTCCAATTCCAGCTGAGCTTGTCAAGCTTCAAACTATCTTTGGCTGGCTTAAGTCCACAGCATTCAGCTTCCATCACCAAGTCACAGAACCCACAATACAAAATGGATCGGCGCTGGTTCTGATTGTTATGACATCCTTTAAGGCACTTACAGTGTCCTGTGGAATTTGAAAGGCACCATAAGGGGATGAGTCCACACGTCTCTAGGCAGCCATTGGTAGGTGGGGGAAAAAAACTGAAGCAATTCTTCCAGATATGTAATAAAAGAAGGCAACAAGGATCCTAGTTTGAGAAAGGAGTGCGCTGGTAGGCCAGGGTCACATGGCCCATGCTCAGAAACGCATCGCAGGTCTTTGACGTCACTGGCGCTTGGTTGCGGTTCACGGTGCGGTCCGGCCCTCGTTCTTGTCTTCACTCCCGGAAGCCGGGACACTCACAGAGGAAGGAAGAGGATAACAGTTTACCGGATCCGCTGCAGGCACCAGAACCGATCTGCCCAGGATGCCATAGAGGGACTGATTGCCCCAATCTTTAGGTTCAAGTACTTTTTGGAACATGTGAGTGCATCTATATGTGTTATGCTTAATAAATTGTCTACAGTCTGCATTTAGAGGCGCCATGTTGTCTTCTCTTTTATCACAGAACCCACAGCTGAGGGTCAGGGAACAAGGTGCTTCCATTAGTATAGCAGTGTCTTTATAGTGTCCCTTCCATAGCATTGCCCAGCCAGTCACGCTCCCAGATGTCTCATTCCCAGACCTCCAGAACTAATAACACATTAGACCCTGACCAGGTCCCCAAGGACTTATGCACCGTGCTACAGGACCCACAGAAGAAGGTCAGGGTGGACAGGTGTTCCTCACATGATTTGTACCACCTTGCCTGGGAATCCAGCCCTGCAAAGGGCCCTTTGGATAATCTCTGTATAGGACTACATTTTAGCAGTTTTGGGGTGTCCTATTCCCAAATCTACAGCACTACAGGTGAGATTTCTCTAAAAGGTGAGTTAACACCTTTATTTTGCAATTCCTGCAGTACATTGCAGTTCTTTGTTAATCTATGCAGCAATAAAGCAAAACTACCAATTTCACTACACTATAACCAGAAGTGAAACCATCATATGATTGCCCACCTTTACCTAAAGTCAGTCTAGATTATTCAATAAAACAGCGCAAGCAGAAGTTTTCAAAGTATAAAGCACTTTGCATTCAATCAAAATTTACCTTGTGCCATTGTAGCATAAAATAAGTAACTTTTGATTGGCTGCTATACGCACTTTGCACCTACTGTTTTGTTCCTTGCACATTTTCTTGAAAGAGCCACTTTCGTTTTGAACATCAAACCTTTGGCAACAGTTAGAATGTTATTATATGGTAACGCATAATTTTATAAGCCCACCCATGTTTGTTTAATATTGTAAATTATTCAACAAAAAATGCCTTCTAGGTATAAGAGAAAGCTTTTAATGACTTTTGCGGAAGATAGATATTAAACTCATAAGTTTGTTTCGTTTTGCTTGGCAACACGTTTATAACATATTTTTATTGCAAAGTTAGATGAGAAAGCATTTGTTTGATGTTTACTTAAGCGGTATTACACATTGTGCAGGAGTCAACACTTATAGTAGTTACAGAAATGTTTATACAGGCAGAACAAACTTACAGGACCCAATGGATTTATTAAATTTAAAGTAGAACTAAAGCAAAGCTTTTTTTTTTTTTTCATTTTGGATAGGGTAAAGGGAGGACTATAACCCTGCCAGTTTTATTTTTGCCATGTGTGTCCCATTGGGGAGATTTCTACTCGCTACCTGTCCCATAACCACAGAAGAAGTGAGAGGAAATCTCTCCAAGGTAAAGGAAATCCCTGATTGTCACCAGAACTAGTGTCCCCGTCAAAAGATTTCTTGTTCTGGTGACACACTAAAATTTGGGACTTTCCTTCACTGTAATGTTTTGGTATTGGTAAACAGGACAAATAGAGAGGGTGAATCTTCCTAACAGGGGCACAGACAGCTATAAAATAAACCTAGACATACAGAAAGCAGCACCAGATAAAAAACAGATAAAAGAGTCCAAGATTATTTTAAATGTTGGCAGTGGCAGCTGGTGCTCCATCAGTCGGGGGGTGGGCAGACCCCCCAATCACTCCAGCGGCAGACCATAACCCCCCCCCCCCCAATCACTCCAGCTGCAGACCCAGACCCCTCCAATCACTCCAGCAGCAGACCCGGACCCCCCCTGCAATCACTCCAGCGGCAGACTTACCTTGCTCCGGCAGGGGCTTTCCCCTCAGTCCCCATGTTCCCTCTCGGCGGCTGTCTCCTCCCTCCTTGGCCAATAGGATGCCTTCTCCTTTCGGCCAATCGGGAAACAGGTCTCAGGACCCGCTTCTTGATTGGCCGAGAGGAGAATCAGTGTGGCAATAGTGAATATTCATTCTCTATTGTCGCACAACTGTGTGGGCTCAGGGCGCTTCCGCTCCGCCCCCCTAGCCCACCTTTTTTTAAGCCTATTAGAGCCTCTGGCTCAAATCACGTGCTTAAAAAAAAAAAAAAATCCCCATTGGAATCTATGTGTCCGGTGCCCCGCATGTAGATTAGGGGGCCGGATGCACGGATAGGGGGGCGGCGTCCCTGCGCCACTATTGGATGGGCCGTCACTGATTGTTGGTAAAAAAAGGTCATATAAAAAGAGCCAGTGGGGCTGATTTACTGAAACATGACAGTGGAAAACCTGGTGCAGTTCTACATAGAAACCAATCAGATTTATTTATTTATTTATTTTTTTTGGTCAAAGCTTAATTGAACATGCTGAAGTTAGAAGCTAATTGGCTACAACGCACAGCTGCACCAGATTTTGGAGTCTCCAGTTTTAGCAAATCAACCCCAATGTGTTTTGGTTGGCAACACCTCTACATCTTCATCAGGGCTCAACATAGCATAAAACTTGGAAGAACGCAGAGAAACCAATGGCTTTACAGCTCAGCAACTGCTGTCAAGTTGTTACTCATAGTTACATAGTTACATAGTTAGTGAGGTTGAAAAAAGACATCAGTCCATCCAGTTCAACCCATGATGCGTGTGTGTGTTTGCTTTTAACCGTACATTGTATACCCCTGTATGTTGTGGTCTCTAAGGTGTCCATCTAATAGTTTTTTGAAACTATCAATGCTCCCTGCTGATACTACTGCTTGTGGAAGAGAATTCCACATCCTTACCGCTCTTACAGTGAAGAACCCCTTACGCACTTAAAGGTTAAACCGCCTTTCCTCTAGTTTTAGTGAGTGGCCACGTGTCTTATTTCTCTGAATAGTTTGTTCCTTATGCTCAGGTCACCAGTACAGTATTTGTACATTGATATCATATCCCCCCTCAATCGTCTTTTCTCCAGAGAGAAAAGGTTCAGTGCTTGTAGTCTTTCCTCATAGCTGATGTCCTCCATTCCCCTAATTATTTTTGTTGCCCTTCTCTGGACTTTCTCCAGTTCCAGCACATCCTTCCTGAGGACCGGTGCCCAGAACTGGACAGCATACTCCAGATGTGGCCGGACCAGAGTCTTGTAGAGTCGGAGAATAATCTCTTTATTTCTGGAGTGAATCCCCTTTTTTATACATCCCAGTATTCTGTTGGCTTTGCTTGCGGCGGCTTGGCATTGCATGCCACTGCCAAGCCTTTTGTCTATCAGTACCCCCAAGTCCTTTTCCATCCTAGACTCACCCAGAGGTTCCCCCCCCTAGTGAGTCAAAGAAACTTTGATTCATGTGGGGTGGTCCCTTGAGTGCCACATCCCAAATAGAGATACAAGAGCAATAGAGTTCCCCTTGGGGCGGGACTTTTAAGGCACTATGTAATATCAAGATACACAATTTATTTGAAAATTTTATTGAAAAAGTAAATATATACAAAACAAGAAAAATATGTTAAAATGCTGGCAAGTTATACAGACATAATGTACAACAGTGAAATGCACCACAAATGAACCGCGGGTATTGACCCGACGCGTTTCGGAGAGGAACCCCAAACTCCTTCTTCAGGGGTGCCCGCAGGAAGTGGTCTAAAAATAATTAGTATGTAAGTCATGTGTCACTTAGACAAAATTAAATACAATATAGTATTTTGACAAAATTTTCCAAAGCACTTACATGTTCACTGTAAAGAATGAAGAAAACTTGCCCACCTGTAAAGGCTAAAACCAAGAGATCAGACTGCCGCAAGGTGCCAAACTGGGATGCCGTGTAGAAATGTTCGATGTTGGACCCAAAAGAGACCTTCTCTGTGTGTCACAGGTGGTTGAAAAACTGCTTGCAACCCCAATTCCCCAAAAGGGAAAGAGGGGGTAGGAATAGCTGGAACCCCCAGAAGACAATCCTGCTGAGCAAAAGCCAAATGATTAGAAAAAATCCCCAATTTAGCTAAAAAACGCAATAGTGATAGTAATTGCTTTTTTGGAAAAAATCCCAAAAACAAAAAAAACAAAAAATATTAAATAAAAAATATTGTTTTGGTTTCTTTTGTTTGAGGGGAAAAGGCCATCGTCTGTTACTTAAGTAGTAAGTGACAACACAGATTAATTGTGAATGGAAAAATTGCACTTCAGGGTTTTGTAAGTCCCAAAAACTATGGTTAAAAATACCAGAGGAAAGACATAGTGAATATCCTCTTATAAAGAGTATGAATTCAACAAGAAAGAGAAAAAGAACAAAACTTGCCATCAGCATTGAAGTACATCGGCAGGCTATTTAGCAAAATTTCTCAGAAAATAAATACCTTAGAGTCACTTGTAACGGGCAGACAAATCCAGCTTGGCAAAATAGATGTTATCTCATGCTCGGCAGTGGAACAAATGAGTCCAATGTCGGGCATGTGAGATATATGAGGAGCTTTGTCAATCAGCTGAGACTAGTCTCAGCCGAGAGACAATTGCAAACAGCTGGTTGTCAATAGGGTTCCCCGGGTCACATACGCCGGGCCTGCCCCCTGCCGGAAACATCCGGCGGAAGCTGGGCCGGCCTGTGCGTCTCACCGACACGGTAAAGGACTTCCGCCTGCGTGAAACGCAAGGCGGAGTCCACTGGGCATGCGCCTAATAGCTCAGACAGAGCTAGATGGAATTGGTCTGTTGCCGCTGTTGCGGGCGCCATCTAGTGGCGTCCGCTTACCGTGCCGGGCTATTCCAGAGCCGAGATGGGAATAAGTGTCTCCCCATCGTGCAGCTTCCATCCATCGAGACATCAGAGAAGGTTTGGGTCCTGTAAAAGAATAAAATAAAGCAATAAATACCAAGAGCCTAAATGCAAATGGTTATCAACAATGCAATATCCGAATATAATTTTAAGAAAGGATATTTTTCAAAATTAACAGTTGGCACCATAGTCGGTCAGGCTGACCTACCTGTATACAAAGATTTAATTCGTGCATATGCTAAATTACAAGATGTTATAGAATCACTCAATATTCACCATTGCATGAAATAGAATTACAAAGCATCTAAACAACCCTCGTATTAAATTCATGTCAATAATTGGAAACATTGGGTAACAATGAAGGTTATAAGAAAAAGAAGAGAATTGCAGAAAAAGGAAGAGAACTGCGACATATCCAGAAACTGAAGTCATTAGATTTCCATACCACCGGATGTGAAGCCTTCGAGGAAGGGTTTGTATGAGACCATCTCATTAAGTCCTGGTGGCTCTGTTGCTCTAAGGCGATAGATCCACCTCAGCTCGAGTTGGAGGAGGGTCTTGTTCCAATCCCCCCCTCTCGAGCTGGGGTGGACTCTATCCAGGATCAGAAACTTAATTTTGGGAAACCTCCCTGCATGTACCAAACTGGTATGGCGACCGAGAGGAAGCTCAGGGTCGCAAGTTCTCATACTTTTTATGTGCCGGCAGGCACGTTTAGTGAAATCCAGTTTAGTTTTGCCAACATAAAAACAGCCGCACCCACAGAGAAGTAAATATACTACCCCGTGGGTGCGGCAGTTGGCAAAATGCATGGGCCTGAAAATTTGTCCATTCGGAAGAATGGGATTCTTGGTAGTATGCATGAACTTGCAATACTTGCATGCCCCACACATGTAGGTTCCCCTGACTTTGCAGGGGTCCCTATTTCCATGGGCAGCAAATTCGCTGTGTGTCAATTGGTCTTTAAGAGCTGGAACTTTTCTATGTGTGATTTGTGGAAATGCTGGAACATGTTTACCTACAATTGGGTCAAATGCAAGCATATGCCAATATTTGGTCATAATCTTTTTGATTTCCATATGTTGCTCTGAGTACCTAACAATTAGTCTAAGGGTGTGATCATCCGATTTTTAGGTTTTTAGTTTTTCAACCACCTGTGACACACAGAGAAGGTCTCTTTTGGGTCCAACATCGAACATTTCTACACGGCATCCCAGTTTGGCACCTTGCGGCAGTCTGATCTCTTGGTTTTAGCCTTTACAGGCGGGCAAGTTTTCTTTATTCTTTACAGTGAACATGTAAGTGCTTTGGAAAATTTTGTCAAAATACTATATTGTATTTAATTTTGTCTAAGTGACACATGACTTACATACTAATTATTTTTAGACCACTTCCTGCGGGCACCCCTGAAGAAGGAGTTCGGGGTTCCTCTCCGAAACGCGTCGGGTCAATACCCGCGGTTCATTTGTGGTGCATTTCACTGTTGTACATTATGTCTGTATAACTTGCCAGCATTTTAACATATTTTTCTTGTTTTGTATATATTTACTTTTTCAATAAAATTTTCAAATAAATTGTGTATCTTGATATTACATAGTGCCTTAAAAGTCCCGCCCCAAGGGGAACTCTATTGCTCTTGTACCCCCCCTAGTGAGTAGCTTGCTTTCTGGTTTCTGGCCCCCAAGTGCATTACTTTACATTTTTCAACATTAAACCTCATCTGCCATGTAGTTTCCCACCCCGTTATTTTGTTCAGGTCTGCTTGCAAGGTTTCCACATCCTGCATAGAAGATATTGGCATGCCTAGTTTAGTATCATCTGCAAATACTGAGATTGTACTAGATATCCCCTCCTCTAGATCATTTATGAATAAATTAAACAGGATTGGTCCCAGGACAGAACCCTGGGGGACCCCACTTTCCACACCCGCCCAATCCGAGTACTCCCCATTAATCACCACCCTCTGTTCTCTCCCCTGGAGCCAGTTCTCTATCCAGGTACTTACCTTATGGTCCATACCTACCTTCCTTAGTTTGTACAGTAATCGTTTGTGGGGAACGGTGTCAAAGGCCTTTGCAAAGTCCAGATACACCACATCCACAGGCTTACCTTTATCTAGGTGGCAGCTCACTTCATCGTAGAAGGTTAATAGATTGGTTTGGCACAAACGATTTTTCATGAATCCATGCTGATTACTACTTATAATACCGTTTTCATTACTAAAGTCTTGTATGTGGTCCCTTAACATCCCCTCCAAAATTTTGCAGACTACTGATGTTAGGCTGACCGGCCTATAGTTACCTGGGATATATCTCGGCCCCTTTTTAAATATTGGTACCACGTTGGCTTTTTTCCAATCAGCTGGCACCATACCCGTCTGTAAACTATCCTTAAAGATCAAGAATAATGGTCTGGCAATCACCTGGCTGAGCTCATTAAGAACCCTCGGGTGCAAGCCATCCGGTCCCGGGGATTTATTTATGTTAAGTTTCTCTAGTTTAGCTCTAAGTCTATCTTCTGTTAGCCATGGCGGCACTTCCTGAGGTGTATTATTTAGTTCGGCCTTACAAGCTGGGTTTGTGTAGCCCCCCGATTCCTTTGTGAAGACTGAAGAGAAGAAATTATTTAACACTTCCGCCTTTTCTCTGTCCTCAGTGGCCATATTTCCTTTATCATCTTTTATGGGGCCAATGTGTTCTGGCCTCGCTTTCCTACTATTTATATTCTTAAAGAACTTCTTGGGGTTCTTTTTACTCTCCTCTGCTATATGTCTCTCGTGTTCTATTTTAGCCGCCCTGATTTCATCTTTACATTTCTTTTTACATTCTTTGTAATGCTTAAATGCTGCCAATGACCCCTCAGTCTTGTATTTTTTGAAGGCCTTTTCTTTAGCACTAATATACATTTTTATGTTGGAGTTTAGCCACCCAGGGTTTAGTTTTGCTCTTTTAAATTTATTTCCCTTTGGAATGCACTGGCCAATCCCCTTGTTAAGTATGCTCTTGAAGCACTCCCATTTTTCCTCCGTGTTCTTTGTTCCCAGGGTTCTATCCCATTTGATATTTTCTAACAGCGAGCGCAGTTTAGGGAAATTGGCTCTTTTGAAATTCAGTGTCCTTATATTACCCTTGTGTTTCCTATTACTGTAATTAATCCTGAAACCAATTGACCTATGGTCACTGTTCCCTAAGTTGTCCCGTATTTCTATATCCGTGAGCAGGTCTGTATGGTTGGTAATCAGTAGGTCAAGTACCGCATTGTTTCTTGTCGGTGCATTCACCATCTGACCAATGAAATTGTCCTGCATAACATTTAGGAACTGCCTAGCCTTGGCTGAGTGCGCGGTTCCTTCTGCCCAGTCTATATCTGGATAATTAAAGTCCCCCAATATAATGACATTTCCCATCCTTGCTGCCAATCCTATCTGTAACATGAGGTCCGCCTCACCCTCCTCCCTCTGGTTGGGGGGCCTATAGCATACGCCCAATATTACCTTCCCCACCGTGCCTTCCCTTTGAAGCTCTACCCATAGGGATTCTGCCTCATCCATAGCTCCATTATTAATATCATCCCTCATATTTACCTGTATACTGTTCTTAATATACAGACATACCCCCCCCCCCCTCTTTTTTACCTTCTCTCCCTGCGATAAAGGGAATACCCCTGAATGGTCGCCATCCAGTCATGAGAGCTGTCAAACCAAGTCTCAGATATCCCCACAAAATCTAAGTCCTCCTCAAACATCAGCAGCTCCAGCTCTCCCATCTTGTTGGCCAAGCTTCTGGCATTTGTATAAAAACCTCTTAATTTTGATCGGTTACATATATCCTCATTTGTTGTTATTAGGCTGCTCTCTTGATTTTTCCCCGTACCCACCCTGGGTATAGGAGCTCCGAACACCCTACCGCTAATGCCCCCATTTCTGCCCTCTGAATCTTGCTTTCCACTGGCTAATTCTACATCTGTACCCTCCCCCCGTCGCCTAGTTTAAAAGCCCCTCTAACTTTGTGGCCATCCTCTCACCCAGTACGGCTGCACCCTCCCCATTTAGGTGCAATCCGTCCCTACCAAAGAGCCGGTGGCCGACTGAGAAGTCGGCCCAGTTCTCCAGGAACCCGAAACCCTCCTTACTACACCAGCTCCTCAGCCACTCGTTAACTTCCCTAATCTCCCGCTGCCTCTCTGGTGTGGCTCGAGGTACAGGTAGTATTTCGGAAAATACTACCTTGGAGGTCCTACTCCTCAACTTAGCGCCTAAGTCCCTGAAACATTCCCCAACTTAATGAGGAAAGTTCAATACTGGTTTCAATATTGATCTGTGAACACTGGCGGCTGGTGCTCAAAATTTGGGGGGGGGGGGGGGGCGCAAACAGAAAAATGTAATAGGCATTGCTTTGCGGCAAAAAACGCTGTAAAAAATTGCGTGACTTTGAGGTCGGAAAAGTGTGAAAGGGGCCTTCAGTAATTAAGGTATAGTGTGCCCCCTTTCAATGCAGAGAGACCAGCGTGTCCCCTTTCAATGCAGAGATGCCAGCGTGCCCCCTTTCAATGCAGAGAGACCAGCGTGCCCCCTTTCAAAGCACAGTGACCAGCGTACCCTCTTTCAATGCACAGTGACCAGCGTGCCCCCTTCCATGCAGAGACCAGCATACCCCCTTTCAATGCAGAGAGACCAGCGTGCCCCCTTTCAATGCAGAGAGACCAGCGTTCCCCCTTTGCGCAGTGATCAGCATGTCCTTTCAATGCACAGTGACCGGCGTGCCCCCTTTCAATGCACAGTGACCAGCGTGCCCCCTTTCAATGCAGTGACCAGCGTACATGCCCCCTCCAATGCAGTGACCAGCGTACATGCCCCCTTCAATGCAGTGACCAGCGTACATGCCTCCCTCAATGCAGAGATCAGCGTGCGTGCCCCCTTCAATGCAGTGACCAGCATACATTCCCCCAATGCAGAGATCAGCGTGCGTGCCCCCTTCAATGCAGTGACCAGCATACATTCCCCCAATGCAGAGATCAGCCTGCGATCCCCCTTCAATGCAGTGACCAGCATACATTCCCCAAATGCAGAGATCAGGGTGCATGCCCCCTTCAATGCAGTGACCAGCATACATTCCCCCAATGCAGAGATCAGGGTGCATGCCCCCTTCAATGCAGTGACCAGCATACATTCCCCAAATGCAGAGATCAGCGTGCGTGCCCCCTTACTTAACTGGAGCAGTCTTTTAAAGGGAAACGGTTGTTATTTGGTAGAGTGGCTTTAGTACAAAGGGAAAATGTATTACAACATCATGACTACTGACAGTTTAAAAAGGCTTACACATTATTACACAAAAATTAGGGGTCTATAATTGTTATCATAGAGGTATTTAAAATGAGACAAAATATCAACCAAAAATCCAGAAAAACACGATACAAACGTTATAAATTAAGTTGCAGTTCAGTGAGAAAAATAAGTATTTCATCCCCTACCAACCACTGGCCAATTTTACACAGCTCCAACATCTACAGGCTAGGTGGCCCGAGCAGGAGTGGGTACCTGTCAAAACTAGGTACCTGCTCCCCCCGCAGAAAAATGACATGCCAAATGGGGCATTAAAGGGGATGAGGAGTGCCTAAAGTGGAAGTTACACTTTTGGGTGGAACATCGCTTTAAGTGGTAATAGCCTGTGGGCGTCAGGGAGAGGCAAGAGAGAGGAGCAAGGCTTCGGGTGGCTGCAACGCTGGATCATGGGAAAAGTGAGTATGTGTTTATTAAAAGTCAGCAACTACACTTTTTGTAGCTGCTGACTTTTATTAAACTTAAAAACAACTGGAACTCGGCTTTAATGAGAAAGCATGTATCACTGTGAAACTAACTGATAAAAGCCTATTTTTTAACTAAAACAAATCTAAAAGTGAAACATTACAGTAATTGCACAACCAAATGTGCACTGCCAAAGTATACTGTTGCTCGGGTTGTTTTGAATGATTTAAGGCATTTGGTAAGCCTGTAATTAAATGGATTTCTCTTTTTTCCCCCCACTTTGTTCTGGAAGCTAAGTGAAAAGGACTGCAAATCCAATGTACAATATTTTCTATTTTTTCTACATGAACCTAATGGCAGTGCTCAGATTCCTATGCCTTTTTATTGGCAAAAGTTTACATATTCACCCTATAATTGGCCAAAAATTATTCTGAATATCTCCACCAGTGACTTTATTCCAGTTTAAGGCAAAGTGTGGGTTCTCCAAATTACATACAGGAATACCATGCAAATCAAACCCAGGACAGATTTTCTTATCACTAGCATGTGTAGCACGATTCTAGGACAATATCCCCCAGACAATATCCCCCCGGACAACATCCCCCCAGACAATATCCTCCCTGGACAATATCCCCCCGTGGTGCTATATAAATACTATATAAAAAATAATAATAATAATAATATAGAGGTCAAGAGAGCTTTGAAACTGGCCTGTATATTCATGCTTCTTCAGCCAATACCTGGTCAGGAGAGAGCCTGACCAGCAGGGGGCTGAGGGGATTATAAATATCCTGGGGTGTAGAATGGCTTCCTCCTGTTCCTAGGGGAGTAAGACCAAGCCTAAGGGCTGAGGCATCTCTGAGATTTTCAGCAGCTTTAAAGGATTATTTTTGGGGTCCCAGTCCCTGCTTGGGCTGGGGGACCTCTGTCCTAGTCCCATGAAATCATGCATAAAGCTCATCTGAGGATCCAGGACACAGGCAAAAAGTACTGAAGCTGAGTGGTACTGCAGGCGGCAACACAGTACAGAACACAGTACCTGCCATGTGGATTTCAGAGACTTTTATTTGCCCTCTTTGGGAGAGCTAACAGCAGTACATCCAGGACTATACAACTATTGAGGGGTTCCTGTTTGGAATCTAGTTACCCTTCATATTCCTTAGGGTGATTCTCACCCTGAAGGAGCAGTTCAGACTTAGAGTCCTCCATTACAATTTTGTTAGAAATCTTTGGAGTATTCCAAGGCTCATCCTTCCCCAGTTCTTTCAGCAATTAAACTGCAAAAAGACATGTACAGCCTGTTTTCTGATTTGAGTAACTGTGAACTACCATGTGCCTGTCTGCTATGTGTCTATCAGAGAATGGAACCCAGGACTAAATAGGCAGACTAGTCCTGGGTCTGCACTGCACATGAATATGTTCATTACAGGAACATGCTGAGTGGGAGGCCTGTTTTCTGCCCCTGGAAGCCCTATCTCCCTGTAGGCTATGCTGTTTCAAGCTGGCCATGAATAAAATTCAGCAGGGACTGGACAAATTTTGATATTGGCAATCCTTACATGGAAGAAATTTATCAAACAACAGGTTGGAAAATGTTCAAGGGCGTGCCACTGTCAGAATACAATGTCCTGGCAGGGGTGATTCCTCCATCAACCTTGTTTTGTGGATGGAGGAATCTGTTAATTTTGCCCAGCTTAACCACTTGCTGACCCTATAACTTACATATACGGTGGCAAAATGGCTGCGCTGGATCACATAACAGGTCTGGGGAGCTGATCGACAGGTACCGCCCATCCTTCAGTAAAGAGGGAGAACAGAGATCTGCCTATGCAAACAAGGCAGATCGTTGTTCTCTCAGTACAGGAGGCATGGATCCTGTGTTCCTGCAAACCATGCCTTCCCCTAGTACAAGCAACTCCCCCATAGTAAGCAAAAAAACAGCTAGGCACACAGTTAACCCTTTTATCATCCCTGATGTTAACCCCTTCCCAGCCAGTGTCATTAGCACAGTGACAGTGCATATTTTTTTAGCACTGATCAATGTATTAGTGTCACTGGTCCCCAAAAAGTTCAAATGGGTCAGTGTCCGATTTGTCTGCCGCAATTTCGCAATCCCACTAGAAGTCACTAATCGCCGCCATTACTAGTAAAAAAAAAATGAAATAAATGAAAAATACCATAGTTTGTAGACACTATAACTTTTGCGTAAATCGATCAATATACGCTTATTGGGATTTTTTTACCAAAAATATGTAGCAAAACACAAATTGGCCTAAATTGGTGAAGAAATTTGATTTTTTTTTTCAATATTTTTAATTAGATGTGTATTATAGCAGAAAGTAAAAAAAATTGTATCGCAAAAAATGGCCTAGTAATTAAGGGGGGATACATTTTCCCAGAGGGCAAGTCCACATAAGAGGAAAACATTATGCATATCATGATTCTCCATTCTCCGATTCCTTATTCTTGAAAGTATAAAATACATAGGCTAGTGTTTAGTCTGGGCCTCTTCCAATTTGTCCTTGGCTGACTGACCAGCTGGAAACAAAGAGCAGACACGTGGCAATACACCAAAGCAACAAGACGGACCCGGATCAATGTCACACCATTATCACTCACAGTAACTTCGTTTATAGTCAATGTCTAAATCAGATTATCTTCTAGTGAATATTTTTTCAAATGTAAATCTTTAAATTTATCACTAAAATGAATTTACTTTAAAAGTATCAGTAATTTATTTTAGTAATATTATTTACTCTGTATTTACAAAGTGCATTGTACAGAATGTGCCCATAATGCAAACACGGTGTACAGTACACAATACTCAGTGAGGGCATCCAACTGGCACACCTTCTGTACACAGTTCACTATTTGGCTTGCAGTCCATTGCAGGTGATCACCTTGTGGCTGTTCAATACATTCCTTCTGCTAAATGAAGAACACACAGTATATTGCAATAAATGCTCCAATATGAGATTTATTTACGTATGTTTTTTTGTAAATGTTAACTACAATTTTATATATATTTATATATATATATATATATATATATATATATATATATATTGTGAGGGGTTAGCTCGGTAGCAGGGTTCGTTACACAGAGAGACAGCCGAGGAGAGACATGCCCGGCGACAGGAGAGAAAGGACTAGGCATAGGGCATACATGAATGGGTGAGAAAGGGAAGCGTGCAGTAAAGGTCAAGTGGGGGACAAAAGTAGGTGGGCTAACAGGGGGGCACTTACCTTATTGGTCAGTGGTACAGGCAGGGGGTGGAGAGGTTGAAATATAGGTCCAGGGTAGGAGGGGTCAGGTCAATCCTGAAGGAGAAAGCGTGGAAGAAAAGTCTGTGTGTCCAGCTGCTGCGTCTCTTCTTGGATCTGCAATAGAGGGGAGATGAGTGAATTGGATGGCCTGCTGTCCCGTCTCCGGGAGTTGGCTGAGGTGCATGGCTCAGACTGGGTGCAGGGACAGGTGGCCAGCACCTTGCAGGGGGCCGGGGAAGGCCCCTCGCAATTGAGGCCTTCCTCCACACGTGCTAGGAGGTCTAGGCCTCCGGAGCGCTTCAGCCCAGATCGGGCCCCCAGGGCTCAGCGTCGCCATGGGAGCCCCAATAGGGACCCTTCAGCCCCCCCCTGCTAAGCGTGTGCCTGCTTCGGCGGGTGGGGAAGCTGGGAGGAATCCCCTTCATGGACGGAGCCCACGGGGGAGGGACACTCACCTTGCTGCAGCCCGGGTCCCTTCCTCCATCATCGTGCGGCCGGATGGATCGGCGGGTGTCCCTGGCGAGGTTCCGGTCGGGGCATCCGCTCGGCGGGGGAGAGCCAGTGCTGCGGGTGCCGGCCTGCTGCCTGGGGCGGCCGGGGGCCCCATCCCGGATCGTGATGGTCGCCGAGTGAGCGGGGGGAGCCGATCGGGTGCCCTGCAGCCGTCTGTGAGGACCTCCAGGCCTGCTCCTAGGCCTGGGAGAGCGGAGGATGTGGAGGAGAGCGGGGCGCGCGCTGATGACGTCATCGGGAGGCGCGGCTTCGGCTTAAAGGGACCACGTCTGCAGCAGCCTGCTTCTACAGGATCGAGCTCCAGGCTGTCTGTGAAGAGGAGATCCGTCCAGAGGAGGGGGAAGACGGCGGCGGCGGAGGTTCCGGTCCACAGTCCAGAGGTCGTCCGATCGGAAGGGGAGGTCAGCAGCTCGGAGGACGGTGAAGTCGCAGATGCTGTTCCTGTCGCAGCGGGGGGATGCCGGAGTGGCGGCTGGGGGGGCGTCCAGCCCTGGGCAGCCTGGTGAGTGCTCTATGTCTGTACTGTCTTCTGCTGTGGCGTCTGATGTGTTGTCTGGCCCGGGGGGGGGGGGGGTTCGGTCCGGGGTGTTGGGGGGGATGTGTCCGCCCGGGTGGGTCTGGAAGTGTTGGGCAGCCTGCGGGACTTGGTGAGGCGGCTGGAGGCCAGTGCTTTGGCGGCCCCTCCCTCGGTGGCGGCTTGGGCCCCGCCGGGACTCGGGGCAGTGGTGGGGGGCTCCCGCCCGGTTCAGGGGTCGGCGGTGGCGGGAGCCCAGGCAGGAGTGACGGTGGCGGGCACGCAGACGGAGGAGGCGTCGCGGGCTCCGGTTGCGGCTGCGGTGGACAGGTCCGGGGACGGGAACAAGGACTGTGACAAGGTAAGGTTGGCGGACGCGGCGAAGTGCGAGGTTTACGTCTGCTTCGAGGGACCGTTGGGGGCTCACCTTAAGCCCGAAGTTCGCGACAAGATATGGAAAGGTGACTATGTAGAAATTTTTTCCCTGCTCCCGTTGGAGAAGTTTAACCTGGATAGGGTTAAGCCGGACGAGAGCAAGAAGGAGGAGGAGGAGAAGCGGCGGTATCGGCTGATCCCCCGTACGTTTGCCAATTGGTTGCAGGCTTTTGCGATTTTGGCGAGCGTTATAGGGGAGAAGGCGCCCGAAAATTGCTCGGCGTTGTTCTGTTACCTGGATGCGATTGGGGAAGCCCACCGTGTGTACGGGGGGGTGGCCTGGTTGCGTTATGATGAACAGTTTCGGCAGCGCAAGGCGGTCCGGCCCTCCATCCGGTGGGATCATAAGGATATCAGCCTGTGGATGAAGTTGATGACGTCTGCCCGGGCGGGGGGTCAGTTTTTTCCAGGGGGGCCGGCGGCACCTCGACCTCGGGTTCATCGGCCGATAAGAAGAAAGGGGTGTGTTGGCAGTTCAACGAGGGCACGTGCAAGTTTGGGAGCTCCTGTCGTTTTAAGCACGAGTGTTCGGGATGTGGCGGCAGTCACCCCCTGTCCCGTTGCTTTAAACGGGGAAAGGGGCGTGGTGGGGAGGTCCCTGGCAAGAGGGATGACTCCGGTGAGGGTGGCAAGGATGGTACCGTTCTTAAATAGGTACCCTGATCGGGAGGCGGCTGGCCGTCTTGAAGTGGGTTTTCGGGAGGGTTTTCGCATTCCGTGTTCTTTGGAGGGGATTCCGCCCTTGGCGGGCAACTTGCGTTCTACCCGGCTTTACCCGGAGGTGGTGGCGGAGAAGCTGGCTAAGGAAGTGGCATTGGGCAGGATGAGTGGGCCTTTTGCTTCGCCCCCGTTGCCGGGGCTGGTGGTTTCGCCTTTGGGGGTGGTCCCCAAGAAGGAACCGGGCATGTTTCGCCTGATTCACCATCTGTCCTATCCGCGGGGTGGCTCTGTCAACGATGGTATTGACCCGCGGGCGTGTGCGGTTACCTATACGTCGTTTGATGCGGCCATTTCTTGGGTTCGAAAATATGGTAGGGGGGCCCTGTTGGCCAAGGCCGACGTGGAAGCGGCCTTTCGCTTACTGCCAGTTCACCCCGATAGTATGCACTTGTTGGGGTGCCGTTGGCAAGGATCTTATTTTGTGGATCGCTGCTTGCCGATGGGCTGTTCCATTTCGTGTGCCTTCTTTGAAACCTTTTCTTCCTTTCTGGAGTGGGTGGTTCGGGATGTGTCGGGGGTTAGCTCCATCATCCATTATTTGGATGACTTTTTGTGCATAGGGCCCTCGGACTCGAGGACCTGTGCGGTCCTCTTGGGGACGCTGCAACACATCGCCGCCCGTTTTGGGGTTCCTTTGGCTTCGGACAAGACGGAGGGCCCTGTGACGGAATTGGTTTTCTTGGGCATCACGATTGACTCTCTGGCCATGGAATGCAGGTTGCCGTTGGACAAGTTGGTGCGTTTGAGGGAGGAGGTTAGGCAGGCGAGCGGTCGTCGCAGGATCACGCTGCGGGAGTTACAGTCCTTACTCGGTAAGTTGAACTTCGCGTGCCGGATAATTCCCATGGGGCGAATTTTTTGTCGCCGTTTGGCTGCGGCCACGTCAGGGGTACGGGCCCCTGGGCATTCGGTGAGGCTTACCAGGGGGCTTCGGGCGGACCTGAGGATTTGGGATATGTTTCTGGAGTCTTACAATGGCTGCTCGCTGTGGATGGACGGTCCGTTTAGCAACGGGGACTTAGCTCTATTTACGGACGCAGCTGGTTCTGCGGGGTATGGGGCATTCTTTCAGGGACGGTGGAGCGCGGAACCTTGGCCGGAATCCTGGAGGTCGACGGGTTTCCTGCGTAACTTGGTGTTGTTGGAGTTGTTTCCGATTGTGGTTTCGGTGGCTCTATGGGGGGCGGGCTTTGGCAACAAGAAGGTGCGTTTTCATTGCGACAACATGGGGGTGGTGGAGGCGATCAATAACATCTCGGCGTCTTCCCCCCCGGTAGTTAGCCTGTTGCGCCATCTGGTCCTGTTGTGTCTGCGTTTCAATGTTTTTATTTATGCTGTGCATATTCCGGGGGTTTCTAACCAGGTGGCCGATGCCTTGTCTCATTTCCAGTGGACCGAGTTTCGCGTGTTGGCGCCGGCAGCGGAGCAGCATGGGATTCCCTGTCCGCGGGATTTGTGGACGGTCCCCTTGGAGGTGCAGCGGTTTTGATTCGGCGGTCACTGTCCCCTGCGACTTGGGAGGCGTATGTCAGGGCGTGGGCGGAATGGCGTTCCTTTTTGGAGGAGGTAGGGGGGACAGATTTGGGGGTGGATGTGTCCGCTCTGGTGCTTTACTTTGTGTGTATGAATTTTGGGCGGGGAGTTTCGGCGGCGGCCATGGATAGGAAACTGGCTGGCATGGCCTTTTGGTTCAAGTTGTCAGGGGGGTGGATTTCACCAAGGCTTTTCACGTGCGGCAGGCGTTGAAGGGGTACCGGAGGTGTAACCGGGGCCGCGATTCCCGGCGTCCGGTGTCCTTTTCAGTGTTGGGTGTCGTTCTGGAAAAACTGGGCTCTATCTGTTCGTCATCTTATGAGGGCCTGCTGTTCAGGGCAGCCTTCCTGTTGGCTTTCTTTGGGGCCTTCCGGATTGGGGAACTGGTTAGTCCATCGACGAGGGTGGCTGGGGGGCTGCAGCTGGAGGACATAGTGCGCACTGCCTCCTCGGTTCGGATTCGTATCCGGAGGTCCAAAACGGACCAGGTGGGCAGAGGTAGGTGGGTGGAGCTGTTTCGGGGCAACGGAGCTGATGTTTGCCCGGTGGGGGCTCTGGAGCGTTATCTTCAGGTTCGGCCTGAGGTTGGGGGTGCCTTATTGGTTCACTTGGACGGTTCTTGCCTGTCCAGGTTTCAATTTGTGGCGGTGTTTAGGAAATGTTTGCTGGCCGGGGGCTTCGACCCGGCGGCTTATGCGTCCCATTCCTTTCGCATCGGGGCGGCCACAGAGGCGGCCCGTTGGGGTTTGGGAGAGGACGTGGTCCGGCGCATTGGGCGGTGGGAGTCGCACAGGTTCCGGTCCTACGTCAGGCCCCACCTGGTGCAGTAGCCCCTACGGAGGGGTTATAGGGGCCTGTTTGTGTGTGTTTTCTGCGTAATTTTCGTGTCTGTTTGGTTGTGTTGTATGTGTGCGTTGGGTGTAGGGTGCACTGTCTTTGTTTCTTTTTGCAGGTGTCCGGCAGTGTCTGATTTGGATCCTCGGCCATTCGTATGTCTTCTGGGGGGCCAGGCGGGCGGAGGTCAGGCCTAATGGTAGACAGTTGGGAGTTCCCCGGGAGGAGGGCAGGGTCAGGTGGATAGGTGTGCCTGGCATGCTGTGGAGCAGGGTCGTGCCGGAAGTCTCCCGCTTTGCCAGGTTGGACAGGGCCCCGGATATCCTTGTTTTGCATGTGGGCGGGAATGATTTGGGTCTCCGCTCTATGCGTGAGCTCATTCGGGATGTGAAGTTCGACTTTTGAGGCTTCGCACTTCCTTCCCTGATATGCTGGTGGTGTGGTCCGACATTGTGGCCCGCACTTCGTGGCGGTCGGCTCGTTCAGTCGACAAACTTAATAAGGCCCGTATTAAAGTGAACAAGGAGGTGGGGAGATTCGTCAGCAGGAATGGTGGCCTGGTGGTGCGGCATCTGGAGCTGGAGAGCGATACGTGGCAGTTCCTTCGTGGGGATGGGGTCCATCTCAATGCTATTGGCACTGACCTGTGGTTCTTGGGTTTGGAGGACGGGATCCACCGGGCCTTGAGGGTGTGGAGGGGCGCACAAGTGTAAGGGGTCACACTTGTGGCGCTGTGGCGGTTTGGGGTCCTTGACAGGGGTTCAGCAAACTGGTTTTTGGGAAAAATGGTGGGGACCCATCCGAGGTATGGCGTCCTCTAAATTGTACAGGTGGGGTGTCTGGGTCGGCTGTGTTAGTCCCCGAGGCGGTGCTTAGCGGCTGGGGAAGTGACCAAGCCAAATGGTGACCCAGACACAGAAGTTGGTTTTTACATGGTACTGTCAAGGACCACAAACATAGATCTGGGTTATTGTTATTATTATTATTGTTATATTGTTATTTCATAATTTTATATTTGTTATTTAATAAAAGGCCATGTCGGCCATTTTTACTCCAAGACGAGTAGTGTGTTTTGTATATAGTTTAAGTGGGTGTGGGTATTGGGCAGTTAGCGGGTGTTTTTTCGTAGTCCAGCACGGGAGCTCTGATCTACCCAGATCATGGTTGTAAACAACAGTCTATGGTTTATTCTTCCACTTTTCTTCAAACAAGTGCAAGCATCCAAAACAGCATAATTCAAAACAAACATAAAATAAACCCTGGCCACTTGGGGCGTCTACCTTCACACACAGGAACCTACCTATGGTGTCTGTCCCAACCTACTGCTGGGCAGACACTGCTGGTCATACAGCAGAAAACCAATAGTCTTTGTTTTCTTTTCACACAGAAAAAATCCAACACTTCACCTTCAGAAGTCTTTCAGCTGACTGCTCTCCTCAACTCACACAGCTCCAGGAGGCATTCAGCTCACTGCTCTCCTTAACGCACACAGCTCCAGGAGGCATTCAATCAGTAGTCATCCTCTGGATAACTTATAGAGGCCTTAATTGCCTCATCCTGAATAGCTGAAGATTTTTCAATGTCCTTACACCTTTCTGGCTACCTCTGCAGCCGACACCCTATAGTAATTGGTGAATTGTCTAACCAAGGCAGAAATGTATCTCCCGTCTGTGACAACACCCACAGATTTACCTGACTTCCTGTCACAATATATATATGCAAAAATTGAGACGTGATCCAAACTGTAGTGGTGCCACATCCCATGAGTCAAATGCACAAAAAGGAAAGGGGAAGAAGGAACACTAACCCCCAAATATAGTAGGACTTTATAGGCAACCACTGATTAATCTCACAAAAAACGTACATTCTTAGATAGTGTAAATACATACAAAATGTATTAGTATAAAATGACATAAAAATCATCACAGATGATGAATAAATAATATTCTGCTATACCAAAAGAACCCATGTGTGGTCCGACAATACAAAGGGTCAATGTCTAGGGACTAAAATTATGGTCGACCTCCTGTGCCTGGAGCAACAGGGTTCTTATGTACATGTATATTTGCAATTCCTTGAGTATGCCTGCACATAAGAACCCTGAAATCCACACATATTTAGCAATCTTTCAACAAGGCTTTTGGATGAGCTGCATCTAGGGTTACTGTTTACCCAGTAAAAACATTTTGTGCTGCCAATGTTATCAATAGGAAAGAAGAGAGAAGGGCAATACTTCATGTCCCATACAACATAGCAATTCCAGCTGCAGCCTCTGATCACATGACAACCTTTCTAATGTGGACAACAATGGGGTGCTATGGAAATACCTGCAGTGCCTTGAAAAAGTATTCATACCCCTTTCAATTTTGCACACTGGGGATGGTATGTTCAGGGTGATGCACAGTGTTAGTTTATTTGTAAAACATTTTTAAAATCATTCATAATTTTCCTTCAACTTCACAATTATGTGCCACTTTGTGTTGGTCTATCACATAAAATCCCAATAAAATACATTTATGTTTTTGGTTGTAACATGACAAAATGTGGAAAATGTCAAGGGGTATGAATACTTTTTCAAGGCACTGTATCCTTCATATTCAGAAGTACAATACGATTTCAGCAGTAGTTTGGCCCTATATCTATCTATATCTAAGTTTGCCCCTATATCTAAATCTGCGGAATCACAAATGCGCAAGCACTCGCGGCTGCAAACACTGATGTGCAATCGTGCACACAATGCGTGACAGATCCTGGAGCTCAGTGCCCTATTTAAAGCCAGCAATCTGATCCACAAGTTGCTGGATGGTCTTCAGCTTTCCCATATGTTCCTGTCTCTGCCATTATTGGATTTCCTGTTACCGAGGCCTTTGACCTGTCTTGTCTCCATTCCTGGCATGGACCCTCAGCTTGCTCCATTGACTCCTCTTCTGCGGCTGATCCATGTATGACCTTTGGCTTGCTCTTCAAAATCAGCTGCTGCCTGATTTCCAGTGTATGACCCCGGCTTACTCCTGACACTGCTTGCTGCCTTACCCCTGGCTGATATCCCATGAATGACTACTACTGCCCTGGCCAGGGCCCTGATAGGGGGGGGGGGGACCACCAGTCCTCCTGTAGGGGGCCCAGGCACACAGGGTGGCCCCAACAGGACTGTAAATCTGTGCGGTCGGGCAATTACAGAAGGAAGCCCTGTGTGGCACTCTGCAGCAGCTGAAAGCCAGTTTCTCCCTCTCCTGTCAGCTTTCAGCTGCTGCAGTGAGAGACACAAACACAGGGCATCATTCCTGTAATTGCTTCTCTGACACTGATCCCCCTCCCTGTTCTATCTGCTTCTGATTCCCCCCCCCCCCCCCGCGCAGCATTGCATGCTTCCCTGTCTTGTAAAAAAAATAACAAATTGTAAAAATAAAAAATTATAATTCAACATTGTAATAATTAATTTTAAAAAATTATAAAATAAAATAATTGTAAACTTTTTAACATTTAGAAAAGAAAAAATGTAAAAAACAACTTAGAAAGGGTGAATTCACACAGGTTCTCTGTTTTGTTTGTGTCTGCTAATAATGATTTTAGTGTATTTGTAGTTAAAATATTGTCTTAATAAATACGGGGGGGGGGGGTGGTAAGGTAGGCTGTACGGGGCCCAGTGATTTCTAACAGCAGCCCTGGGCCCGGCTCCTGAACCTCCCTTCTGCCAAGTCTCATCTGGTACATCTGAGCAGTGGCGGCTGGTGCTCAAAATTTTTTTTTGGGGGGGGGCGCAAACAGAAAAATCGAATAGGCATTGCTTTGCGGCAAAAAACGCGACAAAAAATTGCATGACTTTGAGGTCACAAAAGTGTGAAAGGGGCCTTCAGTAATCAAAGTATAGTGTGCCCCCATTCAATGCAGAGTGACCACAGCGTGCCCCCATTCAATGCAGAGTTAGCACAGCGTGCCCCCATTCAATGCAGAGTGACCACAGCGTGCCCCCATTCAATGCAGAGTTAGCACAGCGTGCCCCCATTCAATGCAGAGTTAGCACAGCGTGCCCCCATTCAATGCAGAGTTACCACAGCGTGCCCCCATTCAATGCAGAGTTAGCACAGCATGCCCACATTCAATGCAGAGTTAGCACAGTGTGCCCCCATTTAATGCAGAGTTACCACAGCGTGCCCCCATTCAATGCAGAGTTACCACAGCTTGCCCCCAATCAATGCAGAGCTATCACAGCGTGCCCCCATTCAATGCAGAGTTACCACAGCGTGCCCCCATTCAATGCAGAGTTACCACAGCGTGCCCCCTTTCAATGCAGAGTTTCCACAGCGTGCCCCCTTTCAATGCAGAGTTACCACAGCGTGCCCCCTTACAATGCAGAGTTAGCACAGCGTGCCCCCTTTCAATGCAGAGTTAGCACAGCGTGCCCCCTTTCAATGCAGAGTAAGCACAGCGTGCCCCCATTCAATGCAGAGTTAGCACAGCGTGCCCCTATTCAATGCAGAGTTAGCACAGCGTGCCCCCATTCAATGCAGAGTTAGCACAGCGTGCCCCCTTTCAATGCGGAGTTAGCACAGCGTGCCCCCATTCAATGTAGAGTTAGCACAGCGTGACCCCATTCAATGCAGAGTTAGCACAGCATGCCCCCTTTCAATGCAGAGTTAGCACAGCATGCCCCCTTTCAATGCAGAGTTAGCACAGCGTGCCCCCTTTCAATGCAGAGTTAGCACAGTGTGCCCCCATTTAATGCAGAGTTAGCACAGCATGACCCCATTCAATGCAAAGTTAACACAGCATGCCCCCTTTCAATGCAGCGTTAGCACAGCGTGCCCCCTTTCAATGCAGAGTTAGCACAGCGTGCCCCCATTCAATGCAGAGTTACCACAGCGTGCCCTCATTCAATGCAGAGTTACCACAGCATGTCCTCATTCAATGCAGAGTTAGCACAGCGTGCAGAGAGACCAGCGTGCACTTACCTGATGCAGCGGCGGCTTCTCCTCAGTCCTCCGCATCTCCCGAGTCCTCCTTCTCCTTCTTGGCCAATCGCAAAATTTCTCCTTTCGGCCAATATGGAAATGGGTCTCGGACCCGCTTCCTGATTCGCCAGGAGGAGAATTCATGCGCCCCGGGTCCACCCTTTTCTGAAGCCTATTAGAGCCTTTGGCTCTAATCATGTGCTTCAGAAGAAAAAAAAAACATTGAACTCCATGCATCCGGCGCCAGCATGCAGATTAGGGGGCCGGACGCATGGATGGTGGGGCGGCGCCCCTGCGCCCCCAACGCACCGGCCGCCACTGTATTTGAGGGACTCCTGCCCAGTAGTGCATCCTGCTGGTCCAGCAGCCATCCAGCAGACATCTCCTCATCACTTCAGGCTGTCGCAGCTGGCAACCCTGCTTCTTTGGGCATAGCACTTCCTGTCACCACCTGGTGCCCTGCACTCAGCCCCAAGGGAGGTCCTCTTAGCACTTCAACCTCTGACCAGGTACGTGACAAAAACAATCTCAGAAAAGTAGGTATCAATCCCTCTATATACCTCAGAACTTGACTTGGACATTTGTGTGACATTAGTTGCAGCTAAAAAGTTGTTAAAGTAACATTAGAACACTTAATCTAGATTTATGCTGTGCCTGACATGAACTTAGATTGTTTTTAGCATTCAAAAGTGTTGATCTTCAAGGCTAACAATTAATGTTTCCGGAGTTTAACGTTTCTAAACATCTTCTTAAAGTCCATGAGGAACAGCACTTCCACTGGGAGAAGATGGATCAAATGCAGAGAGCTTTTAGGCATAAGCAGCCACTGTAAATTTATCACTTACATTAAGTGCTTTAATACGTTGATTCCTTTTTTTTTTTTTTTTTATCTGTGATAGGAAAGCTTCATGCACACTGGACATTTTTACAGCTGCTGTTTTTTGGCGTCAGAGGTTTCTTTCTGCAGCCAGCAAACTCCCCAACATGTTATCCTTTGTTTCCATGCACACATAGGCTGTTATCAGCAGTTTTTGGCAAGGGTGTTTTCTGGCTTGAAAAAAATCCCAGAACTAGTGGGCTTTGAGAGGAGTTTTTTAGCTGTAAAAACGCTCTAACTCGGATAAACTCTAACGCTAACTCTGATAAAAGCTTAACCACTTGCCGACCGCCGCACGACTATCTACGTCGGCGGTCAGCCCCTCACAGGCAAACTAACGTAGGGCTACGTTGCTTGCTTGTGAGGGTCTAGGGAGCGAGCGCGCGCCCCCGGAGGCGCGCTCCCGCTCCCGCGCGGTCACGGACCCCCCCGCGCGTGTGACCAGCGGACCCGATGTCCGCCGGCCACTCGGCGATCGGCGGGGGAGAGGGAGAATGTCAGGCAGCTTGTGTAAACAAGCTGCCTGTCATTCTCCTCGCTGCAAAGACACTGATCACATGGATCTACTATGTAGATCCGTTGATCAGTGTCCTTACAGCTGAAGCCACAGCCAATCACAGTAGAAAGCACGCCCCTAGGGACACACACAGCGCCTCCCTCCCAAATAAAGTTAACCCCTTCACTACCAGTGTATTTTTACAGTAACAGTGCATATATATAGCACTGATTACTGTAGAAATGTCACTGGTAACCCCAAAAGTGTCAAAAATGTCAGTCAAGGGTCCGATCTGTCCGCCGCAATGTCGCAGTACCGCAAAAAAAATCGCAGATCGCCGCCATTACGCGTTAAAAAAAAACAACAAAAATGACAAAAATCTTTTTACCAAACATATGTAGCATAAAACAAATTGGCCGAAAATGTTAAAAAATTTTGATTTTTACATTTTTTTGGGGGGAATTTCATATAAAAAAATGTGAAAAATATTGTTATTTTTGCAAAATTGACGTTCTTTTTTTGTTTACAGCGCGTAATCAAAAAATCGCACAGGTGATCAAATACCACCAAAAGAAAGCTCTGTTTGTGGGAAAAAAAGGACGCCAAATTCGTTTAGGTACAGCGTCGCACGACCGCGCAATTGTCCGTTAAAGTCACGCAGTGCCGAATCGCAAAATACCCCCTGGTCGGAATGGGGGTAAAATCTTCCGGGGCTTAAGTGGTTAAAAACCCTGAAAAAATTCAGCGTTTATCTACGTTTTTGAGCCACAAGCTTTTGTGGGAGTATAGTTTTGCTAAAAAAAAGCTAAAAACGCTGAAAAACGATACTGCAAAAAAGCTGAAAAACTCCTTCTACAGCTTTTTACTGGCATTTTGATAGCATCCAGTGTGCATGAGGCCTAAGAGTATTAGAGGACATCGCCACCAAGTGCCGGTTCACACTTCTGCGAAGCGGGAACGCTGCGAATATGCAGCATGCTCCCGCATCGCATCCGCACCCCTGGCAGTTCACACTGCCATATGCGATAAGCAGGGGGTGTCAATTGAAAGTTAACGACACCCCCAGTTGCGATCGCATATCGCAGTGCGATCTGCAAGTACGCACAGAATGCGATCGCACAAGTGTGAACCACTATGCGATCCGATTCTACTGCAGCTCAGTGGAACCGGCGGCAAATTCAAATGTAAAACACACCAAACACACTGATACCATTCAAAATAAAATAAAATCACATTACATTGCCCCCCAGTGCCCTTTCCTGCAGTTTTACTGTACTTTTTATGTAAATATATATATATATATATATATATATATATATATATATATATATACGTATTGTAAGGGATTAGCTCGGTGGCGGGTGTGGATGACCCCTTGGGGGGTGCGTTTTCCCAGAGAGGTAGCCGACAAGTGCTTGCAAACAAACAGTGTGGTTTATTAAATGGTGTTTTCTTCACCAGGCTGTATGCAGCAAAACATCCAAAATAAAATAAAACAGAAAATAAATCCTTGCCTCTCTGGGCGGCTACCTTCTCACAACTGGAACCTGCCTAAGTGTCTGTCTCCAACCTACCGTCGGGCAGACTTCCTTGTCCTACAGCGGACACTCAATAGTCCTTTTATAATAGCTTCACAGGGCAACACAGTCCTTTGTTTCTTTCACATCAACAGTTCGTCTTCTCACCTTTGAGACGTATTCACCCTTGGTTACCGTCCCGGGCACACATCACTCCGGGGGGTCTTCTCCCAGGCCCACACATCCTGTCGGGAGGCACACGCTGACTGTCCTCCTGCTCCCAGCCCACATGGCTTCAGGACACAGCTTCTGGAGGCAGCAAACAATAGGAATTTCTCTGAACAAATTATAGAGCCTTAACTCCCTCATTCTGAACAGGTGAAGGCCTTTCAACTTCCTGCTGGCTAGCTCTGTAGCCAACACCCTAAATTAATTAATGGACTTTCTAAATCAGGTGGAAATGTATCTCCTTCCTGTGACTACATTCCCAGATTTAGCTGACTTCCTGTTACAGTATATACATATATATATATATATATACGTATATATATATATATATATATATATATATACACACACGTATATATATATATACGTAATTCTTGTGAATGAGCAGCCCAAACCAACTGTATACATTATATATATATATATATATATATATTGTGACAGGAAGTCAGGTAAATCTGGGAATGTAGTCACAGGAAGGAGATACATTTCCACCTGATTTAGAAAGTTCACTGATACTATAGGGTGTTGGCTGCAAAAAGAGCCAGCAGGAAGTTGAAAACCATTCAGCTGTTCAGAATGAGGAGATCAAGGCCTCTATAATTTGTCCAGAGAAAATCTATTGAGTGCTGCCTCCTGTCGCCGTGTGGGCTGGGAGAGGAAGGCAGACATACGTGTACCTCCCGACGCCGTGTGGGCATGGGAGAAGGACTGCTGCCTCCTGTCGCCGTGTGGGCTGGGAGAGGGGGACAGTCGGATGTGTGCCTCCCGACAAGCTGGTGAGCATGGGAGAAGACCCCCTAAAGCGATGTGAAGCTAAGGAGGGTAACCAAGAGTGAAGACGTCTCAAAGGTGAGAAGACAAAGTGTTCCATGTGAAGAATCTGAAGAGTAAAGGATCCTGTTATAAATGAACATGTGCTGTGTGAAAGAAAACAAAGGGACATGTTCAATGGACAATGTTTGTGCTGTGTGAAAAGCAAACAAATGGACATTTGAGTGTCTGCTGTAGGATCAGCAGTGTCGGCCCAACAGTAGGTTGGAAAGACTTCTTAGGTAGGTTCCAGCTGTGAGAAGGTAGCCGCCCACAGAGGCAAGGATTTATTTTGTCTTTTATTTTATTTTGGCTGTTTTGACGCTTGCAATTGTGTGAAGTAAATTGCATGAATAAATCAGTCTTGTTTTCAACTTCTGCTCGGCTATCTCTCTGTGAAAACGCACCCCCAAAGGGGTCATCCACGCCTACCACCGAGCTAATCTCTTACATATGGTGGAGGTATGCAGTGGGCATAAGCAGAGATCCCTGCAAGGAAGTGCAAATGTTTGATGAACTTTATCTGGTGCATGAGATTGCACAATCTATGTGTGCAGGAGAGAAGATCCTGACAGAAAAAAAAAACAAAAAAAAAACGTGTTTTAAAGAGACAGGGGTCTCAAAATTTTTTGATGAACTTTGTTGTGTCTGGTGCAAGTGACTGCACAAACTGTGTGCGCAGGAAAAGAGATCTTGCAAGAGAGAGAAAAACTACATGTGTTAAAGAGACAGTGGTCTGAAATTTTTTTTGCTGGACTGTGAAAAATTTGTGGAGTTATTGAAGATGGGGCGATCCAAACGCCTGAAAAATGCAAAGATAGATGAAATGAGAGACCGGATTCTATGGATGGAGGGGATGTTGCCGTCTGAACCAGCCCCATCCATGCCTAAAGAGAGTCTACTAAAGAGGAAGGTTGTTGTCCCTAGCAACACAGATGAAACCGCTATGGAGACGCAGTGTGCTCAGATGAAAAGTAAACTCAAAATGGAGGAGATGTTGAAACAACTGATTATATCAAATACAGCTCAACAGCAGGCAAATGCAGCTCAACAGCAGGCAAATGCGGATTTTCAGCGGAGCTTTGCAGCTCAACAAAAGGCTCATCAAGAGAGCATGGCAGGCTGGAAACAGAGACGCCAGCAGCCAATGGAGGCCATCGGTTTGGAGAAAACTGAGTATGTGTGCAGGGCTGAGTTGGATGCCTTGCAACGGAAAATGGAAGAAAAGGAACAAGCCTTGGAATTGCTTAAAATGGAGCATAGAAACTTGCAGGAAATGAATGAACTACTCAAGTCTCATGTGTCACAGTGGGAAGAATCCACTGCTCTTCTTTTGGTCGAGTTGCAAAAACGCAGAGAGACTATAATGGAGAAAGATACCATCCTCATGGAAAAGGAAAGTGAAATTCAGACTTTGCAGAAGCAAAGTATGGCTGATATGTTGGAGTTGAGTAATCAGCTGGAAAAAAGTCTTCAGTGTTTGGAAGTAACAAAAATAGACCTGCAGGAGTCGCAGGAACAGAATGTCGCTCTGAAAACGACATTGTCTCTCAGCGACAACGAGAAAAGTGAAAGAGAGGCTAAATTACTGAGTACTGTGTATGAGCTCACCACTTTGAGCAATGTGGTAGATGAATTACGTGCAGACTGTGAAAGTTGGAAAGGTGAAGCCCAACGTGTCCAGCAGCAGTTAAAGGAGAAAGAAGCCTGTGTGGCAGAATTACAGTCTCATTCCCAGAAACTAGCCAATGAGGTGAAGGCTCTTATGCAGGGAAAAGGAGATTGTGAACATAAGAGGGAAAAAGTAGAGGCACAGCTTCTGGAATCGCAAGTCAAGGTGGCAGAAGGTGACCGAGTGTGTGCCAAGCTGTCAGAGAAGGCAAACCGACTGCAGGTTGAGTTGGACAATGTTACAAATCAGCTTTCTCAAGCAGACAGCAAATCTAGAGAAATTGCGGAAGATTTTTCTATCTTGGAATCGCAGCTGCAAGACACGCAGGAACTCTTACAGGAAGAGAGGTGTCAAAGGCTGAGTTTTAGCACAAAGCTCAAACAAATGGAAGATGAGAAAAATGACTTCCTGGAACAATTAAAAGAGGAGGAGGAAGCAAAGAAAAACCTATCAGAGCAAGTCGCAACATTGCAAGCTCAGATAGCAGATATGAAAAAACGCATGGAAGAAAGCGTTGGTTCATTAGAGTGTGTTGAAGATGTGAAAAAGAAGCTTGATCAGATGCTTGGTGAGGAGAAGACTGTGTCTGCAAAATATGCAGAAGAACGCGACCGTGCAAAAACGGAGGCGCGTGATAACGAGAGCAAAGCCCTGTTCTTGGCTCGCTCTTTGGAGGAAGCTCTAGAGTGTAAGGCTGAACTAGAAAGTGTTAACAAACAGCTGCGTACAAAAATGGAAGAATTGGTCAGCTCCAAGGATGATGTTGTGAAAAGCGTTCAGGAGCTAGAAGAGTCTAAGCGAGTCTTAGAACAGCAAGTAGAAGAGATGAAGATTCCGTTGCAGGAACTGGAAGAGGAATTCCAGGCAACAGAGGATCTGTCCCAAAGAGGGGATAGTGTGCCTGATGCAGTTTTTAAAAGGATCAGTGTTTTGGGGTCTGTCCTGAGTGAGCCTCAGAAATGTGATGACATGTGGCTTGAATCACCCCTTTGGAATAAACCGTTCCTTCAAAAACTTCAAGCATTGGAAAATGTATCATTAGAACTTCAGCAAACAAAGGAGCTGAGTAAGAAATGTGATGATTTCTCAGTTCAGGCTGAAAACCTAGTGGGGAAAACTAAGGCTGTTGGTGAAAACGTGAAGCAAATGAATAAGTGCCTTTCAGGGAGTGTTTCCAAAATGGAACTGGTGAAAGACGGGTGGCAGAAGTTTGATCGTGATCTTGAGATGCATTCCATGTGGAATTCAGATAGAGAAAAAGAACTAGGTGACCTTGAGCGGTCAAATAGTTCAGCAGAAAGTGCATTGAAGAAACCTGTAAAAGAATGTGTTGCAGTTCCATGCTTCTTCACTGATGCAGAGAGGAGGTCTATAATGGATACCACCCAGATCGCTGGGTTCAACTGTGTTGTTGCCTTTAACCCCTATGTTGGTGTAAGGAAAGTTGATGATGTTCTGATTGACTACTTCTGTGAAGAGTTTGGCAAGAAATATAAACTGAATATCAAATCAAATAGTAGGCCTTTACTGCGACTCGCTCAGGAGGGCGAAAAGTTTAAGAAGTTGATGAGTGCAAATGCTTCAAATCTGCCTATGAATATGAAATGTTTGGTGAATGATATTGATATCTCTGGGAAAAGGAACAGGGGTCACTTTGAAGAAATGTGTGACAGCCTGTTGTCTCAATTGGAAAATCCTCTGCACAGCATCTTAGAGCAAGCAAAGCTCAAGAAGGAAGATCATTCCCTTTTACAACAAAAAGTCAATGATTGTGTACAGCTGTATGGAGAGGCAACTCAAGTCACAGAGGGATGTCAAGAGTCCCTACTTGAAACAAGGCTTAGTGAAGCAAAGGTTCTCAAAGTTTTGTGGAAAACATTTATGGATTGCAGAGAGAGGCGTCTTAAGAATGTTGAAGACATTAAGACTAGCCCAATTGAGTTGCCTATGGATCACGGTCCTCCATGGTGGATTGGACAGACGGTTATGAGGGACAAGCTGTCTGACATTTATGAGAAAGCTGTCAATGAAGATGACAGAAACGAGAAGGAGCAAAATGATGCCAAAAATGCAGTTGAAGAATGTGTATATGAGATGAGAGACAAACTGTGTGGCATTTATGAGAAATCTGTCAATGAAGATGACAGAAACAGTTTCACCCGGAAGCTTGAGGATACTAGGAGGCTTATCAGTGAGTCAGCAGTGCTTGACACATGCGTGCCTGGAAATCTGTGTCCCAACCCTAGGGTTGAAACAAGAGGGGGGGGTATGTGACAGGAAGTCAGGTAAATCTGGGAATGTAGTCACAGGAAGGAGATACATTTCCACCTGATTTAGAAAGTTCACTGATACTATAGGGTGTTGGCTGCAAAAAGAGCCAGCAGGAAGTTGAAAACCATTCAGCTGTTCAGAATGAGGAGATCAAGGCCTCTATAATTTGTCCAGAGAAAATCTATTGAGTGCTGCCTCCTGTCGCCGTGTGGGCTGGGAGAGGAAGGCAGACATACGTGTACCTCCCGACGCCGTGTGGGCATGGGAGAAGGACTGCTGCCTCCTGTCGCCGTGTGGGCTGGGAGAGGGGGACAGTCGGATGTGTGCCTCCCGACAAGCTGGTGAGCATGGGAGAAGACCCCCTAAAGCGATGTGAAGCTAAGGAGGGTAACCAAGAGTGAAGACGTCTCAAAGGTGAGAAGACAAAGTGTTCCATGTGAAGAGTGTGAAGAGTAAAGGGACCTGTTAAATGAACTGTGTTCAATGTGAAGAATCTGAAGAGTAAAGGATCCTGTTATAAATGAACATGTGCTGTGTGAAAGAAAACAAAGGGACATGTTCAATGGACAATGTTTGTGCTGTGTGAAAAGCAAACAAATGGACATTTGAGTGTCTGCTGTAGGATCAGCAGTGTCGGCCCAACAGTAGGTTGGAAAGACTTCTTAGGTAGGTTCCAGCTGTGAGAAGGTAGCCGCCCACAGAGGCAAGGATTTATTTTGTCTTTTATTTTATTTTGGCTGTTTTGACGCTTGCAATTGTGTGAAGTAAATTGCATGAATAAATCAGTCTTGTTTTCAACTTCTGCTCGGCTATCTCTCTGTGAAAACGCACCCCCAAAGGGGTCATCCACGCCTACCACCGAGCTAATCCCTTACAATATATATATATATATATATACGTATATATATATGTATACATACATTTATATATATATATATATAATATATATATATATATATAATAAATGTATACAGTTGGTTTGGGCTGCTCATTCACAAGAATTACATGCAAAATAATGGTACCGCTTTCAGCACCTAAAATCCAAAAGAATCATACCGCCAGGGAGGTTAAAGGACGCAACCTAATTTATAAATTGGGTGCATTTAATACAAATTTGATTTTTGGGAGTGTTTTATTTTATCGCAATATTGACACTTTTTTTATATAACCTCTTTTTATTGAAGGTTTTCAAATAAACATACAGCAGTCTGATGACCTCAGATAGTTTACAATGGCATAGGGTCTAAAGTATTACAGAAAAGCAAAGTTTCCAACAGGCACGGTTTAAGGGGTTCACCAAGCCATATACTGCAGTGGGATCGCACCAGAATAACCAAAAGGCCCACTCGCTCCATAATGCAATAGAATAGTAGACCACTGTTATGGCAGTACAACAGTGGTCAACAGACCCACACACATATCACAAAAACATAATAAGTGAACAGAGAGGCAGGCAAAGAGAAAAGAAAATGGAAGGAAAGGACTGGACTGGACAACAACAATCATTAACAGTAAATAGGTGGGCAAAGCCATGGCAGGGCATTTGCAAAAACAAAAAGGACCCTCCCTGTTCCCAAGATCCTAATCATCCAGTAGTTCATGGAAGTAATGATTTCATCCAGCCCAAACATCTGAAACTTCTCCAATGCAATCTGTGCTGCATGAACCCAGCGTTCAGCCTCTATAATCAGATCTATTTCCCTCTTCCAGTCAGCAAAGGTTGGGCACGATACCTGTTTCCAAAAGCGTGGAATCATACATTTAGTAGCATTAAACAAATGTGGTGTCACACTGTGCTTATACGCTTTAAAGGAAGAGGGAATGGAGGGGCGTAAGCCTAATTGGTCGGAGTGTGGGCTTCTGAATAGGAGGGAATATAAAATCCCAAAACTTCTTAATCTTGGGGCATGATCATCAGATATAAACCCCTTTCATTGCAGCCCCGTCAGCATCTTGCATCTGTAGCAGGGAAAATTTGTGTGAGGCATGCAGGAGTTTTATACCACCTACTCAAAAATGTATAACATTACACCTGCACACTATAACTAATAGAGGAGGCATGAGTAAGTCTTAAAATCTTTTGGAGTCGGGGTGGGGAAAACTCCACATTAAGTTCATGTTACCATTCTTTAATAAAATAGGGAGTGAGAGTGACAGAGGAACTCATGAGCAGTCTATACATTTGGGACAAGAGATGACTGGACCCTGGGAGTGAGAAACAAAGGAATTCAAATGCAGAAAGGGTAGAACTAGCTCTCAATTTAAGGAGAGTTTTGTCAAGAAAGTCCAAGCATAAGTAGTATCTTTGTCTGACCTTCATGCATGAAAAAAAGCACCCATCTTCTGGCTCAAACAAGGGGAAACCGCCCAAGGGAGTTAAGGGTGAGACGTCTGAGGTTAGACCCCACCAGCCCGCAACCCAGCCCGCAACCCAGCCCGCAACCCATCCCAGACCTTCCACGTTGCAAGTGTAAGTGGAGAGGTCCAGTCAGAGAGCCCCCGACACGAGACAGGTATCAAAGGGGCTCCTGCCAAATTCCTGCCTGCTGCCCACTGATTTTTCTAAAGGTACCAAGATCTGGCCATTATGGCACCAGTTCAGTATACGAACCAAAGCCACAGTTTTATAATTTATGGCCACCCATCCCATCATCCATCTTTGCCCTATGTAATAACATGTAGGCTAATCTGAGGTGCTTACCATGCCACACAAAAGTAGCAAACCTCTGCAGAGGCTGAAAAAAGGTCTGTGGGAGAGTGATCAGGACAGTATGTAACAGGTAGATGATCCTTGGAAGGATCATCGTCTTAATGACATTGATACGGCCAGACCGGGTTAGAGACAAACCCTACTATGCTAAGAGATCATAATTCTATCTGTCCAATAGAGCAGTGGCCCCCAACATTTTTAGCACCGGTTTAGTGGAAGAAATTTTTGGCAAAAAAGGGGGGTGGGATTCCATGGCCGCAGGTGATTTGTTGGGGCAATGGCTGCTGTTAGCCATGGTTTTCATGGTGTGAGAAGGATTGAAGCTCATTATTTCTAATATTACATTGCAATATATAAAATGAAACAGCTCAACTCTGCATAATGCAGAATCAGTGGGAGCCCTGAATGTGTCACCTGCCATCGTCGCCTGTCACCAGTAGGGATGGGCGAACGGTTCAGCCCAAGCATGAGTTCGGACCGAACATTGGCTGTTCGCCCATTCAATGAACACCGTTCGACCGTTTGTTTGGCCCACCGAATGACCACAATGCACTGTGCCGCACAGTACATTGGAAGCTCTGATTGGCTGAAGCAATAAAAGCTTACCCTAATCAGGGCACAGAGCACTGTCAGAGCAATGATTTGAGACAGTAATGGTGACTCTATCCAATCATGGCTCATTGCTCTTAGTCCCACCCCACACTATGAAAGTATTCTTTCAATAGCGGCTAATTGTTGTGTGATATTGGCGTGGAGAGAGATAGAACAGGGATCTGTTCACTGCTACTAGAGAGTTAGAGTGCTATAGTGTGCTATTCTGATTCTAGTGAGAGTGTAGTAAACGTTTATTTTTACTTTAGTGTGAATCTAGTGATAGTTCAGTGAGTGTAGTGAGTGACCATTCATTTTTACTTTAGTGTCAGTTTACTTTGTCTAGGCAGGTTTACTGAATTATAGTTTAGTGCGTTAGTGCACGTTTAGCACAGTAAATTTCTGGGCGTTAAGTGCCGTTTCACACAGTATATTTCTGTGCATTGGTGCGCGTTTAACGTAGAATATTTCAGTGCGTTACTGCACGTTTAACGCAGCATATTTCTGTGCATTAGTGCACATTTAACGCAGTATATTTCTATGCATTTCATGCTATTTCCCACAGTATGTTTCAGTGCATTAGTGCACATTTCTCACAGTATATTTCTTTGTGTTACTGCACATTTAATGCAGTATTTTTCAGTGCGTTACTGCACGTTTACCGCAGTATATTTCTGTGCGTTAGTGCACATTTAATGCAGGATATTTCAGTGCCTTCCATGCCATTTAACGCAGTATATTTCTGTGTGTTAGTGCACATCTAACTCAGTATATGTGTAGTAAATACTCAGGTCAAAATGAACCCCCCAATCATGTCTGAGAGGCCAACAAGGAGAGGCAGACGTTCTCATGGCACTGTGAGGGGGCCAGCAGCTTATGTTTCCACAGGCAAAGGTGGACGTGGTCAGTCCTCAGGCAGGGAATAATTTCCCCTGTTTAGTGATGTTGCCCATGCTATCCAGCCACAGCATGCAGAGGAGGTGGTGGGCTGGCTTACTAAACCATACTCACACTCATCCTCCATCAACAAAAGCAGAGACTAGTGAGCAGTCCACTGCAGCTCCCAGAGTTACTAAATCTGCCTCCTTGTCCACAGCTATTCCTGCCATAGCCCCAGCATCAGGCATGGAGGAGTCAGCTGAAATATGTGAACACAGCATTAGCCCCTTGCTCCTTGACGATGCACAGCCATTACTTGATTCAGATGTTGGTTCTGAGGTTGAGGAAGGTAGGAACATGAGCCTACAGAGAAGGAAGGACACTGGTACACAAATTGGCAGTCATGTTCCCCCAGCCGCAGCATATTGCCAAGTTGTCTTCAGTGGTAATGAGGATGGAGGAGATGATGATGATGATGATGAGGTCACTGACGCGATTTGGGTGCCAGATAGAACAGAGGAGGAAAGTGAGAGCGAGGCACATCCCCAACGAGGCAGTCATAATGGAAGAGAAGAGAGCAGCCACCCTATTCCATTACACTGTGGAGCTGTTATCTCCCGGCACCCTTCTCCCAACTCAGCTGTCTGGGTCTTTTTTATCACATGTGCAGCCGATCACAATGTTTCAATTTGCAATCTTTGTCTCAAGCACATCAAGCTTGGCAAAAACATCAGCCATTTGGGTACCACATACTTGACAAGCCTCCCACCACTCAGCCCGTTGGCAAGAGCACCTGAAAGCCACACAAAAAGGACGCAATTCTGTTTCTCCTCCTTACTCACCTCACCCCCTGCTTTACCTCATGACCTCTAAGCAGCCTCCACTGACAGGGATGATGGTATAGCGCAGGGTTCTTGCAGCACATCTGCCAGTAGCACTCCATCAGCTGTAGACTATAGCTGGCAAATTTCTCTGCTCCATCTGCTGCAGTGGAAAAGAAAATACAGTCACTGCCACCCACATGCCCAGCGTCTAAATGCAAGTTTGTCTGCCCCCTTCCATGAATTTTCAGAATGTGCTGTACCACAATGGCAGGTTCCCATTTGCTATTTCTTTTCACGTAAGGCCATTCCAGCTCTATACCATCACGTGGAAGGCAATGTTGTGGCATCGTTGGGCAAGGCAGCCAGCCGCAAACCCCACGTTACTGCTGACATGTGGTCCAGCAAGCATGGTCAGGGATGCTATATTTTGTTCACAGCACACTGGGTAACTCTGCTTGCAATTCGTAAAGATGCAGGACAGGGCTCAGTGCTGCAGCTTTTTGTGGCGCCCCATCTCTATACAGCTAGTGGTGATGATGCGAGATTTGTTAGCTCTACCCCCTCCTCCTCCTCCATGCCCTCCTCTGCTGAATTGTCCTACAAACCACAAGTACCCCCTAAGCATTCAAGGGGCTATTCAATGAGTCAGGCTAAAAGGTGCCATGCATTGCTTCAGTTGGTGTGTCTAAGGGACAGAACCACACCGAAGCAGAGATTCTTGCAGCTCTGCAGGGGCAGGCCCAGAGGTGGTTCACGCCACACCAGCTGGAGCCATAAATGGTGGTTTGCGATAAGGGCACAAACCTCCTATCCGCCCTTAGACAGGGAAAGTTCACACATGTGCCATGCCTGGCACATGCCCTCAATTTGGTGGTGCAACATTTCCTAAATAGGTACCCAGGGTTGGAAGATCTGCTAAAGCAGGCCAAAACAGTCTGTAGCCATTTCAGGCTATCAAACACAGCCAATGCTCGATTGGCTGAAATTCATTCCTCTAAACCCAGGGCTCTCAGCTTCCACATCCCATAGGCAGTGTCTGCATCATATGGTGGCCGATTATCTAGGGACGAAAACAGAGGTGGAGAGCTTTCCAGTTGACGATCCACTCATACAAAAGACTATAATCTGTCGTGATATGGATCCCCAAGTAAGGTAATGACCAGTGGCGGCCCGTCCATTGGGGGTGCAGGGGCGCAGCCCCCCCCCCCATCCATGCATCCGCCCCCCTAATCTACATGCAGGGCACAGGACACATTAATTCCAATAGGGGATTTTTTTTTTAAGCATGTGATTAGAGCCAGAGGCTCTAATAGGCTTAAAAAAGGAAATTAAAACAAGGAATAACTAAATTAAAAACAAAGGACGGAAGGTATGTAGAAGAGAATAAAGGGCTAGCCGACTGCTTTAATGAATACTTCTGTTCAGTTTTTACAGAAGAAAAAGAAGGAAAAGGACCTCCACTTGAAAGGATGACTAATGAATCGTTTGATGCATGTGTCTTTACAGAGGAAGACGTTCTAAGATTGCTGTCTAAAGTGAAGACAAATAAGTCACAGGGTCCTGATGAGATACACCCAAAATTATTAAAAGAGCTTAGTGGTGAGCTGGCAAAACCATTAACAGATTTATTTAACCAATCATTAGTAACAGGAGTCGTCCCGGAAGATTGGAAATTGGCAAATGTCGTGCCCATTCACAAGAAAGGTAGTAGGGAGGAATCGAGCAACTATTGACCAGTGAGTCTGACATCAATAGTAGGCAAATTAATGGAAACCCTATTAAAGGATAGAATTGTGGAACATCTTAAATCCCATGGATTGCAAGATGAAAAACAACATGGGTTTACTTCAGGGAGATCATGTCAAACAAATATTATAGATTTTTTTGACTGGGTGACTAAAATAATAGACGGTGGAGGTGCAGTAGACATTGCATATCTAGATTTTAGTAAGGCTTTTGACACTGTCCCACGTAGAAGACTTATCAATAAACTACAGTCATTGAGCATGGACTCCCATATTGTTGAGTGGATTGGGCAGTGGCTGAGTGACAGACAACAGAGGGTTGTAGTCAATGGAGAACATTCAGAACAAGGTCATGTTACCAGTGGGGTACCTCAGGGATCTGTACTGGGACCAATTTTGTTTAATATCTTCATAAGTGATATTGCAAAAGGCCTCGATGGTAAGGTTTGTCTTTTTGCTGATGACACAAAGATATGTAACAGGGTTGATGTTCCTGGAGGGAAACGCCAAATGGAAAAGGATTTAGGAAAACCAGAAGAATGGTCAGAACTCTGGCAACTGAAATTTAATGTGGATAAGTGCAAGATAATGCACCTGGGGCGTAAAAACCCAAGGGCAGAATATAGAATATTTGACACAGTCCTGACCTCAGTATCTGAGGAAAGGGATTTAGGAGTAATTATTTCAGAAGACTTAAAGGTGGGAGGACAATGTAATAGAGCAGCACGAAATGCCAGCAGAATGCTTGGATGTATAGGGAGAGGTATAAGCAGTAGAAAGAGAGAAGTGCTTATGCCGCTGTACAGAACACTGGTGAGACCTCACTTGGAGTATTGTGCGCAGTACTGGAGGCCATATTTCCAGAAGGATATAGATACTCTAGAGAGAGTTCAGAGAAGAGCTACTAAACTAGTACATGGATTGCAGGAAAAAACTTACCAGGAAAGGTTAAAGGACCTTAACATGTATAGCTTGGAAGAAAGAAGAGACAGAGGGGATATGATAGAAACTTTTAAATACATAAAGGGAATCAACTCGGTAAAGGAGGAGAGCATATTTAAAAGAAGAAAAACTACCACAAGAGGACACCATTTTAAACTAGAGGGGCAAAGGTTTAAAAGTAATATGAGGAAGTATTACTTTACTGAGAGAGTAGTGGATGCATGGAATAACCTTCCTGCAGAAGTGGTAGCTGCAAATACAGTGAAGGAGTTTAAGCATGCATGGGATAGGCATAAGGCTATCCTTCATATAAGATAGGACCAGGGACTATTCATAGGATTCAGATATATTGGGCAGACTAGATGGGCCAAATGGTTCTTATCTGCCGACACATTCTATGTAAGGTGGGCTCTGGCACAGAGCGGGGTATGTGCTTTTTCGTGGGCAATTTGTCGGGAATTGGCTGGTGTTAGCACTTCAATCCTCACGGTACCATGGTTGATATGGTGTCAGGATGATTGAAGCAAATTATTTATATTATTACATTGTAATGTAAAATGAAATAGTTCAGCTCACCACAATGCAGAATCAGTGGGAGCCCTGAGTATGTCACTTGCCACCGTCGCCTGCCATTAGATGCAGTTTGTTGCTTGCCACGTCGTCTGCCTTCAGATGCAGCTTGTCACTTGCCATGTCACCTGCCTTCAGATGCAGCTTGTCACTTGCCATGTCACCTGCCTTCAGATGCAGCTTGTCACCTGCCTTCAGACGTAGCTTGTCACTTGCCACGTCGTCTGCCGCCAGATGCAGTATGTCACTTGCCACCGTCGCCTGCCATTAGATGCAGTTTGTTGCTTGCCACGTCGTCTGCCTTCAGATGCAGCTTGTCACTTGCCATGTCACCTGCCTTCAGATGCAGCTTGTCACTTGCCATGTCACCTGCCTTCAGATGCAGCTTGTCACCTGCCTTCAGACGTAGCTTGTCACTTGCCACGTCGTCTGCCGCCAGATGCAGTTTGTCACTTGCCACGTTGCCTGCTTTCTGATGCAGTTTGTCACTTCTGATGCAGTTTGTCACTTGCCTTCAGATATAACTTGTCACTCGCCACATCACCTGCCACTAGATGCAGCTTGTCATCTGCCTTCCGATGCAGCTTGTCACTTGCCACGTCGCCTGCCACCATATGCAGTTTGTCACTTGCCACGTCGCCTGCCACCAGATGCAGCATGTCACTTGCCTTCAGATGCAGCTTGTCACTTGCCATGTCACCTGCCTTCAGATGCAGCTTGTCACTTGCCACGTTCCCTGCCACCAGATGTGGATTGTCACTTACCACGTCGCCTGCCACCAGATGCGGATTGTCACTTGCCATGCTCCCTGCCATCAGATGCTGATTGTCACTTGCCACGTTGCCTGCCACCAGATGCGGATCGTCACTTGCCACATCGCCTGCCACCTGATGCGGATTGTCACTTGCCCCGCCTCCTGCCATCAGATGCGCATTGTCACTTGCCACATCACCTGCCATCAGATGCGGATTGTCACTTGCCATGTCGCCTGCCACCAGATGCGGATTGTAACTTGCCACACCTCCTGCCACCAGATGTGGATTGTCACTTGCCACATCACCTGCCACCAGAAGTGGATTGTCACTTGCCACGTCGCCTGCCACCAGAAGTGGATTGTCACTTGCCACACCACCTGCCACCAGATGCAGTTTGTGACTTGCCATGTCTCCTGTCTTCAGATGCAGCTTGTCACTTTCCACATCCCCTGCTGCCAGATGTAGATTGTCACTTGACCCACTGCCTGCCACCAGATGAGGATTGTCACTTGCCACGTCACCTGCCACCAGAAGTGGATTGTCACTTGCCACGTCGCCTGCCACCAGAAGTGGATTGTCACTTGCCACACCACCTGCCACCAGATGCAGTTTGTGATTTGCCATGTCGCCTGTCTTCAGATGTAGCTTGTCACTTTCCACGTCCCCTACTGCCAAATGTAGATTGTCACTTGACCCACTGCCTGCCACCAGATGAGGATTGTCACTGCATATATATATATATATATATATATATATATATATATATATATATATATATATAGGGCAATTGAGTATCTATTCAGTTCAATCATCACGGTACCATGGTTGATATGGTGTCAGGATGATTTAAGCAAACTGTTTATATTATTACATTTTAATATAAAATGAAATAGTTCAACACACCACAATGCAGAATCAGTGGGAGCCCTGAGCATGTCACTTGCCACTGTCGCCTGCCACAAGATGCAGTTTGTTGCTTGCCACGTCGTCTGCCTTCAGATGCAGCTTGTCACTTGCCATGTCACCTGCCTTCAGATACAGTTTGTCACCTGCCTTCAGATGCAGCTTGTCACTTGCCACATCACCTGCCACCAGATGCAGTTTGTCACTTGCCACATCCCCTGCCACCAGAAGTGGATTGTCACTTGCCACATCGCCTGCCACCAGAAGCGGATTGTCACTTGCCGCACCACCTGCCACCAGATGCAGTTTGTGACTGTGACTGCGCCTATCTTCGGATGCAGCTTGTCACTTTCCACGTCCCCTGCCGCCAGATGTAGACTGTCACTTGCCACACTGCCTGCCACCAGATGAGGATTGCCACTGCATTGGTGGCAGCACTGGTCCATTGAAAACATACTGTATCTATCTATTTATATATATATATATATATATATATATATATATATATATATAAATATATATATATATATACATATAGGGCAATTGAGTATCTATCGGTCATTTCAGTATAGACCATACTTTGATATCTATACATATATAGGGCAATTGAGTATCTATCGGTCAGTTCAGTATAGACCATACATTGATATCTATACATATAAAGGGCAATTGAGTATCTATCGGTCAGTTCAGTATAGACCATACTTTGATATCTATACATATATAGGGCAATTGAGTATCGATCGGTCAGTTCAGTATAGACCATACATTGATATCTACATATATATATATATATATATATATATATATATAGGGCAATTTAGTATATATCAGGCCATTCAGTATCTATCGGTCCGTTCAGTACATATCAGCACTGCAGTGCAGTATATATCAGCAGTACATTATATATATATATTATATATTGATCAACAAGTAATAAACCCCCCCCCCCCCAAATCCACATCATGTCCTCTAAGGCCAACAGGGAGAGGCAGATGCTCAGAGGCCACTAAAAGAGAAGCAGCCTCTGTGTCCACAGTGAAAAGTGGTGGTCACAGACATGGTGCATTTTCTGCAGGCGGGGCACGCCCCTTCTATTTTTCTCTTGCTGGCCTTGTTATTCAGCCACAATGTGCAGAAAAGTTGATGGAGTGGATAAATAAGCTGCCCTCATCCTCCTCGTCCTCTGACACCCAGGCTCATACTAGTTTGCCTTCCACCACAGCTGTCAAAGTGTTCTGTTCCACAGGCTCCTTCTCCAAAGCTACTCCTTCTGTTGCCCCACCATCATGCACGGATGAGTCCCCTGAACTATTCGATTATAGTGTCAGTGACATGCTGCTGGAGGATGTGCAGCAATTTGAATGCTGTGATGTTGGTTCCCAGGTTGATGAAGGGAATAACGTGAGCCTAGAGAGAGGGGGTGACAATGACAGATAAGAAACTAGCAGTCGTGTTGCCACAGCTGCAGCATACTGCCAAGTTTGCTCCAGTGATGAGTCCAGTCACTGACTGTACTTGGGTGCCTGACATGATAGAGGAGAAAAGTGAGGGGGGGGGAGGGGGAGGAGGAGGCACAACTCCAACGAGGAAGGATATGCTCCAGGGGCCACTATAGGAGTAGCAAATCTATTGCATCACACCACAGAGCTCCACAGGTGCAGGGTGCTGCAAACTCCCCACGGACTTCCAAAAGTTCATTAGTGTGGGCTTTTTTCAACACATGTGCAGTAGACCCCAGTGTGGCAGTTTGCAACATCTGCCTGAAGTGGATCAAGCATGGCCAGAACACCAGCCTCTTGGGCACCACATGCTTGACAAGACATATGACGACCTGCCATGCAGTCCTTTGGCAACAGCACCTGAAAGAGCCACAAGATAAAAACAAGCATACTTCACCTTGCTCCTCATCTGGGATCTCTAACCCTATTATACCTCATGTCTTCTCAAAAACCTGCATTGAGAGTGATGATGGCATAGCAATAAGTGCTGCAAATACTTGCACCCAATCTGCTAGCAGTACACCACCGCTTGATTTGAGCAGCAGGCAAATTTCAATACCCCAGTTGCTGAACCATACAAAAATACTGTCCCAGCCATCCACATGCTCAGCGTCTTAATGCTAGCTTGGCCAAATTGCTAGCACCACAATTTCTGCCTTTTCATCTGGTAGACTCTGCTCTCTTTTGCGAATTTATGGAATGTGCTGTACCACAGTGGCAGGTTCCAAAAAGACATTTCTTTTCGCATAAGGCCATTCTGACTCTCTACCGTCATGTGGAAGGTAGTGTTTTGGCCTCGTTGAAAGAGCAGACAGCAGGAAGGTTCGTTTTATTGCTGACTCTTGGTCCAGCAGACATGGACAGGGACTTTAAATTTCCTTCACTGCGCACTGGGAAACTTTGCTGGCAGCTGGGAAGGATGCAGGACAGGGTTCAGTGCTGCAGCTTCTTTTGCCACCACACCTCCAAAAAGCTGGTGCTAGTTGTGTCACATCTGGCTACTCCACCACCTCCTCCTCCTCTTCTTCTTCCTCCATGTCCTCTTCTGCTCAATTGTCCTCTGAAGCAGGAGTGCTCCCTAAGCGTCAAAGGGCTACGCAAGCAGTCAGGCTAAAATATGCCATGCAGCGCTTCAGTTGGTCTGCCTAGGGTGTAGGAGTCACACCGGGGCAGAGATTCTGTCAGCTCTGCAAGGGCAGGCTCAGAGATGGTTGACACCACAACAGCTTGAGCCAGGAATGGTTGTATGCGACAATGGCACCAACCTCCTTTCCCCCCTCCGACAGGGACACTTGACACATGTTCCATGCTTGGCACATGTCCTGAATCTGGTGGTGCAGCATTTCTTGACCAGATACCACTGCTTCCAAGATTTTGGGGCAGGCCAGAAAAGTCTGTGGCCATTTCTGCCGTTTATACAATGCCAGTTCTCGGCTATCTGACATTCAACGAGAATTCAACCTGCCCACCAACCGCCTAATTTTTGACATGCCCACCAGGTGGAACTCAACATTGGCAATGTTGCAGCGGCTGCACATGCAGCAGAGGGCCATCAATGAGTACCTGTGTGAGTATGGCATAAGGGCAGGCTCAGGGGAGCTTGACTTTTTTTCGCCACGCCAGTGGCTTTTGATAAAGGATGCATGCACCGTCCTGTCACCATTTGCGGAGGCCACAAGGATGGTGAGCCAGGACGATGCATGCATCAGTGACACTATCCCTCTAGTCTACCTGCTGAAGCACACGCTTCATGGAATCATGAACAGGGCACTTGAGGCAGAACAGCCGGAGGAAGAGGAGGACTTCCTTTCCTCACAAGGCCCCCTTTATGCAGATATTATGCCTGCAGGGACACAAAACACACAGGAGGAAGAGGAGGAGGAGGATTGTGGCAGCATGGATGTAGAGGATAGCATACAGCAGTCTTCAAAGGATGGTTTTCATTCCCCAGAAACCCTAGGAGTTGTACCTGGTTGGGGAGAGGTTGCTTCTGAAAATGTCATCCTTAGTGACCCAGAGTACTCAGAAGCTTTTGCCAATTCAAACTTACGTTGCATGGGCCCCCTGATTCTGCAAAGCCTGTGAAAGGACCCGCTATCAAGGAGAGGGATAATTACTGGTTGGCAACCCTTCTTCACGTTACAAGGGTAAAGTTGCAGAGCTCATCCTGCCTTCGGAGAGGGAGAAGAGGATGAAACATCTTGAGGAGGCCTTGAAAAAAGAACTGCGTAACACCTTTTCAGACACTGGGAGGTTAACATTCTCTGGACGTGTTTCTGAGGCATCGTTCAGCCAAAGCAGGAGCAGTGGAGAAGGGGGCCGGCTGACCGATGCCTTTAAACAGTTCTTTAGTCCTCAGCAGCACCCAGGGCTGTTAGGTTTACTCAACCATTGGCAGTGTCTCCATCATATGGTGCATGATTATCTAGGGGCAAGAGCACACTTGGAGACCTTTCCAAGTAAGCATCCACTGGGTTACTGGGTCTTGAGGATGGACCACTGGCCAGAACTTGCTCAATATGCAATGGAGCTATTGGCCTGTCCTGCTTCCAGCGTGCTTTCCAAATGGACATTCAGTGCTGCTAGAGGTTTTGTGACAAAAGACAAAAGAGTACGTCTATCCACAGACTCTGTTAACCAGCTGACTTTTATCAAAATGAATCAGTCCTGGATTAACAGCAGCTATCAAGCCCCTGATGCTGATGTAACTGATAGAATGTGCTAGGGGTCTGCCAGCCCTTAAAGACTGCATATGCTGTCTATACTATTCCTCAACCTTGATTCTGCTAGCTTCCAACAATGTTTTTGGTTTAGGTCACCCAAGGCCTAATTTTTCTGCACTTGTATGACAGGAGCACAAAATTAAAATTTTAAATTTTGTATGTAACAGCAGGGCCTGTCCCTGTGCCCTGCGCCCAGCAAGAGTAACTGTGAGGAGTTAGGGTGTTCAGGCACCACCAACATCAAAGGCCCAATTTTTTGCACCTGTATGACAAATACATGAGATTTCAAATCTGTATGTAATTCTTACCAGAAGGTCCCGTTCCTGCGCCCAGCAAGAGTAACTGTGAGGGGTTACAGTGTTCAGGCACCACCAACACCAAAGGCCCAATTTTTTGCACCTGTATGACAACTACATGTGATTTCAAATTTGTATGGAATTCCTACCAGCAGGTCCCGTTCCTGCACCCAGCAAGAGTAACTGAGAGGGGTTACAGTGATCAGGCACCACCAACACCAAAGACCCAATTTCAGTTTTAGTTCCTGCCGATACTAACTTTGCAGGTCCCCATCACTCCAGCAGGTTTGCATAGCCGACACCCGACCTTGGCCAGGTCAGATGACAGCACAGCGCCCCCATTAGATCACAGATAAGAACACATACAACACTTGATCTTTGCCAATTTCAAATTCATATGAAATTTTTACCAGCAGGGCTCGTTCCTACGCCCAGCAAGAGTAAATGCGAGGGGCTGCGGTGTTCAGCCACCAACAGCCACGGCCCAATTTTTCTGCACCTCTATGACACGTGCATGCAATTTCAAATTTGTATGGAATGTTTACCAGCAGGACCCGTTCCTGCGCCCAGCAAGAGTAACTATGAGGGGTTACAGTGTTCAGGCACCACCAACAGTAAAGGCCCAATTTTTCTGCACCTGTATCAAAAGTAAATGCGATTTGAAATGTTGTATGTATATTTGTATATGACATTTTTTCCTTTAGAAATGTCAGTATTGCTGCAGCAGGCTACATACATCATAGAGATGCACTACTTTACAGGCACATTAAGGGGACCCACAAGGCACGATATTTAAAGGAATTTTAAATTTTTATAGTTTCACTTTAAACCTCATTAAAATCATTAAATCACTGCTCCTTTAAAAAGGATAGTTTTAAAAAAAAAAGTTTGCATTGGTACATGTTCCCCAGGTCAGTACCCGGACCCCCATACACTTTTGGGCAATAACTTGCATTTAAGCCTTAAAAATTAGGCCTTTTGGTTTTTGACGTTCGAGTCCCATAGACTTCAATGGAGTTTGTTTGTTCGAACAAACTTTTCCCCTGTACGCGGTGTTCTGGTGCGAACCGCACAGGGGGGTGTTCGGCTCATCACTAATGCACAGTAAGGGTTCCAGCTTCAGGGCAAATAAAAGCAGGGAAAGTGGGCAGCCCTGTTGGGTCCCATTGCCAATCGGAAAAGAATCTGATAGTATTCAATTCACTTTAACCTGAAGAGACCAATATATAAGGTCAGAATCCAACAGATTTTTTTTTAAATAAATGTAATGTTTATTTGATTGTATATGAGGATTGCTAGAAAGGAATAGCACTGCACTTAGTGGAGATATTATATAAGTTTGGATGGTGTAAACCATTGGGGTTCTAGCAGCCTAATTAAGGTTTTATTAGGAGCACAGAAGGTTTATATATTTAATAATATTTATTGCTTTTAACCTCTTGCCGACCGCCCACCGTAGTATTACTGCAGCAGGGCGTCTTGGCTGCGCAGAACAGAATATTACTACGTGATTTCTGCCATTGCTAATAAAAATTCCAAAAATCTATCCCATAGTTTGTAAATGCTATAACTTTTTTGGGATTTTTTTTTACCAAAAATATGTAGCAGAATACAAATTGGCCTAAACTAATAAAAACAATTTGATTTTTAAATTTGTTTTATTGGGAATGTTGGGAACTCCTCACATTTTTGTAAATATTTTATTATATCTTTTCATGTGACAACACTGAAGAAATTACACTTTGCTACAATGTAAAGTAGTGAGTGTACAGCTTGTATAAAAGTGTAAATTTGCTGTCCCCTCAAAATAACTGAACACACAGACATTAATGTCTAAACCGCTGGCAACAAAAGTGAGTACACCTCTAAGTGAAAATGTCCAAATTGGGCTCAAAGTGTTAATATTTTGTGTGGCCACCATTATTTTCCAGCACTGCCTTAACCCTCTTGGGCATGTAGTTCACCAGAGCTTCAGAGGTTGCCACTGGAGTCCTCTTCCACTCCTCCATGATGACATTACGGAGCTAGTGGATGTTAGAGACCTTTCGCTCCTCCACTTTCCATTTGAGGATGCCCCACAGATGCTCAATAGGGTTTAGGTCTGGAGACATGCTTGGCCAGTCCATCACCTTTACCCTCCGCTTCTTTAGCAAGGCAGTGGTCATCTTGGAGGTGTGTTTGGAGTCGTTATCATGTTGTACTGCCCTGTGGCTCAGTCTCTGAAGGGAGGGGATCATGCTCTGCTTCAGTATGTCACAGTACATGTTGGCATTTATGGTCCCCTCAATGAACTGTAGCTCCCCAGTGCCGGCAGCACTCATGCAGCCTCACACCATGACACTTCCACCTCCATGTTTGACTGTAGGCAAGACACACTTGTCTTTGTACTCCTCACCTGGTTGCCACCACACAGGCTTGACACCATCTGAACCAAATACGTTTATCTTGGTCTCATCAGACCACAGGACATGGTTCCAGTAATCCATGTCCTTAGTCTGCTTGTGTTCAGCAAACTGTTTGTGGGCTTTCTTGTGCATCATCTTTAGAAGAGCCTTCCTTCTAGGATGACAGCCATGCTGACCAATTTGATGCAGTGTGCAGCGTATGGTCTGAGTTCTGATAGCCTGACCCCCCACTCCTTCAACCTCTGCAGCAATGGTGGCGGCACTCATATGTCTATTTCCCAAAGACAACCACTGGATATGACGCTGAGCACGTGCACTCAACTTCTTTGGTCGACCGTGGCAAGGCCTGTTCTGAGTGGAACCTGTCCTGTTAAACTGCTGTATGGTCCTGGCCACCGTGCTCAGTTTCAGGGTCTTGGCAATATTCTTATAGCCTAGGCCATATTTATATAGAGCAACAATTCTTTTTTTCAGGTCCTCAGAGAGTTCTTTGCCATGAGGTGTCATGTTGAACTTCCAGTGACCAGTATAAGAGAGTGAGAGCGATAACACCAAATTTAACGCACCTGCTCCCCATTCACACCTGAGACCTTGTAACACTAACGAGTCACATGACACCGGGGAGTAAAAAAGGCTAATTGGACCCAATTTGGACATTCTCATTTAGGGGGTGTGCTCACTTTTGTTGCCAGCGGTTTAGACATTAATGGCTGTGTGTTGAGTTATTTTGAGGGAACAGCAAATTTACACTGTTATACAAGCTGTACACTCACTACTTTACATTGTAGCAAAGCGTAATTTCTTCAGTGTTGTCAAATGAAAAGATATAATAAAATATTTACAAAAAATGTGAGGGGTGTACTCACTTTTGTGAGATACTGTATATAGCTAAAACATTTTTTGTTCTGGATAGGCCCTATTCACATGGGCATTCTGATAAGATCCACCTGTCCATTTTGTATGCGAAACCTGATTGGAAGCTCAATGCAGCCCTACGGACTTGCGGGGGTAAACGGACTTGTGTCCTCGTGCAAGACTCGACCGGAGCACAGTGACTGTACTGTGTATGGGTAGGTGCTTGTCATCCTATGGGGGGGTGATCATGTGATGTAGACAACATAGGAAACACTGGGACTGGGGTGATCAGTTCAGCCTGGATCAGTAATACATTAATGAGTGGTCAGTGAGTCTAGGCGCAGAAAGTGGCTGGGGATTGGTTTTTACTGCCTGAGGAAAATAAGAGGAGAAAAGCTTAAAAAGAAAAGTAATGTAGCCACTACATTTGAGGATTGGTAAACTGCAATATATAAAAAGTTACCTTTGGGGATTAGATACAGGTGAAACTCAAAAAATTAGGATATTGTGCAAAAGTTCATTTATTTCAGTAATGCAACTTAAAAGGGGAAACTAATATATGAGATAGGCTCATTACATGCAAAGCAAGATAGTTCAAGCCGTGATTTGTCATAATTGTGATGATTATGGCTTACAGCTCATGACAACCCAAAATCCACAATCTCAGTAAATTTGAATAGTACATGCAATCAATAAAACAAGGAGTGTACATAGAACAATATCAGACCTATGAAAAGTATAAGCATGCATATGCACTCAGTACTTGGTTTTGAGCCCCTTTTGCAGCAATTACTGCCTCAATGCGGCGTGGCATGGAGGCGATCAGCCTGTGGCACTGCTGAGTAGGGATGATCAAACGGTTCGGGTCCACCATCGGTTCGGCCCGAACATTGGGTGTTCGAGGTTCGGCCGAATTTAGAACTTTTTGCCCAAAAAGTTTGGAATTCGGCAACCAGAACCGACCAAAATGCAATGCTTCAGGAAATGGGCTTTAAAAGCATGTGATTGGACCAGAACCATTAGCAAAAGCCAATTGAGGGGGCAGGAGAATGCTAGGAATGTGATTGGAGTGACTAGGGGGTCCCTAGACAAATCATTAGTGAATACGCCCCCCAGTATATAAGATCGCCCCCGCCATATTCCTAGCATTGTTATACTGGACATGGAAGAGAGTGGAAGCAGTTCTGTTAATTGTACTTTAAAAGTGTCATTTAGCATTTATTAGTGTGAGGAAAGGGATATCTAGTGTAGTTAGAGTGCTCCTTTACACTTTAGTTAGCTTCAAAAATTCAGTTTCTGTAGGGAAAGTGTTAAGTGTAAGGGGACCGTAGTGTAGTGTAGGGTTAACTGGCAGTGACTGCTATTGCAGGGTGACAAAACCCTTCCATAGCAGGGTGACCGCTATAGAGAAATGATCATTTCTCTGAATAGCTTCGGAACTGGAATATGGCTTCTCACCAGCCAAACATTTTTTATGCTGCAGGGGCTGCCACTGCCAGTGCTTTTTTGAGGACATGTTTGATGTCAGACATGACATCTGAACATGTGTATAGGGGGTATATATACACATATATGTCTGTATATATACCCCTAGACATATATAGGTGTGATAGTAGCAGAAATAAATGCTTGCGCTAATGAAATCATTTACAGTAATATATTTCTGCTACTATCACACCTATATATGTCTAGGGGTATATATTCAGACATATATGTCTATATATACCCCCTATACACATGTTCAGATGTTTTGCCTGCCTCAAACGAACCCAAAAAATGCCAAAAAAACGCTAGCGTCAAAAAAAAAATGCCCAGGTGTGTTTTTGCTGGCATTTTTTGGGGGTTTTTGGAGGCAGGCAAAACATCAGAACTTGTGCACAGTACCACTATACACAAGTTCAGATGTTTTTCCTGACTGCAAAGATCCCAAAAAAATGCCTTCTATTAAACCGGCAAGGTGTTACAGGAGCGAAGCAAACCCCCTGTCAGAAAGTTTTCTAATACAAACGATCTTTTTTTTTTCTGGTTCTGGACATGCTACAGAGCTGAAACTTCACATGTACACCTTTTAGACCCCCCCAGATACTAAATCCAAAGTAAAAATCAAAAAATCTCTTTTTTTTTTTTTTTTTTTTTTAATTTTTCAATAATTGGCTTTTTTATCAAAAATTACTATTTCTAAGAACTTTTTTGTGTGATTTTGTGTCTGGGGGGTCTAAAAGGTGTACCTGTGAAGTTTCAGCTCTGTAGCATGTCCAGAACCAGAAAAAAAGATCATATAGGTGTTAAAGTTAAAGGAGGGTCCCGATCCACATCCCTGTTCTACTGAAAAATTATCTTTTTTTTTTTCATGGCTCTGGACATGCTACAGAGCTGAAACTTCACATGCACACCTTTTAGACCCCCCCCCCCCCCCCCAGATACTAAATCCAAAGTAAAAATCAAAAAAATCTCTCTTTTTTTTTTTTTTTTTCATTTTTTCAATAATTGGCCTTTTTATCAAAAATTACAATTTTTAAGAACTTTTTTGTGTGATTAATAGTTAATGGGGCATGACCCAGAACCCTAGGGGCTTTTTAGGGGCATTTATTGGGTTTTAGGGCTTCAAAATGGTGTTTTTTGATTACCGAAGTTCGGGTCCCATTGATTTCAATGGGGTTCTGAAATCCGAACCGAACTTTTGGAAAATTCGGGTGCTCTGGTCGAACCGAACTTTTCAAAAGTTCGATCATCCTTACTGCTGAGGTGTTATAAGCTCAGGTTGCTTTGATAACGGCCTTCAGCTCGTCTGCATTGTTGGGTCTGGTATCTCTCATCTTCCTCTAGGTCAGGCGAGTTTGATGGCCAATCAAGCACAGTGATACCATGATCATGTGACCAGGTATTGGTAGTTTTGGCAGTGTGGGCAGCTGCCAAGTCCTGCTGGAAAATGAAATCAGCATCTCCATAAAGCTGGTTAGCAGAGGGAAGCATGAACTGTAGAAACTTCCCACTGGACTTACGCAACTTGAATTATTTACCTCTCCACTCTTCCTCCAGACTCTTGGACCTTAATTTCCAAATAAAATGCAACATTTTCCACAGTCAGGGATGATTTGGGGAGCCATGTCATCTGCTGGTGTTGGTCCACTGTGTTTTATCAGGTCCAAAGTCAATGCAGCCCTCTAGCAGGTTAACACGGATGGAGGAATCTATTGATTTTCTCTTGTCTAGCCTCTGATTGGTTGACTATCTATGCATGCTCAACCTGCTACTAGTAGACACCTGACTCCTGCCTCTAAAGTTGTCGCGGCTAGATGATAAAATACATTAGTCGACTGTTCCCCTGCGTCACTTCCAGCCTTGGAACGCATGCCAAGCCATAGGCAGCATCCATTTTTTTGGATTGTAATAACAGGCCAATCTTTTTTGTATAATTACATATAGGGGTGCTTTTTTATTGCATTTTAAATAAACATATTTTACACTATGAGAGGGTCCCTCTCCGTTTCTTCTGTTTTCCCATTCCATCATACTGCTGGCCTCCTGCATCCAATGGAGTTACTGTGGGAGTAAAGAGTGACTTCAGGAAACCACCAGGACCATTGGGATAGGCCTCCCGAAGGACTCACATTCCATTTGGACTTCTCTTGCTGTACAGCAATAGTAATGGTCATCTGGTGATGTGTGGTGTTAACGTTGTGTGCAGAAGGTGGAAAAGTCACTGCGGCAGGTTTCTTGGGAAACAGGCTCCCCAAAACTTAAGACTGCACTACGTATATGGACTTTGGTCTTGCACAATTTTTTTATATTGTATTTTTTAAAGTTTTTTATTTTGCATGAAAGTATATTTAGTTCATATTTTGAGCACAAAGTTTGCAGAAGCAAGCGCTGCCTAAGTTACATTGTATTGGTAATAGCCCAGTTTGGGAATATTGGACAGCAGCTGCACATATTTCAATCACATTGTATTCACATAGGCGCGGGTGTCACCTTGGTTATACCAGTAGACACCTACTCCCAAGGATGGATCTACCATTAGGCACATTCCATGCTAACTGGGCAAGCTAAACATTGAACATGGAATAGGTGGTCCAATAGTGTGAACAGTGACTAAAAGATTCCTCTTCATGTGGATAAGGTCTTTGGCAGGTTCTGCCGTTAGAGGATGAAGCATGACAGTGTGGACAGCAAAGCTGGATGTTTGGGAGTGTGGTCCCTAGAAAGTTTTTTTTGGCAGTGTGGTCCCTAGCAACTTTTTTCAACAATGCCATTCATAATAACATACAGAATAGTGTTGCATGGAGATGAGAAGCAACACAGTGGAGAACCAATATTATTGCTGGACACAGGCCACGTCCAAGATAACGTAAAGCTTTTGTATGAAGCATCACTGTAAATGTAATTTAGAAATAAATTCTGACCATTTTATTTCTTGCTATCAGTAGTAGACAGGGACCATACCTTAACCGAGCAACTTCTGCACAAGAGCGGTGTAGTCAGACACAGACCTTGGCAAACAGTCCGCTGTTATTTATGAGCCTCCATTGATATAAAACCAGAGACCGAAGTTTCTTATGATGTTGTATTAGTGTGCAGCCGGCCCTCAGCACAGAACAATTGTGTTTACTACAGGAGCAGACAATAAATCTCTGTGTTACCTCACGGCCAGGAAATTGCTAAGTACATTCGGTCCCTAACAATTTCTGCTTGTTGTCATAACATACTTTAGGGTTGAGACTCCATGACTGTTATGATTATGCTGAGTTTTCCGCAGTAAGGAAAGAACGTGGCCATTACATTCGGATGGCAATTAATAAAAAAAAAAAAAAAAAAACAGTGGATTGCAAAGTTAGCCAAGTCCATTCAAAATTAAAACTTGAGTTACATTGCCAGTGTGAAAATGAATTACCCATTCAGAGATTACAGAGAGAAGCTTCTACTAAAAACTGAAATATGTGTTTTAGGTGGAATGACCCCAAATAACTTCCATAATTCTCCATGTCCTTGAACTTGTATTAAAGTGGTTCTAAAGCCAAGACATTTTTTTAATCTTTTTGCATTCCCTGCATTAAAGTGATTGTAAAGTCTTGTTTTAAAAAAATAATATTAAAAAAATAACAAGCATGTTATACTTACCTGCTCTGTGCAGTTGGTTTTGTACAGAGAAGCCTGGATCCTCCTCTTCCCGGGACCCTCTTTGACTTTCCTGGCCGCTCCTTTCTGTTGAGTGCCCCCACAACAAGAAGCTTGCTATGGAGGCCCCATCCCCTCTCTCCCCTGAGTGGCTGAATTATTTTTATTGACAGCAGCCAGAGCCAATCCTGCAACGCTGCTGTCTCAGCCAATGAGGAGGGGAGTCCCAGGCAGCTTAGACAACAGCTAAGACAACATTGCTGGATAAAGATGGGTCCAGGTAAGTATTATGGGGGCTGAAGGGGGCTGCTGTACACAGAAAGTTTTTTTTTATCTTAATGCATAAAATGCATTAAGATACAAAAAAAACCCTCTGCCTTTACAATCCCTTTGAGTTAAAAGTGTCCCAGTAGCAGTCTCACCCCTCTTAACACTTACCTGAGTACTCACTCGATCCAGCACTGTGCCGTTTAAGCGGGTCTCTCCTTTCCCCCTGCATTCACAGGGCAATGAGACCACAGTGGGAGCCATTTGCTCTTGCTGCTGTGAGCAGAGAGTAGGGACGAGCCATGCTGTGTGTGTCGATGGACACACACAGCATGGCTCAGGAGCGAGCCCTCGTGACTGCCCCCAAAGTGGCTTGCTATTGTTGCACAAAGAGAAGAGGAGGAGCCAAGAGCACCAGCTGGGGGCCCCAAAAGAGGAGGGATGGGGTTGCTCTGAGCAATTCCATTGTACAGAGCAGGTAAATATACCATGTTTTTTATTTCAGAAAAAAAAATTAAGCTTTAAAACTGCTTTAAATCCAGAACCAAAAATTTAAGATATTGCAGCCTACCAATCATTAGAGGTGGTGGCTGCATTTTCTTCATTTAGGCTTTTCCCCTCTGTTTTCATCTGGTGATCTAGCCAGTGACAACTGTTATCCAACCAGCCTGGAATGCAGCTTCTCACCAACAGGAACCGTGGTGTGGCACTGAAACTCAGAGTAAGCATATCTACTCTGCATCTTAGTCCTTAGTAGCTTCTAATCAGCCATGCAACCGGACCTCTAACTATCAATTGGAAGCCTAACCTAGCTCTAGTCTATGCTGGTTATTGAGCCCTGAGCTAAAATTAGCTATAGAATTCCAGACCAGAAGGGACAAGGTTAAGTAAAGTAACATGAGCTACATATAAACTGTCATGTACCTGATCTGAGGCCAAATTGACAAGTTGACTTACCTTGCGGCTGAGCACCAAGCACACCTGGACGTGAGAACAGGGAGTGCACGGCTCAAATAAGCACGGGTGTCTTTTAACCACTTAAGCCCCGGAAGATTTTACCCCCTTCCTGACCAGGGGGTATTTTGCGATTCGGCACTGCGTGACTTTAACGGACAATTGCGCGGTCGTGCGACACTGCACCCAAACGAATTTGACGTCCTTTTTTTCCCACAAACAGAGCTTTCTTTTGGTGGTATTTGATCACCTGTGCGATTTTTTGATCATGCGCTATAAACAAAAAAAGAGCGTAAATTTTGCAAAAATAGCAATATTTTTCACATTTTTTTATATGAAATTCCCCCCAAAAAAATGTAAAAATCAAAATTTTTTAATATTTTCGGGCAATTTGTTTTATGCTACCTATGTTTGGTAAAAAAAAATCGCAAAAAGCGTATTTTGATTGGTTTGCGCAAAAGTTATCGCGTTTACTAACAAAGGGAAAGATTTTTGTCATTTTTGTTGTTTTCATACACAGGGGAGAATGGCAGGCAGCTTGTTTACACAAGCCGCCTGACTTTCTCCCTCTCCCCCGCCGATCGCAGAGTGACCGGCGGACATCGGGTCCGCCGGTCACACGCGCGGGGGGGGTCCGTGACCACGCGGGAGCGGGAGCGCGCCTCCGGGGGCGCGCGCTCGCTCCCTAGACCCTCACAGCTTAGCGACGTAGACCTACATCACTTTGCCTGTGAGGGGCTGACCGCCGACGTAGATAGTCGTGCGGCGGTCGGCAAGTGGTTAAGTAGCTCTGCTGGAGGTTGCTTGCAGTGGAGTCCCCTAGATAGCTGTCAGCTGGTCTGTCAGGACTGATGGCAGGACATCTGTTGTCCTTGGAGATGTCGCAGTACCAAGTGGTAGAAGCATGGTCAGACTGGTAGGGCCTGACTGAAGAAGCATAGTCAGGATAGAAGCTGAGGTCATACATGGAGAGGCAAGCAAGAGAGAGAGGGCCGAATGGTAGCCAAGGTCACACACAGGAATCAGGTGCAGCAGACAGAAGAGTAGTCAGGTAACAGGCCACAGTCATACACGGTAAGGCAAGAGAGGGAAAGTCCTTAAGAGCAAGCCAGGTCTAAGCCAGGAGTCAAGCAGCAGAAAAGTCCAAATACAAGCTGGGACGGTAAAAGGAGGTCCAAGGAATGCAGAATACACAGGAGCAAGGAGTACTGGTAGCTGAAGATCATCCAGCAAACTCTAAGTGCAGCCACTGTACTTATGTAGGGTGTTTGGTGCCAGTTCTGGGAGCAGGTGTGTGTGAACATGTGCCAGTACAAACGTTCGCACTGGTAGGCATGTTCATGCGCATGCGTGCATTTCTGTGCAAACAATCATGGCCATGTATAGTACTGGCAACTATGCCAGGTCTTTTCCTTAGTGCATGCACATTTGTATTCTTATGTCTTCTTCTCAGCAAATGCTCAGGTTTGCTCTGAATAGCTCCCTGAGATAAACTCTTTTGCAATAAACAGGTTAACCTACTAAAATATCCCTGAAAGTAAAGACTAAACAGATAAAGTAGCACAGATCTAGCTATCTGGCACTGTGCATGTGAGATGACAATAAAAGGACAGAGACTTCTCTGTTACTTAAGGGCCATACGCACTATAAAATTTTCTGAAGACTTTTTCCTTCAGATTTACCTTTTTTATGTAGTGCAAATTTTTGAAAAATATTGCTAGAGATTTAGAACAATAGAAAGCACCACATCCCTATAATAAAGGTAACTACAATAAAGGGGGCAAAGTGGGACTTTATAGGTGCAAATGATGGAGAAAAATCTGAATTCTCAAAAATTACACATTTTATTAAACATAAAGAATTAGGACAAGACAGTACATTGATTTAAAATGTTAAAAGCAAAAAAATGCACTCGATAATATCAACTCTACATGTTTCGCCATCTTCATAATAGCTTCTTCAGGAGTTTTGATAGATATTTCTCGAGAGTGAACATTTCTAAATTGCAAAAGAAAAAACATGAAAAATAGGACAGTTATACTTTTTATAGGGCATGTAACAATGGTCCTAAATTGACTGCCCAGGTAAATTTCGTAATTCTAGTACTAATATCAAAATGTACCTTAAGAAGACCTGAACCCTTTCTTTTGCCGGGAGTGAAGGCAACGAAGGTGCTGAAGCCGAGGTGAATAGAGAGGAGAGGACTGAGACATCTGACCTCTTAAAGTTGACCCATAGAGAAGATGATAGCCAAGCCGAATATAACACGTATTGAGAATAAGAGACTGCAATATAGGAATACATTTCAGACGATGTAGATTGCATGACCTCCTCTTAGGGAATGGATATCAAATTACTGAACTTAAATATATTTACCAATTTGAATAAGGAGTGAAAATACTTCAGGGGGCACCCCAATATCAAAAGCGGGGAAGGAAAATTATCCCATAAAAATCCCAAGAAGGAGGTATCCCTTTAAGATAACAAAGAAAGATATTATAAATACATCCTAAATTAGGGAGGACTGACAGACATGTAGATGGTCTGTCCAATTATGAAGAAATGACTATTTACCCTGATAATACGATGTTGAACACATAGAAATTTCCATGCACAATTGTATATAGAAGGCCGCCAACTCACAGAAATTCTCCCAATGGTGCGCTCCAATATGGGGGCTGCACAAGAGAAAAAGGGCACAAGGCAGTTTAGTCAGCATATCGAAGCCCAAGAAGATGAAAAGGAGAGTCAAAGAAAGGAAATTCCATTACCGCATAAGTCTCCAAATGGATGTGTGGTTCCCCGGTGGTCTAGTGGAATACTGACCATGTTGCGCCGGCATTTATACATCCTCTCCACTCCCTCGGTGTCTGACGTCACCGAGGGAGTGAGAGCAAGGCGCGCCCAGTTGTCCAATCGGAGCCGGACAGGAAGTGCGTCATAAAGATGCGACAGCATCACATGGTAAGGCCCGGAAACCGGAAGTCGAGGATGACAACATCCGGTCCGGCCGCCATGTAAGCAGAGGAAGTAACTAGATCGGAACAGGCAGCCCTCGGTAAATTAACACACACAATAAAGCAATGCCGGAGTTAGAATTCCAACAAAGACAATGCCTGAATGTTATCAAGTATTAAGGAAGATTTTATAGGATTTTATAGTCACATACAAAAATCGACCCAATTATTTATCTCTATATTTGTAATAAAGAGTATTTGCTCATCTAGCAGAAAGGAAATTCAAAGAAGAGGAATATCATGAGGCTCCAATGGGGGACCAACTGGGAATCAAAGGCGGTGCTTCTACTGACCAGGTCGGACCAAATTACCTGGAAAATAATGTAGGACACCGCGGGTGCCCATATGGGCAACAAAAGCAGAGGCAGAAAAAGGGGCTCAGTCCAGAATTCCTCTCAATGGGATGGAAATAGTGTCACCTAGTCGGCTCACCACCCATAGTCATATTCACTTACCGGCAAGGGTCAGGAATCATCAAAAAAAGTTGGACCAGAAAAAATCCCTTGTTCAATCATGAGTAGATGAACTACATCTGAAAAATACAATGCAGATAGTTTATATCCAAAAAGTACATGTTATCACTGCATAAAGCAAAGAAAAGGGGGATTTGTAACAGAAGTACAAAATCCAATCTGTTAGTTTTCAACCAAAATTTGGATTAGACTAACAATAAATTATATTGACATTATCCTAGCCAAGAAAGGGTTTGAAACTAATGGATTCATTTATACCAGGATACTGAATGGCTGATAGATTAAATATCCACTTAGTTTCACGTTGCAATAAATTTTTATCTACACTTCCACCTCGTTCACTCAGTGGGATGTGTTCCAAGGCAAAAAAAGTCATAATTTTATCATTGAAACCATGGTACAGGCCCATATGGCGGCTAATGGGACTTTCGAACTTTTTGTTCTTGACAAGTTTAACATGATCACGAATTCTATTAACCGGTTGCCGACCGCCGCACGACTATATACTGCGGCGGTCAGCCCCGGCCAGGCAGAGTGACGTATCGGTACGTCACTCGCCTGTCACTGACTTGCGAGCCTATAGCAAGGCAAGTCAGTGCGTGTGACCGGCGGACTCGATGTCCGCCGGCCACACTACGATCGCTCCTGTGAAGGGAGAAAGACAGAGCAGCTTGTGTAAACAAGCTGCCTGTCAGTTCTCCCTGTGTAAAAGTAAAGATCTGACCGTTCTACTATGTAGAACGGTTGATCTTTGCTTTTACACCAATAGCAATGTCCCTACACAGTAGAAAGCACGCCCCTAGGACACACTTAACCCCTCCCTTCCCAATAAAGTTAACCCCTTCCCTGCCAGTGTCATTTTTGCAGTAACAGTGCATATGTATAGCACTGATTACTGCAGTAATGTCACTGGTAACCCCAAAAGTGTCAAAAATGTCAGTCAAGGGTCCGATCTGTCCGCCGCAATGTCGCAGTACCGAAAAAAAAATCGCAGATCGCCGCCATTACGCGTTAAAAAAAAAAACACCAAAAATGACAAAAATCTTTCTCTTTGTTAGTAAACGCGATAACTTTTGCGCAAACCAATCAAAATACGCTTTTTGCGATTTTTTTTACCAAACATAGGTAGCATAAAACAAATTGGCCGAAAAATGTTAAAAAATTTTGATTTTTACTTTTTTTTTTGGGGAATTTCATATAAAAAAATGTGAAAAATATTGTTATTTTTGCAAAATTTACGCTCTTTTTTTGTTTATAGCGCGTGATCAAAAAATCGCACAGGTGATCAAATACCACCAAAAGAAAGCTCTGTTTGTGGGAAAAAAAGGACGCCAAATTCGTTTAGGTACAGCGTCGCACGACCGCGCAATTGTCCGTTAAAGTCACGCAGTAAAAAATCGCAAAAAAACCCCTGGTCCTTTAGCAGCCAAATCCTCCGGGGCTTAAGTGGTTAAAGAAAGGTCTTTTAGTTTTGCCTATATAGAAGGCTTTACAACTACAGTACATTATATATACGACTCCAACAGTTTGACAATTTGCATAAAAGTTGGGTCTATATAATTTTCCGTTAGGAAGAATAATTTCACTCAAATTGGGCAAATATCTGCAGAAGTTGCATCTTCTGCACGAATATGTGCCCGTCAGTGACCTTTTACATTTACTTGAGGGAGTATAATGGCTATGGACCAATTGGTCCCTTAATGATCGAGACCTTTTAAATGTTATTTGAGGACGGTCTCCAATATGTTTGGATACCTTTTCATCAGCCTCTAGGAGGTACCAAAACCTTTTTAGGATTGATCGTACCTGGTCATGTTGGCCAGAGTAACGTGTAATTAAACGTACCCCATCAGTGTTAGTTGTTTTTTTATTTTTGCCAAAGATCAAGTCAGTCCTGTTCCATTTTTTTGCTCTATGATAGGATCTTTTAAGACAAGCCCTACTGTAACCTCTACATAGAAGTCGTCTCTGTAGATTTTTTGCCTCTCTCTCAAAATCTTCTGATTTAGTGCAATTGCGCCGCAATCTTAAATATTGGCTATATGGTATACTTGATACCAAAGGCTGGGGGTGGGAGCTGTCTGCCCTCAAAATAGTATTGCCTGCAGTGGTTTTACGAAAGAGGGTGGAACCCAAAACTCCATCCTCACCCACATAGATTGTAATATCCAAAAAGTCCAAGGATTTTTGGTTATATGCATAGGTAAATTTGAGATTAAAGTCATTGGTTTTCAATACCTCAAGAAATCTCAATAACATAATCAAAGAACCTGTCCAAATCATAAAAATGTCATCAATAAATCTTCTCCGCAGGAGCACACAGGAGAGAAATGACTCAAGATCGTCCCTGGAGAAGAGATCACGTTCCCATCCCCCCAGGTGCAGGTTGGCATAAGAGGGGGCGCACTTGGTCCCCATAGCCACTCCCTGCACCTGGAGGTAATGGGAGCAGTTGAACAAAAAAAACATTATTGGACAAGATAAATCTAAGAAGTGAGATAATGAAGGCATTGTATTCTGATGAGGAACCACCTCTCTCGGACAAGAAGCCCTCTACAACTCTGACCCCACAATGGTGCGGGATGGAGTTGTAGAGGGCCTCCACGTCAATACCCACCAGCCATGCATCTTTTGGAACCTGAATGCCATCTATGGCTTTAATCAAGTCGCTAGTATCTCTAATATAGGAGGGTAAAGCCAATACGTGGGGACGTAAATAGTCATCCACTAATTGGCTAGCTCGCTCGGTTAGGCATCCATTACCAGAGACTATCGGTCTACCTGGGGGTTTTTTCAGGTTTTTGTGAACCTTTGGTAGGGCATACATAGTGGGTGTTTTTGGATCTTTGATGTTCAAAAACTCCCATGTTTTCTTGTTTATCAAGGCTCTAGAATAGGCCTCAGAGATAAGTTGGCGATATTCGATGACTATTCTTGCTAGGAAACTTTCGGAGATTTTTCTGTACCAATCTTTATTGTTTAGAATATCTAAAACCATAGCCTCATATCCCGTTGTGTCCATTACAACGACATTCCCACCCTTATCTGAGGGTTTGATAGTGAGGGAGGGGTCGTTCTGAAGCGATTGAATGGCCTTAATCTGACTATCATTCAGATTGGAGGAATTCAAGTCTTTCCACTTGGTTTTTTGGATCTCTCTAATCACTTGTTGGGTGAAGGCCCAAATGTTAGGGTTGGATTGCAGTAAAGGAAAAAATTGCGATTTGGATTTATAGGTGGATGGAGGAGGAAAAATAGCATCCACTTCGGGGCCTTTAGGAGTGGCCAACGGTTGAGTTAGCTCCTCAGTAAAAGGCCAGCCTGACGATTCTCCTTCTTCCCAGAGCTCCATCAAGTCACTGAGTGCCTGCATTTCTGCCAAGGAAAGTTCATGGTCCTGTGCAGGCCGACAATGAGATTGACTGAGCTGATCCGTAGAATGATTATCTTTGTCATAAATTACTTTAAACATCAATCTACGAGCAAACAGGTGAACATCCTTAATTAGATCGAAGGTATCAATCTTTTGAGTAGGACAGTAAGTTAGCCAAAGAGATAGAACATGTATTTGGGCTTCATTGAGTTTTTTACTTGATAGATTTATAACTCTCAAAGCGTCAGAATCCAGGTTCTGAGGCTCAAAAGATGGTTGCTAACTATGTTGACTCTTTGGGGGCTGAAAAATAGGTGCCGTGCGAACATCATTATTCACCACTGTGTTGTGAATCATTTTAGATTCCTGACCCTTGCCGGTAAGTGAATATGACTATGGGTGGTGAGCCGACTAGGTGACTCTATTTCCATCCCATTGAGAGGAATTCTGGACTGAACCCCTTTTTCTGCCTCTGCTTTTGTTGCCCATATGGGCACCCGCGGTGTCCTACATTATTTTCCAGGTAATTTGGTCCGACCTGGTCAGTAGAAGCACCGCCTTTGATTCCCAGTTGGTCCCCCATTGGAGCCTCATGATATTCCTCTTCTTTGAATTTCCTTTCTGCTAGATGAGCAAATACTCTTTATTACAAATATAGAGATAAATAATTGGGTCGATTTTTGTATGTGACTGAGTTCCTATAAAATCTTCCTTAATACTTGATAACATTCAGGCATTGTCTTTGTTGGAATTCTAACTCCGGCATTGCTTTATTGTGTGTGTTAATTTACCGAGGACTGCCTGTTCCGATCTAGTTACTTCCTCTGCTTACATGGCGGCCGGACCGGATGTTGTCATCCTCGACTTCCGGTTTCCGGGCCTTACCATGTGATGCTGTCGCGTCTTTATGACGCACTTCCTGTCCGACTCCGATTGGACAACTGGGCGCGCGTTGCTCTCACTCCCTCGGTGACGTCAGACGCCGAGGGAGTGGAGAGGATGTATAAATGCCGGCGCAACATGGTCAGTATTCCACTAGACCACCGGGGAACCACACATCCATTTGGAGACTTATGCGGTAATGGAATTTCCTTTCTTTGACTCTCCTTTTCATCTTCTTGGGCTTCGATATGCTGACTAAACTGCCTTGTGCCCTTTTTCTCTTGTGCAGCCCCCATATTGGAGCGCATCATTGGGAGAATTTCTGTGAGTTGGCGGCCTTCTATATACAATTGTGCATGGAAATTTCTATGTGTTCAACATCGTATTATCAGGGTAAATAGTTATTTCTTCATAATTGGACAGACCATCTACATGTCTGTCAGTACTCCCTAACTCCTGAAGAAGCTATTATGAAGATGGCGAAACATGTAGAGTTGATATTATCGAGTGCATTTTTTTGCTTTTAACATTTTAAATCAATGTACTGTCTTGTCCTAATTCTTTATGTTTAATAAAATGTGTAATTTTTGAGAATTCAGATTTTTCTCCATCATTTGCACCTATAAAGTCCCACTTTGCCCACTTTATTGTAGTTACCTTTTTTTTATGTAGTGCAAGGGCCTGCCGGATTGCATACAAATTGAAATTGTTTAGGTTTGACCTCAAATTATATGGTTTTGGTAAGTCTGAAGGAAAACGTCTTCAGAAAATCTTATAGTGTGTATGGCCCATAAGATTCAGATCAAGAAGTCATTGGCGGCTACAATTAAACTATTAGAACATAGTAATATTGGTCTACTAGTCTGATTCTGGTCTGGGTAAAAGGGTACAGCAGCTACTATTTGGAAGCTCATATTGCTACTTCTGTGTCCACTCCCTACAGACTTCCCTTTATACAGTATAAAATATCACAGTCCTCGAAATGGGGTTTCTGAGGCAGCTAGCAGGGACAGGAAGTACCTGTCTTTAACCAAGTATCTCTGTGGTAATTAACAAACAAAAGCTATTTAGAAATTCAGACAGTAGAGGGCAGCAGATCCCTACACAGGGCAAGCAGAGAAAGCTAAAGCAGCACGTGGTGAGCTGCTGTGTTATCAATCGCAGGTTACCCCTTCCTTCCCATGGTTTCTCTGTTGTCAGATCCTGATAATTTGTGGGTAGAAAAATGGCAGAAAATATGTGGAGAGTACAAAGCAAACAGGCTCAGGTTCTATTTTATGAAGCCTCCTTGGACCACAACCACTGATCAGCATGATGTATGCACAACATGCCGTGGCATGCTGCAGCTTTTTTATTTTCATTGTGTCCAAATGGTTGCTTACGATATAACATTATATTTTTTAATTTTATGTGGTTGTTTACTACCTATTGGTGTTTTTTTTCTGACTAAGCATTTCATATGATTGTATTTCTGCTTTTAATGTGACACAGGATTCAGTACTAGGAACCTGCACAAGAAGTTAGTAGGACACTGGATTTTTGTCAGAATCACCAAGTAAGAAAGCTAATGTAGCCTCCACATTAAAAAATGATAAGCGGCAATATATAAAATTTTTGTTCTTGGGTTTAGATACAGTACACTTTAATATCTCTACTTTAAATCTCTGGGAGAATCCCTGGGTTCTGTTTCCACGTGAGTGCCTTAATGTGAAACATCTGGTAGGTTGTATTTAGTTTTCAGTGTCCTGATTCTGCTCTTTCATAAAGCTTCAAACTGAGAAACAACAAAAATAAGTGCTACTATGTGTATTCCAGTAGCAGACTAAACACTCCCTGCCAGCTTCTAGAAAATCTATTGGGACCTATGACCCAATAAAAATAGTACTACATAAAAGCTCACCAGTCTAATGGCAAAAAAATGAAAGCAAAATATTGTTTTTAAATAAGATTTTAAAATAATTTAAAGTGGTTCCAAAGCCTAAACAATCTTCACTTTAACCACTTAAGCCCCAGAAGATTTTACCCCCTTCCTGACCAGGGGGTATTTTTTTAATGAGTAATGGCGGCGATCTGCGATTTTATTTTTGCGGGACTGCGACATTGCAGCGGACAAATCGGACCCTTGACTGACATTTTTGACACTTTTGAGGGTACCAGTGACATTACTACAGTAATCAGTGCTATACTTATGCACTGTTACTGTAAAAATGACACTTGCAGGGAAGGGGTTAACTTTATTGGAGAGGGAGGGGTTAAGTGTGTCCCTAGGGGCGTGCTTCTAAACTGTGCAGGGATGTGGCTGTTTGTGTAACAGCACAGATCAACGGTCCTACATAGCAGGACAGTTAGATCAGTGCTTTTACACAGGGGGGAATGACAGGCGGCTTTGTTTACATTAGCCGCCTGCCTTTCTCCCTTCACAGAGGACGATCGCGAGTGACCGGCGGACATCGGGTCCGCCGGTCACACGCACGGAGGGGTCCGTGAACGAGCCGAGGCGGGAGCGCGCCTCCGGCGGCGTGCGCCCACCCGCTATTGGCTCCCAGGCTAATGACGTACCGGTACGTCACTTTGCCTGGCGGGGGCTGACCGCCGCAGTATATGTACTTGCGGCGGTCGGCAACCGGTTAATGCATTCCCTGCATTCAAAGGTGTGTGCACAGGGTGTGCCGGGTGTGCCTGGGCACACCCTAATCACCCTGTGCAATGCCCCCATACCTCTGTGGCAGGTGAGGTTACAGAGAAAGGAGTTGTGGAATCTCTGTCCTCTGTCCCTTTCCCTATTTCACCAAAGCCCCATCAATGGGGCTCCTAATAAAAATTGTAAAAAATAAAAGGAAAGTAAAATAATAAAAACAAAAAACTACTGACACCAATCTCATCCCTACTGACACCTTCCACTGCTCTACTGGCAGCATCCATTGCCCTACTGTCCATGTGTGTTTGCGCTATGGGGTGCACACCCTAATGCAGTAGGCTGTGCACACCTATGCCTGCATTAAAGGTAAATATGTTTAGGTAGTAGTTTTACCCCCTCTCCCCCCTTTTCCTTCTTGAGTGCTGTGCCCATCTGTAGCAGCTCTGTCTTCTCTCCACATGCTCAAAGGCTTTGCTGAGGCAGCAGGAGCCATTGGCTCCCTGTCCTGTCAGTCGAATCCTGTGAAGGGGGGTGGGGCTGAGCCACGCTGTCTGTGTCTATGGATGTACTTGCACTCCGAAGAGAGAAGGAGGTTCAGGGCTGCTCTGTCCAATTCCATTGCACAGAGCAGGTAAGTATAAGTATAACATGTTTATTATATAAAAAAAAAAAAAAAAAGACTTTACAATCACTTTAACCACTTTACCACCGGAGGATTTTCCTGCTGTATGTCCAGGCCACTTTTTGCGATTCGGCACTGTGCGACTTTAACTGACAATTGCCCGGTCATGCAATGCCGTACCCAAACGAAAATTTTTTCCCACAAACAGAGCTTTCTTTTGGTGGTATTTGATCACCTGTGCGATTTTCATTTTTTGCGATATTAGTTAAAAAAAGCGACAATTTTGAAAAAATAACAATATTTTTCTACTTTGATAGTTAAAAAATATCCAATATATTCAATTTTTGTCATATATTTAGGCCAAAATGTATTTAGCTATATGTCTTTGACAAAAAAATTCTCAATGGGCGTATTTTTAACCGCTTTATGAACGGAAGGTTTTACCCCATTCCTGACCAGGCCATATTTTGCGATTCGGCACTGCATTATTTTAATGGACAATTGCGCGGTCGTACAATGCTGTACCCAAATTAAATTTATGTCCTTTTTTTCCCACAAATAGAGCTTTCTTTTGGTGGTATTTGATCACCTGTGCGATTTTTACTTTTTGCGCTATAAACAAAAAAAGAGCGACAATTTTGAAAAAATAACAATATTTTTCACATTTTTTTATATGAAATCCCCCCCCCCCCCAAAATGTAAAAATTAAATTTTTTTATCTTTTTAGGCCAATTTGTTTTCTGCTACATATTTTTGGTAAAAAAAATCGCAATAAGCGTATTTTGATTGGTTTGCGCAAAAGTTATTTTGGTGGGTTTTTTTTTAACGAGTAATGGCGGCGATCTGCGATTTTTTTTTCGGGACTGCGACATTGCGGTGGACAGATCGGACCCTTGACTGACATTTTTGACACTTTTGGGGGTACCAGTGACATTACTACAGTAATCAGTGCTATACATATGCACTGTTACTGTAAAAATTACACTGGCAGGGAAGGGGTTAATTTTTATTGGAGAGGGAGGGGTTAATGTATGCCTGGTGCTTACTAACATGTGTGGGGGGAGGTGACTGAGTGACACAGGGACAGATCGCAGGTTCAGCTATGCTGAACCCTGCAATCTGACCCTGCCTGTCACTTAGGAGATCCGCCCGCTTTGTTTACACAAGCGGGCGGATTTCCACACTAGATCCCCGACGATCGGGGAAGAGCGGCGGTGATCACCCTGGCTCGACTCCCGCTGTAACTGAATACAGCGGGAGCGAGCCTCCGGCTGCGTGCGCGCGCCGCCGAGAAAGGGGAATGTCTGGTGACGTAGGTCTACGTCGCCAGACGATAACGAGCCACTTTGCCGCAGTACAGTCAACGTGACTGGTCGGCAAGTGGTTAAGGAAAACTGCACCTGATAAAATTTTACATAATTTTTCAGGTTTCTTTTTTAATACGTACCTTTTCTGTTTTGGAAATAGACATTTCAAGTGATTGTAAAGTCAGCATATTCAATAACTGCCATCCCCTCTTTTTTATCAAGATATACAGTAAAGTGCTAACCAGGGCCCCTATCCCCTCACGGGGTCCCCTCAAGATTACGTGGTGTCTCCGTATATGCCATTGTGGTATAATCCTCAGCAGACTCAGATCTTTTACTATCCTAATCCGATTATCTTGACAAAATATGGGATCAAGTCGGTGGGCTCAGTAGTCGGAAATGGGGTACTATTACCACTTGAGGTACTTAAATGCAAGTATCAGCTCTCTAACTCGCACCCCCTTCATTACCTTCAATTCAGGCATGCTTTTTTTTTGCTCAATTTGGGTCTTCCACCCTGGAGGTACGGGTTGGTGATCTGGAATCATTGCTTAGGGATACGGACCTTCTTAAAGCCTTGCCCATTATTTATAAACAATTATCCATTGACACCACTAAGGTTTCGGCCTCATATCGCGCAGCATGGTTGTTAGACTTCCCGCAGCTCGATGATGATGACTGGGACAACATATAGAACATTACATTTTCTAGACTGGTGTCAGCACAGGACCACCTGACACATTTTAAATTCCTCCATAGAATTTATTATACCCCAGCTAAACTGGCAAGAATTTTTCCAACACACCCCTTAAACTGTTGGGGATGTGTTGCTCCTGGGGCAGACTTTATGCACATTTTTATGGCACTGCACACCCATTTAACAGTTTTGGGCAGATGTTATGGATTGTGTTAAGTCGGTATCAACAATTACCATTAGACCCTCTAAAGCAGTTTGTTTGCTGGGACTAGTAGATCTGTTAGCATTCAAAAAGGTGATCTGAACGCTACTTACCTTGTTACTTTACTGTGCACGTAAAATAATTATTTTGTCATGGAAGAAACTGGTGGCTCTTACCAGTATGGCCTGGAAGGCGATAATAAATAATACCTTACCACTGTACAAGGCCACATATGTCAGTAGAGGAGTGCCTTCTAAATTTGAAAAGTTGTGGGGTGGTTGGATAAACAACAATTCTACGGCTTAGATTGATAGTCTAAACATTAAGGCTCCTTTCACACACTCCGTCCGTTGGACGGAGTCAGTTTTTCTCAGCGGGGGATCGAGCCGACGATCCCCCGCTGAGCAGCAGGAGGACAGCTGTGTCTCCGTGCTGTGTGCGGAGACACAGCTGTCAGTTCCCCATGCATCTCTATGGGGGAAATCGGATGGGAACGGACCGTCGGTCCGTTCTCATCCGATGCCATCCGATCCGCTGGACAGATGGAAAATAGGGTTTCCATCTGTCCAGATTTGACAGATCGGATCGGGTCGGATGTCAGCGGACATGTCTCCGCTGACATCCGATGCCCCATAGGAATGCATGGGGGGACCGTTCAGATCCGCCAAAAAAACGGACAGGCGGATCTGAACGGTCCGCCTGTGTGAAAGGGGCCTAAAGGTTTCTATGGTGAACAAGATGCTGGGTTTCTGTAGGCCTTGGTGAGCATTTAGCTCAGTTGCCAGGGGTATTTCTGAGGGGATGAGATTTTACTTTGTAATTTGCTCTACTGTATACTGTATGTGCTCTTCATTTATTCCTTTCTATGAACCTTGTCACAGTTTTGGTTTGGAGCTGCATTGTTCACTGGTGCCGTTTTTTTTTTAGTGCTTGAAGTTGAATGTTCACGTTTGTAACTTTACTTTGAAAATTTCAATAAAAATAATTTAAAAAAAAAAAGATATAAAGTGCTGTGTGTCCATTTTTTAAAATTTCAATTCTAAATACCCTTCCTCACAGCACCTCTGTGCGTTCACGTGCTCTTCTCCTCTCTCCTTCCCCGATCTAAGGAGACATACCCCTCTGACGTCAGCCGGCCAGCAGAGGAAGGTCATGTGACCACATAATGGTGCTGTGAAAAAAGGTATTTAGGATGAGAAATTTTTAAAAAACGGACACACAGCACTTTATATTTTTATAAAACAGAGGGGTTGGCAGGTATTTATATGTTGATTTCAAGCCACAGGGAAAAGCAGCAGGAGGGGAGGTGCGGGGAAGAGATTGGCTCTCACACACAGGATTTGGAACTGACAGGCAGGGATGGAGGTTGCGAGGGGGATAGACTCATAGTAGAGAGCGGGATGGCGGACCAGTGACGGTATCATGGATCAGCAGCCATGATTAGGCAGGATCAACCAGGTATTTTACAACATAGAAAGGGGACAAATTACATGGCACAAGCACTGTGCTATTGATCATGCCTTAAAGGAACAGAAGCTTTTTTTTTTTTTTTTCCTTTTAGCGTTACAACCACTTTAATACAATGTAACACCATTTCTCATCTGCCTTTACACATTCCATTGCGATTGGGTTAAGGTAACATGTGGCTTTGAGTGTTCCTGGCACTCCTTAGAACTGAATAAGCTACTTGGTGTAACAAAACATCATCAAAATTACAGAATAGGTCCAGCTAAATGTTACCAACTACTAACTTTCAGCAGCTTTTTTTAAAGCGATATCATAGCAAAAGCTGTTTGCTTTCAGATCTTGCTAAAGCACAATATACTGTATACCTTGTAAATATAACCAGTTAACATTTTCATCAACCATCAAAATTTAAAATCAAAAACAGCTTTTGCTATTCCCCCTAATGTCACCAGACCTCTTAGAAATTCCTTAAAAAATGATAATAATAAATATATAAATTTACATTTCCTGACATTTGACATCTGTTCTTTAAAAGAAAAAGATCTTTACCCTTTGTATGAAAAAGATGAATGCTACCCTTTGGACAAATTCAACTGACTTACCCTTAGTATTTACACATTTTTATTAACCTATCTAAACTGAAAAATCATGCTTTTCCCAATAAAAACTATTTTTTTTTTTTTAAAGAAATTGCAAAAGTGGTGTTTTTAACACAGGCTCAGTACTTCAATACAGTGGGGAAAATAATTATTTGATCCCCAGCATATTTTGTAAGTTTGGCAACTAACAAAGAAATGAAGGGTCTATCATTGTTATCATAGGTGTATTTTTCATTATAGAGACAGAATATCAACCAAAAATCTAAAAAAAACATGATACAAATGTTATAGGTTGAGCTGTAGTTCAGTGAGTAAGTAAGAATTTGATCCCGAAGCAAAACAATACTTATTACTTGATGGAGAAACCCTTGTTGGCAAACACAGAGCTAAGACATTTCTTGTAGTTGGTGACCAGGTTTGCACACATCTCAGGAGGGATTTTGGTCCACTCTTCTTTACAGATCTTTTCTAAATCCTTAAGATTTCTTGGCTGTCTTTTGGCAACTCAAAGTTTCCTCCATAAATTTTCTATAGGATTAGGGTCTGGAGACTAGCTAGGCCACTCCGTGACCTTAATGTGCTTCTTCTTGAGCCACTCCCTTGTTGCATTGGTGGTATGTTTTGGGTCAGTGTCATGCTGGTAGACTCATCCATAACCCATCTTTAGTGTTATGGCTGTGGGAAGAAAGTTCTCATCCATTTTTTTACAATACATAGCCCGTCCATTGGCCCCTCAATTTGGCAAAGTTGGCCTGTACCCTGACCTATAAACTGATAATTTGAGTACACTAAGCTTGAGGGAACAGTATGGTAATTTTGCTAGCTTTGCTGGGAACTCAGCCTTCTCTCCTCCAATGATCACACTTGTCCTGACTAGTGTTGAGCGAACACGGACTGTATTATTCGGGTCCGTACTGGATAATTGGATTTTTGCTACCCGGACACGGACCCGAAAACTTTACTGTATGTTTGGGTTTAAAATCCGTGTTCGGTAATTTTAATTCCTGTTTTGTATGTAATGGCGCCCTTTTAATGGCGGGCTTTCAACAGCCAATCAACAAGCGTTTAACTGGTGTGCGCCATCACAGCCATGCCTACTAATGTATTAGGAGCTGTGATTGGCCAGCTGAAGCATGTGACCCTGGTCATTATAAGCTCGAGAGACACAGCGCGGTGCGTCAGTCTGCTGTAGTGTAGGGAGAGAGCACACATCATAACGGTGCTGGCTGCTGCTGATTAGGGACAGACAGGGAAAAACAACATTGTGCTGAAAAGAATGCAGGGACAGGTCGGAGTGTAGGCAGGGTAAGATATTTGAGCATTTTAGGGACAGGCTGGAGAGATTAGGCAGGGAGAGATTAGGAGACACAGGACATAGCAGGACCGTTAGATCAGTGCTTTTACACAGGGGGGAATGACAGGCGGCTTTGTTTACATTAGCCGCCTGCCTTTCTCCCTTCACAGCGGACGATCGCGAGTGACAGGCGGACATCGGGTCCGCCGGTCACACGCACGGAGGTGTCCGTGAACGAGCCGAGGCGGGAGCGCGCCTCCGGCGGCGTGCGCCCACCCGCTATTGGCTCCCAGGCTAATGACGTACCGGTACGTCACTTTGCCTGGCGGGGGCTGACCGCCGCAGTATATGTACTTGTGGCGGTCGGCAACCGGTTAATGCATTCCCTGCATTCATAGGTGTGTGCACAGGGTGTGCCGGGTGTGCCTGGGCACACCCTAATCACCCTGTGCAATGCCCCCATACCCCTGTGGCAGGTGAGGTTACAGAGAAAGGAGTTGTGGAATCTCTGTCCTCTGTCCCTTTCCCTATTTCACTAAAGCCCCATCAATGGGGCTCCTAATAAAAATTGTAAAAAATAAAAGGAAAGTAAAATAATAAAAACAAAAAACTACTGACACCAATCTCATCCCTACTGACACCGTCCACTGCTCTACTGGCAGCATCCATTGCCCTACTGTCCATGTGTGTGTTGCGCTATGGGGTGCACACCCTAATGCAGTAGGCTGTGCACACCTATGCCTGCATTAAAGGTAAATATGTTTAGGTAGTAGTTTTACCCCCTCTCCCCCCTTTTCCTTCTTGAGTGCTGTGCCCATCTGTAGCAGCTCTGTCTTCTCTCCACATGCTCAAAGGCTTTGCTGAGGCAGCAGGAGCCATTGGCTCCCTGTCCTGTCAGTCGAATCCTGTGAAGGGGGGTGGGGCTGAGCCACGCTGTCTGTGTCTATGGATGTACTTGCACTCCGAAGAGAGAAGGAGGTTCAGGGCTGCTCTGTCCAATTCCATTGCACAGAGCAGGTAAGTATAAGTATAACATGTTTATTATATAAAAAAAAAAAAAAAAAGACTTTACAATCACTTTAACCACTTTACCACCGGAGGATTTTCCTGCTGTACGTCCAGACCACTTTTTGCGATTCGGCACTGTGCGACTTTAACTGACAATTGCCCGGTCATGCAATGCTGTACCCAAACGAAATTTTTTTCCCACAAACAGAGCTTTCTTTTGGTGGTATTTGATCACCTGTGCGATTTTAATTTTTTGCGATATTAGTTAAAAAAAGCGACAATTTTGAAAAAATAACAATATTTTTCTACTTTGATAGTTAAAAAATATCCAATATATTCAATTTTTGTCATATATTTAGGCCAAAATGTATTTAGCTATATGTCTTTGACAAAAAAATTCTCAATGGGCGTATTTTTAACCGCTTTATGAACGGAAGGTTTTACCCCATTCCTGACCAGGCCATATTTTGCGATTCGGCACTGCATTATTTTAATGGACAATTGCGCGGTCGTACAATGCTGTACCCAAATTAAATTTATGTCCTTTTTTTCCCACAAATAGAGCTTTCTTTTGGTGGTATTTGATCACCTGTGCGATTTTTACTTTTTGCGCTATAAACAAAAAAAGAGCGACAATTTTGAAAAAATAACAATATTTTTCACATTTTTTTATATGAAATCCCCCCCCCCCCCCAAAATGTAAAAATTAAATTTTTTTATCTTTTTAGGCCAATTTGTTTTCTGCTACATATTTTTGGTAAAAAAAATCGCAATAAGCGTATTTTGATTGGTTTGCGCAAAAGTTATTTTGGTGGTTTTTTTTTTAACGAGTAATGGCGGCGATCTGCGATTTTTTTTTCGGGACTGCGACATTGCGGTGGACAGATCGGACCCTTGACTGACATTTTTGACACTTTTGGGGGTACCAGTGACATTACTACAGTAATCAGTGCTATACATATGCACTGTTACTGTAAAAATTACACTGGCAGGGAAGGGGTTAATTTTTATTGGAGAGGGAGGGGTTAATGTATGCCTGGTGCTTACTAACGTGTGTGGGGGGAGGTGACTGAGTGACACAGGGACAGATCGCAGGTTCAGCTATGCTGAACCCTGCAATCTGACCCTGCCTGTCACTTAGGAGATCCGCCCGCTTTGTTTACACAAGCGGGCGGATTTCCACACTAGATCCCCGACGATCGGGGAAGAGCGGCGGTGATCACCCTGGCTCGACTCCCGCTGTAACTGAATACAGCGGGAGCGAGCCTTCGGCTGCGTGCGCGCGCCGCCGAGAAAGGGGAATGTCTGGTGACGTAGGTCTACGTCGCCAGACGATAACGAGCCACTTTGCCGCAGTACAGTCAACGTGACTGGTCGGCAAGTGGTTAAGGAAAACTGCACCTGATAAAATTTTACATAATTTTTCAGGTTTCTTTTTTAATACGTACCTTTTCTGTTTTGGAAATAGACATTTCAAGTGATTGTAAAGTCAGCATATTCAATAACTGCCATCCCCTCTTTTTTATCAAGATATACAGTAAAGTGCTAACCAGGGCCCCTATCCCCTCACGGGGTCCCCTCAAGATTACGTGGTGTCTCCGTATATGCCATTGTGGTATAATCCTCAGCAGACTCAGATCTTTTACTATCCTAATCCGATTATCTTGACAAAATATGGGATAAAGTCGGTGGACTCAGTAGTTGGAAATGGGGTACTATTACCACTTGAGGTACTTAAATGCAAGTATCAGCTCTCTAACTCGCACCCCCTTCATTACCTTCAATTCAGGCATGCTTTTTTTTTGCTCAATTTGGGTCTTCCACCCTGGAAGTACGGGTTGGTGATCTGGAATCATTGCTTAGGGATACGGACCTTCTTAAAGCCTTGCCCATTATTTATAAACAATTATCCATTGACACCACTAAGGTTTCGGCCTCATATCGCGCAGCATGGTTGTTAGACTTCCCGCAGCTCGATGATGATGACTGGGACAACATATAGAACATTACATTTTCTAGACTGGTGTCAGCACAGGACCACCTGACACATTTTAAATTCCTCCATAGAATTTATTATACCCCAGCTAAACTGGCAAGAATTTTTCCAACACACCCCTTAAACTGTTGGGGATGTGTTGCTCCTGGGGCAGACTTTATGCACATTTTTATGGCACTGCACACCCATTTAACAGTTTTGGGCAGATGTTATGGATTGTGTTAAGTCGGTATCAACAATTACCATTAGACCCTCTAAAGCAGTTTGTTTGCTGGGACTAGTAGATCTGTTAGCATTCAAAAAGGTGATCTGAACGCTACTTACCTTGTTACTTTACTGTGCACGTAAAATAATTATTTTGTCATGGAAGAAACTGGTGGCTCTTACCAGTATGGCCTGGAAGGCGATAATAAATAATACCTTACCACTGTACAAGGCCACATATGTCAGTAGAGGAGTGCCTTCTAAATTTGAAAAGTTGTGGGGTGGTTGGATAAACAACAATTCTACGGCTTAGATTGATAGTCTAAACATTAAGGCTCCTTTCACACACTCCGTCCGTTGGACGGAGTCCGTTTTTCTCAGCGGGGGATCGAGCCGACGATCCCCCGCTGAGCAGCAGGAGGACAGCTGTGTCTTCGTGCTGTGTGCGGAGACACAGCTGTCAGTTCCCCATGCATCTCTATGGGGGAAATCGGATGGGAACGGACCGTCGGTCCGTTCTCATCCGATGCCATCCGATCCGCTGGACAGATGGAAAATAGGGTTTCCATCTGTCCAGATTTGACAGATCGGATCGGGTCGGATGTCAGCGGACATGTCTCCGCTGACATCCGATGCCCCATAGGAATGCATGGGGGGACCGTTCAGATCCGCCAAAAAAACGGACAGGCGGATCTGAACGGTCCGCCTGTGTGAAAGGGGCCTAAAGGTTTCTATGGTGAACAAGATGCTGGGTTTCTGTAGGCCTTGGTGAGCATTTAGCTCAGTTGCCAGGGGTATTTCTGAGGGGATGAGATTTTACTTTGCTCTACTGTATACTGTATGTGCTCTTCATTTATTCCTTTCTATGAACCTTGTCACAGTTTTGGTTTGGAGCTGCATTGTTCACTGGTGCCGTTTTTTTTTTAGTGCTTGAAGTTGAATGTTCACGTTTGTAACTTTACTTTGAAAATTTCAATAAAAATAATTAAAAAAAAAAAAAGATATAAAGTGCTGTGTGTCCATTTTTTAAAATTTCAATTCTAAATACCCTTCCTCACAGCACCTCTGTGCGTTCACGTGCTCTTCTCCTCTCTCCTTCCCCGATCTAAGGAGACATACCCCTCTGACGTCAGCCGGCCAGCAGAGGAAGGTCATGTGACCACATAATGGTGCTGTGAAAAAAGGTATTTAGGATGAGAAATTTTTAAAAAACGGACACACAGCACTTTATATCTTTATAAAACAGAGGGGTTGGCAGGTATTTATATGTTGATTTCAAGCCACAGGGAAAAGCAGCAGGAGGGGAGGTGCGGGGAAGAGATTGGCTCTCACACACAGGATTTGGAACTGACAGGCAGGGATGGAGGTTGCGAGGGGGATAGACTCATAGTAGAGAGCGGGATGGCGGACCAGTGACGGTATCATGGATCAGCAGCCATGATTAGGCAGGATCAACCAGGTATTTTACAACATAGAAAGGGGACAAATTACATGGCACAAGCACTGTGCTATTGATCATGCCTTAAAGGAACAGAAGCTTTTTTTTTTTTTTTCCTTTTAGCGTTACAACCACTTTAATACAATGTAACACCATTTCTCATCTGCCTTTACACATTCCATTGCGATTGGGTTAAGGTAACATGTGGCTTTGAGTGTTCCTGGCACTCCTTAGAACTGAATAAGCTACTTGGTGTAACAAAACATCATCAAAATTACAGAATAGGTCCAGCTAAATGTTACCAACTACTAACTTTCAGCAGCTTTTTTTAAAGCGATATCATAGCAAAAGCTGTTTGCCTTCAGATCTTGCTAAAGCACAATATACTGTATACCTTGTAAATATAACCAGTTAACATTTTCATCAACCATCAAAATTTAAAATCAAAACCAGCTTTTGCTATTCCCCCTAATGTCACCAGACCTCTTAGAAATTCCTTAAAAAATGATAATAATAAATATATAAATTTACATTTCCTGACATTTGACATCTGTTCTTTAAAAGAAAAAGATCTTTACCCTTTGTATGAAAAAGATGAATGCTACCCTTTGGACAAATTCAACTGACTTACCCTTAGTATTTACACATTTTTATTAACCTATCTAAACTGAAAAATCATGCTTTTCCCAATAAAAACTATTTTTTTTTTTTTAAAGAAATTGCAAAAGTGGTGTTTTTAACACAGGCTCAGTACTTCAATACAGTGGGGAAAATAATTATTTGATCCCCAGCATATTTTGTAAGTTTGGCAACTAACAAAGAAATGAAGGGTCTATCATTGTTATCATAGGTGTATTTTTCATTATAGAGACAGAATATCAACCAAAAATCTAAAAAAAACATGATACAAATGTTATAGGTTGAGCTGTAGTTCAGTGAGTAAATAAGAATTTGATCCCAAAGCAAAACAATACTTATTACTTGATGGAGAAACCCTTGTTGGCAAACACAGAGCTAAGACATTTCTTGTAGTTGGTGACCAGGTTTGCACACATCTCAGGAGGGATTTTGGTCCACTCTTCTTTACAGATCTTCTCTAAATCCTTAAGATTTCTTGGCTGTCTTTTGGCAACTCGAAGTTTCCTCCATAAATTTTCTATAGGATTAGGGTCTGGAGACTAGCTAGGCCACTCCGTGACCTTAATGTGCTTCTTCTTGAGCCACTCCCTTGTTGCATTGGTGGTATGTTTTGGGTCAGTGTCATGCTGGTAGACTCATCCATAACCCATCTTTACTGTTCTGGCTGTGGGAAGAAAGTTCTCATCCATTTTTTTACAATACATGGCCCGTCCATTGGCCCCTCAATTTGGCTAAGTTGGCCTGTACCCTTGACCTATAAACTGATAATTTGAGTACACTAAGCTTGAGGGAACAGTATGGTAATTTTGCTGGCTGTGCTGGGAACTCAGCCTTCTCTCCTCCAATGATCACACTTGTCCTGACTAGTGTTGAGCGAACACAGACTGTATTATTTGGGTCCGTACTGGATAATTGGATTTTTGCTACCCGGACACGGACCCGAAAACTTTACTGTATGTTTGGGTTTAAAATCCGTGTTCGGTAATTTTAATTCCTGTTTTGTATGTAATGGCGCCCTTTTAATGGCGGGCTTTAACAGCCAATCAACAAGCGTTTAACTGGTGTGCGCCATCACAGCCATGCCTTCTAATGTATTAGGAGCTGTGATTGGCCAGCTGAAGCATGTGACCCAGGTCATTATAAGCTCGAGAGACACAGCGCGGTGCGTCAGTCTGCTGTAGTGTAGGGAGAGAGCACACATCATAACGGTGCTGGCTGCTGCTGATTAGGGACAGACAGGGAAAAACAACATTGTGCTGAAAAGAATGCAGGGACAGGTCGGAGTGTAGGCAGGGAAAGATATTTGAGCATTTTAGGGACAGGCTGGAGAGATTAGGCAGGGAGAGATTAGGAGACACAGGACAGAACAATCGTCCGTTAGCGATCTACATCGATTTTGCTGTGTGGGGGGTGGTGCAGTGAAGTATCTTTTTGCCCTCACTTGAGCCCACTGAGGAGGAGGAGGAGGAGGGAGAAACAAATATATTTTTTTCAGTCTGTTGTGTGCAGCGTCCAGCTATATTTTACTACAGATTGCTGTTCTAATCTGCTATTTAAAAATGACAAATTTAAAGGGGAATTTTTTTAAGAGCACTTGCCATGCTCTTAACTACATTTTGCTGCCATTTGCAGCACTCTAGCCCTTTTCATTGTTTTTTTAGAGCCATTTTAGTGCCTGAAAGTTCGGGTCCCCATTGACTTCAATGGGGTTCGGTGTCCGGGTAAAGTTCGGAAAAAGTCCGGGTCACGGACCCGGACTTTTTTTTCAAGTTCGGCTGAACCCGCCGAACACGGACATCCAGGTGTCCGCTCAACTCTAGTCCTGACACAACCCCCCCCCCCCCCCTTTAAAGCCTTTCACTGGGAAGATCAGTGTTCTGCCGTTTCTCCCCCAAATTTGGACTGTGTGATAGGAGGCCGTGTCTGTGAAGTTCTACAAACCCTTGGTGTGGAAAAGGTGTGCATTACAGCAAGAAAATAGTTTTGGTCCTGAAGACTGGAGACAAAGCTAGTGACTTGCTGAGTATGTGTAAGAGGGTTGCAAAGGGCAGCATAGAAGGAGGAAAGATGTACTTGTTGAGAAAAGTGGCATGGACAGAGGACTGGAAATGGAGAACAGAACAGAGATCAGGACTGCAGCTGGACAGATAACTTTACAAGCATAACCTTAAGTCCCCATAATTACCGTTACCATAGTCTTGATACACGGATTGTATAGAAGAGCTTAGTGTCCATCAGCACTAGGCTGGTGTTTTGAAGGAATAGTCATATTTTTAAGACCTTTTCCTGCCTGTTGCTGAAGGGTGCGTGGTTTAGTATTAACACAGAAAGAAGGGCAATATTGTGACCTGCCTCATGTGGCAGGCTGGAATCAGTGGGGAGCTGGGATACGTTTTCTTAGTTTTTTCAATGTAGTTAGAAGAACTGAAATAAAGGGCAAACCTGTATGGATCTGAACCTTCTGCTTGTGACTTTTTTGAAGGTTATCTAAAGGAACTCCTTCTTAAAATGATTATTGCCCTGCTGACCATGCCCATCCCTTGGTATTAATGCTTTATTTATCACTTGATATATGCAGATCAGGAGTGCACTTGTTTAACCACTTGTCTACTGGGCACTTTTACCCCCTTCCTGCCCAGTCCAATTTTCAGCACTTTCACACTTTGAATGACAATTGCACAGTCATGTAATTGCGCAGTTGCATGACTGCGCAATTGTTATTCAAAGAACCCATATGAAACTTTTATCATTTTTTTTCACACAAATAGAGCTTTCTTTTGGTGTTATTTATTCACCAATCGGTTTTTCATTTTTTGCTAAACAAATGAGAAAAGGCTGAGAATTCTGAAAAAAAAATCATTCTTCATAGTTTATTATAAAATTTTGCAGACAGGTAACTTTTCTCCATCACAGATGTGCGCTGATAAGGCTGCACTGATGGGCACTGATAGGCTGCACTGATGGGCACCGATGAGGCAGGACTGATTGAGCACTAATGAGGCGGCAGTGGTGGGCACTGATAGGCGGCATTGAAGGGCAATGATAGGTGGCACTGATAGGCAGCACTGATAGGTGGTATGGAATGGCACTAATGGGCACTGGTAGTGGCACTGATGGGCACTAATAGGCAGCACTGATGGGTGACACTGATGAGGAGGCACTGATGGACACTGATTGTCAGCATTGGTGGGCACTGTTGGGACTTCACTGATAATCAGGACACTGAAAATCAGTGCCCTGATTATCAGTGTCAATGTCCCTTTAACACAAGCCAGTTATCGGCTCTCCTTTTCTCTCCTCACGCTGTCAGCGCAAGGAAAGAAGAGCTGAAAACCAGCTTGTGTTTACTTCCGTGATCATCTGTCATTGGATTGCTGATCGTGTAGTATATGGCTGCTGTGATTGGTTCTTTACCCTGATCTGTGATCAGCTGAGTCGAAGGACTCAGCAATCACAGAGTGTGTGGGCAGCAGAATCATGGAAGGCCTTCCATTATATGCCCTCCCAGCAAATTAAGCCAGAGCTGTAGCCATTTTTCGGCTATAGCGCGGGCGGGTGGGGGTTAAAGGGGTTGTAAACCTCAGACATGAAATATGAACAAAGCATTAATCACTTCTGACAAATTTTCCTGACACCAAGAGAAATAAGGTAACAGGAGAGGAATCCCCAGTGCACAGCATGTGAATGACAGCCTCAGCTGTATTCCTGCGTGCTGTATGAAGGAGGGGTGGGGGGGGGGGGCCTTCCTTCCTTCCTTCCAATCAGCTCTCTGAGCAATCCTCATTGAGTTCTGCAGAGTGTAACTTTACCTCCCGCCTGGGAGGCCCTCCTGGGTCCAAAAATGAAATGCTGCCCCACCCCGCCAAAGAAAAAAAAAAATCACACCCACCAAAAGGCCCCCACATCCTTTATATTAGATCATGATAATTAAAACTAAAATAAAATTTATCAGGAAATCAGATTTACATGCTACAGCTCCTTGTCTATATGCAGATTTCTTTAGTGGCTGCATTATAGAGGGGTCAGGGGGGGGGGGGGGGTTAAGGGGCTGCATTGTGGGGTATAGGGACAAAAAAACTAACAAAAAAATAGTAATAACTTTAATAAATATAACATTTTGAAAATATTATATATACTGTTATCTTCTTCTATACCTCACCACCAGACCGGTCCACCAACACCAACTGTCTGTTCCCCTGTCATTCCTGTGTCCGCCACGGCCACCGCTCTAGAAGATCCAGCCTGCCCTGTGTGAGATGGAGTGCGCTGATATCTGATGTCATTGCGCACACCATAATTCACGCGCAGAACGTTCCCCGAAGGAGAGGTCCCGCCTCTTCATACTCATCAATTTGCACTATGGGTGGCAGTATAAGATGGGGAAATGCAGCCCGTAACACGCCGCAAACTGATGACACACAAAACTGCTACTGCTGGAAAAAAAATCTTGGGTGTCAATTTGCTGCCCCTCTTTAAGTGCGGCCTGGGTCCAATGGACCCAGTGGGACCCATGGTAGGGCCGTCCCTGCCTCCCGCCCTCTTTTTTCCTAAAGCTCAGACAAGCTTTATGAATTTTGTACTTTGAATGGATGTAGAGAGGAGAATACTGCAGATAAACAGGTACAATGTATGCAGGAGGATTTGTTTAATATCTATGTATCACCTGAAGCCAGTCACTTCATTGGGTATATGTAAGGGGTTACAACCACTTTGAGGTCAATGACTCACCCAAAGTATTAAAGCCAAAGGATGAGCATGGCAGACAACCAAATAGCATTTTCAGAAGGCAGACAAATGCAAGGTAAGTACCTTTTGTAATATTTGCTCAGCATCAATGATGTGCACTAATTAGCATGCGATGTTCAACAATAATAATAGTGAGAATTTCTCTCCATTCACCAGCATTGTACACATCAGGCCCCGTCACTGTTGCTTTTGACAGTTATCATTGTTACCTGATATGACACAATACCTAGCTGTGTTACATTGTAACCAGATCTGAACTTTCTATTCACATCTGAACTGCATGACTCATAGATTAGAGCTGACAGACAGAGAGCTCCTCTGTTTTTGTCAGAATATGAGTCCTGACCCCCGGGAGTCACATTCCAAAAATAGAATAGCTGCAGTTCCAAAGCAATAATTGTATTACATAAAATCATTGTATAGTACAGTGCTCAGGGTACAGGCTGATGGAAAACGCGCCACTCTTCGCATATTGTTATGGAGTGACCCTTCACTAGGATACAAAGTTAAAAGCATGGAAACAAATAATAAAAAAGAAAGGCTCACCAGATATTGCTAATACTCTGATTGTACTGCTTTCAAGAAACAAAGGAAAGCCGTACTGAGAAAGGACATAGAATGCCACTGCTGAACTTTTCTTTTGAAAATGGTCTTTTGTTGGCTGATATAATGATTTCAAAACTTCCCGTGTCATTTACCTGGAACATCGGTGCAGATCAGGAGCCTTTTTTGTCACTTAAAGTAGAACTACAGGCAAAACTTTTTTTTTCATTTTGGATAGAGCAAGGGAGGATTATAACTAGAGATCGACCGATTATCAGCAATGCCGATATATTAGGGGCCGATATGCACTTTCCCAGATATATCAGAATCGGCCACCAAGGTAACCGATATTGCCGATATTTCGGGAACGTGCTTGTACCGGAGTGATGCCTACAGCTAGAGGCATCACCCCGGTAGCAGAGTCCATAGCCGATGGTCGGCTGCTTTGTAATTACAACCGATGCGGCTGAGAAGCCTCTTGGCTGTCATTTCCAGGAGCGGGAGGGGATGTCGCCCCCCTCCCACCACCTTCCGCGGCTCGCCCGTTTTGAATGCTTTTAAGTGCAGAGGAGGGGTTTGGGGTCTTTTAGACCCCAAGATCCCTCCACAAGAGTACCTGTCAAATAAAATTAAAAAAAATTTTGTACTAAAATATTGGCCAATATCAGCCGATACCGATATGCATTGGCCAAAATATCGGTATCAGTGTCGGCAACGAAAAACCGATATCGGTTGATCACTAATTATAACCCCTGTCAGATTTTTTTTCGCCATCTGTGTCCCATTTGGGAGATTTCCCTTCACTTTCTTTCCCATAGCCAAACAGGAAGTGAGAGCATGGGTGTTCGCAGAACTTTTTCCAGGGGGACATCATTTTAAGGTCAGCCATTCTCCGCCCCTTTTTTTTAACAATGTCATTAAGGGGAGGGGCTTAGTCATTATTACATAAAGCGCAGGCATTCAATGGTTTGAGAAACCAAAAGCAAAGCTGACCCTCTCTGTTTTGGGTTCGTGCAGGCGGCGCATGCATGCATGTGACGTCTGTACGTGTTGTGATGTCACGTGCCATGTCTCTGTGCACGGGGCCACAAATCTCCTCAATTTCCTTGCCCTGGGCTCCCCCTCTCCTGGAATGATAGCATCGGGGCCTGGGGCTGAGGACAGTGGTCCGCACAGCTGCTGAAGTCAGTTACAGCGCAAGCCAGGACTCGCTAATATATACCTTTAAAGGGGAAAAATAAGCCACTCTTTACCAGTTTTCAGAGTGCTGATTGCCGCTCACGTGACCCGCCACCTCTCTCCTCCTCTCCACCTCTCCTCCTCTCCTCCTCCCCTCCTCCTCCTCCCAACTGACATCAGAGGGGAATCCTCAGCCCCACCCGCTGCAGGCAGCTGTCAGACAGGAAGAGGAGAGAGCTGGCGGGTCACGTGAGCGGCGATCAGCGCACTGAAAACTGATAAAGAATGGCATATTTTTTTAAAACACATACACAGACACAGGGGCAAGGGCACACAGGATTATTAAATAAACCAGACAGAATAGCATAAAGTGGCATAACAACTATAAAGGGGAAGTTGGGATCCCGGGGGGGGGGGGGCACTTGCGGACGCCCATGAGTGAGAGGAAATCCCTGCAAATTGGAAGATTTCCCCTCTATTACTTTTTCTGGGGAAACCCCGAAATTTGAGATTTTCTTTTACTTTCACTTTCAATAATAATGGTAAACAGGATAAATAGAGCACAGATAGCAATACAAACTGACATGTGTTCTAATCCATCTAAATTCTGTTCAAAACTAAAAAAAAAAGTTTTGCCTTTAGTTATACTTAAAGCGGAGTTCCGGGCAGAGAAACGATTTTTTTCTGAACATACCCCCGGGACAGTCAGGGCTAGCACATTCCACAATGGCTAGCCTCTGATCTGTCCCGGTTCGCACTTACCTGTAAGAAGAAATACTTACTTAGAAATTTTCTTCCACAGCGTTTCCATCTCGGTTGTGGGCAGCTGAAGCCGGCGCGGTCCTCTTCTCTGTCTTCTTCCGCGTCTTCGTGTCCCAGAATGCACTGCACCGGCCCCTCTCGTCACTTCCGGTGCGGCGCCGCATTCCGAAACAGCTTCTGGGCATGCCCAGAAGCTGTTTAGCAGGGGAATGCGGCGTCGCCCGGAAATGACGAGCGGGGCCAGTGCGGCGCATTGATTCCTGGGAGCTATGACGTTTAGCTCCCAGGAATCATCGCGAGGCAGGAAGTGACGGGGTGAGCCTCGGCGCTGGAGGAGGAAGCTGTCATAGGTGAGTATTTACGATCTTCAATAAAAAGGTGAGTAAACAAAAAAAAAAAAAATAACTATCCAATTCCTTTTCAGGTGAGGCATACCTAGCGGAGGGGCACAAAAAAAAAAATCTTTTTTGTGCCCGGAACTCCGCTTTAAAAGCCCAAGTCTGGGCATTTTTCTTTTTTAAGGTCTCCCAGCCAGTTAAAAGCAAAAACAGCTCTGGCTGAAACACTTACCTTCAATCTAGAGTTGTACATCACAGTACTTCTTTTCTACCACAAGATGTCCTCAGCCTTCTAGATTGAGTAATGGCCAGTGTGCACCATATCCCGACCCCCTTATTCTAACCTTCCAAGTGCTTCCCCACTGCTCTTTCCTCCTCCGCAGCTGTCCCAATAATGCATACCTACTGACTTTTTGAGATGGGAATGAGGGACACCTATTAGCAAATGTATGTAGGCATAGGACACACCAGCCTGTCACGCTCCCTTATAGGAGGATATAATAAATTTAAAAAAAGTGCTTTTTTACCACTACTATTCCTTTATACTGTCTTTTTGCATTTACAAATGCAGCAAATTAGAAACTGGATGAAAGGTTTAGCAAAGGAAAACACTTTTTAAAAGATAAAAAGTATGTTTTACAGTGCATCCAGTGCTGTATCTTGGCCTAGGCCAAAAAGGCCCAGGCCTAGGGCAGCACTTTGCAGGGGGGCAGCAAAAAAGCTGCACCCCGCACGGAAAAAAAAAAAAACAGCCTCCTCCCGGGTCACAAACGAAAAGGGTCCTTGCCGGTGTAACGTTAAAAAACCATACCCCGTGAAGAAACCATACCCTCGTCACTTCCGGTCTGAAACAGCTGAGCAGCGCAGCAGGGCGCATGCTCAGAGCCCCGGATACGTGATTGAACATGAAAGAATTTGACAAGTGCGCATGCTCGGTGGGCATGAAATTATCACGGCACTGTGTATAATGTTATACTTGCGGCGGGTACATTAAAACACTTCGGCTGCAACATCAATCATCTCCTCTGCTATCGCTGTAACTTCCCTCATCTCCGGTAATAAATATAAAAGCGGCGGCGGGTGTATGAGACGTAAATGTGACGGCGATCGCGGCTCCGTGATCCGCTTTTATATTTATTACCGGAGAAGAGGGAAGTGACAGGGGAAGAGCGGAGATGATTTATGTTGCAGAGGAGCTGTTTTAATGTAAGCGCCGCAAGTTTAACCACTTTACCACCGGAGGATTTTGCTGTCTTCCGTCCAGGCCACTTTTTGCGATTGGGCGCTGTGCGACTTCAACTGACAATTGCGCGGTCGTGCAACGCCGTACCCAAACGAAATTTACGTCCTTTTTTTCCCACAAACAGAGCTTTCTTTTGGTGGTATTTGATCACCTGTGCGATTTTTACTTTTTGCGCTATAAACAAAAAAAGAGCGTTTATTTTGAAAAAATAACAATATTTTTAACATTTTTTTATATGAAATTCCCCCCAAAAAAGATGTAAAAACCAATTTTTTAAAAAATTTTTGGCCAATTTGTTTTCTGCTACCTATGTTTGGTAAAAAAAAATCGCAATAAGCGTATTTTGATTGGTTTGCGCAAAAGTTATTGCGTTTACTAACAAAGGGAAAGATTTCTGTCATTTTTGGTGTTTTTTTTTTTAACGAGTAATGGCGGCGATCTGCGATTTTTTTTGCGGGACTGCGACATTGCGGCGGACAGATCGGACCCTTGACTGACATTTTTGACACTTTTGGGGGTACCAGTGACATTACTGCAGTAATCAGTGCTATATATATGCACTGTTACTGTAAAAATGACACTGGCAGGGAAGGGGTTAATTTTATTGGAGAGGGAGGGGTTAATGTATGCCTGGTGCTTACTGACGTGTAGGGGGGGAGGTGACTGAGTGAGTCATGGACAGATCGGATGTCCAGCTATGCTGAACAGTCCGATCTGTCACTCCCTGTCACTATGGAGATCCGCCCGCTGTGTTTACACACAGCGGGCGGATCTCCAGACTCGATCCCCGACGATCGGGTAAGAGCAGCGGCCCGACTCCCGCTGTGAATGAAAACAGCGGGAGTGAGCCTCCGGCGGAGCGCAAGCGCCGCCCAGAAGGGGGAGTGTCTGACGACGTTAATACTACGTCGTCAGACGATAACGAACCACTCTGCCGCAGTAGTATTACTGTGAGCAGACGTAAAGTGGTTAACTACCGTGAGAAATCCATACCCTCTGTAGGTGCACCGGAAGTGACGAGGGTATGGTTTTCTCACGGGTATGGTTTTTTCACGGAACACCGGCTTGCACTACACTTTTAGTATAGTGCCAGTCCTATGGGGTGAATTGGGCCAGAGGGCAGGGTCCAGGAGGCAAATCAGTCTGGCACCCCCGTAAAGCAGTCACACTGCTACCTGCCGGTATGATAATACCGGTGGGTGAGGACATTTGGGCAGACCTCAGGCCACCGACCACACTTAATACAACTGGCCCGACGGCCGCAATGCTAAAAAGTGTGGCACTGCAGCCTAATGCTCCACCCCCAGCCTAATGCTCCACCCCCAGGTATGGCAGGCACCGTGTCAATAATAGAATTTAATTTCTTTAAACATCCTTGCCCTTGAGCGAGCATTTTGAATTGCATCATATACGTTTATTTGTATATGATAGCAAAAATATTTTGGACCTGCTCACCTCATATGTGCTCCTGCAATATGTCACTGGATCAGTAAGATTACTCGTATCTTATAAGATATTTGGACTTGTGTTTGCTGCCACTGATTATTTCACTTATTTGTATGACTCTGGACTTCCTAGTCATTATACAAATAAGTGAAATAATCCTATGATTATAATCAGTGGCAGCAAACACAAATTCAAATAGAACTGTTGGGGCTGCACTAATAAGGCAGCACTTGTGGGCACTGATATACTCTGATATGCTGCATTGATGGGCACTAACATGCTGCTCTGATGGCCCCTAATGAGGTGCCCATGGTGGGTACTGATAAACTGCACTGATGGGCACTAATGAGGCTGCACTGATAAGTCAGCACTTATATGCTGCGCTGATGGGCACTGATGAGGCTGCACTGATATGCTGCACTGATGGGCATTAATGAGGCTGCACTGATAAGGCAGCACTGATATGCTGCACTGATGGGCACTGATGAGGCTGCACTGATGGGCATGAGGCGGTACTGGTAAGCTTCACTGATGGGGCTGCACTGATGGGCATCTGATTGGCTGGAGCCACGATGACGTCACTCCCACGCATGCGTGCGGGTTCTGCCATTAGTGGCACAGGGCTCTGAAGGAATGGCATGGGTGGCCGTTCCTTCAGAGCGCATGCGTCAGTGATGTCACTGGCTGCATGCAAAGTAAATATCTCCTAAACGGTGCATGTTTAGGAGATATTTACAGTACCTGTAGGTAAGCCTTATCATAGGCCCACCTATGGGTACAAGTTACAGAGGAAGCTTTACTTCCTCTTTAATAAATACTGTATATTTCCTCCTTTCATTCATAGATGATGTATCTACAAGAGTGCAGAGGAAATTAACTGCAAGTGTGCTGCATTGTGTTTTATATTATATTATTTTATATTATTATAATATTATTTCTATTATTATATTATATCATTATATACATTGTGCATAATAATGAGCTGATTACAGCTAAACTATTTAGCAATGCTGATTTTGTCCCCTGGTACATAGACACAGCGTGCCACTGGAGATCCTTGGCTGTGATGGTTTCAGTGTTTCTGTATTCGTGTTTCAATATAGCACAATGATAATCCTAAACCAACTGCAGGTACAGCAAAAACAATGTTACAACAATATTCTCCTTTGCTTTTTTATTTCCAAGCAATAGCTCTTGCTCTGTCTCTCAGTATCTTTTATGTGTTTAAATGAGTTTCTATTGTTTTAAAAGTGTGTTTAAAGACCTTAAAATGCTTCTACACGTACAGTGACAGTAAAAAAATCATGCCTACAATGCATTTTAATAGGGTTTTTCTATTTCGCAGATTTTCACTTTTCGCGGCTGGGTCCGGAACGTAACCCCCGCAATGGAGGGGGGTTTACTGTAATATCATTGGTGGTCCTCTAAAGGAGCCAAGAACTGTATCTGAAGCCAGGGTTGTTGTAGGTGGTTAACTCATGGCCATCACAAAACGGCCCTTGGGTGAATTTAAATGACAAATTAAGGGAAGAGTGTTCACAGCCCCTGGCATTGGAAGACACCCAAAAAGTTATTCAAACACACATACCTTGTGGGCTCAATGAAAGAACTGGGTGCCATGGCAACGCTTCAAGGACATAGAGGCCCCTAATGTCACTTTGATGAAGAGGACCTTTATCTTTGTAACACTTGAGTTTTCCATTTGTTTTAAGCGTGAAGAAGTTAAATATCTCTATAAAAGAGCCATCAATTATTTAATGGACCAAAAGAAATCCGTGCTTTTGGAAATAAAGCTAGGCTGCTTGATAGAACACTGAAAGTAAAGCTCAAATACTTTGGCTGCAAAATGTTGGGAAGGAAAGAAGGTACAAGGGGACAATTAATACAAATCAAGCTGAAATATGTTTGGTGATCTGTATTGTTTTAAGTAGTCATTATGCTTCTATAGTGTTTTATCACTCCGTATTGCTTCCTGGTCTTTTTCTATCACTAATGTACTCATACCTGCCACTAATCTGGGTCTTTGCCCTTTCCTCACCTGTGCCTTTTCCTGGAAATGTATGTCTCTTTCTTGTAATGCATGTCATTAAACTGGGAGACCTCTCTGGCTGGAAGACATAGTCTACACATGGCCCAACTCTCCTGTATCCATGTCACCAGTGAGATCTGCATTCCAGTACATGTAGCCCACTCTCCAGCATCCACGTCATCAGTGATTGCACTGTAGAAAACACAGCTTACGCTCCAGCACCTATGTTACTAGTGAGATCTACATTCTAACACACACAGCTCACACCCCAATATCCAGGTCACCTGTAAAATTTGCATTCAAGAAGTGGCATAGAGTGGGTTGTCAGCTCCCGGGGCAAGGCAAGTAATCTGCGCCCTCTAACCCGCGGACTTGCAGCACTCCCTGAGTCCCTTCCACTAGTACAGTAGTACTGACCAACCTGATTCCTACACTGACCTACCTGACCACTACACTACCTGATTCCTACACTTTCCACTACACTGACCTGCCTGATTCCTACATTGACCACTACACTGACAACCTGATTCCTATACTGACCACTACACTGACCTACCTGACCTTTACACTGACCAACACTGTCCACTACACTAACCTACACTGTCCACTACACTGACCTACACTGTCTACTACACTGACCTACCTGACTACTACACTGACCTACATGATTCCTACACTGACCTACCTGATTCCTATACTGACCACTACACTATTTGATTCCTACCCTGTCCACTACACTGACCACTACACTGACCTACCTGATTCCTACACCGACCACTACACTGACCTACCCATCCAATACACTAACTTACATGATTCCTACACTGACCACTACACTGGCCAACCTGATCCCTACACTGACCTACCTGATTTATTTACTGACCTACCTGATCCCTACACTGACTTACCTGATTCCTATACTGACCTACCTGATCCCTACACTGATCACTACACTGACCTACCTGACCACTACACTGACCTACCTGATTCCTGCTGATCTACCTGATCCATTCACTGACCAACCTGATTCCTACCCTGACCTATCTGATTCCTATACTTACCACTACACTGACCTACCTGACCACTACACTGAACTAAATGATTCCTACACTGACCTACCTGATCCCTATACTGACCACTAAACTGACCTACCTGATCCCTACACTGACCACTAAACTGACCTACCTGATCTCTACACTAACCTAGCTGATCCCTACACTGACCACTAAACTGACCTACATGATTCCTACACTGACCACTACACTGAACTATCTGATCCTTACACTGACCAACCTGATCCCTACACTGACCACTTCACTGACCTACCTGATTCCTTTACTCACTACTACACCAGCATCTCTGTCACAGAAAAGCATGTTATTCCGCAAAAAAAGTTGGAATCTTTACACAATAATTCCACTCATCCCAAGGTCTCGATCACGGCCGCGCCCATATGGGCAGGATTTTTCCAGAGCCTGGACCGGCTCTGTGATGTCAGCCGACAGCGGGCTTCAGTGCTGTCTGCTGAAAACAGATCACAGGAGTTTAGAACGAACTGCTCCACTGTGATCCACAGGAGAATTATAGCCAAAAAAAGCTTTGGCTGTAATTCTCATTTTAAGTATATTTCTATTTAAAACTGCTGTACTATTTTGAATAGGGTAGGGAGGAATTGGAATCTCTGTCAAATTTGCATTGCTGTCTGTGTCCCATTTGGGAAGATGAACTGTCTCTATTTTTTCAGAATATCCTTATCAAAAGGACAAAAATTAAATTAGAAATCCAAAATGTCACAGTTGCCCCCCTAACAGGAGTTAGCGCATTTGTTACCCCAGCATTTCATATTCCTGATATGTGTCTGCTGTACCATGTACTTGTATGTGAAATCCCTGGTGTTCCTGCCAGTCTCTCTGCTTTCCTAATAAAAACTGACCACACTACCACACTAACCAGGAGGGCACACCTTGGTCAGTTCTCTAACTGTGCTCGGAACTCAACCTGCTCTCCTCCAATGATCACATTTGTTCTGACACCATAGGTGTGCACAGCCTTTGCTTTTAGGGTGTGCACCCCAAAGCTCAAATACACATGCGTGTATGTGTATATATATGTATATATATATATATATATATATATATATATATACACACTTATAAATAAATGTAAACAAATATTTTAAAATGTATTAAACAACACAGGACAGTGTCAGTAGGGCAGAGGTTGGTGTAAGTAAGACAGTGGATGGTGTCAGTATTTTATTATTTTAGTTATTTGATTTTTTATTATTTTTTACAATATGTTTTTTTTGCAATCCTATTGGGGGGCTTTAGGTTAACATCAGGGTTCTAACTGGTGTCTCACTTTTGAAACAGACAAAGAGACTGAGGACAGAGATTCCCCAGTCCCTTTCTATGCAGCCTCAGCTGCACTGAACAATATTGCTTCCAGTAAATGCCCTGCCACTCCTCCAGTCCAGGTTCTGGGGGTCGGCAAGGAAGGATCGCAGTCCAACTGTCACCTGCCCATGATTGATGGGTTGCCGAAGCCTCTTTAGGATGTACCCTAGCACACCCAGCACACCCTGTACGCACACCTATGCCTGACACACCCCCCTGCATAGACTTTCACTGGAAAGCTCAGAGTGCTGTGGCTTCTCCTCCTCAAGCTCTTATGCAGCTGAGAACAGATAGAATGTGATCACCTATGAAAAAGGGAAAAAGGATATTTATAATGTTTTTTTTATATAGATATATATCTATACACAAATGTTTTGCTTTTCATTTCAATTTTAAACTGAATGGGTTGTTTTACAAGGTGGTCATTTCCTATCACTTGATGGGGACAGCTTTCGATGGTGGCACTAGTTATGGTGACACGAGAAAGCAATCTCCCCAATAGTACACACATAGCAGACATGAACATAAAAAAATGACAAGTGTTAACCATTCCCTTGTTTGAACCCTTCAGATACTCCACACTGGGAACAGGGAACTTTTGGTACAGTTATTGCATATTTGAGATATAGTTATATTTGTAAAATGTATTCTTCAAATCTGTTCTGCAAATTTTAACCATTGGAGAAGTTATGCTTTAAGTACCAATTAAAATGTATTTTACTTGTTTCAATAAGTACAAGTTGCAGCTTCTCTACATTGAGCCAGCAGATAATAAAATGAAGCAAATTCAGAATAATGTCAAATCATTTGAGAAGCAGGCAGGCTAATCCATTTATAGCAAGTAATTAAATGCTGTTTTCAGCGGAGATATGACGCGTAACTACCCACTATATGATTAATCTAGAAAATTACCAGTCTGTTGTAAAGCTACATTTGCGGATCTATAACACACTGCGCAGATCTGTTTTATGTAGCATTATACATTACCGCACCAAGCTAAAACACTAACTGAAATATTTTAGGCAATGAGCCATACCTACTGCACTTCACTTTAAGTAATGAGGCTTTTATTACCATTAAAATCTAAACACTGACACTGTCCTAATTAGGAATACGAACAGGCAATTTGCAGGGGAGATACAAGTCGAAGACAACATTTCTGCAAATCTCATTCAGTGTTTGGTTTGAGAAAACTGGAGATTTGTGTAAAGAATTTGCTTGGGGATTGTGACCCTATCAGAATAATCCAATATTATTCTTAAAGTGTACATGAAATCAAAGCCATTTTTCAGTATGTTTTGTATAATGTCTCAGCTTTCTTTAGCAAATGTTTTGTGAATCTATTGTAAAGGTTCTTACCTGGAGATCCAGCCAGCAAAATCCCTTTCTCTGGCTGACATCACTAAACACTGCCTCGCAATTAGCAAAAGTGTTGTCACCCTGCTATGCAAACTCAATTAGCTTTAGTGGGCTGCCTATCTACAGTAGATCTGATAGGTAGGCAAACAACCAGAATGACCACACTGCTACTAATTGGGACGCCGTGGCATAGCATTGCTAGCAGGCCCGGACTTGGACACCCCCCCCCCCCCTCCATTCCGGGCATTTTGGACTGAGCAGCCCGGAATGGAGGGGGGGGGCTGACAGGGGCGTGACAGGGGTGTGGTGGGGCGTGGCAGGGGGGGGGGCGTTTGTCGGGATGGTTGATGACAAGATTTAATGTTGCAGGATGTGTGGATTCGATTACGGTACCTTTTTTAGTTTAATGTGACAGACTGGGTCCAATTTAGATCAGAGCTGCCATGTGATGCTGTTTTTTTTGTCTTACTTTAAATCCTGTTTTGATGGTGGAGTCCAAAAAATAGTATGAAGCAGCACAAGATGAGGGTTACTCTAATCAAGGGGTAGACAACCTTTTTGGGCACAGTGTGCCGAAAAATGTTTTCAAAGAAATTGGGAGTGCCAGATACATAAAAAACAACTCAACTTCATATAAAGTAACTGCTGTAAACCACTTGAATAATAGTAAGAAATCAAGTGAGCTTTGCACCTTCACAAATCAGATCACCCCAATTCCTGCACCTTCACAAATCAGATCACCCCAATTCCTGCACCTTCACACCTCAGATCAGTCCCAATTCCTGCACCTTCACACCTCAGATCACCCCAATTCCTGCACCTTCACACCTCAGATCATCCCAATTCCTGCACCATCACACATCAGATCATCCCTATTCCTGCACCATCACACATCAGATCACCCCAATTCCTACACCTTCACACCTCAGATCACCCCAATTCCTGCACTATCACACCTCAGATCACCCCAATTCCTGCACCTTCACACCTCAGATAACCCCCCAATTCCTGCACCTTCACACCTCAGATCAGTCCCAATTCCTGCACTATCACACCTCAGATCACCCCAATTCCTGCACTATCACACCTCAGATCAGTCCCAATTCCTGCACTATCACACCTCAGATCACCCCAATTCCTGCACTATCACACCTCAGATCACCCCAATTCCTGCACTATCACACCTCAGATCACCCCAATTCCTGCACTATCACACCTCAGATCAGTCCCAATTCCTGCACTATCACACCTCAGATCACCCCAATTCCTGCACTATCACACCTCAGATCACCCCAATTCCTGCACCTTCACACCTCAGATCATTTCCAATTCCTGCACTATCACACCTCAGATCACCCCAATTCCTGCACCTTCACAAATCAGATCAGCCCCAATTCCTGCACCTTCACACATCAGATCACCCCAATTCCTGCACTATCACACCTCAGATCAGTCCCAATTCCTGCACCTTCACACCTCAGATCACCCCAATTCCTGCACCTTCACACATCAGATCAGTCCCCAATTCCTGCACCTTCACACCTCAGATCACCCCAATTCCTGCAACTTCACACATCAGATCACCCCAATTCCTGCACCTTCACACCTCAGATCAGTCCCAATTCCTGCACCTTCACACCTCAGATCAGTCCCAATTCCTGCACCTTCACACCTCAGATCAGTCCCAATTCCTGCACCTTCACACCTCAGATCAGCCCCAATTCCTGCACCTTCACACCTCAGATCAGTCCCAATTCCTGCACTATGACACATCAGATCAGTCCCAATTCCTGCACCTTCACACCTCAGATCTGCCCCAATTCCTGCACGTTCACAAATCAGATCAGCCCCAATTCCTGCACCTTCACACCTCAGATCACCCCAATTCCTGCACCTTCACACCTCAGATCACCCCAATTCCTGCACTATCACACCTCAGATCACCCCAATTCCTGCACTATCACACCTCAGATCACCCCAATTCCTGCACCTTCACACCTCAGATCACCCCAATTCCTGCACTATCACACCTCAGATCACCCCAATTCCTGCACTATCACACCTCAGATCAGCCCCAATTCCTGCACTATCACACATCAGATCAGTCCCAATTCCTGCACTATCACACCTCAGATCACCCCAATTCCTGCACTATCACACCTCAGATCACCCCAATTCATGCACTATCACACCTCAGATCAGCCCCAATTCCTGCACTATCACACCTCAGATCACCCCAATTCCTGCACCTTCACACCTCAGATCACCCCAATTCCTGCACCTTCACAAATCAGATCAGCCCCAATTCCTGCACCTTCACACCTCAGATCACCCCAATTCCTGCAACTTCACACCTCAGATCACCCCAATTCCTGCACTATCACACCTCAGATCAGTCCCAATTTCTGCACTATCACACCTCAGATCAGTCCCAATTCCTGCACTATCACACCTCAGATCACCCCAATTCCTGCACCTTCACACCTCAGATCAGTCCCAATTCCTGCACTATCACACCTCAGATCACCCCAATTCCTGCACCTTCACACCTCAGATCAGTCCCAATTCCTGCACCTTCACACCTCAGATCACCCCAATTCCTGCAACTTCACACATCAGATCACCCCAATTCCTGCACCTTCACACCTCAGATCACCCCAATTCCTGCACCTTCACACCTCAGATCAGTCCCAATTCCTGCACCTTCACACCTCAGATCACCCCAATTCCTGCACCTTCACACATCAGATCACCCCAATTCCTGCACCTTCACACCTCAGATCACCCCAATTCCTGCACCTTCACACCTCAGATCAGTCCCAATTCCTGCACCTTCACACCTCAGATCACCCCAATTCCTGCACCTTCACACCTCAGATCAGCCCCAATTCCTGCACTATCACACCTCAGACCAGTCCCAATTCCTGCACCTTCACACCTCAGATCACCCCAATTCCTGCAACTTCACACATCAGATCACCCCAATTCCTGCACCTTCACACCTCAGATCAGTCCCAATTCCTGCACCTTCACAAATCAGATCAGCCCCAATTCCTGCACCTTCACACCTCAGATCAGCCCCAATTCCTGCACTATCACACCTCAGACCAGTCCCAATTCCTGCACCTTCACACCTCAGATCACCCCAATTCCTGCACCTTCACACCTCAGATCACCCCAATTCCTGCACTATCACACCTCGGATCAGTCCCAATTCCTGCACTATCACACATCAGATCAGTCCCAATTCCTGCACTATCACACCTCAGATCACCCCAATTCCTGCACCTTCACACCTCAGATCACCCCAATTCCTGCACTATCACACCTCGGATCAGTCCCAATTCCTGCACTATCACACCTCAGATCACCCCAATTCCTGCACTATCACACCTCAGATCAGTCCCAATTCCTGCACTATCACACATCAGATCACCCCAATTCCTGCACCTTCACACCTCAGATCACCCCAATTCCTGCACCTTCACACCTCAGATCACCCCAATTCCTGCACCTTCACAAATCAGATCAGCCCCAATTCCTGCACCTTCACACCTCAGATCACCCCAATTCCTGCAACTTCACACCTCAGATCACCCCAATTCCTGCACCTTCACACCTCAGATCACCCCAATTCCTGCACTATCACACCTCAGATCAGTCCCAATTCCTGCACTATCACACCTCAGATCACCCCAATTCCTGCACCTTCACACCTCAGATCAGTCCCAATTCCTGCACTATCACACCTCAGATCAGTCCCAATTCCTGCACTATCACACCTCAGATCACCCCAATTCCTGCACCTTCACACCTCAGATCAGCCCCAATTCCTGCACCTTCACACCTCAGATCAGTCCCAATTCCTGCACTATCACACCTCAGATCAGTCCCAATTCCTGCACCTTCACACCTCAGATCACCCCAATTCCTGCACCTTCACACCTCAGATCAGCCCCAATTCCTGCACCTTCACACCTCAGATCAGTCCCAATTCCTGCACCTTCACACCTCAGATCAGTCCCAATTCCTGCACCTTCACACCTCAGATCAGCCCCAATTCCTGCACCTTCACACCTCAGATCACCCCAATTCCTGCACCTTCACACCTCAGATCACCCCAATTCCTGCACCTTCACACCTCAGATCACCCCAATTCCTGCACTATCACACCTCAGATCACCCCAATTCCTGCACCTTCACACCTCAGATCACCCCAATTCCTGCACTATCACACCTCAGATCAGTCCCAATTCCTGCACTATCACACCTCAGATCAGTCCCAATTCCTGCACCTTCACACCTCAGATCACCCCAATTCCTGCACCTTCACACCTCAGATCACCCCAATTCCTGCACTATCACACCTCAGATCAGTCCCAATTCCTGCACCTTCACACCTCAGATCAGCCCCAATTCCTGCACCTTCACACCTCAGATCAGTCCCAATTCCTGCACTATGACACATCAGATCAGTCCCAATTCCTGCACCTTCACACCTCAGATCAGCCCCAATTCCTGCACCTTCACACCTCAGATCTGCCCCAATTCCTGCACGTTCACAAATCAGATCAGCCCCAATTCCTGCACCTTCACACCTCAGATCACCCCAATTCCTGCACTATCACACCTCAGATCACCCCAATTCCTGCACCTTCACACCTCAGATCACCCCAATTCCTGCACTATCACACCTCAGATCAGTCCCAATTCCTGCACTATCACACATCAGATCAGTCCCAATTCCTGCACTATCACACCTCAGATCACCCCAATTCCTGCACCTTCACACCTCAGATCACCCCAATTCCTGCACCTTCACAAATCAGATCAGCCCCAATTCCTGCACCTTCACACCTCAGATCACCCCAATTCCTGCAACTTCACACCTCAGATCACCCCAATTCCTGCACTATCACACCTCAGATCAGTCCCAATTCCTGCACTATCACACCTCAGATCAGTCCCAATTCCTGCACTATCACACCTCAGATCACCCCAATTCCTGCACCTTCACACCTCAGATCAGTCCCAATTCCTGCACTATCACACCTCAGATCAGTCCCAATTCCTGCACTATCACACCTCAGATCACCCCAATTCCTGCACCTTCACACCTCAGATCAGTCCCAATTCCTGCACCTTCACACCTCAGATCACCCCAATTCCTGCAACTTCACACATCAGATCACCCCAATTCCGGCACTATCACACCTCAGATCAGTCCCAATTCCTGCACCTTCACACCTCAGATCACCCCAATTCCTGCACCTTCACACCTCAGATCAGCCCCAATTCCTGCACCTTCACACCTCAGATCAGTCCCAATTCCTGCACCTTCACACCTCAGATCAGTCCCAATTCCTGCACTATCACACATCAGATCAGTCCCAATTCCTGCACTATCACACCTCAGATTACCCCAATTCCTGCACCTTCACACCTCAGATCACCCCAATTCCTGCACTATCACACCTCAGATCACCCCAATTCCTGCACCTTCACACCTCAGATCACCCCAATTCCTGCACCTTCACACCTCAGATCACCCCAATTCCTGCACTATCACACCTCAGATCAGTCCTAATTCCTGCACTATCACACCTCAGATCACCCCAATTCCTGCACTATCACACCTCAGATCAGTCCCAATTCCTGCACTATCACACCTCAGATCACCCCAATTCCTGCACCTTCACACCTCAGATCACCCCAATTCCTGCACTATCACACATCAGATCACCCCAATTCCTGCACTATCACACCTCAGATCACCCCAATTCCTGCACTATCACACCTCAGATCAGTCCCAATTCCTGCACCTTCACACATCAGATCAGTCCCAATTCCTGCACCTTCACACCTCAGATCACCCCAATTCCTGCACTATCACACCTCAGATCACCCCAATTCCTGCACCTTCACACCTCAGATCAGTCCCAATTCCTGCACCTTCACACCTCAGATCACCCCAATTCCTGCAACTTCACACATCAGATCACCCCAATTCCTGCACTATCACACCTCAGATCAGTCCCAATTCCTGCACCTTCACACCTCAGATCACCCCAATTCCTGCACCTTCACACCTCAGATCAGCCCCAATTCCTGCACCTTCACACCTCAGATCATCCCAATTCCTGCAACTTCACACCTCAGATCACCCCAATTCCTGCACTATCACACCTCAGATCACCCCAATTCCTGCACCTTCACACCTCAGATCACCCCAATTCCTGCACTATCACACCTCAGATCACCCCAATTCCTGCACCTTCACACCTCAGATCAGCCCCAATTCCTGCACCTTCACACCTCAGATCAGTCCCAATTCCTGCACAATCACACATCAGATCAGTCCCAATTCCTGCACCTTCACACCTCAGATCAGCCCCAATTCCTGCACTATCACACCTCAGATCACCCCAATTCCTGCACCTTCACACCTCAGATCACCCCAATTCCTGCACTATCACACATCAGATCACCCCAATTCCTGCACTATCACACCTCAGATCACCCCAATTCCTGCACTATCACACCTCAAATCAGTCCCAATTCCTGCACCTTCACACATCAGATCACCCCAATTCCTGCACCTTCACACCTCAGATCATCCCAATTCCTGCAACTTCACACCTCAGATCACCCCAATTCCTGCACTATCACACCTCAGATCACCCCAATTCCTGCACTATCACACCTCAGATCACCCCAATTCCTGCACCTTCACACCTCAGATCAGCCCCAATTCCTGCACCTTCACACCTCAGATCAGCCCCAATTCCTGCACCTTCACACCTCAGATCATCCCCAATTCCTGCACCTTCACACCTCAGATCACCCCGATTCCTGCACTATCACACCTCAGATCAGTCCCAATTCCTGCACAATCACACCTCAGATCACCCCAATTCCTGCACTATCACACATCAGATCACCCCAATTCCTGCACTATCACACCTCAGATCAGTCCCAATTCCTGCACCTTCACACCTCAGATCACCCCAATTCCTGCACTATCACACCTCAGATCAGTCCCAATTCCTGCACAATCACACCTCAGATCACCCCAATTCCTGCACTATCACACATCAGATCATCCCCAATTCCTGCACCTTCACACCTCAGATCACCCCAATTCCTGCACTATCACACCTCAGATCAGTCCCAATTCCTGCACAATCACACCTCAGATCACCCCAATTCCTGCACTATCACACATCAGATCACCCCAATTCCTGCACTATCACACCTCAGATCAGTCCCAATTCCTGCACTATCACACCTCAGATCACCCCAATTCCTGCACTATCACACCTCAGATCAGTCCCAATTCCTGCACTATCACACCTCAGATCACCCCAATTCCTGCACAATCACACCTCAGATCACCCCAATTCCTGCACCTTCACACCTCAGATCACCCCAATTCCTGCACTATCACACATCAGATCACCCCAATTCCTGCACCTTCACACCTCAGATCACCCCAATTCCTGCACTATCACACCCCAGATCACCCCAATTCCTGCACCTTCACACCTCAGATCACCCCAATTCCTGCACCTTCACACCTCAGATCATCCCAATTCCTGCAACTTCACACATCAGATCACCCCAATTCCTGCACCTTCACACCTCAGATCACCCCAATTCTTGAACCTTCACACCTCAGATCAGTCCCAATTCCTGCACCTTCACACCTCAGATCATCCCAATTCCTGCACCTTCACACCTCAGATCACCCCAATTCCTGCACTATCACACCTCAGATCACCCCAATTCCTGCACCTTCACACCTCAGATCACCCCAATTCCTAAACCTTCACACCTCAGATCAGTCCCAATTCCTGCACCTTCACACATCAGATCAGTCCCCAATTCCTGCACCTTCACACCTCAGATCACCCCAATTCCTGCACCTTCACACCTCAGATCAGTCCCAATTCCTGCACCTTCACACCTCAGATCACCCCAATTCCTGCAACTTCACACATCAGATCACCCCAATTCCTGCACCTTCACACCTCAGATCAGTCCCAATTCCTGCACCTTCACACCTCAGATCACCCCAATTCCTGCACCTTCACACCTCAGATCAGCCCCAATTCCTGCACCTTCACACCTCAGATCAGACCCAATTCCTGCACCTTCACACCTCAGATCAGTCCCAATTCCTGCACCTTCACACCTCAGATCAGTCCCAATTCCTGCACCTTCACACCTCAGATCAGCCCCAATTCCTGCACCTTCACACCTCAGATCACCCCAATTCCTGCACTATCACACATCAGATCACCCCAATTCCTGCACCTTCACACCTCAGATCACCCCAATTCCTGCACTATCACACCTCAGATCACCCCAATTCCTGCACTATCACACCTCAGATCACCCCAATTCCTGCACCTTCACACCTCAGATCACCCCAATTCCTGCACTATCATACCTCAGATCACCCCAATTCCTGCACTATCACACCTCAGATCAGCCCCAATTCCTGCACTATCACACATCAGATCAGTCCCAATTCCTGCACTATCACACCTCAGATCACCCCAAATCCTGCACTATCACACCTCAGATCACCCCAATTCCTGCACTATCACACCTCAGATCAGCCCCAATTCCTGCACTATCACACATCAGATCAGTCCCAATTCCTGCACTATCACACCTCAGATCACCCCAATTCCTGCACCTTCACACCTCAGATCACCCCAATTCCTGCACCTTCACAAATCAGATCAGCCCCAATTCCTGCACCTTCACACCTCAGATCACCCCAATTCCTGCAACTTCACACCTCAGATCACCCCAATTCCTGCACTATCACACCTCAGATCAGTCCCAATTCCTGCACTATCACACCTCAGATCAGTCCCAATTCCTGCACTATCACACCTCAGATCACCCCAATTCCTGCACCTTCACACCTCAGATCAGTCCCAATTCCTGCACTATCACACCTCAGATCAGTCCCAATTCCTGCACTATCACACCTCAGATCACCCCAATTCCTGCACCTTCACACCTCAGATCAGTCCCAATTCCTGCACCTTCACACCTCAGATCACCCCAATTCCTGCAACTTCACACATCAGATCACCCCAATTCCTGCACCTTCACACCTCAGATCAGTCCCAATTCCTGCACCTTCACACCTCAGATCACCCCAATTCCTGCACCTTCACACCTCAGATCAGCCCCAATTCCTGCACCTTCACACCTCAGATCAGACCCAATTCCTGCACCTTCACACCTCAGATCAGTCCCAATTCCTGCACCTTCACACCTCAGATCAGTCCCAATTCCTGCACCTTCACACCTCAGATCAGCCCCAATTCCTGCACCTTCACACCTCAGATCACCCCAATTCCTGCACTATCACACATCAGATCACCCCAATTCCTGCACCTTCACACCTCAGATCACCCCAATTCCTGCACTATCACACCTCAGATCACCCCAATTCCTGCACTATCACACCTCAGATCACCCCAATTCCTGCACCTTCACACCTCAGATCACCCCAATTCCTGCACTATCATACCTCAGATCACCCCAATTCCTGCACTATCACACCTCAGATCAGCCCCAATTCCTGCACTATCACACATCAGATCAGTCCCAATTCCTGCACTATCACACCTCAGATCACCCCAAATCCTGCACTATCACACCTCAGATCACCCCAATTCCTGCACTATCACACCTCAGATCAGCCCCAATTCCTGCACTATCACACATCAGATCAGTCCCAATTCCTGCACTATCACACCTCAGATCACCCCAATTCCTGCACCTTCACACCTCAGATCACCCCAATTCCTGCAACTTCACACCTCAGATCACCCCAATTCCTGCACTATCACACCTCAGATCAGTCCCAATTCCTGCACTATCACACCTCAGATCACCCCAATTCCTGCACCTTCACACCTCAGATCAGTCCCAATTCCTGCACTATCACACCTCAGATCAGTCCCAATTCCTGCACTATCACACCTCAGATCACCCCAATTCCTGCACCTTCACACCTCAGATCAGTCCCAATTCCTGCACCTTCACACCTCAGATCACCCCAATTCCTGCAACTTCACACATCAGATCACCCCAATTCCTGCACTATCACACCTCAGATCAGTCCCAATTCCTGCACCTTCACACCTCAGATCACCCCAATTCCTGCACCTTCACTCCTCAGATCAGCCCCAATTCCTGCACCTTCACACCTCAGATCAGTCCAATTCCTGCACCTTCACACCTCAGATCACCCCAATTCCTGCACCTTCACACCTCAGATCATCCCAATTCCTGCACCTTCACACCTCAGATCACCCCAATTCCTGCACCATCACACATCAGATCATCCCAATTCCTGCACTATCACACCTCAGACCAGTCCCAATTCCTGCACTATCACACCTCAGATCAGTCCCAATTCCTGCACCTTCACACCTCAGATCACCCCAATTCCTGCACCTTCACACCTCAGATCACCCCAATTCCTGCACTATCACACCTCAGACCAGTCCCAATTCCTGCACTATCACACCTCAGATCAGTCCCAATTCCTGCACCTTCACACCTCAGATCACCCCAATTCCTGCACCTTCACACCTCAGATCACCCCAATTCCTGCACTATCACACCTCGGATCAGTCCCAATTCCTGCACTATCACACCTCAGATCAGTCCCAATTCCTGCACTATCACACCTCAGATCAGTCCCAATTCCTGCACTATCACACATCAGATCAGTCCCAATTCCTGCACTATCACACCTCAGATCACCCCAATTCCTGCACCTTCACACCTCAGATCACCCCAATTCCTGCACTATCACACCTCGGATCAGTCCCAATTCCTGCACTATCACACCTCAGATCACCATAATTCCTGCACTATCACACCTCAGATCACCCCAATTCCTGCACCTTCACACCTCAGATCACCCCAATTCCTGCACTATCACACCTCGGATCAGTCCCAATTCCTGCACTATCACACATCAGATCACCCCAATTCCTGCACCTTCACACCTCAGATCACCCCAATTCCTGCACCTTCACACCTCAGATCACCCCAATTCCTGCACCTTCACAAATCAGATCAGCCCCAATTCCTGCACCTTCACACCTCAGATCACCCCAATTCCTGCAACTTCACACCTCAGATCACCCCAATTCCTGCACCTTCACACCTCAGATCACCCCAATTCCTGCACTATCACACCTCAGATCAGTCCCAATTCCTGCACCTTCACACCTCAGATCACCCCAATTCCTGCACCTTCACACCTCAGATCAGTCCCAATTCCTGCACTATCACACCTCAGATCAGTCCCAATTCCTGCACTATCACACCTCAGATCACCCCAATTCCTGCACCTTCACACCTCAGATCAGTCCCAATTCCTGCACCTTCACACCTCAGATCACCCCAATTCCTGCAACTTCACACATCAGATCACCCCAATTCCTGCACTATCACACCTCAGATCAGTCCCAATTCCTGCACCTTCACACCTCAGATCACCCCAATTCCTGCACCTTCACACCTCAGATCAGCCCCAATTCCTGCACCTTCACACCTCAGATCAGTCCCAATTCCTGCACCTTCACACCTCAGATCATTCCCAATTCCTGCACCTTCACACCTCAGATCAGCCCCAATTCCTGCACCTTCACACCTCAGATCACCCCAATTCCTGCACCTTCACACCTCAGATCACCCCAATTCCTGCACCTTCACACCTCAGATCACCCCAATTCCTGCACCTTCACACCTCAGATCACCCCAATTCCTGCACCTTCACACCTCAGATCACCCCAATTCCTGCACTATCACACCTCAGATCAGTCCCAATTCCTGCACTATCACACCTCAGATCAGTCCCAATTCCTGCACCTTCACACCTCAGATCACCCCAATTCCTGCACCTTCACACCTCAGATCAGCCCCAATTCCTGCACCTTCACACCTCAGATCAGTCCCAATTCCTGCACTATGACACATCAGATCACCCCAATTCCTGCACCTTCACACCTCAGATCAGCCCCAATTCCTGCACCTTCACACCTCAGATCTGCCCCAATTCCTGCACGTTCACAAATCAGATCAGCCCCAATTCCTGCACCTTCGCACCTCAGATCACCCCAATTCCTGCACCTTCACACCTCAGATCACCCCAATTCCTGCACTATCACACCTCAGATCACCCCAATTCCTGCACTATCACACCTCAGATCAGTCCCAATTCCTGCACTATCACACATCAGATCAGTCCCAATTCCTGCACTATCACACCTCAGATCACCCCAATTCCTGCACCTTCACACCTCAGATCACCCCAATTCCTGCACCTTCACAAATCAGATCAGCCCCAATTCCTGCACCTTCACACCTCAGATCACCCCAATTCCTGCAACTTCACACCTCAGATCACCCCAATTCCTGCACTATCACACCTCAGATCAGTCCCAATTCCTGCACTATCACACCTCAGATCAGTCCCAATTCCTGCACTATCACACCTCAGATCAGTCCCAATTCCTGCACTATCACACCTCAGATCACCCCAATTCCTGCACCTTCACACCTCAGATCAGTCCCAATTCCTGCACTATCACACCTCAGATCAGTCCCAATTCCTGCACTATCACACCTCAGATCACCCCAATTCCTGCACCTTCACACCTCAGATCAGTCCCAATTCCTGCACCTTCACACCTCAGATCACCCCAATTCCTGCAACTTCACACATCAGATCACCCCAATTCCTGCACTATCACACCTCAGATCAGTCCCAATTCCTGCACCTTCACACCTCAGATCACCCCAATTCCTGCACCTTCACACCTCAGATCAGCCCCAATTCCTGCACCTTCACACCTCAGATCAGCCCCAATTCCTGCACCTTCACACCTCAGATCACCCCAATTCCTGCACCTTCACACCTCAGATCAGTCCCAATTCCTGCACTATCACACATCAGATCAGTCCCAATTCCTGCACTATCACACCTCAGATCACCCCAATTCCTGCACCTTCACACCTCAGATCACCCCAATTCCTGCACTATCACACCTCAGATCACCCCAATTCCTGCACCTTCACACCTCAGATCTGCCCCAATTCCTGCACGTTCACAAATCAGATCAGCCCCAATTCCTGCACCTTCGCACCTCAGATCACCCCAATTCCTGCACCTTCACACCTCAGATCACCCCAATTCCTGCACTATCACACCTCAGATCACCCCAATTCCTGCACTATCACACCTCAGATCAGTCCCAATTCCTGCACTATCACACATCAGATCAGTCCCAATTCCTGCACTATCACACCTCAGATCACCCCAATTCCTGCACCTTCACACCTCAGATCACCCCAATTCCTGCACCTTCACAAATCAGATCAGCCCCAATTCCTGCACCTTCACACCTCAGATCACCCCAATTCCTGCAACTTCACACCTCAGATCACCCCAATTCCTGCACTATCACACCTCAGATCAGTCCCAATTCCTGCACTATCACACCTCAGATCAGTCCCAATTCCTGCACTATCACACCTCAGATCAGTCCCAATTCCTGCACTATCACACCTCAGATCACCCCAATTCCTGCACCTTCACACCTCAGATCAGTCCCAATTCCTGCACTATCACACCTCAGATCAGTCCCAATTCCTGCACTATCACACCTCAGATCACCCCAATTCCTGCACCTTCACACCTCAGATCAGTCCCAATTCCTGCACCTTCACACCTCAGATCACCCCAATTCCTGCAACTTCACACATCAGATCACCCCAATTCCTGCACTATCACACCTCAGATCAGTCCCAATTCCTGCACCTTCACACCTCAGATCACCCCAATTCCTGCACCTTCACACCTCAGATCAGCCCCAATTCCTGCACCTTCACACCTCAGATCAGCCCCAATTCCTGCACCTTCACACCTCAGATCACCCCAATTCCTGCACCTTCACACCTCAGATCAGTCCCAATTCCTGCACTATCACACATCAGATCAGTCCCAATTCCTGCACTATCACACCTCAGATCACCCCAATTCCTGCACCTTCACACCTCAGATCACCCCAATTCCTGCACTATCACACCTCAGATCACCCCAATTCCTGCACCTTCACACCTCAGATCACCCCAATTCCTGCACCTTCACACCTCAGATCAGCCCCAATTCCTGCACTATCACACCTCAGATCAGTCCCAATTCCTGCACTATCACACCTCAGATCAGTCCCAATTCCTGCACCTTCACACCTCAGATCACCCCAATTCCTGCACCTTCACACCTCAGATCACCCCAATTCCTGCACTATCACACCTCAGATCAGTCCCAATTCCTGCACTATCACACCTCAGATCACCCCAATTCCTGCACTATCACACCTCAGATCAGTCCCAATTCCTGCACTATCACACCTCAGATCACCCCAATTCCTGCACCTTCACACCTCAGATCACCCCAATTCCTGCACTATCACACATCAGATCACCCCAATTCCTGCACTATCACACCTCAGATCACCCCAATTCCTGCACTATCACACCTCAGATCAGTCCCAATTCCTGCACCTTCACACATCAGATCACCCCAATTCCTGCACCTTCACACCTCAGATCATCCCCAATTCCTGCACCTTCACACCTCAGATCATCCCAATTCCTGCAACTTCACACCTCAGATCACCCCAATTCCTGCACTATCACACCTCAGATCACCCCAATTCCTGCACTATCACACCTCAGATCACCCCAATTCCTGCACCTTCACACCTCAGATCACCCCAATTCCTGCACTATCACACCTCAGATCACCCCAATTTCTGCACCTTCACACCTCAGATCAGCCCCAATTCCTGCACCTTCACACCTCAGATCAGCCCCAATTCCTGCACCTTCACACCTCAGATCATCCCCAATTCCTGCACTATCACACCTCAGATCACCCCAATTCCTGCACCTTCACACCTCAGATCACCCCGATTCCTGCACCTTCACACATCAGATCACCCCAATTCCTGCACCTTCACACCTCAGATCACCCCAATTCCTGCAACTTCACACCTCAGATCAGTCCCAATTCCTGCACAATCACACATCAGATCAGTCCCAATTCCTGCACCTTCACACCTCAGATCAGCCCCAATTCCTGCACTATCACACCTCAGATCACCCCAATTCCTGCACCTTCACACCTCAGATCACCCCAATTCCTGCACTATCACACATCAGATCACCCCAATTCCTGCACTATCACACCTCAGATCACCCCAATTCCTGCACTATCACACCTCAGATCAGTCCCAATTCCTGCACAATCACACCTCAGATCACCCCAATTCCTGCACTATCACACATCAGATCACCCCAATTCCTGCACTATCACACCTCAGATCAGTCCCAATTCCTGCACTATCACACCTCAGATCACCCCAATTCCTGCACTATCACACCTCAGATCAGTCCCAATTCCTGCACCTTCACACATCAGATCACCCCAATTCCTGCACCTTCACACCTCAGATCAGTCCCAATTCCTGCACCTTCACACCTCAGATCACCCCAATTCCTGCACTATCACACCTCAGATCACCCCAATTCCTGCACTATCACACCTCAGATCACCCCAATTCCTGCACCTTCACACCTCAGATCACCCCAATTCCTGCACTATCACACCTCAGATCACCCCAATTCCTGCACCTTCACACCTCAGATCAGCCCCAATTCCTGCACCTTCACACCTCAGATCAGCCCCAATTCCTGCACCTTCACACCTCAGATCACCCCGATTCCTGCACTATCACACCTCAGATCACCCCAATTCCTGCACTATCACACCTCAGATCAGTCCCAATTCCTGCACAATCACACCTCAGATCACCCCAATTCCTGCACTATCACACATCAGATCACCCCAATTCCTGCACTATCACACCTCAGATCAGTCCCAATTCCTGCACTATCACACCTCAGATCACCCCAATTCCTGCACTATCACACCTCAGATCAGTCCCAATTCCTGCACTATCACACCTCAGATCACCCCAATTCCTGCACCTTCACACCTCAGATCACCCCAATTCCTGCACTATCACACATCAGATCACCCCAATTCCTGCACCTTCACACCTCAGATCACCCCAATTCCTGCACTATCACACCCCAGATCACCCCAATTCCTGCACCTTCACACCTCAGATCACCCCAATTCCTGCACCTTCACACCTCAGATCATCCCAATTCCTGCAACTTCACACATCAGATCACCCCAATTCCTGCACCTTCACACCTCAGATCACCCCAATTCTTGAACCTTCACACCTCAGATCAGTCCCAATTCCTGCACCTTCACACCTCAGATCATCCCAATTCCTGCACCTTCACACCTCAGATCACCCCAATTCCTGCACTATCACACCTCAGATCACCCCAATTCCTGCACCTTCACACCTCAGATCACCCCAATTCCTGAACCTTCACACCTCAGATCAGTCCCAATTCCTGCACCTTCACACATCAGATCAGTCCCCAATTCCTGCACCTTCACACCTCAGATCACCCCAATTCCTGCACTATCACACCTCAGATCACCCCAATTCCTGCACCTTCACACCTCAGATCAGTCCCAATTCCTGCACCTTCACACCTCAGATCACCCCAATTCCTGCAACTTCACACATCAGATCACCCCAATTCCTGCACTATCACACCTCAGATCAGTCCCAATTCCTGCAACTTCACACCTCAGATCACCCCAATTCCTGCACCTTCACACCTCAGATCAGCCCCAATTCCTGCACCTTCACACCTCAGATCAGACCCAATTCCTGCACCTTCACACCTCAGATCAGTCCCAATTCCTGCACCTTCACACCTCAGATCAGTCCCAATTCCTGCACCTTCACACCTCAGATCAGCCCCAATTCCTGCACCTTCACACCTCAGATCACCCCAATTCCTGCACTATCACACCTCAGATCACCCCAATTCCTGCACCTTCACACCTCAGATCAGTCCCAATTCCTGCACCTTCACACCTCAGATCACCCCAATTCCTGCAACTTCACACATCAGATCACCCCAATTCCTGCACTATCACACCTCAGATCAGTCCCAATTCCTGCACCTTCACACCTCAGATCACCCCAATTCCTGCACCTTCACACCTCAGATCAGCCCCAATTCCTGCACCTTCACACCTCAGATCAGACCCAATTCCTGCACCTTCACACCTCAGATCAGTCCCAATTCCTGCACCTTCACACCTCAGATCAGCCCCAATTCCTGCACCTTCACACCTCAGATCAGCCCCAATTCCTGCACCTTCACACATCAGATCACCCCAATTCCTGCACCTTCACACCTCAGATCTGCCCCAATTCCTGCACCTTCACACCTCAGATCACCCCAATTCCTGCAACTTCACACCTCAGATCAGTCCCAATTCCTGCACAATCACACATCAGATCACCCCAATTCCTGCACCTTCACACCTCAGATCAGTCCCATTTCCTGCACTATCACACCTCAGATCAGTCCCAATTCCTGCACTATCACACCTCAGATCAGTCCCAATTCCTGCACCTTCACACCTCAGATCACCCCAATTCCTGCACCTTCACACCTCAGATCACCCCAATTCCTGCACTATCACACCTCAGATCAGTCCCAATTCCTGCACTATCACACCTCAGATTACCCCAATTCCTGCACTATCACACCTCAGATCAGTCCCAATTCCTGCACTATCACACATCAGATCACCCCAATTCCTGCACCTTCACACCTCAGATCACCCCAATTCCTGCACTATCACACCTCAGATCACCCCAATTCCTGCACCTTCACACCTCAGATCACCCCAATTCCTGCACTATCACACATCAGATCACCCCAATTCCTGCACTATCACACCTCAGATCACCCCAATTCCTGCACTATCACACCTCAGATCAGTCCCAATTCCTGCACCTTCACACCTCAGATCACCCCAATTCCTGCACCTTCACACCTCAGATCAGTCCCAATTCCTGCACCTTCACACCTCAGATCATCCCAATTCCTGCAACTTCACACCTCAGATCACCCCAATTCCTGCACTATCACACCTCAGATCACCCCAATTCCTGCACCTTCACACCTCAGATCACCCCAATTCCTGCACCTTCACACCTCAGATCACCCCAATTCCTGCACTATCACACCTCAGATCACCCTAATTCCTGCACCTTCACACCTCAGATCAGCCCCAATTCCTGCACCTTCACACCTCAGATCAGCCCCAATTCCTGCACCTTCACACCTCAGATCATCCCCAATTCCTGCACTATCACACCTCAGATCACCCCAATTCCTGCACCTTCACACCTCAGATCACCCCGATTCCTGCACTATCACACCTCAGATCACCCCAATTCCTGCACTATCACACATCAGATCACCCCAATTCCTGCACTATCACACCTCAGATCAGTCCCAATTCCTGCACTATCACACCTCAGATCAGTCCCAATTCCTGCACAATCACACCTCAGATCACCCCAATTCCTGCACTATCACACATCAGATCACCCCAATTCCTGCACTATCACACCTCAGATCAGTCCCAATTCCTGCACTATCACACCTCAGATCACCCCAATTCCTGCACTATCACACCTCAGATCAGTCCCAATTCCTGCACTATCACACATCAGATCAGTCCCAATTCCTGCACTATCACACCTCAGATCACCCCAATTCCTGCACCTTCACACCTCAGATCACCCCAATTCCTGCACTATCACACATCAGATCACCCCAATTCCTGCACTATCACACCTCAGATCACCCCAATTCCTGCACTATCACACCTCAGATCAGTCCCAATTCCTGCACCTTCACACCTCAGATCACCCCAATTCCTGCACTATCACACCCCAGATCACCCCAATTCCTGCACCTTCACACCTCAGATCACCCCAATTCCTGCACCTTCACACCTCAGATCATCCCAATTCCTGCAACTTCACACATCAGATCACCCCAATTCCTGCACTATCACACCTCAGATCACCCCAATTCTTGAACCTTCACACCTCAGATCAGTCCCAATTCCTGCACCTTCACACCTCAGATCATCCCAATTCCTGCACCTTCACACCTCAGATCACCCCAATTCCTGCACTATCACACCTCAGATCACCCCAATTCCTGCACCTTCACACCTCAGATCACCCCAATTCCTGAACCTTCACACCTCAGATCAGTCCCAATTCCTGCACCTTCACACATCAGATCAGTCCCCAATTCCTGCACCTTCACACCTCAGATCACCCCAATTCCTGCACTATCACACCTCAGATCACCCCAATTCCTGCACCTTCACACCTCAGATCACCCCAATTCCTGTGCTATCACACCCCAGATCACCCCAATTCCTGCACCTTCACACCTCAGATCACCCCAATTCCTGCACTATCACACCTCAGATCAGTCCCAATTCCTGCACCTTCACACCTCAGATCAGCCCCAATTTCTGCACCTTCACACCTCAGATCAGCCCCTGGTAGGCTGGCACTGGCAGCAACAATTTTATTCAAATCAGGATTTCTTCTGCAAATAGCCTGGCCTGGCAGGCTGGCACTGGCAGCAAATATTTTATTCAAATCAGGATTTCTTCTGCAAATAGGCTGGCATCAGAGTCAGACAATTACCAAAACCAATGTCATCATGTCACCTATGTGAACCCACTATTAGGGATAAGAAAATAGTGAATCAATGAGTAGGGTGGGGTGGTATGTGCTAGAGAAGAGCAAAGTGATGGGGTGCAGAGAAAATTTTAACATTCTAGGCTGTGTGAGGACAGGACAGAAGAGCTAAAAGCAAACTGGGATGGAAAGGGTGTAAGATCAGTGTGTGGAATGCTGAGCAGAGACCAGAGGCTGCAGGACAAGTGTTTTAGAGATTTATAGACAGAACAGATAAGAGAAGGACAAAAAATCAACAGGGCAGAGAAGCAAGGAGGATTGGTGTGGCTTTACTGGCTTACATTCACTGCATTTCAGACAGTCTTATCTTTGTGACTGATGAGTGAGAGCTGCGGCCCACCGGGGATATGCCCGGTCTTCCCTATGGCCAGTCCGGGCCTGATTGCTAGTCTGTAAAAGTGGAAGGATCTCCAAGAAGAAACCCTTAGGCCCCTTTCACACAGGCGGAACGTTCAGATCCACCTGTCAGTTTTTTGGCGGATCTGAAAGGTCACCCCATGCATCTCTATGGGGCATCGGATGTCAGCGGAGACATCTGATCCGATCCGTCAAATCTGGACAGATGGAAACCCTATTTTCCATCCGTCCAGCACATCGGATCGGATGGGATCGGATGAGAACGGACAGACGGTCCGTTCCTATCCGATTCCACCATAGAGATGCATGGGGACCTGACAGCTGTGTCTCCGCACACAGCACAGAGAACAGCTGTCATCCTCCTGCTCAGCGGGGGATCAGCAGATCGATCCCCCGCTGAGAAAAACGAAGTCCGTCCTTTGGCTCTATTCACACTTGTGCGACTCCAAATTAATGCAATTTCCAATGCGACTTTATATTGCCTCTTATATGTAACTTTAAAGCAACTTTGGATGGCTGCGACTTGGATGCAACTTTGGCTTTGACTATTTGTAGAACTATAGGCAAAACCATTTTTTTTTCATTTTGCATAACGTAAGGAAGGGTTATAACCCTTGTCAGATTTTTTTTCACCATCTGTGTGCCATTGGATTTCCCTTCACTTCCTGGTCTATAGCCAAACAGAAAGGGAGAAGAAATAACTGCGGGAGGGAATTATTTGGGGACCCTCAGGTCACTGGAACTAGTATCCCCATTGGAATATTTCCCCTCTATTACATTTCTGGGGACAACCCAAAAATTGGGGTTTTTATTTTACTTTAACTTTCAATGGTAATGTTTAACCACTTCTGGACTGCTCACATTGCTGCTACTGCAGCACAGTGGCAGCCCTGGGTCCAGCGAAGTAAACCTACGTCACTGGATTCCTGCCTGTCTTGGCGGTGCGCGCAGGTTGCCGGAGGCTCACTCCAGCTGTGTCTAGACACAGCGGGAGTCGGGCCGGAGGAGGAGAGATGGCGATCACCGTCTCTCTTCCCCGATCGTCGAGGAAAGAGTGAGAAAATCCGCCTGCTTGTGTAAACAAAGCAGGCGGATCTTCTCTGTGACAGACAGGGACAGATCACAGGATTCAGCATAGCTGAACCTGCGATCTCTGTCTCTGTCACAGAACCCCCTCCCCCCACACACGTCAGTAAGCATGAGGCACACATTTAACCCCTTGATCACCAACAGTGTTAAACCCTTCCCTGCCAGTGTCATTATTACAGTAACAGTGCAAATTTTTAGCACTGATTACTGTAGTAATGTCTCTGGTCCCCCAAAAAGTGTCAAAAATGTCAGTTAGGGGTACGATCTGTCCGCCGCAATGTCACAGTCCCGCAAAAAATCGCATATCGCCACCATTACTAGTAAAAAAAACAATAAAAATGACAAGTCTTTCCCGTAGTTAGTAACTTTTGCACAAACCAATCAAAATACGCTTATTGCGATTTGTTTACCAAAAATATGTAGCAGAAAACAAATTGGCCTAAAATGTTAAAAAATTTTGATTCGTAAAAATTAAAAATCGCACAGGTGATCAAATAACACCAAAATAAAGCTCTATTTGTGGGGGGGGGGGGGGGGGGGAGGACGTAAATTCAATTTGGGTACAGTGTCACACGACCGCGCAAGTATCGCAGTGCTGAATCGCAAAATATAGCCTGGTCAGGAAGGGGGTAAAATCTTCCGGTCGTAAAGTGGTTAAAAATACGCTTATTGAGAATTTTTTTGTCAAAGATATGTAGCTAAATTCATTTTGGCCTAAATATCAGTGCTGCTTATCAGTGCCCACCAGTGCCACCTATTCAGTGCCTCCTCATCAGTGCCCACCAGTGCCACCCCATCAGTGCCCATCAGTTCTACTTATCAGTGCACATCATTGCCGCCTCATCAGCGCCCATCAGTGCAGCCTATCAGTGCCCATTAGTGTAGCCTCATCAGCGCACATTGGTAAAGAAGAAAAATTACCTGTTTGCAAAATGTTATAATAAGCTATGAAAAATATTTGTTTTTTCAAAAGTTTCGGTCTTTTTTCATTTATTTAGCAATAAAAAAAAAAAACAGTGGTGATTAATTATCACCAGAAGCAAGCACTATTTGTGTGAAAATAATGATAAAATTGTAATGTGGGTACAGCGTTGCATGACCGCGCAATTGTCATTCAAAGTGTGACAGCGTTGAAAGCTGAAAACTGGCCTGGGCAGGAAGGAAGTAAAAGTGCCCATTAAACAAGTGGTTAAGAACAGACTTGAAAGTCACATTAAAGCAGTGCAGGAACCTGTTAGGTCCTATAGATGTGAACAGCTTCCATTGAAATACATGGGCTGCAACTTGTCATGTGACTTTATGTGACCATACTTACAAAAGTTTCATACAAAAAAAAAATGCTTGAGGCGGTAGTAAACTGCAGTTGAAGATGAAAAAAAAAAAACAATGCCCCTGCAAGGCAATGTCATAATTTGCTAGAATGCTTTGCATACTAGCACATTACGAGAGACCTACCTTAAAACTAAGCCCTCCAGGCTTCAATCTTCCCCTGGTCTTCCTTCCGGGTTCCCGTCCTCCAGCTACATAAGTGGCCAGGAGCGAGATGGTGTCACTCCCACACATGGGGAGCCGCTGTTTACAGCACAGGTTCTGAAGGTCCGGCATAGTACCCTGGACCTTCAGAGTGCATGCTTCGGTGACATTAACAGCTGTATGCACTCTGAAATGTTTAAGAGCCTTATTATTGGCTTACCTGTAGGCATAAGAGGTAAAACAGCATTTACTACCACTTTAAGGAAATGGCATGACATTGGGTAGCACAATGGCTTAGTGCCTGGTAACTCTAGAGTCATCGGTTTGAATGCCAACCACAACACTACCTGCCTGAAGTTTGCATGTTCTCCCTATGCCTGTGTGTTTCCTTCCACCCTGCAAGGACTTGCTGGTAGGTTAATTGTCTCCTGTCTAAATTAGGTCTAGTACTGTATGTGTATGAATGTGAGTAAGGGACCTTAGATTGTAAGCTCATTTATAAGGGGAGAAATGGGGGGGGGCCTTCATAGAAGGGAGCCTGGGGTGAGGTGGAAACCTGGGGGGGGGGGGGAACCACCAGGAAAGAAAGCCTTGGGGGAAAGGGGGTTGAGATGAAATGCCAAAAAAGGGGAACTGCCAAAGAAAAGGGGGATTGTGGGGGAGGGAAACCTAGAGAGGGACCTCTAATTAAAGGAGGGCTGGGACTCCATAAATGGGAGGCTTATGTATAATACTACACCAGCAAAATACATAAACAGATTATTTGTTTAGACTTCTTTACATTGCAGAATTTGGGTCAATGCATGTAAAATACATGTGCATTGACATACACCAACATGCATTTTTTTTAAAGGATTGTGGTGCCATAATATGTGGTATTTTACTAAGGGCTGCGGCACATATGGTTGCCTGTCGGCCATTGTAGTGCATTCCAATACATCACGTATTGCAGTATGCTGTGCTGTGATAAATCTTGTTTTTTCCAGTGCACACCAATGCAGGGCGCTGGTGTGAATTGGCACCAATGAGAATATGGCGATTTGCCTTGTCCTTTTGCGTGGAATGTGTTGAGCAATGCAGCCCAGTGCAGGCGCTGTTAACAAGCCCTTTCTGTGTGCAGCTTGGTGTAAGGTTAAAAAAGGAAAAAAGGTCTCCTAAATCTAAAAATTTTGGGATGGGTATTAGGGGCGCCTAGTAGAGTTCATATCTCTAACAGGTCTTTTTGAAACATTTATTGGTTAAGCATTCCATAAATCCAAGGCATTTTAGGGGAAATGCCTTCCCTACCACAGGGCTAGAGCAGTGGATGTAATTAGAATCACAATGAGATGCAATAGGAGACCTATATTAGGGCTTGATAAAGACTTAGTTCTTAATGGCACTGTGAACTGTCAGCAGTTCTAAGAGGCCTTTCCCCCCAAAACGCACAGGTTTTATTTGATGCTCTTCACCAATAAACATTTTAAAAAGACCTCTGAGTGATATGAAATTTTGTACTATACGCTCCTCAAAACCCACCTCAGAGTTTATTATCTGCTAAGCATAGTTTGTAATCAGAAAGATTGCAGCCTAGGTCCAGAACAAGGTCCACCTACACTACTCCTTCAGTATGTATCAGCTCCTTTGAAGGAAGACTCTATTGTATATCCATCACAAGCAAGCCTTGCTTCTATTGATCTAATGCTATCGCACACACTTCAAAGAAATATTTGAATCTGAGATTTGTATTCCATATATTTAATTAAAAAATTCAGATATGTGATATACTTATAGTTCTGTGCTGATTCCTGAGAGAACAGCGGTCTGCTGTGTTCACAAAAGCAGACCGCTGTTCTCTCTCAACGGGGAGTGCGCGTGGGTGCCTGGCGGCATTTGTAGCCACCGGCCCCATGAATCAGCTTCCCTGCTGGCTAATGGGGGTGCACAGGCGGCCCCCATATCATTGTGCAGGTACGGCGATTTGTGCAACTGAGCCTGCCTGCCACAGTATATCTGCAGTGGGCGGTCAGCAAGTGGTTAACGCCCTAGCTACTGGAGGTGACATACCACCAGAAATCCTCTTGCCACACATCGCCATCCTCCCAAAAGAGAGTAAGGACCATACCCTGCCTACCCCAAAACTACCACCCAATCTGCCTAGTTAACACAGACTTGAAGATTTTTTCTAAGATTCTTTCCAAACAGCTGAAGCATATCCTTCAATCACTCATCTACCTGGATCAGTCTGGATTTATACTGGGATGGGAGGGACAACTCAGTTAGGGCGATTCAGCTTGTCCATTGGGCCCGGACGCATCATCAAACTCCCCTCTACCTAATACTCTCCACTTATGCTGAGAAGGAGTTTTGATTGGTTTGATTGGCGCTTTTTCACAGCAGTTCTGGAGAACTTGGGTCTTGGCCGCCACATGCTCAGCTGGATTGCTGCCTTATACTCATCACCCACCGCCCAAGTTACGGTGAATTTCAACTTATCCACCAGGTTTCCTATACAGAATGGCACAAGGCAGGGATGACCCGTGCCGCCGCCTCCTGTTTACACTCACCTCGGAGCCCTTCCACAGAATGAGGGCTAACCCAAATATTGGAGGCATCTAGGTAGGCTCATTGGGGTACAAGTTCTCAGACTATGCAGATGATATTCTGTTCCATGTTACGAACCCCCTTGTCTTGCTGCTTAACCTGATGGAGGAACTGAAGGTCTTTAGCCAGGTATCCAACTTTAAGATAAACTACACAAAGTCGAAGATATTGCCGATTACTTTACCTCCTGCTTTGTCAAGATCTCTACAAGGAGCCTTCCCCTTCACTTGGGCAACTACTTCTCTGACATACCTGGGGACACAGCTCTCTAACCAATACTAATTCCTGTATGCGGCCAATAAAATTCCCTTACTCAACAAAATTCGTTCTGACCTCCAAGCATAGACCAAGGTATCATTCACCTGGCTGGGGCGTACCAACATACTTAAGATGACCATTTTACCTAGGATCCTATTTTTCCTGCAGATGGTGCCAATTCCCCTACCTAGACGCTTCTTTTTGAGCTCCAACACCTGTTCATACAGTTTGTTTGGAGTGGCAAAAGACCACAAATAGCCATGGCAAAATTGAAAAAACCTAAACGTTTAGGTGGCCTTTGTGTTCCAGACATAAAACTCAATTACAGAGCAGTTGCACTTCAGCCGATCCTGAACTGGTGGTTCTACACTTCCTCTAAAATGTGGGTCCCCCTGGAGAAAACGCTAGCTGGCCGTAACCTGGCTTATGCCCTTTGGGTCAATACAACAGACAGAGGCCTTTCAGACTGGGTGTCACCCTAACTATACATACTCTTGAGGTGTGGGACAAATTGAAAAACTCCCTATCCCTAGCACCATCACTGTTGCCTCTGGCCCCAATTGGAGGTTTTCCCTGGTTTCCTCCTGGGGAGAGATTATCTGACCTTGGCACTTGGGCGGAGGATGGGATTGTTAGCCTATAAAAATTCATGGAAGGCGGTGACCTAGTACCCTTGGACTCCTTACAGGAGCGCTATGAATCCTTTCCCTTAGTTTTCTAGAGATACTGCCAGCTCCGTAACTTCCTCCTCACTCTAAGGCATCCTCCCCAAACTAGGAACATCTAATGGCGTTTGAACGCCTTTGGTTATTCAGTGAACCCATCCCACATTTAATCTCAGCCCTGTATCAATTGCTGCTTTCCAACGCATCACCATCCAAGGCAGGCTACATCAAGGAGTGGGAAGGGGACCTACAAAGTGAGTTCACTGAGGAACAACGGCCTCATCTGTATCAATTGACCTACACCAGCTCACTAGATACTAAAACACAAGAAAATAACTATAAGCAATTGACTAGGTGGTATCGAGTGCAAACAACTCTTGCCCGGATTTACCCCTCAGCCTCCTATCTTTGCTGGTGAGGAGGTGGCCAACAAGGCTCTCTATTACATGTGTGGTGGGAATGCCCCCTGTTTAGACCCTTTCAGGGAGAAATTAGGGATTGTATAAATGATTTTCTAGAGATTGACCTTCGATTGTTGCCAACCCACTTCTTGCTCCATGTCTCTACGGTCCCCTTAATGAAGTATAAACGCAGTGCCCTTCCTCACTTGCTTAACGCAGTCAAGCAACTTGTACCAATTTATTGGAAGAGTGCACAAATACCAAACCATGAGGACTGGGTCAGGAAAGTGACTGGAATCATGGAAGCTGAAGAATGGATAGCCATTTGTAAAAGTAGGTACAAGCCACTTGTACCTTGATAGAGAACTGGCTCCAGGGGAGAGTCCAGAGGGTGTTGATTAATGGGGAGTACTCGGGTTGGGCGGGTGTGGAAAGTGGGGTCCCCCAAGGTTCTGTCCTGGGACCAATCCTGTTTAATTTATTCATAAATGATCTAGAGGAGGGGATATCTAGCACAATCTCAGTATTCGCAGATGATACTAAACTAAGCATGCCAATATCTTCTATGCAGGATGTGGAAACCTTACAAGCGGACCTGAACAAAATAATGGGGTGGGCAACTACATGGCAGATGAGGTTTAATGTTGAAAAATGTAAAGTAATGCACTTGGGCGTCAGAAACACGAAAGCAAGCTACTCACTAGGGGGGAAACCTCTGGGTGAATCTAAGATGGAAAAGGACCTGGGAGTACTACTGGACAACAGGCTTGGCAGTGGCATGCAATGCCAAGCCGCTGCAAGCAAAGCCAACAGAATACTGGCATGTAAAAAAAAGGGGATTCACTCCAGAAATAAAGAGATTATTCTCCCACTCTTCAAGACTCTGGTCCGGCCACATCTGGAGTATGCTGTCCAGTTCTGGGCACCGGTCCTCAGAAAGGATGTGCTGGAACTGGAGAAAGTCCAGAGAAGGACAACAAAAATAATTAGGGGAATGGAGGGCATCGGCTATGAGGAAAGACTACAAGCACTGAACTTATTCTCTTTGGAGAAGAGACGCTTGAGGGGGGATATGATATCAATGTACAAATACTGTACTGGCGACCCTAGTGTAGCGGGGTCTCCCATTATACAAGTTCTAAAAGACTGCTGTTTGACATTTGAGAGGAACTCGGCTCCATCTAGTGGCCAAAAGGACACTTTGCAGCGGCTATGGAATTTCTTTTGATGTGATTTTCCTTTCAGGAAGTTGAGCAGTCTTCATTGCCCATAGTGCTTTGAGAGTACCAGGGTGCACTGCTGCACCGCACAGCCTTCTGGGGGAAGCTTTATAAAGGAAGGGAGGAGCCAGGCTCACTCTCTTGGGAAAGACACAGTGAGACAAGCAGGATGCCAGCGCTGTGGGCTGATGCTGCATGCTAGGCCGAAACTCCTGGGCCTTAAGTGACTAAGTTGCAGTGTTTCATCTCCAGTAGAGGATCCCTCCTGGAGGTCCCATCGATGTTCTACAGAGACCAGACTCATCCACCCCAAATACCTAGTGCGGCTGGTGACAGAGGCCGGAGACTGAGATCGCAGCGGAGGCTTCCTGGGAGACAGTCCTGTTGGTGAGAGGGCACCTGCCCAAAAACTGACTCTATCTATCAAAGAAATAACTTTAGTCAGGATTAGCCTTAGAGTAGTAGAAGGCAATATACCAGGTGGCCCAGTACATCTCTCACAGAAGTTTTACCGCCAATCCTGCACAGACACCCCGCGGTGATTACTAACTGTTTGCTGCCATTCTCTCTATTGATCACCCATCCTCAATGTGGATTACAAATCGCGAGTGCACCAACGTTGCTAGCGAAGATATAGAGAAGAAACAGCGGACTCAGATAGGTCTGACTGTCTGGTACTGTGTCTAACTGAATGCTGAGCCTTATTTCCAAAAGTATAATAGTGATTAAGATGGTGGTCCTATAGGCTCTGAGACATTTCCTGAAACAATTAATGTGCCGTTGAGGAGTGATATCACAGTATTTATCTTATCTTTGATTAATTAATCAGTATATCCTTTTACAAAGTCATATTTTACTGTATCGAAACTGTTTATTTGATTTACAGTAAATAACTTTCCTGTTTAAAAGCAAGCTTGTGTGTGGTCACCTTGTATTACCCAGAAGGACTGCAGCTGGAGAGAGGTAACAGGTCATTATTATTTATTGAAGTGTTATATTCCAATCTGTGTAGCCATTTGGTATTCCAGTCCTATTCTGGGTCAGTTGTGCCTAGGGAGGGTTCGAGCCAATTCTGTGGGTTGTTAGGCAGGACGTAGACCCAATAATCTAATCAGCAGCTCCTGCGGGGGTGGTGCTACACGTGGGGGCTCGTCCGGGATATCTACAGTCCTGCAACACAACCCTCTCAGCCACAGAATCCCCCTCAACGCAGAAATGGATCCTACCGCTGCAGCCGAGTGGTGCAGGGAAGAGAATGTCGTAGTGGAAAATGGCCTGGTGGTTGAAATCAAGGGAGAGGTCTGGACTGAGGAAAAACTTCTCCCAGTTTTAAGGGCACTGTCCACAGACAGGAAAATTTGGGTGACTGACATAAAGACAGACACCACCGTTCCACACACGTATGCATTGTGTGAGTGGAGGAAGGGGGTCCCTGATTACTTTAAGGGAACCAGTGTAAAGACTACTGACCAAACAGAACTTTTCTTAATACATCCAGAAGTCCTTACTGAAGGTCCCTCATCCACCACTCCTGGGGGATCCAGCAAAGAAAAAGGTGTCCAAGAAGGGAGTCCAGAGTCACCCCCTTTGTCTACCTTTAGCTCAGAACTGTGTGCTGTTCTCGGGGAAATCGTAGCAAAATGTAGTAAGGACTCCCCAAACTATCTGATGACTGGATATAGGAAGCTCAGGACATTCTCTGGGAAACAGCCTGTGCCTTCGACAGAAGATGGGTGAAGAGTGGTTAGATACCGCCACTCAGGTTTTGGAAGAGTGGGAGGTACCAGAACAGCACAAGAAACAGAGAATCACAGAAAGTTTAAGGGGACCTGCACTAGAGGCCGTACGTAATCTCAAGCTAAGCAAAAAGAACTGTACTGCACAGGATTATCTAGACATTCTACAAGATGTATTTGGTCGGACGGAGAACGTGGCTGAACTTCTTTACCAGTTAGACCACTGTTACCAGGAAGAGGAAGAGAAGTTGTCCGAATTTATTAGACGCCTGGATAAGATCATCCACCAGATCTTGTTAAAGAAAGGGATAGACCCCCGGAAGGTAGATGAGACTCGTGCACGGCAGGTGCTGAGAGGGGCTCAACCCTTAGATCCCATTGCCATACTGTTGCGAACTCGCCAAGATGGTGGCATTCTGGAATACCCTGACCTGATCCGAATGGTCAGAGAAGAAGAGGTCATGTTGGACAACAAGAGGAAGAGTCGGCAGTTTGACTCAACTGCTCATGTCAAAGTGATAAGTGCAAAAGAAAGTGACTCGCAAGTTGAACTCCTAAAGACCCAGGTGTCCCAGTTGATAGAAATGGTGTCCATCCTGACTAGTCAGGCATCTACTCTACCTGATGGGAACGCGTCAGAGAAGCCGGATAAACCTTCTAACCTTAGAGTAGACCTGGAACCGAGACCTAGGAGATCGCTAACTTGTTTCAACTGTGGGGGAGTAGGACATGTTAGAGGAGTATGTCCCAGCCCAGGAAATGTCGCCTCAGAACCTCGCAAGCCAGCGGAAAAACTTCAGAGAGCACCCGTGAAGGAGTCGACCGGGTGCCCGCCAGTTTCAAGGGAATCCAAGAGACTCAATGATTCAGGGAATCTGAGTCAGGGAGTCAGATCCAGGTACAACGCCCCTAGTTCTATACTCCAGGCTACTGAGAGGAGGAAAATCAATGCACACCGGGCCCAGAGGGGACTGAAGTCCAGAAGAAAAAAAAAGAAAAGAGCCTGGGTGCAGAGAACTGAATCAGACAACAAGGCCACTTCAAGAGAATTCCCAACTAACTTGGTCGGGCCTTCCCCTGTAGTCTCTGTCCAGGTAGAAGGAATTTACACAAGAGCCCTCCTTGACACTGGGGCTCAAGTGACTCTTCTGTATAGAGACTTCTATGATAAACACCTTACCCATCTACCTCTGCAGAAGTTGGAAGATCTGGAGATATGGGGTATCGGGACTCAAAGTTTTCCCTATGACGGGTATCTGCCAATCAAGTTGACCTTTGACCCATCAGTGGCTGGTGAAGCTGAAACCTTCGACACCCTAGCGGTGGTCTGTCCTCGTCCGCCAGGGGCCAACAAAAGCTCTCTCATCGTAGGGACCAACACTGACCTAGTAAGGCGCCTCCTGACACAACTGGTCCAGGGACAGGATGCTCCAGCGCCAAGGATTCACCCCATGCTACGGCAGGCCTATCAACGATTAGTATTGGAGCAAGAGACTCCTGCAGAAGGAGTTGGAAGACTCTGGAAGTTGGACAGAACGGAAAAGGTCTTGCAGCCAGGAGAGGTGGCTTGTCTGAAAGCTTCCGTTAAACTCACATGGAAACAGCCGGGCCCTTTTATCATCTTTGAATCAGGTCCACAGGAAGAGGAGAGAGGGATAGAAGTAATCCCTGAAGTGATCCCTTTGAAGGTGTTACAGAAAAACCATGGAAGGGTTTTAGTGAGTGTCAGAAACACCTCTACTACACCGGTGAAGGTACCGGCCAGAGTGCTGTTGGGCCAAGTTAACCCGGCTACCCCAGTTGTCCCATCTGATCTTAAAGAGGAGGAAAGGGGTGAAGTTATCATAGAAGAGCTCTGCTCTGGAAACGCTGCCCTCCCACCGGAATGGGTGAAGAGGGCCAAGGCACAACTTGCTCGATGGCGAGGAATATTTTCTAGGGATGAGTTCGACGTGGGATGCGCCAGGAGTGCCACTCATAAGATCCGCCTGAGTGAGGACAAACCTTTCCGAGAAAGAGTCCGGCGAGTTCCCTTAGGTGACTTAGAAGATCTACGTCAGCAGCTGGCGGAACTCAAGAAGACTGGGGTTATTCGAGAATCCAGGAGCCCATATGCTTCTCCGATAGTGGTAGTCCGGAAGAAAAACGGATCTCTGAGGCTTTGTATCGACTACCGAACCCTGAACAGAAGAACCATCCCAGACCAGTATACCACTCCTCGAATCGAAGACGCCCTACAGAGCCTGTCAGGGGCAAAGTGGTTCAGTGTGATGGACTTAAAGAGTGGGTATTATCAGATCCCCATGCACCCTGAAGATCGGGAGAAGACAGCCTTCATCACCCCTGTGGGGTTCTTTGAGTTCAATCGCATGCCTCAGGGGTTGTCAGGGGCCCCTGCTACCTTCCAAAGGCTGATGGAAAGGACCGTTGGAGATATGAATTTGATAGAGGTACTGGTATACTTGGATGATGTTATCGTGTTTGGCAGAACTTTGGAAGAACACGAGGAGAGGTTGGAAAAGGTCCTGAAGAGGCTACATGAAGAAGGCCTGAAACTTTCTCCTGAGAAGTGCCAATTCTATCAGTCCTCGGTCCATTACCTGGGCCACATCGTGTCTGAAGAAGGGGTGGCCACCGACCCGGACAAGCTGGATGCTGTCGCCTCCTGGCCGAGACCTACAAATGTGACCGAACTTCGGTCGTTCCTGGGTTTTTGCTCCTATTACAGGAGGTTTGTAGAGGGGTTCGCCAAGATTGCCCGACCCCTCAATGAGTTACTAAAGAACGAAGAAGATGACGTTCCTGAACTGGTCAAGCCAGTGAAGTCCACCATGGGACCCCGGAAGGCCAAGGAGTCCATCCAGGATCAGTGGACCCCAGAATGTGAAGGGGCTTTCATTCAGTTGAAAAAGAATCTAACCACTGCCCCTGTGTTGGCCTACGCAGACCCCACAAAACCATATGAACTACATGTCGATGCCAGCCGAGATGGGCTGGGTGGGGTACTCTACCAGGAACATGAGGGTCACCTGCGACCCCTAGCCTACGTGAGCAGGAGTCTACTACCTGCTGAAAGGAATTATCCTACCCACAAACTTGAATTCCTGGCCTTAAAGTGGGCAGTGGTCGACAAACTGAAAGATTACCTGTACGGAGCTGAATTCATTGTCAAGACGGATAATAATCCCCTTACCTATCTGTTGACTACAGCCAAGCTGGATGCAACAGGACACAGATGGTTGGCTGCCCTCTCTAGCTTCAACTTCAGCCTGAAGTATCGGCCAGGAATCGGGAACAGGGATGCAGATGCCCTATCCAGAAGGTTGCATGCACCACACGAACCTGATGAAGAATGGACCCATTTGGCTCCAGAAGGGGTGCGTGCCCTATATCAGGGAACTGAACTTCGATCCAGAGGAGGATCAAGAGCCGAAGAGATTGGGGTTTCGGCTGTCGGAGTACCCAAATACTATTGCAGGGTGACCCAGGTTGAAGGGGAAGATTTACCCCGGCTGTCCAAAAGGGACTTGAGGAAGGAGCAGCTGGAAGACCCTCTGGGAAAACTTCTTTTGGAAGCCTTGGAGATCCAGCGCCCTGAGTTGCTTCTAACCGACTCTCCTCAGGGGGCCCGTCTGTTGCATAGAGAGTGGACCCGGTTACAGATCCGAGAAGGGGTGGCCTACCGAAGAGGCCCATCTGAAGATCTGGAGGAGAAGTGGCAACTGTTCTTACCAGCTAAATACAGGGAGAGAGTTCTGGCTGCTCTTCATGATAATCATGGCCATCTGGGACCTGAAAGAACTTTTCAGCTTGTCAGAGACAGGTTCTACTGGCCCTGTATGAGGGCCGAAGTTGAAGGATACTGTCATTCTTGTGTCCGATGTATACAAAGGAAGACTCTGCCACGTCAAGCAGCCCCAATGGGCCATCTGCAAAGCCAGGGACCAATGGAACTGGTGTGCATTGATTTCCTTTGCCTAGAGCCTGATCTGAGTGGCCAAGGGAATGTCCTTGTGGTAACAGACCATTTTACCAGATACGCCCAAGCATTCCCGACAAGGGATCAGAAGGCCTCTACAGTAGCCAAAGTTCTTGTAGAAAAGTTCTTTGTACACTATGGGTTACCACAACGCCTCCATTCAGATCAGGGGAGAGACTTTGAAAGCAGACTGATCAAGAGACTGTTAGATCTGTTAGGCATCCAAAAGACTAGAACTACTCCCTACCATCCACAAGGGGATGCCCAGCCGGAACGATTTAACAGGACTCTTTTGGACATGTTGGGGACTTTAAGCTCAGAGAAGAAACAGCATTGGGGCAAACATGTAGCTGCCATTGTGCATGCCTACAACAGTACTGTCAGTGATGCTACTGGATATTCCCCTTATCGTCTAATGTTTGGACGAGAGGCTCGGTTGCCAGTGGATTTGGCCTTTGGCATCTCACCCGATCACACCTCTTCAGCATCGCACAAGGGATATGTGGACCGACTGCGGAAGAGTCTGAAATCGGCCTATGATAAAGCTCAGGCCACATCTGATCAACGTGGACTGAGGAATAAAAGGAATTTCGACTTAAAAGTTCGGATCCAAGACTTGCAACCAGGGGACAGGGTATTGTTGAGGAACTTGGGTGTCCCGGGAAAACACAAGTTGGCAGACCGCTGGAAGTCCCAACCTTATGTTATCTGCAAGCAACTACCAAACCTCCCTGTGTATCAAATTCGGCCTGAAGGAAGTGTGGGTCCACTGAAGACTTGGCATAGGAACCATTTACTGCCTCTCTCTGAAGCAGTTCGCATGCCTCCTGTCGTAGATTCGTCAGAGACCCCTTCGACCTCTCGCCTGTCCAGACCAGTCACCAGATCTCAGTCGACACTCCCAGATGTGAGGGAGGGAAATTCTCCATCTGAAGATCTGGAAGATGAAGAGGAGGTACCTGACTGGATGTGGTCATCTCAGTTACCAGAACCCACACCTGCCTCCCTGTCTTCATCCGAATTGGCTGACAGAGGAACCCTTCGGGCGGAAGCCCCCGAATTCATACCTTTCCACATGCTTCCAGAAGAAGTAGTTGATGATGAAGATCCTGAGGAGGAGGTTGCACCTTTCTCTGAAGAAGAACTGACCGCTCTTGAAGCATCAGATTCCTGTGTGTTGGAACATGAGGAGGAGGACATTGAAGAATCCCCAGAAGTGGCTGGTCCTAGTACCTCTGAGATCGTGCATCCCAAAGAACAGAGGGAAAGAAGAGTCATTCACCCACCCAAAAGACTGACCTATAACCAATTGGGTGAATGCTCGGAAGAGGCTATCTTTACTTCCAAACGAACTCTTGATCAGCCTAGTTCTTCCACCGCAGATTTGGTGGAGGACAACCCTAGCTCACCCCCAGGCACATCTGTACAAGCCACTCAAGTGTCGGGGGTCTGTGAACAGAATTACCTTCCCTCCCCCGACAATTGGTGGGAGGTTCCTATGTCAAACCTGTGTTGTAATATGCAGTTGTTAAGTTTGAACTCTGCTTATGAAAAGGAAGATGATTCCCTGTTATGCATATGTTAATGTTTTTTTTTGGTGTACTGCCAACATATGCACTGGAGTACATGCTGTTGTCCTCTTTGGGGACCAAAGTTTCTCAAGTGGGGGGAGTGTGTAGCGGGGTCTCCCATTATACAAGTTCTAAAAGACTGCTGTTTGACATTTGAGAGGAACTCGGCTCCATCTAGTGGCCAAAAGGACACTTTGCAGCGGCTATGGAATTTCTTTTGATGTGATTTTCCTTTCAGGAAGTTGAGCAGTCTTCATTGCCCATAGTGCTTTGAGAGTACCAGGGTGCACTGCTGCACCGCACAGCCTTCTGGGGGAAGCTTTATAAAGGAAGGGAGGAGCCAGGCTCACTCTCTTGGGAAAGACACAGTGAGACAAGCAGGATGCCAGCGCTGTGGGCTGATGCTGCATGCTAGGCCGAAACTCCTGGGCCTTAAGTGACTAAGTTGCAGTGTTTCATCTCCAGTAGAGGATCCCTCCTGGAGGTCCCATCGATGTTCTACAGAGACCAGACTCATCCACCCCAAATACCTAGTGCGGCTGGTGACAGAGGCCGGAGACTGAGATCGCAGCGGAGGCTTCCTGGGAGACAGTCCTGTTGGTGAGAGGGCACCTGCCCAAAAACTGACTCTATCTATCAAAGAAATAACTTTAGTCAGGATTAGCCTTAGAGTAGTAGAAGGCAATATACCAGGTGGCCCAGTACATCTCTCACAGAAGTTTTACCGCCAATCCTGCACAGACACCCCGCGGTGATTACTAACTGTTTGCTGCCATTCTCTCTATTGATCACCCATCCTCAATGTGGATTACAAATCGCGAGTGCACCAACGTTGCTAGCGAAGATATAGAGAAGAAACAGCGGACTCAGATAGGTCTGACTGTCTGGTACTGTGTCTAACTGAATGCTGAGCCTTATTTCCAAAAGTATAATAGTGATTAAGATGGCGGTCCTATAGGCTCTGAGACATTTCCTGAAACAATTAATGTGCCGTTGAGGAGTGATATCACAGTATTTATCTTATCTTTGATTAATTAATCAGTATATCCTTTTACAAAGTCATATTTTACTGTATCGAAACTGTTTATTTGATTTACAGTAAATAACTTTCCTGTTTAAAAGCAAGCTTGTGTGTGGTCACCTTGTATTACCCAGAAGGACTGCAGCTGGAGAGAGGTAACAGGTCATTATTATTTATTGAAGTGTTATATTCCAATCTGTGTAGCCATTTGGTATTCCAGTCCTATTCTGGGTCAGTTGTGCCTAGGGAGGGTTCGAGCCAATTCTGTGGGTTGTTAGGCAGGACGTAGACCCAATAATCTAATCAGCAGCTCCTGCGGGGGTGGTGCTACACGAGCATAAGAAACAAACTTTTTAGAGAAAGGGAATACAATAAGACACGTGGCCACTCACTAAAACTAGAGGAAAAACGGTTTAACCTTAAAATACGTAAGGGGTTCTTCACTGTAAGAGCGGTAAGGATGTGGAGTCTCTTCCACAAGCAGTCGTATCAGCAGGGAGCATCGATAGTTTCAAAAAACTATTAGATGGGCACCTTAAAGACCACAACATACAGGGGTATACAATGTACGGTTAAAAGCAAACACACACACACACACATCATAGGTTGAACTGGATGGACTGATGTCTTTTTTCATCCTCACAAACTATGTAACTATGTAACTATGTAGAAAGGACCTATTTGAATCTATCTGGGCACCGTGGAAGAAATATGTTGCTGGGACACACTAGGTCTCTTCTAGCTTAGATATCGCATTACTTACGCTAGCTGACCCCTCATCTCTGCAACTTGTCCAGGCGAATCACCGAACCTAAATATGTGTATTTTTTATCGTCCATTTCCTTGATGGGAGAGCCCTCTGACTTGCTTGTCATAGACATGGATGTGATGGGAAACATATATGATATTCAATGATATTAGCGTGTGTTGTGTTTTTATTTTCTCCTTTACCCACTTCCTCCTTTTTTGGGAGGAGGACTTGTCTTTTTTACCCCACTATCCTTACAGGAAGGGTGGGTTTATTTGTCTTATATGCTTACAATATGTCCTAACCTTTGCACAGCAGTTCCTCCATGGTGACTTTGTGGCTGCAGCCCGGCGGCGGTGCAGAGGTTGCACTGTCTTCGTCTGAGTTGGTATCACTCAATAGAAGGTACCCCAGAGCTACGCTCTCAATGCTGGGCAACCTAGAATGTCAGTAAACATGTTTTAAATATGTTTGAGATTGCTTCTTTGGAGCTATCGTTCCTTTTTACCTCCCCCCATTTTTTTACTCTTTCTTCTCCTATATTTGTTTCTCAGTTTTTTCCTGTTATTACTAAATAAGGTATGACACACCCCCTTCTCTATTTTTTGTATACCAGATTTGCGATTGCATACATGGGGCTGTCGAAATATATGTGGTCCCTGACCACGCAATGTTGACAATGTTTTCAAGTAATGTTCATTTAATGTTACTCTTCTTTGAAAATAAAATAAAGATTGCACAAAAAAAAAAAAAAAAAAACACCCTAACTAAAGAGTGTCTGGTGCAAGCTAGAACTTGAGTAGTTTTCCTGAAGCATATAAATATCTGAAGGAAACTGGGGCTGTCCCAGATAGACTAGAAAGTAGACCTGATCTCAAGATCTAAATGACTTTTTGTTGGCTTGAAGGATAAGTGCCAGCAGTAACTCTTTCTGGGGCCAGGGGCGTAACTACAGGGGTGCAGGGGTTGCAATTGCAACAGGGCCCCATGCTCCAGGGGGCCTGTGCGACTCCCCTATACACCTGGATAGGAGGGGGACGGGGGCAGCATGTAGAGAAATTACTGTCCTCCTTTTTCCTCCTGTAGCTGCAGGAGGAAAATGGAGGAGATTAGTTCCTCTGTATGCTGACTCCACCACTCCTCCTATCCAGTTCACTTGTGTTCTGTTGTCTCTTGGCCCCTGTGTGCTCCCCTGCCCCCCCCCCCCCCCCCACTGTGCTCCCTTCCCTCTCCTGCCTACTGCTGTAGGGGATGTGTCACAATAGAGAACCAGAAAGGGGTTGGTAAATATGTAATTTACCAGCTCCTTCCTTTTCTGAATGGACAGAGTCATAGTCAGTGACATTGTAGAAGAATAAAATGATAAAAAATAGTACAATTCAAATACCAAAAAATTAAAACTACTGACACCAGTGAATGAACTTCCAGGATCGCAAAGGTCACACTTGCGACCGGCCCTGGTATTCCACCACCGTGGGGAGGCCCCAAGATGGCAGGAAAGAAGCCCACTGCAGAACTTGTGAAAGGGTCCCGCAATGAGAGTAAACGGCCCCAGGATCAGTGGGAAGAGCACCAGGCTTGAAGGGAAGGGCCCCGGCCATGGGTCTGGGGGGCCCTTCATGGTTTCTTGGGTTTCTTGCACTGGGGCATTAAAGGTTCTATTTACGCCTCTGTCTGGGACAGTTCTTACAGGGTCTCAGTCCTGAGTTCTACTAACCCTTGGCATAAAGACTGTTCAGAGAAGCCTAGCTTAGTTAAAAGTGTCCTCTTTTTACTATTAAGTGTGCATTGAGTATCCCTTATCCTCACCCCTCTCCCACCCCAGATTAGACAACCAAATAAAAATAAAAAAAGACAACCCCTAGACTGTTTATTAGAGTCAGAGTGAGTGGACTGTTGTTTGTGTGACTGGGGCCTCTGCACTGTTTGGGATAGAACCAGTTAACATTGGTGGCTCCTTCGGGGGTAGCGCTACACAGACTTTAAGACATCCTATTTTTGCTGCAGTCTAAGAAATGTAATGTAAGTAGATTTGATAGGCTGAAGAGCAACTGTCAGTCACTCATATATAATCCAAGTAAAAATCTGAGCTACACATGTATATTTCAAGAGTTCCTTGTCATTCTCCACAGTGGTATGACAGCTATCAATCACCCTCAACATATAATCCCAGTAATACTATATGTTTTACACATACTGTATATCATAAGGAGCAACTGAAAAACTAAAGCTTTTACACGTTTCTCTTTGTTATCAGATGTAATTGTTTAATCATTATTTTATTGAAGCATCTTGTCAGCAAACATTGAAGAGAAATGTTCGGTTGTACCATATTGCTTTCAGTTAAAAAATAGTAGTGCATCTCCTCCTCTCACTTTCCTCGGTTGCTAAATACAGACTCTGGATGTAAATGTTGCTCATTGATCTAGCATACCCAGAATGAGCATTGTTCATATTATGTGGCCTCCTGGCAGTCCTTTGAAGAGCTGTGTAGGTATATACGTAAAAGCTGTGTACAGTATATAGCCATGCAGAATAATGCAAATCTTTGCTTGGTGAATGTGCCAAGGATGGCCATTGTTTTCTATGGCCAGGCCTGGTGCACATATTACAAACCCCGGGTCTCCTTCCCAGTCCACTGAGTCTACCAAGCTATGTAGTTAGTCCTGGGTAGAGTTCCAACATTATTTTTATTGATAATATTACAACAAAGTGAGTAGCCATTGCCCAGACTTGTGGAATTTCTTCTCTTTCAGGTAAGTAACTATTCACTTCAGTGATCTGTTCCTAAGCCCCTAGTGACTACCGTTGTGAGAGTCAGCCAATCAGCATACCTTCCCTCCCAGACCCTCCCACCTCCTATAAAAAAGCAAGGACAGCATCCATCTTAGATTCATTCTGAAGCTGCAGTGTTAGAGCAGGGAGAGTGCTGCTGCTGAATTAATAGGGAAATCATTAGCCAGTGTTCTGTGTCCACTCCTGCTGTAAGGACAGCGTCCTGACAGCACCCAAAAAAGCCCTTTTTAGGGCTGGTATATCAGTCTGATTTTATTTATTTTTATATATATATATATATATATATATATATATATATATATATATATATATATATATATACAGACTGTACTGTGTGCACACCACTCATATCGGGTGGCACAGTACCTTGCAGATAAAAAAGTAATTTAATTTTTACCCTTAATATAATTGCAGTTGCCTGCCAGTGTGTGTCAAGCCCACTGACTGAACTGTGCCCACTGCCAGTGCCCACCACTCATATAGGGTGGCACAGCACCTTGCAGATAAAAAATTAATTTAATTTTTCCACGAATATAATTGCAGTTGCCTGCCAGTGAGTGTCAGGTCCACAGACCGTACTGTGCCCGCTGCCCACCACTCATATAGGGTGGCACAGCACCTTGCAGATAAAAAAGTAATTTAATTTTTCCTCTGTACTATAATTGCAGTTGCCTGCCAGTGAGTGTCAGGCCCACAGACTGTACTGTGCCCACTGCAAATGGACTGTTTTTTGCGGTTGTTTGCGGTGCGTTAAACGGAGAGTTTGGTCTGTCAGAGTTTGGTCTGTCACTGTGAAGCGGGCGTAACCCTTACACTACCTGATCGATACAACATCATACCTGATCGTATACACACACTGGATGTTTTAAAGCACGTTATTCCAAACAATTTAGGAATGTTAGGTGATTTATGCCCTTTATGGATTAAAACCCGACTCTGCGTCAACTACGTAATTTTCCATGGGAGTTTGGCCATGGATCCCCCTCCGGCATGCCACAGTCCAGGTGTTTGTCCCCTTGAAACAACTTTTCCATCACTATTGTGGCCAGAAAGAGTCCCTGTGGGTTTTAAAATTCGCCTGCTTATTGAAGTCTATGACGCCCGTTCGCGAACATTTGCGGAAGTTCACGTTCGCCTTTCGCAAACATAAAATTTTATGTTCGCGACATCTCTAATCACTAACCACCAACACAGCATTTACCACTAACCACCAACAAAAGGGGACATTTACCACTAGCTACCAACATTAAAAGTAATTTGTCAGTGCCATGGAGTACTTTTACCACGGACCACCAACGGAAAGAGACACTTCACAACTGACCAGCAACATAAGGAGGCACTTCACCACAACCCATCCAACATAAGACGCACTTCTTTACTAACCACAATGTAAGAAGGCACTTCTCCACTGGCCACCAACCTAAGGGGGAACATAAACATTGACCAACAATTAAAGTGGAACCTACACTGATCACCAATATAAGGAAGTATTACAGGGACCACTCTGCACACTGCATAACTCCTGATGGTGGCACTGTAAAAGCTGTGCTGCCCAATACCTACTCATGACCACTGCACATTTTAGGCTGTGCTGTACATTACATACTCTTGACTACAATTATCATTGGCTAAATAGCTAACAGTTGCTAGGTAGTCCTGAACTGATTTAATTAAAGTGTTTCCCTAAGCAAAACAGTTTTTTTCAGTATTAGATGGCATGGGAAAGGGTTGGATCTTCTGTCAAATTTACATTGACTTAATAGAGTTTATAGCTTATTAGAGAACCTCTGTTCTGTATTATAAATACAAATAATCATTTTAAAACTAGTCAAACCTGACTTTTAAGTTTTATTATGGAACATTAAAGAGGAACTTCAGTCCGCTGTTTCTTTGCGGGGATGTTTCCAATTTTGGCACCTGCACAGATATGCCAAAGGACTCTGCCTGGCTTTTGGGTCCTAGCAGAGCCCTTTGGCACATCTGTGCATGTCCAGGATATTTCTCACATGTGTGCAAGCACAGGGACATTTTCAGACTTCTGAGATACCCATCTTTGTGCATGCGTGGGGAAACCATCCACATGAACAGATGTACATGGAAACCCACATTTGTGCAAATTTTGGCTGTTAGAATCCGAAGGCCTGCAAAACATCTGCGCAAGCGCAGAATCCAGGAGGGGGCTCAGATGTTATTTACGCCTATATGAGAATTCCGGAAGTGTTGCTTTGCAGCACAATAGATTAAAAAAAAAATAATAATAATATTTAAAAAAATCCAATTAAAATAGACAGAGGGGAAAGGAGGCAAGGCCTGAGGACATTAGGTTTAGTGTGAAGGTCCACTTTAATATATAAAGCTTTGGGTGTCCTCAGTAAATACTCTCATGAGCAAACAAAAAACATTGTTGTGTAAAGAAAAATCTACACAAATTGAATATGTGCCTGCTACCTGAAACAAAAATAGCACAAATATACCTCAAATAATTTAGTAACACTAAAGCCACAAAAGTTAAAAGCATTTTAAAACAAATTTCTGCCATATTTTGCAAAGAAGATAAATATTAATATAATGGCATAATGTAATTATAATCATATCATGGCATTTCTTTTTCTCCCAAAATGTACAGCCTGATTTAGCAGAGCCCAATGTCACTACCCGTTAAACCAGTCCTGGAAATAATAATGTTCCTGATTTCCTTTTATGACCAGGGAATACCCCTGGCACTGCTAAGATCTGAAGTTTATTACTGAGTGGAAGTATTGGTGACAGTTAGTTGTCATTTTTCCAGAATCTGTAGAATTTGGCAGCCATTCTGGATGCAGAAACTTTGCATTTAGAGGCAATAACTCTAACTTGGTGTTTACATCCATAATGACAATTCACAGAGTTTGGAGGGTACCCAAGAAAGGATTTCACTATACTGTGCTGGGTAATATACAGCTATCTAAATACCAGATCCATGAATGTGGGCTGGCTATGATAAACCCTTTAGTAGACAGTATTATACACCAGGGAACAGTATAAAGCTTAGTACGCACAGGCCGAATGCCGGGCGACATCAGCCGGATTTACCCCATGTGTATGGCAGCCGGCCCTACAGAAGTCAGCCGTTCGGCGGCTTCTGTTGAAGGGTCATGAGGAAAAAAAGTCTGTGGACTGGCTCCCGTTCAGCGCTCTCAGCCGATGGCTGAGGGCGCTTACCAGAGTGTTCTGGTGGGGGGGGGGGGGGAGCCATCCCCGTCAGAACACAATAGCACAGCAAGGGAGATCACTGTACTAACATCAGATTGTTAGTACAGCAGCTCCGACCTGAGCTGTCAGGTTTTTTTTTTGTTCAACCCGCTAGGACAAACAAAAAAAAACTAGCAGTGTTTACAAGGCTAAAGCTGCCTACTGAGATTATTAGAGATTTTTAGGGTTCATGTAAATAGTCTTTTAGTGTCTGATCTGTTTTATTTTGTCATACACATGCAATGATGCAAGTGGAAAAGCAACTTGTTGACATTTCTTGAGCAACTGAATGACAAATCATAGTAAATCAAACTGTCCAAATAAGTGATCTTGAGAGTGTAATGGATCAACCAGCCCCCTAACCTTGTACCTCTGTTGACAGATGCTCCTAGTGCTTCCCGAGGGCTCCAAGCACTCCACCAGACACCATAACTGCCTCAGACCCCACAAACTGCCGCAGCTTGGTTGTGGTCTCACCATCTCCTACCCACCCTGGACCTACAACAAGGCTCCAGGTTCCCATGGGTGAAGTTCCCATGAGTGCAGCAGGAACAGGAACAAGCTCTTACACAAGCTCTTACAAGAGCTTAGTGATTATCCAAAGGAGTAGGAAGGACATAGCAATCCCTTATTCTTAGCATATTCCCCCAATGAGAGACAAGACTCTAGATTGAGGGTGAAGTATAACTCAACTTTATTGAACAAGAAACAGATTTTTATACAGTTTTCCCCCACAAGGTTACCATCCAGGTGGACCTTGTTGAAAACAGGCCCTGACATTCACAATTCAATGAAAACAAAGTTTTACACTCCCATACAGTGTACACAAATATATACACTGTGGGAAAACCCCTCCCCCTCCCCCTTAGCAGCCAATTCACATACACATATACATCCCATAATAGGCTTATCTTAAGGCAGACAGAACAATGTGAGGTCATTAACATTTAACAATGAGACAGGCACAATCCACATTCCCTCCCAATACACAAACAATAGGGAAGTATGCCAATGACAGTCTGTGTGTCTCTCTCACAGACAAGCACATGGAATACACTGTGTAAGGTGGTATTAAATCTTCATATTTCTATATGAAGATATGGTTGACAAATATTACTGTCCCATCTGAAGCAATTCAAACCATTAAGTATCTGCTCCTCACCTCCAGGGACGGTGAATACCGTCACAGAGAGAGACTCCCTATAACATAAAGTATATACAGTATAAACCTTAACTGAATGGCATGCTAAAGCCTGGTATACACAGGCAGTTTTTTTTCATTCAACACAGACGGCTGAATGACAAAAAAAACTGGGGAGCTTGCTGTACTAACTATGCAATGTTAGTACAGAGATCTTCCTGCTGAGCTATTGTGTTCTGACAGGGGAACTGCCCCTCCACCAATGGCTGCAAGTGCTGATCAGATGCCAATCGGCAGCTGTTTTTTCAACAGAAACCAGACATTTGGCCGGCTTCTGTTGGACAGGCTGCTGTATTCACGGGCCAAATGTCAACTGGTTTCTGTTGAACTGGCCAATAAACGGACAATATTCTGCCCGTGAGTACCAGGCTTAAAGCAATACATATTATGAAGGACTGTCATTTGTATAAGGCAAATAAAGAGGAGAAGAAGGAGGAGCCGCGCCGCCACTCATTACACCGCTGGTATTGTACTGCAGACAATCCGCGGATACCGATCATTACAGGCACTTTTTTTTCAAGATTGATGTAAGTGTATTTACCTTATACAATAAATTTACTTGGGGATAATGCACTATTTGTGGCCTTCCTTGCATTTTCCTCATATGTGGAATTGCTATGGATGCTAAACCGAGTGCAAGTGTCAGGAGAAACCTTTCCATCAATTCAAGTACAGGGAGAAAGGAATGATTTAAAACGCTTTTCATTTCTTTATATCCGGTAAGAGGCTACCTGTTAACTTGGTGGAGGTATTACTGATTCACCCTGAGTTTTGGAGGTGTCATCAGAGGTTTCTTGGAAACGATTATCACATATATGCCCTTTTTATTTTTCACTCTGGTAAGAAGTACATTCAAGAGGTGGTGGGAAACTGTCATATCTTGCTGGAATCACTTCATCGCCAGTTTCATTTGTCACCATTTCTACACTTTAATTCCCTTTGGAAAGAGATTGGAATCTGTTCAGCACTTGTTTTTGGACACTAATATTTTTATATTTGTTCAGCACTTGTAAGGACACTGACCACTTTTTTGTTCAGCATTTGTATTCACTTGGTGGATAACATATTTATTGCTTTGTTTACATGTTAATGTTTATTATTGTTTATGTAAACATCAGAACACATTGTGGCGCACCAAATTAATTTCACACCAGTCAATGTCACCTTTAGGCTCCATGCACACAGGGCGTCATAAAAACGTGCTCCAAAGCTGTTTACATAACGCCGGGAAACAGCAGCTGTAAAAACGTGCTTTCAGTAGCTTTTTCTACTAACGTTATTGCACGTTTGGCCACAGTAGCTGTTAGCAGCGTTTTTTCTGCCTCCATTCAAAATCAATGGTTCCCTACGGGAGCCTATTGATTTGAATGGAAGTCACACCGCAGGTCGGATCAGGGTGATCCGACTTGCGGTGCGACCTGCACTGTGAGAATCTTGAGGGGGAACTCCACGCCAAAATGGGGAAAAAAACGGCGTGGGGTTCCAAACCAGGCCCTTCGGGTCTGGTATGGAATTTTAGGGTAGCCCCACGCCGAAAAAACGGCGTGGGGTCCCCCCCAAAATCCATACCAGACCCTTATCCGAGCATGCAGTCCGGCATGCCAGGAAAGGGGAGGGGACGAGCGAGCGGCCCCACCCCCCCTGGATCATACCAGGCCACACGCCCTCAACATGGGGGGGGTGTGGGTGCTTTGGGGCAGGGGGGGCTCTGCACCCCGCACCTCAAAGCACCTTGCCCCCATGTTGATGAGGACAAGGGCCTCATCCCCACAACCCTGGCCGGTGGTTGTGGGGGTCTGCGGGCAGGGGGTTCATCGGAATCTGGAAGCCCCCTTTAACAAGGGGGCCCCCCCAGATCCCGGACCCCCTCCCTATGTGAATGGGTATGGGGTACACTGTACCCCTACTCATTCACCCCATAAAATGCAGTGTATGGAAATAACGACAGGAGACGTTTTGGAAAATTTATTAAAAATCTTCATCCGGCTCTTGTCCTCTCCGGGGGTCTTCTCCTCTCCGAGGGTCTTCTGCTCTTTTGCTGTCCGCCCTTCTTGTCTTCTCCTCTCCGGGGGTCTTCTGCTGTCTTCTCCTCTCCGAGGATCTTCTGTTCTTTTGCTGTCCGCCCTTCTTGTCTTCTCCTCTCCGGGGGTCTTCTGCTGTCCGCCCTTCTGCTGTCCAATCTTCTTGTCTTCTCCTCTCCGGTCTTCTGCTCTTTTGCTGTCGGCTGTCCTTCTTCCTCCGGTCCTCCTCCGACGACGTCTCCAGCGATTATGCCGGCCTCTGGTCTCTGCAGCTTATTATATAGCCATTAGGGGCGTGGCCGCCAAATGATGTCATCGGGAGACCACGCCCCCTTGTGTCACAGATGACGTCATCTGTGACACAAGGGGGCGTGGTCTCCCGTCGTCGGAGGAGGACTGGAGGAAGAAGGACAGCCGACAGCAAAAGAGCAGAAGACCGGAGAGGAGAAGACAAGAAGATTGGACAGCAGAAGGGCGGACAGCAGAAGACCCCCGGAGAGGAGAAGACAAGAAGGGCGGACAGCAAAAGAGCAGAAGATCCTCGGAGAGGAGAAGACAGCAGAAGACCCCCGGAGAGGAGAAGACAGCAGAAGACCCCCGGAGAGGAGAAGACAAGAAGGGCGGACAGCAAAAGAGCAGAAGACCCTCGGAGAGGAGAAGACCCCCGGAGAGGACAAGAGCCGGATGAAGATTTTTAATAAATTTTCCAAAACGTCTCCTGTCGTTATTTCCATACACTGCCTTTTATGGGGTGAATGAGTAGGGGTACAGTGTACCCCATACCCATTCACATAGGGAGGGGGTCCGGGATCGGGGGCCCCCTTGTTAAAGGGGACTTCCAGATTCCGATGAGCCCCCTGCCCGCAGACCCCCACAACCACCGGCCAGGGTTGTGGGGATGAGGCCCTTGTCCTCATCAACATGGGGGCAAGGTGCTTTGAGGTGCGGGGTGCAGAGCCCCCCCCTGCCCCAAAGCACCCACACCCCCCCCATGTTGAGGGCGTGTGGCCTGGTATGATCCAGGGGGGGTGGGGCCGCTCGCTCGTCCCCTCCCCTTTCCTGGCATGCCGGACTGCATGCTCGGATAAGGGTCTGGTATGGATTTTGGGGGGGACCCCACGCCGTTTTTTCGGCGCGGGGCTACCCTCAAATTTTTAATACCAGATCCGAAGGGTCTGGGGGGGAACCCCACGCCGTTTTTTTCCCCATTTTGGCGTGGAGTTCCCCCTCAAGATTCTCACAGTGCAGGTCGCACCGCAAGTCGGATCACCCTGATCCGACCTGCGGTGTGACTTCCATTCAAATCAATAGGCTCCCATAGGGAACCATTGATTTTGAATGGAAGAAAAAAAACGTATAAGGTGGCTTAACGCACGTTAAGCAACGTTATGGAGCCTTATGGAGCCTTTAGCAGCGTCAGACGTTTTTTGCAGCTTGACGCTGGAGCTCCTGAACCCACAGTTCCTGGGTTTTTTTTGGAGCTGTAAAACGCCTATGCCACTTGGAGCTCCTAAAAGCTCTATGTGTGCATGAGGCCATAGAATAACATGGATGGGCGTTCTGCAGCTGCAAAAAAAAAACGTCTGACGCTGCTAACAGCAGCTGTAAAGACGTCCAGTGTGCATGAGGCCTTAGTCAAACACACAGCTGACTCAGTCTCTAGCACAAGGGGGATGGCAGCATCCCCAAAGTCTCTAGATCTCTTACAACAGTCTGCACTTACAAATGTCCAGGGAAAGTTGGTTGCCTCCTTCCAGCATCCATGTGACACCTTTCTCCTGTGATACCAGACTTCAGCATCCAGGCCCTCAGGTTGCCCCCCTGAGGCCTCACGAACAGCAAGCACATGGCAGCACCTCACAAAGGGTAGCAAGCCCTCCAGACTGTGTTTCTCTCCTAGCCTATCTAATCACATGCAGGTGCACTGATTACAGTGAGCACAACTAAATTTACCAAACACATCAACTACAGTCACATTGGCTACAGTGAGACAAGCTAAATTTACCTAGCAACAAAAACAGAGCTCCACTGAACATAGTGAGCCAGCACTAAATCTACCTAATCCTAGCATCTACCTAGGAGGGTGCTACACTTGATAGCATCAAAGCTTAGCCATCCCTTCCAACCTCCTACACATTCCTTTGTGCCAGAAAGGCAACCCATTAAAACTAAAATGTGTAGATGGTAAGTGCAAGAGGGCAAGCTTTGACAATATGCATTGGTGACATGGAGGTTGCTAAAGGCAGATGCCCTTCTCTATGACAGAGTTTTTAAGGCAGCACATGAGGCAGTTGTGGTGCAGCCCCATTTAGTTACATATGGGTCACATTCAGTGGGCTCTACTAACCGCCAAACGCGAAGGGGGGGGGGGTAATTTTTGCTATGCCACATGTACTCCCCCATCCACTGTCTTTTGCTTAAGGGGGAGAGGTTGGGGAGGGATGTAAAAACACTGCTCAACCATGTGTTTTTACCATCCTTGAACCACAATTGTAAATGTACCCTTACTAAGGCAAAAGTGGGATTGAGGGTTGGATCACATAGGCCTCATTGTGTTTTTTTAATTTTGTCTTATTTCTGGGCAGGGGTTGGAGTTGAATAGTTGTATGTACAGTACAATATAAGCTTTTGTATTTTAATTCCAAATTATTTGCATGCTAAAAAAAAAATATCATCCTTTACCAGGATGTTGATCTCATGACTGGGAACATATTTTTAGAAAATAATGACAGTCCCAGTAATTTAAAACCAGTAAAAGGCACCACTGTAAATAAAGTAAGCTGCCAAAGTGACAAATACAATATTGCATTTGCTATATCCAAAACAAATACTGACATGATATTTGCATATCGTAACAAATTATACCTAGCTTTTCATGTACAAACCTTAACAGGTGAAAATGACCTGCCGTAAGTTAAAGCCGAATTCCAGGCAGATGTCAAAGACAAAAGCTCTGTTTTTTTATTAAAGCCTAACTTTAGGATAAGCTGGGATAGGAAAAAAAACTTTTAAATACAAATTTTTACTTATCTTTAAGCCTCGGTCACATGATCATCCAGCGCCTTTCTGCTTACTTTCTGGATGGACCCTGGATGGATCTAGGGGATCCACTACACTACCTGCGTAATATGGAAAATTCCCATTGGCCAGCCAACCCAGAGATCCTCTTAAGATCTAGAAGAGATCTGAGTGGACAGGGGACCGGACAGCAAGAGTTAGTGTGGGGCAATGGCTTAGCAGTCCCTACAGTAGGAATTGGCATCAGCAATGAACCTGGATGGGGGAACTCTGGTGAGTATCCAGAGATGTATAGTAACTAAGTAGAACTACTTCACTACTGTACTTAAGTACCGAAAGGCGGTATCTGTACTTTCCTAGAGTAGAATTTTTTTCTCCTACTTCCACTTTAACTTCACTACATTTTTTCAATGTTTTTAATACTTCTACTCCGATATATTTTTTTTGTGCTGCATAGTTACTCGTTACAATTATAAAAATTACCACTGCCTGAACAGTAGATGGCAGGTTTCATGAAGCTCAAAACATGTGTATTATCAGCGCATACGAAAATAAAAGCTACTGTATGTATAAATAAAAGCTGCATTTTAAATAATAAAAAACAATATGATGTTCAAACTTTTGACTTCTTTCTTTAATAACTACATAACACAGTACTTGTACTTTTACTTTCAGTACTTGAGTAGCAATTTTTTTTTCAAAACTACTGGTACTTTTACTTTCAGTACTTGAGTAGCAAAATTTTTAAAAAAACTACTTGCAATACTTAAGTACAAAAAATGTTGAATACTTTAGTACTTCTACTCAAGTCACTTTTTGATCGAGCACTTCCACTTTTCCACTTCTACTCAAGTCACTTTTTGATCGAGCACTTGTACTTTTACTCAAGTATGGGTTTCGAGTACTGTATACAACTCTGAGTATGACTGGCTTCACCAGGCAAGGAAAACTTGGGCAGGGTGGTTTAGAGAGGGGTAGAAGCAAGAGACAGGCAAAAAAAATCTATTTTGCATGGAGTCGGGCTTTAATACAGAATTATTTTTTATCAATGTAGTCAATGTAACTAGCTAAATTTGACTTGGTATCTGCATCTTTCAGTCCCTTATACAGCACAGCTCAAAACAAAAAGAAAAATCATTCCAAAATAAATATTTTAGCTTTGGGTGCACAAAAGCTGAATTGAGCCACCTGTCAGCTTTTATATCTCAGATTATTTTAAGAAGTTTTGCTCACAGAAATTTTTGTCTCTGTCCCTTCAAGAAGTGATGTTGCCCATTGGGAGGTGGCAGAAATGGCATTATTCAAAACCGGGAGCATCAATTGTTTAGCCTGCCCTAAGGTTAATTATTGCCCCTATCACCCCACCCCAATGTTCACATTTTGAATTGAATGGTGATTCTCTTTTATCTAAGGGTACCAAGAATATAACTTGTATTTAAGGTTTGGTTGACTTAACCCACATTGCATATAAACAGCTGAAAGGGAGCTTCCTCAATGAGGGTGGACATACCCCTACATTCTCCAGTTCCTTGCACTCTCTCCTTAGGGCATGCAGCGGCCGCTCTGATCACTGTGTCTGAAGGACACAGTGGATCACAGATCCAGGTACTGGGTCAGTGGAATTGGCCCTGTGCCATGTGATTGCTGTGACCAATCACAGCAATCAAACTTGTAAACAAGAACCATTTCTTCTCACAGCGATCAGTTGTGAGATAAAGCGGAGTGCTTACTACAGTGATCAGGACTGTAGTAAGCACTTACACTGAAAAAAAAACAAAAACAAATCACCACCCTTACCTTCCCCTAGGCAGTGCAATGTACTGAATAAATTGTGCGTGGAGGCTGGTACAGGCGCTACCTATAAATATGACTCAAAAAACGAGAGTCATCACGTTTGATGGAATAGTGAACCTCTTGTGACAAAACCTCAGATAGGTGTCTAAGATACCATCAAGGAATTAATCCTCAATTTCTAAGCAAAAGTGAAAATGTGGGAAAATAAAAAGAAATCGAAAAAGGAAAGAGACACGTGTACGTCCGTGTTTACCACTAGATGGCACACTTGCAATATGACCTGTATATTGGCAGACAGGCTGATACAACTCTGGGGTTTCCTCCACTTCTTATGGGCAAAGGAGTAGCGATCCTGAAGATCTATATGCTCCAACAGAGATATAACCCCATAGTTTGTAAAATTCCAAGGCAGTAATACAGAAAAAACGTGTAGACTCACTTGTTGTGCTGATCTGGATCAGTATAGTGTGCGCCGGGAAGCTTACGCATTCCACGGCCCTAACTCCGTAACATGAAGTGACTTATGACGTACAGACTGCACCCTACGCGTTTCGTCATAAGACGTCTACTGGAGCTATATTAATTATTGCCCCTATCACCCCACCCCAATGTTCACATTTTGAATTGAATGGTGATTCTCTTTTATCTAAGGGTACCAAGAATATATTATTATAATAATTATTATTATAATTGTATTTAAGGTTTGGTTGACTTAACCCACATTGCAAATAAACGGCTGAAAGGGAGCTTCCTCAATGAGGGTGGACATACCCCTACATTCTCCAGTTCCTTGCACTCTCTCTTTAGGGCATGCAGCGGCCGCTCTGATCACTGTGTCTGAAGGACACAGTGGATCACAGATCCATGTACTGGGTCAGTGGAATATGAATATGACGTACAGACTGCACCCTACGCGTTTCGTCATAAGACGTCTACTGGAGCTAGGCCGCTCTAGTAGACGTCCTATGACGAAACGCGTAGGATGGAGTCTGTACGGCATACGTCACTTCCGGTTACGGAGTTAGGGCCGTGGAACGCGGAAGCTTCCCGACGCACACTATACTGATCCAGATCAGCACAACGAGTGAGTCTACACGTTCTTTCTGTATTACTGCCTTGGAATTTTACAAACTATGGGGTTATATCTCTGTTGGAGCATATAGATCTTCAGGATCGCTAATCCTTTGCCCATCAGAAGTGGAGGAAACCCCAGAGTTGTATCAGTCTGTCTGCCAATATACAGGTCGTATTGCAAGTGTGCCATCTAGTGGTAAACACGGACGTACACATGTCTCTTTCCTTTTTCGTTTTCTTTTTATTTTCCCACTTTTTCACTTTTGCTTAGAAATTGAGGATAAATTCCTTGATGGTATATTGGACACCTATCTGAGGTTTTGTCACAAGAGGTTCATTATTCCATCACCACTAAGTGATTTATTTTACATACAATATTTCTGAGGAATTATACACACCTTTTTAGGGATTGCCCTTTGTTTGTGTTTATGTGCACTTACCATAATATTGTCACTTTGCACTTTAAATTCTTCAATAAATTATTTTTATCTGTGCACTTATATCATTGTTTATTGCACTTTCATTGGCTCACAATATCACACCTACATATACTGAGCATCAGTTGGGTGGTACCGTGAGATATATATACCTTAATTCACTATTAATCACTGGCACTTGGCACTTTATATCACTCTATGTGATGACTCTCATTTTTTGAGTCATATTTATAGGTAGCGCCTATACCAGCCTCCACGCACAATTTATTCACACTTTACCATTGTATCTCAGGGGTCGGTTGGTGGCAGCTTACAAATTATTTTATAGAATTTATACCTTTTATATATTTATTTAAACTTCATAGCGCTGGTCACTCTCATATCCTATAGTGCAATGTACTGCTCTCTCTATAAGGTTTATTTGCTAAAGCTAGAAAGTGCAAAATTAGCCAAATTTCTGCAAAAAAAAAAAACAATCAGCTTCTAACCTGAGCTTGTTCAATTAAGCTTTGACAATAAAACCTGGAAGCTGATTGGATGACAGTTTGGTTTCTATGCAGAATTGTGACTAATTTTGCACTCTATTTCTTTAGTAAATAAACCCCTATGTGTCTATTGATCATAGACACTGGCTGTTACGGAGATGACACAGACGTTCCCAGAGCAAGTGCAGTGTCATTATGGTGATATTGTACTGCTGGGGCAGTGATCATGTATAACAGCTAGCTGGTTTGATATTGCTGAATGTCAGTGCAGTTAGCCATTGTCTCTGAAGACCACCACAGTGCAATGTCACCAGACTAATGTAGCCAGTCACAGTGTCCCCAATCAGGGTTTAGGTGTAATTCTAAGCATGCCTATGCTGTATGTTAGAAATTTCTTATGAATTGACAACTTTGCGGAAAAAAATACATTTTCATTTTCCTGCATTTTCAAAAACTGACTAAAAAATAATATTTTCAAAAGACTCCTTCTGCCTTTCAGAAGAAGTGCACATTTTTTGGGTGTTTGTTCCATCCTGGAACTTCAGGGATTCAAGAAATATGGTAGGTAGTCAGGAAATGAGTTACATCATTTATGCTCCTTGAAAGGTGCTCCTTGGACTTTGGGTCCCTCTATGCATCTAAGCTGTGAAAAAGTCTTACATGTGGTATCCCAATACCCCTTAGGAGGCATAGCAGAATGTGTTTTGGGATGCAATTATAAAAATGCCTATGCTGTGTATGTGAAATAACTTGTTAAAGTTACAACTTTGTGAAATAAAACATAAAAAAAATAATTTCTTTATTTTCCAAAAAATTGTGAAAAAAAATTACAACTTCAAAGACCCATGCCTTGGACCAATACCTTGGATTATCTTCTTTCTAAAAAGGTTGTCATTTTGGGCTAGTTGTGCTATCTTGTTTTTTTAGGGCTTCAAAAAATATCGATAGGCTGTCAGTACATCAGGATTGATCTAATATACTGTATATCCCATAGCTTGTAGACTCTTTACCTTTCACACAGACTAAATAATATACACTGATTTGTTTTTTTTCCCCCAAAATAAATAAAGAAATCTAGCAGAATACATTTTTGGCCCAACTTTATGAAGAAAGATTATTTAGTTATTTTATAACAGAAACTATTAAAAACTGTTTGTTTGTTTTTTTTTTCCTAAGTTTTTGCTTTTTTCCTCTATATAGTAAAAAGTAAAAAACCCAGTAGTGATTAAATACCGCCAAAAGAAATCTCTAGCTGTCTCAAAAGAATTATATAACATTTATTTGGATACAGTGTTGCATGACTTAGCAACTGTCATCCAAAATGTGACAACGTTGAAAACTAAAAAATGGCCTGGACTGGAGGGGGTGTAACATTTTGGTCTTCAAGTAGTGAAAGATGAATTCCAGGTATGGCATTTTTTATATAGTAATGCTTTAACCAACGGGTAACTATGTATATACCATACCTGTGGGATCCCTTGAGAAGCTGGAAATCACTGTAGTAGATACTGCTTTTCCAGTGATCTCCAATACCATTCTTGTCCTGTGCCAAGCGGCTGCCCTGCTGCATTCTGAACCCAGGAGGTTGGTCATTCGGCACGGGCACTATTCAGAATTTTTGTACTGAAAGCAAAGCATTCTCTAATTGGGTGAGGTGGAGAGTGTGACGTTACCACCTGTCCATCTTATCCAATCAAAGATAGTTCTTCTTTAAGGCTACATTTTCACTAGTGTAACTCCAAAGTCGCAGGATTTGGAGTGTGACTTTGATCTTACTTTACCCTCTCTGACTCAAAGTTGCATCAAAAGTCACATCAAAGTAGTACACGCACCTTTTCAAAGTCGCTACAACTTTAAGTCACATAGATTGGAACGGATGCCATTGAAATCAATGGGCTGTGACTCGTCATGCAACTTTATGTGTCCAAACTGCAATGACAAGTCGCACTAGTGGAAACGGTGGCTAAAATAAAAATAACATATTTACAATCTAAATGGTTTCTGGAAGTGAGAAGACTGAGGAAAGGCTTTCTCCTGCCTGCAGCAGACTGATGACATCATTCTTCTTTGGAGCTTCAAAATTCACCAATAAAAGGTAAAGTTTTGATTAATTATACTGTTGCTGTATATTGTGGAATTTCTTCTTGATTAATAGGTTCCCTTTAACCATTCTAAACGCTTTATTCTTCACATTTTCCTTACATTTCTGTTTTTAAAAGCAGTTTCATTTCCAGTTGTGTAAAGTGTCATCTCCCTAGATTCCTTTGACTTCGTTTTCATTCCTTTTTTATCCCTCAATAGTCGAAACAGACTGAAGGGGATTCTCCCATGACATTTGAGGGCAATGTCCTTTGTCTGTTATCAGCAAGTGTCTACTGTGGCTGATCACTTGTGACAGATGACAGTTATTCTGGGGAAAGAACAGCTGAAAACTCCCGAGTCTATTGTTCCATTCGTGACAATCCTCTGCTACTGTTAGTTTAGTCAAGTGCCATGATGGTAAACAGAATACAACACAGTGACCATCACATTCCATTTCAGTATTATAGACTGCTTTATGAATTCCGGGCTAGTGAAGAGCGGAGTGATTTTGGTGAGGTTGGATTTGCCACGAAATTTTGCCAAGAGAAATAATATTTTTGTAAGATTTGCTTAAACCCCCCCCCCCCAAAAAAAAACTCTACTCTTTATTAATTATTCAGAGGATGTTTTTTCATATAGGTATATTAACCACTTAAGCCCCGGAAGATTTTACCCCCTTCCTGACCAGGGTTTTTTTTGTGATTTTTTACTGCGTGATTTTAACGGACAATTGCGCGGTCGTGCGGCGCTGTACCTAAACAAATTTCACATCCTTTTTTTCCCACAAACAGAGCTTTCTTTTGGTGGTATTTGATCACCTGTGCGATTTTTTTATCATGCGCTATAAACAAAAAAAGAGCATAAATTTTGCAAAAATAACAATATTTTTCACTTTTTTTTATATGAAATTCCCCCTCAAAAAAATGTAAAAATCAAAATTTTTTAACATTTTCAGCCAATTTGTTTTATGCTACATATGTTTGGTAAAAAAAATTGCAAAAAGCGTATTTTGATTGGTTTGCGCAAAAGTTATCGCGTTTACTAACAAAGGGAAAGATTTTTGTCCTTTTTGGTGTTTTTTTTAACGAGTAATGGTGGCGATCTGCGATTTTTTTTGTGGTACTGCGACATTGCGGCGGACAGATCGGACCCTTGACTGACATTTTTGACACTTTTGGGGGTACCAGTGACATTACTGCAGTAATCAGTGCTATACATATGCACTGTTACTGTAAAAATGACACTGGCAGGGAAGGGGTTAACTGTATTGGACAGGGAGGGGTTAAGTGTGTCCTAGGGGCGTGTTTCTAACTGTAGTGGGACAGGTCTACTATTGTAAAAACAGAGATCCACGGTTCTACATAGTAGAACCCTCTGATCTGCATTTTTACACAGGGGAGAATGACAGGCGGCTTGTTTACATAAGCCGCTCTGCCTTTCTCCCGCTCTACCGACGATCGTAATGTGACCGGCGGACATCGGGTCCACCGGTCACACGCCCGCACTCCTCCGTGAACGAGCCTCAGCGGGCGTGCGCTCGCCCGCTATTGGCTCAAGACCCAGTGACAGGCGAGCGACGTAGATCTACGTCACTCTGCCTGGCCGGGGCTGACTGCCGCAGTAAATATACTGTGCGCAGTCGGCGACCGGTTAACTTGCTAACAGTTGTTTAGATCATTTAGTTTTATATCACTTAGCGTTCTTATATATATATATATATATATATATATATATTTTTTTTTTTTTTTTTTCTAAGAATAAATAAATAAATAAAGGGCCATTCAAAGCATGAAAACTCAAAACAAAAGTGTACTACAGGGGTACTTAATTAAAATTCATGGGGAAAAAAATTTCTTCCAGCAGAGGTCCGAGTGTCAAATTGGTACTATGACTCCACATGATATCCACCACATCGCAGCCACCCACAGCGCCCCACACACACACACGCATGCACACACCTTTAGGTCCCACACACATCAAACTTTGTCCTTTTGTTCTTTCAACTTTATTGAAATGTCAAAATTACATTTCATTCATGTGTATGCACCGCAGCTCAGTTGCAGTGCATAGAAACAGTATGCATTTCGCACTGCACTGCTCAGCACTCAGGGGCGCTGTTGCAGTGTGAATAGGATCCATAGAAAACAATTGCTTTTTGTTGCCCTTGTAGAGAACTGTGTTTTGCTAGTGCAGAAATCACAGAACCCCTTTTACATCAGTGTCCTCAGTCCACCCTTTTACATCAGACCCCCATCACAGACCCCCATCACAGGCTGATCCATCACAGACCCCCCCCCCCATCACAGACTGCCCCATACCAGACCCCCATCACAGACCGACCCATCACAGAACTCCCTAGTTATAGACTGCCCCGTCACAGACCCCCCCCCCAATCATAGACTGACCTCTCACAAACCCCCCATCACAGACTGACCCATCACAGAACTCCCTAGTCACAGACTGACCCATCTCAGACCCCACATCACAGACCCTCCATCACAGACTGCCCCGTCACAGACCCCCCCAATCATAGACTGACCTCTCACAGACCCCCATCACAGACTGACCCATCACAGACCCCCCCATCACAGAACTCCATTGTCACAGACTCACCCATCTCAGACCCCCATCACAGACCTTCCATCACAGACTGCCCCATCACAGACCCCCCCCCCAATCATAGAATGACCTCTCACAGACCCCCCATCACAGAACTCCCTAGTCACAGACTGACCCATCTCAGACCCCACATCACAGACCCTCCATCACAGACTGCCCCGTCACAGACCCCCCCAATCATAGACTGACCTCTCACAGACCCCCCATCACAGACTGACCCATCACAGACCCCCCCCCCCATCACAGAACTCCCTAGTCACAGACTCACCCATCTCAGACCCCACATCACAGACCTTCCATCACAGACTGCCCCATCACAGACCCCCCCCCCCCAATCATAGACTGACCTCTCACAGACTCCCCATCACAGACTGACCAATCTCAGACCCCCATCACAGACTGACCAATCACAGAACTCCCTAGTCACAGACTGACCCATCTCAGACCCCACATCACAGACCCTCCATCACAGACTGCCCCGTCACAGACCCCCCCAATCATAGACTGACCTCTCACAGACCCCCCATCACAGACTGACCCATCACAGACCCCCCATCACAGAACTACCTAGTCACAGACTCACCCATCTCAGACCCCACATCACAGACCTTCCATCACAGACTGCCCCATCACAGACCCCCCCCCCCCCCAATCATAGACTGACCTCTCACAGACCCCCCATCACAGACTGCCCTGCTGACAGGGGAATGTAGAAAAAAAAATTGCCGGCAATAAAAAATCCTCAAAAAAAGGCGTAGCCCCTCAATCCATACCAGGCCCTTTTAGGAACCCCACGCCAAAATGTAAAAAAACAACAGGAAGTAAAAGGAAATCTCCCTAAAGTGTGGAAAACTCCCATCTTAGATTGTTGTGGACAAAATATTTGACCCAATAGGAAAATCTACACGTTTGGTCTGATGACAACTTTTAAATCACTTATCCAATCACTTTCTGTCTCAGTGATAATGTAAACAGAACAAATAGAGGAGTGTATCTCCATCAAGGACAAAGACAGCAATGAAAACTTGACAGAGAAAACAAAAAAAAGCTTACCTTTGTATAAACTTTATAAACCACTAAAACCAACCTGGAAATGTTTCACAGACAAAAAAAGGAAATAAAAAAAAATAAAAAATCAGGCCCTTATTAACCCTTAGTGAACCCAAATTATTTTATATTATCTCATCCATTCCCTTCTCCCTTAGTATTCTTTTTTTTTTTTAACTTTGTAAATTTACATTCATTCATATTTATAGTACCAAATTAGAAAATTGCTTTGAACTAGAAAAAATCATTTAGAGTGCTTTAATAAAAGGGAGAGAGCTTTTGTAGGACCGAATTAAAGAGCTTGGAATGGGAAAGGAGTACATTTTGGCATCCTCGTCCTGGGTGCCTGAGGACCTTGTCTGCTTAGGGGGTATTGCAGCAGCAAAAGTGGAGGAGGTTGTGGAATGCTACTAAGAGGGATAACAAGACTCTTTGCATTATTCTTCACAGGCTTACTGAGTTGAATAATCCACTGGCAGATTGGGAATATTAACATACATACAATAGGCTGTCATAAATACTGGTCATGTTTAGAGAGAAAATGATGACGCCTATATAGTGTATTGTAGATCACTCTCCTGACTTTTGGCCTCTCCAAGGGAATGACTGTCAAGATGTCAGAACCACTGACATTGCCTCTGAATACCTTTGAAAAGGTAAAGCACAGCTGCATTAAAGGACATTTCCAGATAAACAGCTAGAAGCACAGCTGAGATACACATAGCTCTGTGATCTGAGCACATCTGATGATTGAAGAGCATGGGGAAGTTCACTATACAGCTGTGGCCAAAAGTTTTGAGAATTACACAAATATTAATTTTCACAAAGCCTGCTGCCTCAGTGTTTATGTTAGCAATTTGCATATATTCCAGAATGAAGAGTGATCAGATGAATTGCAAAGTCCATCTTCGCCATGAAAATTTACTTAATCCTAAAAAAAATTTCCACTGCATTTGTGAAGAAGGCTTCAAGGCACCCAAGAAAGTCAAGCAATTGCCAGGACCATCTACTACAGTTGATTCTGCTGCAGGATCAGGGCACTACCAGTGTAGAGCTTGCTCAGGAATGGCAGCAGGCAGGTGTGAGTGCATCTGCATGCACAGTGAGGCAAAGACTTTTGGAGGATGGCCTGGTGTCAAGAAGGGCAGCAAAGAAGCCAAGACTCCCCAGGAAAAACATTGGGGACAGGCTATTCTTCAAAAGGTACAGGGATTGGAATGCTGAAGACATTTTCTCTGATGATTACAGGGGGGGACTGGGCCAGGGGGCAGGGGGGCAATTGCCCCCTGGGCTGCTCTAATGTCTCATAAAAAGGCTGCACAGCTTCTGCCAAAGACATGCCTAAAGGATTCTTGGTGAAGAGAAGTAAAATGTCCCCACCGCTGACCTACTGAGTGCTGGTTGAAGAAAAGGACAGAGCGCAGACCCCCCCAGCATGGATGGTGTAAACTTTGTCTGAACAGAGGCCGGTTCCATGCCCCACTGGAGACTCTCCTCCCCCTGACAGCCCCAACCGAGCTGTCCCAGCTCCCCACAACCGATCCCTGCTGGCCAGGTCGAGAACCGGGATTCGATCGGTAAGTAGAAAGTACCTGGAGTAGAGCTTCAGCCTGAAATGGGGGTCAGTAGGAGGCCGGGAAGAGGGAGAGTGGGAGGGGGGCTGAGTCGCTGCACCATGGGCCTCTGGTTTGTACTTGCCTCCTGGGCCGAAAGTTGCCAGTCTGCCCCTGCTGATGAATCCCTATTCCGATTGTTTAGGGCATCCAGAAAAAACCTTGTCTGGAGAAGAAAATGTGAGCTCTACCATCAGTCTTGTGTCATGCATCCTGAGACCATTCATGTGTGGGGTTGCTCCTCTGCCAAGGGAGTGGGCTCACTACCATTTTTTCCTAAGAACACAGCAATGAATAAATAATGGTACAAAAACATCCTCCGAGAGTAACGTCTCATAACCATACAAAAACAGTTTGGTGAGGGACAATGCCTTTTACAGCATGATGGAGCACCTTGTCATAAGGCGAAAGTGATAACTAAGTGGCTTAGAAGACAAAACATCAACATTTTGGATCCATGGCCATGAAACTCCACAGACCCTAATTCCATTGAGAACTTGTGGTCAATCCTCAAGAGGTGGGTGAACAACAAAAAAACCCCACACATTCTGACAAACTCTAACCATTGGTTTTCAAGAATGGGTTGCCATCAATTAGGATGTGGCCCAGAAGTTGATTGACAGCATGTCAGGGCGAATTGCAGAGGTCTTGAAAAAGAAGGGTCAACACTGCAAATATTGACTCTTTGCATAAACTTCATATCATTGTCAATAAAATCTTTTGACACTTATGAAATGCTTGTAATTATACTTCAGTATACCATAGTAACATCCGACAAAAAGATCTAAACCCACTGAAGCGTGTGGTATGTTCCCGCGGGAGGTCTCTTATAGAGTGTGCTGCATCCCTAAATATGTAGGCAAAAAAAAGGAATTCCCCTGGGGGTGGGATTTTTTAGGCACAGTAGTAAATCGTAAACCATATATATATATATAAAATATTAATTTATTAGATAAATAGAAAATATGAATACAAAAATCACAACAATAATTGATTATTAAAAACAATTAATGCAAGCAAATGTGTAATGGCGAGAACAAAACCCCAATTGACAAAACCAGATGTTCCGACGCGTTTCGAGGTACTGTAAGACCCCTTCGTCAGGGAAGATACTGGCGTCACTGTATAGGTTCGTTTTCACTAAAGCACCGAGCTTGCAAGTTAAAAACAGGAAAAATGAGCTACGTCCACAGCCTTGTCATGTGTCAGATGATAAGATTTTGCTTCTCTTTGTTTGTGTATGTCACAAGGAAGTAGAGGGGAAAGGTAAATAGCCCCTAATGCCTCTTAGAGCAGGGCAACTGAAGTCCAGTTGTAGCTGAATGGGAAAGGGCCAACATGGGTCTCCAACGAGCTTGTAATGGTTAGTGGGACCAGCAAGCTGCATAGACAACCTTCTCCCAGAGGTGGATCGCTTCAGTTGCCCTGCTCTAAGAGGCATTAGGGGCTATTTACCTTTCCCCTCTACTTCCTTGTGACATACACAAACAAAGAGAAGCAAAATCTTATCATCTGACACATGACAAGGCTGTGGACGTAGCTCATTTTTCCTGTTTTTAACTTGCAAGCTCGGTGCTTTAGTGAAAACGAACCTATACAGTGACGCCAGTATCTTCCCTGACGAAGGGGTCTTACAGTACCTCGAAATGCGTCGGAACATCTGGTTTTGTCAATTGGGGTTTTGTTCTCGCCATTACACATTTGCTTGCATTAATTGTTTTTAATAATCAATTATTGTTGTGATTTTTGTATTCATATTTTCTATTTATCTAATAAATTAATATTTTATATATATATGGTTTACGATTTACTACTAAACCCACTGAAGCAGTAGACTTTGTGAAAATGTATATTTGCGTCTTTCTCTAAACTTTTGGCCATGGCTGTACTTTCTAAGTTGCTATGAGTAAGTCAGTAATGGCCGAAACATGTCAGCATTGATCCTGTGTGTATGATGTAGCCAAATAAAGGATAATACCAAGGAGTTATCGAGTTGCCGGCTTAATTTTTGCTTTGTACTTTCCTAGTCCTGTGGTTTTCCCTACTCAGTGCCCCTTTGCCACCCTTTTCTGTAGGCTACTAGTGAACATCGTGGTACTGGACACGCTGATTCTGCTCTTTCTATTTCCTGTAAGCCCACATAACCTCTCACTCCAAAGCTTGCCAAGTGGACCCTAGCTTTGCAAGCCTGATTTTAGCAGGTGTACAAGACAGTTTAAAGCCAAATTGTTATTTGGCCATGCAGGGCAAAGCAACAGGTTTGCCTTAAACCTAACTCCAGCCTTCAGTTTTACACAGCCTTCCAGGCTCCCCTCCTGTCCTGAAAATACTTAGTATGATTTCGCTACACACTGTGAACTTCTCAATATGAATAGAGAAATCTCTGATGACAGCTATTGTTGTAAACAGTCACACAATCCATGGAATACCCAAACAGTTTTTCCATCTGCTGCTTTGATACTTCAAGTTGGGTCAAGTGGTACTGACGATGCCATCCACAGCTCACAGTTTCCTGCTGACATTCGGGTCGTGTATGGCAAGCTTTACCAAGTATTGGAGATTGGGTAAACCACAGCCAATTGCACTGCAGTCCACCCCTAGTCATTAAAGTGTATGTTACCCTAAATATTTTTTTCTCTATGTATGTATTTACATATGTGTATTTTATAAATCATAATCTCTATCATTTTCATGTACTTCTTCCATCTAAAGTTTATGGCTGATCCTGCCAGTCACCTTTTTTTCCTGTTCTGTGTTGGCATGGTCAGTTTTCTTCCTTTGGCTGGCCATTTAGAGGTACAGGACACTGTTCAGACACACAGCATGCCTGCATTGGATGGTTTGTTCAGCCGCCATGCCTCCTGGCCAATCACAGCCTGCCTCTTGAACACACCCTCTGCTCAAGCACAAATTTCTTTCCTGCAACAACTATTCCCTCATTAACACAGACAGTGCTGGCAGGGGAATCAGCAATTGTCTTCTCCCAGCGGGGGTGGATGGGGGAAGACAGTGATTTTTGCTAGCGGCTATAGCAGCCGCTAGCAATAACCGCAAGAGAATCTGGCAGGCTGATTGTATTCAAGTTGATGGATCGATAATCCGAGGGACACAGCGCACCACCCATCACCGCACTGCACTGCAAGAATGGGAGGATGTCATATGACTGTAGCCATGAAATTAAGAGACACTTGCTTCTTGGAAAGAAAGCAATGACAAACCTAGACAACATTATAAAAAGCAGAGGCATCACCATGCCGACAAAGTGCCATATAGTCAAAGCTATGGTATTCCCAGTAGTAACCTATGGCTGTGAAATTTGAACCATAAGGAAGGCTGAACACCGAAGAATTAATGCTTTTAAACTATGGTTTTAGAGAAGACTCTTGAAAGTCCCTTGGGCGGCAAGAAGATCAAACCAGTTAATCCTGAAGGAAATAAATCCTGAATATTCCCTATAAGAACAGATCCTGAAGCTGAAACACGAATACTTTGGCCACCTAATGCGAAGAGAGGACTCATTGAAAAAGACCCTGATGCTGTGAAACATGGAAGGAAAAAGGAGAAGAGGACGACAGAAAACAAGATAGATAGATAGCCTCATCGAAACAATGAACATGAAGTTAAGCAAGCTCCGGGGAGGCAGTGGAGGACAAAAAAGCCCGGCGCGCTATGGTCCATGAGGTCACAAAGAGTTGGATGCGACTAAACGACTGAACAACAACAACATATGACGTCCTTCTAGAATAAGAATGTCCCGCCCAACCGTCATTGCACAATGGACCATGAGGGAACCGGTTTAAGAATGTTACCCCAATATTTCATATTCCTGATATACTGTATGCCTTTTGTACCATGTACTTGTGTTAAAAAAAATATCCTGTTCTCTTTGTATTGCTTTCTTTGCTTGAAAAATCTGGTGTTCCTGCCAGTCTCTCTGCTTTTCTATTTCAAAATAACCCCACTAGGCATAAGAACCAATCCATCCCAGTGTGGCCAGTTTTCTGGCTGTGCTGGGAGCACAGCCTGCCTGTCCTCCAAACTTTTGCTGATAGTGTATTTTCCAAAAATTGCAAAATTTAGCAGAAATCTTATTTTTGCCAAACTTTTGGGAAATAAACTAAATTTTGCTCATGCATATTTATGACAGTTTACCTGAACACATTTTTGGTTATTCGTAGATTCAGATGTATCCGAATCTCCAAATGAAATATTCGTGTTCTAGCGAATTCCAAAATTTCAGACCGATTCAAATTCTGTGAGAAGAATAGCTGGTTGTTAAGGAGCAGGCAAGGAAGCTGACTGCCGCGTCCTTAACAACTGATGACTCATCAGTTGTCAGCTGTTTCCACAATGACAGCTGAAATGTAAACAAAAGAATGCCGGCAATGAAAAATTCAGAAAATAAAACAGCATGGCCTTCCACCCATCCCCGCACCCAGTCCTTACCAGGCCCTTCGGGTCTGGTATGGATTTTAAAGGGAACCCCACATCCAAAATATATAAAAAAAAAGGATTGGAGCCCCCCCCCCCAAAAAAAAATCCATACCAGACCTTTACCCGAGCATGCCGCCTGGCAGGCCTGGAAAAGAGGGGCCGAGCAAGCGCTTGCCCCTTTCTGAACCACCTGGCCACAAGCCCTCGACATGGGGAGATGCTTTGGGGCAGGGGGCTTTGCCTCCACCCCACCCCAAAGCACCTTGTCCCCATCGCTAGGGCGATCAAACTGTGTGCCTAGCCAGTGTTTTTGTGTACTGTGTGTTGATTTTACTCAGGGAAGTGCTTTTCAGGAACAAAATCCATCCCTTTCCCCCTGTCAGGACAGAGATCTGCCTTGTTTATATAGCCAGAGCTCTGTTCTGCTTGAAGATTGGTGGGTGCCCATGGACATTCAGTGCCCGGCACCTGCATATCAGCTTCTGCTGTGAGTAATCACAGCAATAGTGGGCCGACGGAGGCATGCACGCGCGCCCCCCCTAGGTGGAACTGCTGAATCTCGTGTATATATATATATATATATATATATATATATATATGTGTGTGTGTGTGTGTGTGATTTTGCTTAGAAGGGCTGCTCTGTAGCAGTATGTTTGCTAAGGTGTAATCCTTAAAGCGGTAACAGAGGTCAAGATCCCAGCTTCCTTGGCTGAAAATGATAGGAGGGTTTAATTCTGTTTTATTATTTATCTTCTGCAAAAAAGAGCTGTCTGCTCACAGTTTTTTTATTAAGTATAGTTCTGCTTTCATTACTAGTACATTTGTTGGTACAGATGTATACCAAGACTTGAAGAAGGGATAAATGTGAAACTAATTGGACTGATGTATGTATGTAGAAAACATGGCGATTGGTGGGTGCTGTGACTATCATGACATTGTTTATTTAGCGATGGTTCCTTTTCCAGCCTTTATTGCTTCCACTGTTTGCCCACAAAACAGGATACAAAACAGACTGATTATTCTTCAATGGAAAGAGAATCCATCTAGACTCTAATTAACACACTCTATTCAGTCAAGCCCATTTCCTGACTGTTTTATTGTATAGATTTATAGACAGTTTTCAGTGTAAAATCTGGCACTTCCCCCACACAAACACTAACCTTCTACCCGATCATTGCACTTTAATCGCCCAAAACTGGCTGAGTCCTAGCAGTGAGCCGTAAAGACTCCATTTTAATGGCAATGCAAATATTTTAGTAACATACATCTGTCCTCATGTAACTCCCCCAGCACAGGTCCTCCTTGCTCATTGTCTGGATAAATTATGCAGTTCACATGCAGCTGAGATTATTTATACCGATGCAGCAAAGCTTTCTGGAGCTGGCAGTGGGCATTCAAGCATAATGTGGAATGCACCAGCGGGCACCAATTGCATTAACGATGAATAATGTATGCACAGAGAGGAGGCATAGCTAATGTGCTACACGGGAGACGGCTTGTTTTCTGTATCTCTTCCTAAATGTAAGGTTAAACGGCTCATTTGTGACCATTATCTTTTAATTTTGCACTTGCTATTCCCTATGCTAAAAAAGGTTTTTATGGTTCAAACTATTGACCTTTTTAAAATGGCAGAGAGATAACTGCATCTCATTCCCCAGGTTTCCCATTTATCATGACCTTTAGATAGGTGTAATGGGTAGTTTATGTCTTTTCATGCAATATGGGACTGAGGTGCATGGCAGTGAGGGCAATGCTATAATTTCAGAGATACCTAAGACTAGTGTTGGTGCTCTTGAGATGGCATCAGCTGGTAACTGAGCACCTCAATATCCAACCGTAGGGAAAACATAATTGGTTAGTGAAACTTTAGGGCTTGTTTATACCTGCAATCAATCACTTTTCAGAAGACATTTGACAGCTGGCATCCTCACTTTTTAACCCCATAAAGCCCTCACCATTGCACTGCAACCATATGTAATGCATGTACAGTGCTTTTCGAAAGTATTCGGCCCCCTTGAACTTTTCGACCTTTTGCCCCATTTCAGGCTTCAAACATAAAGATATAAAACTGTAACTTTTTTAACAAATAAAAACTGAAAAATTGGGCATGGAAAATTATTCAGCCCCCTTAAGTTAATACTTTGTAGCGCCACCTTTTGCTGCGATTACAGCTGTAAGTCGCTTGGGGTATGTCTCTATCAGTTTTGCTCATCGAGGGACTGAAATTTTTGCCCATCCCTCCTTGCAAAACAGCTCGAGCTCAGTGAGGTTGGATGGAGAGCGTTTGTGAACAGCTGTTTTCAGTTCTTTCCACAGATTCTCGATTGGATTTAGGTCTGGACTTTGACTTGGCCATTCTAACACCTGGATATGTTTATTTGTGAACCATTCCATTGAAGATTTTGCTTTATGTTTTGGATCATTGTCTTGTTGGAAGACAAATCTCCGTCCCAGTCTGAGGTCTTTTGCAGACTCCATCAGGTTTTCTTCCAGAATGGTCCTGTATTTGGTTCCATCCATCTTCCCATCAATTTTAACCATCTTCCCTGTCCCTGCTGAAGAAAAGCAGGCCCAAACCATGATGCTGCCACCACCATGTTTGACAGTGGGGATGGTGTGTTCAGGGTAATGAGCTGTGTTGCTTTTACGCCAAACATAACATTTTGCATTGTTGCCAAAAAGTTAGATTTTGGTTTCATCTGACCAGAGCACCTTCTTCCACATGTTTGGTGTGTCTCCCAGGTGGCTTGTGGCAAACTTTGAACTACACTTTTTATGGATATCTTTAAGAAATGTTTTTTTTCTTGCCACTCTTCCATAAAGGCCAGATTTGTGCAGTATACGACTGATTGTTGTCCTATGGACAGAGTCTCCCACCTCAGCTGTAGATCTCTGCAGTTCATCCAGAGGGATTATGGGCCTCTTGGCTGCATCTCTGATCAGTCTTCTCCTTGTATGAGCTGAAAGTTTAGAGGGACGGCTAGGTCTTCGTAGATTTGCAGTGGTCTGATACTCCTTCCATTTCAATATTATCGCTTGCACAGTGCTCCTTGGGATGTTTAAAGCTTGGGAAATCTTTTTGTATCCAAATCCGGCTTTAAACTTCTCCACAACAGTATCTCGGACCTGCCTGGTGTGTTCCTTGTTCTTCATGATGCTCTCTGCGCTTTAAACGGACCTCTGAGACTATCACAGTGCAGGTGCATTTACACGGAGACTTGATTACACACAGGTGGATTCTATTTATCATCATTAGTTATTTAGGTCAACTTTGGATCATTCAGAGATCCTCACTGAACTTCTGGAGAGAGTTTGCTGCACTGAAAGTAAAGGGGCCGAATAATTTTGCACGCCCAATTTTTTAGTTTTTTATTTGTTAACAAAGTTTGAAATATCCAATAAATTTCGTTCCACTTCATGATTGTGTCCCACTTGTTGTTGATTCTTCACAAAAAATTACAGTTTTATATCTTTATGTTTGAAGCCTGAAATGTGGCAAAAGGTTGCAAAGTTCAAGGGGGCCGAATACTTTTGCAAGACACTGTAGTCACAGGGTGGTTAGGGGACAGCCCCACTGATATAAATAGGTCACATTTGGCTATGGTACTGTCCATGAAATGTGAAAAGGGGTAAATTTTTTGCCTCTGCCCGATATGTTTAAGGGGGCATCATGGGGGTGGGGTTTAAACCACAGCTCATTCACCTGTTTTATCTCCCCTCCCCCCAACTTCAAGTGTAAATGATTCCTTACAGTGTATATAAAGCCAAACCTTTTTTTTTAGCAATGTTTTCTTGAGCAACTGGAATTGGTTCTCCTACCTTACTTATGGCTACCTGTCCTGTATCTGGATCCAACAGATCACCAACAAGCCTTTGACAATGCGCAAGCTCCATTCACTATAGGCTTTTTAACATTTATTGCAGTACTCAAGCTGGAAGGTTTAGGGGTGAAGGATACCCAAAATACTTAAAATGGGTGGACAGATATGCTGAATCAGAAGTAGGTCCTATGAAAGCAATCTCTAAAAATAGATGCTGATGGACTGCGAAGAGCCAGATAAATATTTTACTCTGTGAGAGCAGTTACAGTGTAAGAAGACAAATGGCCTAAGATCCCTCTTCCAGGTCCAGACAGGAGCTTTTACCCAACTCCTGTATGGTCCTCTTTAAGCAAGAGTATTGTTGTTTGCCCAGTTCGATTCAGGCATCTACTCCAGCAAGGGCTTGGTATCCAGAGCCCCCAATCACATGGCTCATGCTGAAACCAAGCCCCAATAACAGTTCTTCACCCAATGTACCCTCCCAGGAGGAAGAAGCCCTAGGGAAGGGAGAATTCTGTAAAGGTGCCCCCAATTCTTTATCATCTTCCCAGACCCGATCTCTTAACTACACCATCAAAGGAAAATATTCATGACTTAGGATTTGTCCTTCCCACACTGATTACCAGAAGTTTCTTCCAGCAACAGGCTGACCTACTAGGCTTAGGGAAAACCTACAGAGCCCAGAAAATATAAATATCAGGTCAGGCTTGTGTGATATGGGGGGTTTCTTAGCTCAGTAGCATTTTGTTTTTTTAGGTGCATCAAGAACTGTGGTTAAAGGCTTGTTGGCCCTCTTTTATTGAAAAACAGAAAAGAAAAGTCCAACACAATGGTTGCACACGTAGAGGTGTCAGCTTTACACAGCAAAAACAGTCAACAGAAAATGCTTAGGCCAGTCACACATGGTTCGAATCTCGCCTGGTTCAGCAGGAACCGGCAGAGATTCGAACCATTAAGGGGCAGGCTGAATGTATCAAGTTGATTGACCAGCCTGCCGTATTCTCAGGGGCAGACTGGGCAGGGAGGCAATTGCCCTCCAGGCCACCCTGATGCTTCATAAAAAAGCTGCTTGCTCTGCACCGCTTCCACCACTGCAGACAGGTGTGACACTCGCCAGCCGCCACTACACTGTGTTATACTTGTAGAGCTGCAGTGTGAGAATATGCTGTGTGTTCTCCTGCACCCGGCTGGCAAAAGGCCAACGCAGTCACTTCCCTGTCAGACGGAGTGATTTCTGCCTTACAGGAGCTTCCTAGTCCTGTCCCGGTGTGATGTAATTTAGAGGCCTGGAGGCGGGCAGAAAGAATAAAGGAGAATGCTGCTACTACGACCTGCGAGGAGCCAGTGACAATGAGTTTGCAGAGACTAATAACCTTACCTAAGGCACTGTTGTGTCAATGTCTTAGCTGTGTAAACTGGTTGAAGTGATTAACTGATTAACTCTTTGGAGGGGGAGGGGTTAACTTACAATGCTATTTGTAACATGCAGCATGGAGGGGGTAATGTACTGCCACTGACCACTAATGCATTGGTGACCAGTGGCAGTTAAGTAACCCCTTTGTGCTGCACCATTGGCAGTGGCACCAGTGGCAGTGTTAATTAACCCCTGTATGGAGCAGCGTGAAAGGGTTTATAAACGCTGACACTGGTGCTATTAATGCAGCACAAAGGGGTTAATAACTGCCACTGGTCACTAATGCATCAGTGGCCAGTGATGTTATTTATTTTTGTGCTGCCCTAGGCAAGACTAAAATTGGGTACCCCCATCTAAATTTGTCACTGATGGGCACTAATAGGCTGCACTGATGGGCACTGATCAGGCTGAGCTGATGGGCACTGGTGAGGCCCACTGATTAGCACTGATCAGGCTGCACTGATGGGCACTGGTGATGCTGCATTGATGGGCACTGGTCAGGCTGCATTGATGGACACTGATGAGGCTGCACTGATGGGCACTGATGAGGCTGAGCTAATGGGCACTGGCGAGGCTTCAGTAATGGGCAACGGTGACACTGCATTGATGGGCACTGATCAGGCTGCATTAATGAACACTGGTGAGGCTACATTGATGGGCACTGATGAGGCTGCATTGATGGGCACTGGTGAGGCTGCATTGTTGGGCACTGATGAGGCTGCATTGATGGGCACTGGTGAGGCTGCATTGATGGGAACTGATCAGGTTGCATTGATGGGAACTGATCAGGCGGCATAGATGGGCACTTTTCAGGCTGCATTGGATAGGCACTGACCAAGCTGAAGAAAAGTCTTGGTTTTTACATACTGTATACTATAAATCATGATGGTTCTTTATATAGTTTCTTTATTTATGCATTATATTCAGGACAAAGAAGATACGTTTTTTTCCCTTTATTATTTTGTCATTTAAATGTGAAATATTGGTTAGCATTTTTAGCCAGCAAATAAAGCTTTAGGCTGAGTTTTTCATTTTCCGCTATCTTTTTCCTTCTATTGTAAAAAGGCTTTTGGGCTCATGCATACTGCAGCTCAAAGAAGCTTAAAAAAAAGCTGCTCCTACAGGCTTTTGAGGTTTTTTGAGCTCTCATTTTTTCTGCCTGGAAACTCCCTTCCGAGTTAGCCAATGTGCTTATGCACACTATGGCTTTTTCATGAGTTTACAGGCATATGCTCCTACAGGCAGATAAAAAAATCCATCAAACTTGCATATTTTGAGGAGAGCTTTTGGAGCAGAAAAGACGCCTTGGGGGTACTGGTAGACAACAGGCTTGGCAGTGGCATGCAATGCCAAGCCACTGCAAGCAAAGCCAACAGAATACTGGGATGTATAAAAAAGGGGATTCACTCCAGAAATAAAGAGATTATTCTCCCGCTCTACAAGACTCTGGTCCGGCCACATCTGGAGTATGCTGTCCAGTTCTGGGCACCGGTCCTCAGGAAGGATGTGCTGGAACTGGAAAGAGTCCAGAGAAGGGCAACAAAAATAATTAGGGGAATGGAGGACATCAGCTATGAGGAAAGACTACAAGCACTGAACTTATTCTCTCTGGAGAAGAGACGCTTGAGGGGGGATATGATATCAATGTACAAATACTGTACTGGCGACCCTAGCATAAGGAACAAACTATTCAGAGAGAGGAGATACAATAAGACACGTGGCCATTCACTAAAACTAGAGGAAAGGCGGTTTAACCTTAAAATGCGTAAGGGGTTCTTCACTGTAAGAGCGGTAAGGATGTGGAATTCTCTTCCACAAACAGTCGTATCAGCTGGGAGCATTGATAGTTTCAAAAAACTATTAGATGGGCACCTTAGAGACCACAACATACAGGGGTATACAATGTACGGTTAAAAGCAAACACACACACATCATAGGTTGAACTGGATGGACTGATGTCTTTTTTCAACCTCACTAACTATGTAACGCCTAAGTGCCCAAAAACGCACGAAAAAGCGTAAATGAGCATGAAAAAGCTCAAAGAAGTTTGAAAACACACACAGAAAAAAGGAATAATTAACTGAGGGGAGGGTTTGTGAAATAAAAATGCTTATGCTCAAAAAAGCTCAAAGGAGCTCAAAGAAGCTCGAAAGAAGCTAAAAAAAGAGGTGCAAAAGAGCCAAAAAAAGTACAGGCTTCTTCAAGCTGAAATAAAAGCTCAAATGCCTGTAAAAGCAGCTTTTTGAGCTGCAGTGTGCATGAGCCTTTTTAGTGTGCAGTAGCCAAAGCTAAAATTTACATACAAACACAAGTCAATGAATCAGAGCAGTAACTCCTCCCTCTCACTCCCCCTAGAATGAGACATTTATCAATTCTGTTCCACAGCAAGGCAGTGCTACACAGGAGGAGCCTTGAAACATTTTCTTTTGGATTTCAGCATCTTCTATATAATACTTTAGAATTTATGATACACTTTACACTTAAAAATTAAGTTTATAGAGTTGAAATAATGATTGGCATCCTTATGTTGGACAGCACAGTGGCTTGGTGGTTAGCATTTATGTTTTGTAGTAATTAGTTGGTGAGTTTGAACCTCAGCCAGGATACTATCTACATGGAGTCTGCATGTTCTCCCCAAGTTGCATACCTTCAGGTGCACTAGTTTCCCTCCATATTCCACATGCTGTTGGGTTGATTGACTCCTGTCTAATTTGGCCCTAGTATGTGTATTCGAGCCAAGGACACTGTGGAGCCTGTTCTAGGCCTACCTTCAGCCACTTGCAAGGTGGTCTGGAGAAATGTTTCTTCAAAGAACAACAAGCACAAGAATCTAGCATGGATGGCAATTCAGGGGGGTAGCCACTGAGGACATTTAAGCATGCCAGAAACCTGTGCAGATACAGGCACTGCCCCTTCTGCATCATTGAAGAGCAAACTGCTTTGAGTGTTTTCTGGGAGTGCCTCGTTGCACAGGACCGGTTGATGGCCTAGGAACCAGAGCTCAATGACTTTGTGCCACAGACAGCCATCACACATTTTGGTGTGCTAAAGGGACTATTCTGTGGGACCTTTACTCAGGAGGACATTGATGGTGCCTGGCGGGTGATGTGTTGCTTTACAGACACGTTATGGTGTGACAGAAAGTGCCTCATCCACCAGCGGGAGAGGATTCATTTGAGGACTGTCACAGACTGGTTCACAGTATGCTCAGAGACTATAAGCTGATGCACTTTAAAGCGGAGTTCTGGCCTATTTTGCAACTTTAGTGATTCCTGGAGTGCTCGCTATGCTGATCAACAATTGGGCATTTTCAATTTTTTTCGGGGGTCCCTTACCTTATTTTCAGGACATTTTTGATTGTACTTCCTCCTTCTCCCCCCTCTGTGGCCACGGCCACGGACATCACTTCCGCCTTTGCATTGCATCCTGGGAGCTGTTTGTCATCACTCCCAGGAGGCTGGAATCAGGAAGAACTCCCAGAACACTCCCTGGAATCAGGAAGAAGGACACAACAGATTACACTGCGGCTTCAGATGCCCACATCTAAGATGGCCGCGCCCAGACAGCTTTTTTTAAAAGTAAGATTTTGACTAAAATCCAATACTGTACATCTTGTAAGTATGAGAATAGCGGTTCTGTAAAGGGTGATGGATTAGTATTATAGCGGTATTTTTAGTTAAAAAAGGTATTTGAGGACGGAACTCCGCTTTAAGGAGGAAGAAGATGTCTGAAAATTTCCCCTTCCCCCATTCTTCCTTGTGTGTCTTTGTCCTTTCAAAAAGGCTTCAGGACCTTTTCTACTCCTCTATCCCTCTTCCCTACCTCCATTATACCCTTTGCTTATTGAATTGTATTGAATTATGTTTTTGAATGCTTTGATATCAGTCTTGGTAATGTGTCTTCGTAATGTTTTAGGGGTAAGCGGCATCTTGCATGACGTAGTGTTTTAGGGAACTTTTGCACCGCACATCACGTTAGGCAGGGCGAATGTATGTATTGTATGATTGGAACTGTATTGTACTGTGGTGTATTTATGTGCTGCATCTCAGTACAGGTTGGAATGTACCTCAATTAACCACTTTACCACCGGAGGATTTTGCTGTCTTACGTCCAGGCCACTTTTTGCGATTCGGCACTGTGCGAATTTAACTGACAATTGCGCAGTCGTGCGACGCCATACCCAAACAAAATTTACGTCCTTTTTTTCCCACAAACAGAGCTTTCTTTTGGTGGTATTTGATCACCAGTGCAATTTTTACTTTTTGCGCTATAAACAAAAAAAGAGCGTAAATTTTGAAAAAATAACAATATTTTTAACATTTTTTGTATGAAATTCCCCCCCCAAAAAATGTAAAAATCAAAATTTTTTTAAATTTTTGGCCAATTTGTTTTCTGCTACCTATGTTTGGTAAAAAAAATCACAATAAGCGTATTTTGATTGGTTTGCGCAAAAGTTATTGCGTTTACTAACTAAGGGAAAGATTTCCCTTTTTTGGTGTTTTTTTTTTTTAACGAGTAATGGCGGCGATCTGCGATTTTTTTTGCGGGGCTGCGACATTGCGGCGGACAGATCGGACCCTTGACTGACATTTTTTACACTTTTGGGGGTACCAGTGACATTACTACAATTATCAGTGCTATAAATATGCACTGTTACTGTAAAAATGACACTGGCAGGGAAGGGGTTCATTTTATTGTAGAGGGAGGGGTTAATGTATGCCTGGTGCTTACTGACATGTGTGGGGGGAGGTGACTGAGTGACACAGGGACAGATCGCATGTTCAGCTATGCTGAACCCTGCAATCTGTCACTGTTTGTCACTTAGGAGATCCGCCCGCTTTGTTTACACAAGCGGGCGGATCTCCAAACTCGATTCCCCGATGATTCCTCCCCTGGCCCGACTCCCGCTGTGACTGAATACAGCGGGAGCGAGCCTCCGGCGGTGCGCGAGCGCCGCCCACAAGGGGAGGAGTCCAGCGATGTAGGTCTACGTCGCTGGACGGGAACGAGCCACTGTGCCGCAGTAAAGGCACAGTGAGCAGAGCTAAAGTGGTTAAGTATTTGTTTTTTATATATTTTATATAAAATAAAGTATATATTTTCAATAAACAACTGGCCATGCACACGTGTTATCACATTCTTCATGCCTGTCCCAAGCTTGAATAAATGGGTCCTAGCATTCTTCCTCGTGAAAAATTCACCAAGAAATTCTATGAAAGAGGCTCTCAAGCATATTAGACATGGTGACCAGTGAGCTGCCTATAGAATCGCTAAGAGTCAGCAGGGTGGATGTCACATCCGTATGTTAATGCTTTGTGAATTGAGCCTAGATTAAGGATGTATGGTCATATGGTTTTCAGACCACAACTACAACAGAAAACACTGGAACATCTATTTTCGGTTTATGAACTTCTCTCTGTACAAATATCACCAGTAAATGTATAATATTAGGTTATCTGCACATTTAAATATTTTTATACATTTAAATATTTTTAGGTCCTTGTCCATGTAACAAAACTTTTTTGTTAAGTTTAGGAAAGGAATTCTAAAGAGTATAGTTAAAATTGGACTTTTTCTTTTGGCCTAAAGATAACCAATAGCTCTTCCCATTATTAATCGATGTGCTTATATAACTTGGGGAATAAATTCCTGCATGAAAAGTGTGTAATTGAAATAGGAAACAGACAAAGATTCCTTCTGGAAATATGAAATTAGCGGCACAATGAGCTCTATAAATATGCATTTCTCCTAGCTCAATGCTCAGCTGAAGTTATAAATCTGCATTAAGTGAGAAAGCACACTCCATGCATATTTATGTGAGATGACAATAAATTATTTCTGCGGTATACATTGCTAAATTTAGTGGAGGAAGATCTGGGTTTTGAGTCAACGCCAGACTATGTAAGGTGATTGATGTTCTTTTATACTTTTTGAGAACACCAGACAGATTCATGCACTTGCTTATGAAATATATGTCGTTGTCCCTTTGACAGAACACAATTTATGCTGCTCCAAAGAGCTTGACCTGAAAAAATCCTCTGGGCCTGAAAATGAGATAAAGCATTGGGAACTGGTTGCTAAAATGAGAGCAGATAGAGAGTAACAGTGATGAATACGATATATCTGCTGGATCCCCTGTCTGCACCTCTTGCAGTATCATATTACAAGCAATATTGCAGGTTGGGCAAATGTTTTGACATTACAGAAGGGTCAGGTGGAAATCAAATGTGGAAGACAACAACAAAGAGAAGGGCGCACCGACCTAGTACATTACCACTAAAAACATTTATTAAAATAGTAAAAGCATATGTTATACTCACAAAACAGGTGTGAATATTGTACACATTAACATGAGCAACATGGAATCTCCAAGGTAGCCAAGGTGCCAAAGTGCTGCACTTTTTTGGCTCTGAGAAAGGGGGCTCACCCTCGAAACGCGTCAGCCTAGCCATAGCAGATTCATGCGGTACACTGCATGCTATCCATCATTGCGCAGTGCCTCGGCTACCTTGGAGATTCCATGTTGATCATGTTGATGTGTGCAATATTTACACCTGTTTTGTGAGTATAATATATGCTTTTACTATTTTAATAAATGTTTTTAGTGGTAATGCACTAGGTTGGTGCGCCCTTCTCTTTGTTGTTGTCTTCCAGTGTTTTTCGGATACCCTTGATCCTGAGGGGGCAGCAAGACCACAAGTCATACCCATCTAAGTCCATCAGAAGCATTTCTCTTCCCCCATTTCACTTGAGTGCAGGAGAATTGTTTTACATTTTGGAAATCAAATTTGCATATGGCTGGACATAGAAGGGTCATTTCTTTTTTTCGATTTACCCACAAATGGGGCCCAATTATCCCATTGTATTCCACTGTCAGAATACACTGATAAGCTCTGCAGTCTATTGGCTGCAGCCGCTGATCGAGAAAAATTTTCAACATTCCCATTTGACAGAAATTGATAGCTAGATTGACATGCGGGAACGGCTATGGGTGAATTAAAATTCAGCTGGTGCCTGCTGATCTGGAGGAATTTCAACCCATCTATGACCAGCTTAGGTAAACAGGTCTAATACTCCTCAGAAGTATAATGTAAACTTATAGTGAACTTGTGCTTTGCAACAGGTTCACTTTAATGCTCCCCTCCCCAGAAGCATACCTTTCCTTCACTTTAACAAAAGCTGCTAGGAATGAGGAACCTCTGTGTAAGCTCCAAACTGTTCCAATTGGAATTTGCACAGGGTTGAGAACTCTCCATGTGACATCTCTGGGCCAATTACAAAGCACTAGTGCTGTGACATGTTCCTGCATACCCAGAAGTAAGAGGTATTTTCTTTGCTTTTTGTAGCAGAACAAGGACTGTTGGAGAAAAGGAGGAATGAAAACATACTGCTTGTGGGGGGCAGGGTGTTAAAACAAAAAAATCAATTTGCCCCACAATGGTTTGCAGGGGCAGACTGGCAACTTTCAGCCAAGGGGGCAAGTACAAACCAGAGGCCAATGGTGCAGCGACTCTGCCCTGTTCCCACTCCAGGTACTCTCTACTCACCGGCTGAATCCTGGTTCCCAACCTGGCCAGCAGGGGGAAGTTTGGGGGAGCTGGGACAGCTTGGTTGGGGCTGGCCGGGAGGTGGAGAGTCTCCAGCGTGTCATTAAGCCGGTCTCTGCTCAGACACAGTTTACACCATCCATGCTGGGGAGGAAGCTTGCGCTCTGTTCTTGTCTTCAAGTCAACCCACATTCAGTAGGTCAGAAGCAGGGACTTTTTACTTCTCTTCACCAGGAATCCTTTAGGCATGTCTGTAGCAGAAGCGCTGCAGTCTTTATACGGGGCATCAGAGTGGCCCAGGGGGTAATTGCAGCTCTGCCCCCTGGCCCAGTCCTCCCCTGATGGTTTGCTATAACTAATGGAAAAACTTTTATTGTTTTTGTTCTGTTAGAATGGGTTGGGTTGAATGGGTTTTTGTTCTGTTGGATAGAATGGAGAGGGATTAGAACACCTGTCATTTTCTATTGCTGTCTGTACCCCTGTTAAGGAGATTCACCTTCTATATGTCATATTTACCGTTACCACCAAAAGTGAAAGTAAATCCAAAGTTTTGGGTTATCACCAGAATAGGAATAGAGGGGAAGTCTTCCAATGGAGACACGCGGGGATTCCCCCACTTTATAGGGATTTCCTTTCACTTCATGTTTTGGCTATGGGGCAGGAAATTAAGTAAAAAAATATCCTCAATAGGACACAGAGAAAAAAAAAAAACTGAGAAGGGTTAAAACCCACCCTTACGCTATCAAAAAAAAAAAAAGGAAAAGTTTAACCTATAATTCTACTTTAAAACCTGAAGAACATTGTCTCTGCTTTTTCTTTATTTATAGGGCGTGGGGAATTTTTGATACATTTACGGTAATTAGGTTTGTTTAATTTAGTCTTTTTTGTATTAAAAGTAGAACTACAGGCAAAGCTTTTTTTTTTCAGTTTGTATAGAGTAATTAGTCGCAGCAATGTCCCATTGCTGAGATTTCTCTTCATTTCCTGTCCCATGATCAAACAAGAAGTGAGAGGAAATCCCTGCAAATTAAAGGAATTCCTTGGGGACCCCCAGGTCACCACAACTAGTGTTCCCCTCTATTACTTTTCTGGGGACAACCCAAAATTTGGGATTTTCTTTTACTTTCACTTTCAAAAGAAATGGTAAACAAGACAAATAGAGCAGGAGAATCTCCTTAACCACTTAAGCCCCGGAAGATTTTACCCCCTTCCTGACCAGAGGGTATTTTGCGATTCGGCACTGCGTGACTTTAACGGACAATTGCGCGGTCGTGCGACCCTGTACCTAAACGAATTTGACGTCCTTTTCCCACAAACAGAGCTTTCTTTTGGTGGTATTTGATCACCTGTGCGATTTTTTGATCACGCGCTATAAACAAAAAAAGAGCGACAATTTTGCAAAAATAACAATATTTTTCACATTTTTTATATGAAATTCCCCCCCCCCCCCAAAAAAAATGTAAAAATCAAAATTTTTTAACATTTTCGGCCAATTTGTTTTATGCTACATATGTTTGGTAAAAAAAAAAAAAAAAAAAATCGCAAAAAGCGTATTTTGATTGGTTTGCGCAAAAGTTATCGCGTTTACTAAGAAAGGGAAAGATTTTTGTAATTTTTGTTGGTTTTTTTTAACGCGTAATGGCGGCGATCTGCGATTTTTTTTGCGGTACTGCGACATTGCGGCGGACAGATCGGACCCTTGACTGACATTTTTGACACTTTTGGGGTTACCAGTGACATTTCTACAGTAATCAGTGCTATACATATGCACTGTTACTGTAAAATTACACTGGCAGTGAAGGGGTTAACTTTATTTGAGAGGGAGGGGTGGTGTGTGTCCCTAGGGGCGTGATTCTAACTGTGATTGGCTGTGGCTTGAGCTGTAGAAACAGTGATCAACGGTCCTACATAGTAGAACCGTATGATCACTGTTTCTACACAGGGGAGAATGACAGGCGGCTTGTTTACATCGGCCGTCTGCCTATCTCCCTCTGCACCGACGATCGCCGAGTGACCGGCGGACATTGGGTCCGCCGGTCACACGCGCGGGGGGGGTCCGTGACCTCCGGCGGCGCCCGCTCGCTCGCTCCCCAGAGCCTCACAGTCTAGTGACGTATATATATACATCACTTTGCCTGTGAGGGGCTGACCGCCGCAGTATATGTACTTGCGGCGGTCGGCAAGTGGTTAATGGGAGCACAGACAGCAATAAAAACTGACGTGTTCTAATCTATCTAAATTCTATCCAAAACTGAAAAAAAAAAGTTTTGCCTTTAGTTATACTTTACGTTTTTTTCCCCAATCCTGTATTTATGCATTTTAGACTCTGAAGACAATGAGAGGTAAAAAAAAAAATCTAAAAAATATAATTGTTTTCTCCCATATTTTGACAAAAGTCTGGAGATTTTGGTTTGAAACTTCTCCATTTTACATGAATAAGGGAAACAAAGTTAGACAGGTGGTGGTTTTTAAGGCTCCTTTCACACTTGTATGACTCCAAAGTTGCGCCAACTTTGGAGTGCAACTTTGGTGCAACTTTGACGCAACTTTGGATGGGTGCAACTTGGATACGACTTTGGCTATAACTAGTGATAATGGACAACTGTTGCACACAAGTTGCATTGTATAACATTCTGGTACAATGAATTCCATCTTGTGTGACGTCAGTGGGCGGCTCGCTCCTACCGATGTCCGTTCTGACAGACCGGATATGGGAGGTGCTTTAGCCGCTTTCTTATACTGGCGCTCAGCATGGCGTTGGCGTGGTTTCACTCCAGCTACTTCGGACCTACGATGTGGACGGACCTGTTTATTAACAATGGCTTTTTCATCAATGGGTATTTATTTATCAAATGTTCTTTCATAGAACACATATTTCTCAATTCCCACCCTTCACTTTATGCGTGCAATGCATTAAGTTTCTAGCGTCTCTTTCCTGGTATTTCTCTCGTTTTGAGTGGGTACATCCTTTCCTATTCACATCTAACACTCTGTGAGGTACTTTACATCTAATTCCTTGTTTCTACACATGCACTGTACTTAATACTACCCTCCCACTGGTGAGGGAGCTGTGGAGGAAGAGCCGCCGGTGACACGTGCGGGGGGAGTCGCACGAGGATACCGGAAAACCGGGCGCGGGTGCGGAGGACCCCGGGGACCGGGACAGAGAGCGGCGGTAGCCGCGGTGGAGGACGAACACCACACGGTACAGAGGAGAGGAGGAGAGCGAGGAGGAGAGGGTTCCCGGAAGCAGGGGAGGAGGAGGAGACCGTCCGTTCCCAGTGTGTGAAGCAGTGTGTGAGGCAGCAGCTGCAAGCAAGGCAAGGGAAAAAGCTGGGGGACTGTGCTCTGTGAACCAATAGCTGTGTGACTGTTTTCTGTGAACCAATAGCTGTGTGACTGTGCTCTGTGAATCAATAGATGTGTGACTGTGCTGCGACTGATAGCTGTGTAACTGTGCTCTGCAACTGATTGCTGTGTAACTGTGCTCTGCAACTGATTGCTGTGTAACTGTGTTCTGCGACTGATAGCTGTGCAACTGTGCTCTGCGACTGATTGCTGTGCAACTGTGCTCTGCGACTGATTGATGTGTAACTGTGCTCTGCGACTGATAGCTGTGTAACTGTGCTCTGCGACTGATTGCTGTGTAACTGTGCTCTGCAACTAATTGCTGTGTACCTGTGCTCTGCGACTGATAGCTGTTTAACTGTGCTCTGTGACTGATTACTGTGTAACTGTGCGCTGCGACTGATAGCTCTGTAACTGTGCTCTGCGACTGATTGCTGTGTAACTGTGCTCTGCAACTGATTGCTGTGTAACTGTGCTCTGCGACTGATAGCTGTTCAACTGTGCTCTGCAACTGATAGCTGTGTAACTGTGCTCTGCGACTGATTGCGGTGTAACTGTGCTCTGCGACTGATTGCTGTGTAACTGTGCTCTGCGACTGATAGCGATCTGTGACTGACCGTGCTCTGATAGCAATCTGCGAACTGTGACTGTGACTGACTGACCGTGCTCTGCGACTGATAGCGATCTGTGACAGACCCACCGTGCTCTGAGACCGACAGCGATCTGTGACTGACTGTGCCCCGCGACGGACTGTGCCCTGCGGCTGACGGTGCCCTGCGACTGACGGTGCCCTGCGACGGACAGTGCCCCGCGACTGATGGTGCCCTGCGACTGACGGTGCCAGACGGTGCCCTGTGACTGACTGAGCGTGCTCTGCGACTGAGTACCTGGGAAGACTGGTAAGTATCTTAGCAACTGGTGAGTATCTTAGCAACTGGTGAGTACCCCAGGTTTAGTAGATAGAGGTAGTGTAGGTAAGGAATAGCAGGTCGTTACCATTATCCCCATAGAGTAGTGGGTAATAATGTCCGACAGGATTGCGGATGCCACTCAGTGCACTTCTTGCGCCATGTATGCGTTCCTTGATGAACCAATCGAGGACGAATACTGCTGTGCAGGATGTGAGCGACTTGTTGCTCTGGAAGTCCAGATCCTGGATCTAGAAAACATAGTGGCAACACTGCGTAGCATCAACAACCTGGAAAGGAGCTTGGACATTACCCATCAGGCGCTGGCAGGGGCTGGCATAGAGGAGGGAGGAGTAGAGGAGACGCAGGCATCAGAGGTAGGCAGCTGGGTGACCTTTAGGAAGGGTAGAGGGATGAGGGTCAGGGAGGCCAGTCCTGAGTTGGTACACCCTAATAAATTTGCCGAGTTGCAGGTTGAGGGGGATGTCAGCTCAGGGGTGGCAGTGCTGGAGCAGGCGCCCTCCCCCAGCTTCCAGGGGAGTGGCGGCTCCAGGAGGAAGGGGGGCCAAGATTCAGGAAAGGTTAGACAGGTTGTGGTAGTTGGGGACTCAATCATCAAGAGAACAGAGAGGGCAATCTGTTGAAAAGATCGCGGTAGCCGGACAGTATGTTGTTTACCGGGCGCTCGAGTCCGGCACATCGCGGATCGGGTAGACAGATTATTGGGCTGGGCTGGGGATGACCCAGCGGTCATGGTGCATGTGGGCACTAATGAACAAGTAAAAGGAAGGTGGAGGATCCTAAAGAATGATTTCAGGGACTTAGGTAATAGATTGAGGAATAGGACCTCCAAGGTGGTTTTCTCTGAAATACTGCCTGTACCTTGAACCACACAGGAGAGGCAGAAGGAGATTAGGGTAATTAACAAGTGGTTGAGGAATTGGTGTAGGAAGGAGGGGTTTGGGTTCCTGGAGAACTGGGCTGACTTCTCAGTCGGCTACCGGCTCTTTAGTAAGGATGGGCTGCACCTTAATGGGGACGGTACAGCTCTTTTGGGGAGAAAGATGGCCACCAAGGGGCTTTTAAACTAGGAGACAGGGGGGGAGGGCTCAGAAGTAGAGTCAATCAGGAGGGAGCGAAGGACAGAAGGCAGTAGTAGAGTCAGCAGCGACAGTAGTTCCATAACGCCAATTGGGGGGTCTGTGCGGGAAAACCTCAGACCAAACGGGAATAAACATAATTACCATTCACGATCAACTTCCACAAAACTAAGAGGGGTATATGCTAATGCCAGGAGCCTAGCTAATAAAATGGATGAGTTGGAAATGTTAGTACATGAGGAAGACCTATGTGGGAATAACGGAGACTTGGTTCAACCCCTCACATGACTGGCTGGTCAATATCCAAGGGTATTTGGTGTACCGGAAGGACAGGGTAGGAAAAAGAGGGGGAGGGGTATGTCTCTATGTCAAGAACAATGTAAGGGTGATAGAGAGGAGTGATATTACGGAAGGGATGAGTATGGAGTTAGAATCCGTGTGGGTAGAACTCCATAGGGAAGAAAAAAAGGGAAAAGTAATTGTGGGGGTTTGCTATAGGCCACCCAACCAAAGGGAGGAGGTAGAGCTGGAATTTTTATCACTATTGGGTAAAGTGGCAAAACTGGGATCAGTCATCATATTGGGGGACTTCAATTATCCTGACATTGACTTGGAAGAAGGAACTGCACACTCACAGAAGGCCCGTCTATTCACGGAAACCTTACAGGACAACTACATGTCACAGTTGGTGGATTCTCCTACTAGAGAAAATGCAGTCCTGGATCTATTGATCACTAATGACCCAGACATAATCTCGGAGGTAGGAGTCCAGGACAACCTGGGCTCTAGCGATCACAGGATGATCACATTTACTGTAAATAACAATATAACAAGGCATAAGAACCCTAAACTTCAGAAGGGCAAACTTTCCAAAATTGTGCTCGTTGATGGAAAGGGTAAACTGGGACCAAACCCTGGGATCACTGACCACGGAGGAAAAATGGGAATGCTTTAGGATCATATTAAACAAATGCATCTTGCAGTGCATTCCTATGGGAAATAAATTTAGAAGAGACAAAGCCAAACCTGGCTGGCTAAACTGTAACGTTGAAAAACTTATTAGGGGAAAAAAAATGGCCTTCAAGAAATATAAATCAGAGGGCACAGTATCGGTTTTCGAGCAATACAAGGAGGCAAATAAGAAAAGTAAATACGAAATCAAAATGGCTAAAATCAACTTTGAGAGACAAATAGCGGAGGATAGTAAAAATAACCCAAAGAAATTCTTTAAATATATCAACAGCAAAAAAACTGGGGCAGAGCATATTGCACACATAATTAACAATGATGGGAGGATGGTTACAGAGGACACTGAAAAGGCAACCGTGCTGAACGCCTTTTTCTTGTCAGTCTTTACACAGGAAACGGAGGGGTACACTGACCATGACTGTATGGTTAGTAGTAATACACAGGACTTGCCGCTATGGCTAACAGAGGGTGAAATCAGGGAAAGGCTGGATAAAATTAACACAAACAAATCACCAGGCCAGGATGGCGTACATCTGAGAGTACTCAAAGAACTTAGTAAGATTATATCTAGACCACTGTTCCTGATCTTTGCTGACAGTATTAGGACAGGAGATGTACCAGGGGATTGGAGGAAAGCTAACGTGATACCGATATTTAAAAAGGGGCAGAGGCATATACCGGGAAATTATAGGCCTGTCAGTTTGACATCGATAGTATGTAAACTTCTGGAGGGGATGATAAGGGAATATATCATAGAGTTTGCTAAAGAAAACAACATCATCAGCAGTAACCAGCACGGGTTTACAAATGGGCGTTCTTGTCAAACCAATCTCTTAACATTCTACGAGGAGGTGAGCTGTGAGCTAGATAGGGGGAGACCAGTGGATGTGGTGTACCTGGATTTTGCTAAGGCGTTTGATACAGTTCCCACAAGCGCTTAATTTATAAAATAAGGTCTGCAGGTATCGACCGCAGAGTTTGCTCTTGGATACGGAATTGGCTAAAAGGGTGTGTCCAAAGGGTGGTAATAAACAGCGCATACTCAGACTGGTCTGAGGTGGTAAGGGGGGTGCCCCAGGGCTCAGTCCTGGGACCAACCTTGTTCAATTTATTCATATAGAGCATTAAGGACGGGGTCAGTAGTTCGTTATCAGTTTTTGCAGATGACACAAAATTGGGCAGGGCAATAACTGCACAGCATGAAGCAGATATCCTACAGAATGACCTGGACAAAATAACAGAGTGGGCAACGACATGGCAAATGAGGTTTAATGTGGAGAAGTGTAAGGTTTTGCACTTGGGGACTAAAAACATAAAAGCACAATACACGTTAGGGGGGGAACCCTTGGGAGAATCAAAAATGGAGAAAGATCTGGGAGTCTTGGTAGAGGATAGACTAAGCAATAGCATGCAATGTCAAGCGGCAGCTGCCAAAGCCAGCAGAATATTAGCATGCATAAAGAAAGGGATGTATTCCAGAGATAAGACTATAATCCTTCCACTTTATAAAACTCTGGTCCGACCACATCTGGAGTATTCTGTCCTGTTCTGGTCGCCAGTCCTCAGGAGGGATGTGTTGGAGCTGGAGAGAGTACAGAGAAGGGCAACTAAACTGATTAGGGGATTGGAGGACCTTAATTATTAAGAGCGTCTGCAATCGCTTGATTTATTCTCCCTGGAGAAGAGACGTCTGAGAGGGGACATGATAGCAATTTATAAATATCTCAATGGTGATCTCGGCATAGAAAAACAGCTATTCAGTCGAAGGGATTGCATGAGGACTTGAGGGCATACAATGCGATTAGAGCAGAAGCGTTTAAACCTCAGGCAATGTGGGGGGTTCTTTACTGTTAGGGCTATAAGATTGTGGAATTCTCTACCACAAGAGATGGTTTCTGCGGGTAGTATGGTGGCTTTCAAAAGACTCTTAGACGTACATCTCAAGAATTAGAACATTCAGGGGTATGTGAGATGATTACAGCCACACACACCTACACAGGTTGAACTGGATGGACTATTGTCTTTATTCAACCTCACCTACTATGTAACTATGTAACTATATCAAAAACACATACAAAATGCACATGCAGAAACGCATCTGAAATTAGGGCGTGGACCAGCCCTTAGGGTTCAATGGATGGAAAATCATTTCAACCCCCTGGATCTGTTTTTGTGCATAAAAAACAGTCCCTTATCAGCATCATGATATTTTTAAAAATAATAGTAAAAAAAAAAACTAAAATATAATATTTTAAATATTTAAAGCAACAGTACACCAAAAAAGATTAAATATAAAAGGGGAAATGGACAAATACTCTAAATTAAATGAACTACATTACCCTAATTAAACCCCCCCAAAAAAAACTATACCCAGTTTTTCAGCAAATGTTGCCTAAGCAGCTCCAAGAAAAAAAAAAAAACGCAGAGATTCCAAAACGGTGGCATTTTGCCAATAAGGAAAACGTTAATTGCACAAAATGAATTTTGCCTAGAAATGAACAACATCCAACATTCTGCTGATTAGCTAGCAGATTAAAAGGCAGTAAATTCTACCAATCAGTTAAATAAAACGATGTCAGTTAATACCTTCTCGTATTGTTGTAAAATGTTTGTTTATTTTTGTACATCAAAGGAAAATCTGACTCATTAAACTTGTGGAAATAAAAATGAAAACAAATAAAGGAGAGATTATTGGATGGCAGAAGGCGCCTTGGTATACCTCCCTCCCAGGAATATGCGATATGGTGATAGCGGTGGAAAATAGTACAGCTGTACAGAAGCAGCCACAGGGAATGTGATCTTAATGACTTGTTGTCATGACCACAGCGACATGCTCAGTACAAAAAAAATGCTCTGGGGGGAGAAAATTATTTCCTAATTAAACCTTTAAATATGCTGCATTTTTCCAGCTTTCACCGTTCTGGCCTAGAAACCTCTGGAGTATATTGTATTCAAATATTCAGGTCACTGAAACACCGTAGTGGAATTCTTGCTTGTTTACATGTTTAATACATTATTGCATCCAAGGTTCATACATAAATATGGAACAACTTGAAACAACAGATGAGATCAGTGGACTTCCAATGACATCCAGTATAAATTGCAGCCATAATAAAAACAGATGTAGCGGACCCCCTAAAGAGCTGCAAGTGAAATGGGATCCCTCAAACTGCACAGCCAGGCACACCGCATTTTCACAGTCTCCCAGGGTCAGAAAACAGTCCAGTACTTTGTTTTTTTTGTTTTATTGAGGGGAATGAACTTGGATGGGGAATAGGGATATTATGGGATGCCCACTTGACTTTAAACAACTTCAGGGACAACTTCTCTTATGAACAGTCTATATACACTCCTCACTTCTTCCAGCACGCTTGCTTGCAAAAACTCAGCTGGGACACCACTTTAGCCCCGGAGGATTTGGCTGCTCAAAGACCAGGCCCTATTTTGCGATTCGGCACTGCGTGACTTTAACGGACAATTGCACGGTTGTGCCACACTGTACCCAAACAAAATTGATGTCTTTTTTTTCAACACAAACAGAGCTTTCTTTTGGTGGTATTTGATCACCTGTGCGATTTTTATTTTTTGCGCTATAAACAAAAAAAGAGCGACAATTTTGAAAAAATAACAATATTTTTCAAATTTTTTTTTATATGAAATTCTCAAAAAAATTTAAAAATCTAAATTTTTTTAATATTTTAGGCCAATTTGTTTTCTGCTACATATTTTTGGTAGAAAAAAATTGCAATAAGCGTATTTTGATTGGTTTGCGCAAATGTTATTGCGTTTACTAACTACGGGAAAGATTTATGTCATTTTTATTGTTTTTTTTTTTTAACTAGTAATGGCGGCGATCTGCAATTTTTTTTTTGCGGGATTGCGGCGGACAGATCGGACCCCTAACTGACATTTTTGACACTTTTGGGGGTACCAGTGACTGTTACTGTAAAAAATGACACTGGCAGGGAAGGGGTTAACTTTACTGGTGATCAAGGGGTTAAGTGTGTCCCTAGGGGCGTGATTCTAACTGTCAGGGGGCGTGGCTTGTGAAGTAATCACAAAGACATGCGACCCTATACAGCAGGGTCACATAGCCTCTGTCATTACTTCAGCTGTCTGTCCTTCTCTCACTGCTGCGGGAGATCGCGAGTGGCCGGCGGCCATTGGAGCCGCCGGTTACACGCGCTGGCTCCCCCGCTGATGAGCGGGTGCGGGAGCGCGCTTCCGGCGGCGTGCGATCACCCCCCTAGCTCCTCCCAGGCGAGCCCCGTACATGTACGACGCTTCATCTGGGAGCGCCAGACTGCCACCGTACAACTGCGGCGGGCGGTCGGCAAGCAGTTAAAGTGGAGTTCCGGCCTATTTGCTCGCTATGCTGATCAACAATTGGGCATTTTCAATTTTTTTCGGGGGTCCCTTACCTTATTTTCAGGGCATTTTTGATTGTACAGTAAAACCTTGGTTTGAGAGTAACTTGGTTTAAGAGCGCTTTGCAAGACAAGCAAAATTTTCAAATAAATTTTGACTTGATATACAAGCGATGTCTTGATATACAAGTAGCCTCAAGTCACAGCTGAGTATAAAAGAGAAGAGAGGCGCCTCTAAGTGTAGCAATATGGTTAAATTTAATGAAGGTACAACATTTAGCAACTCACATGATTGATGATTGGAACAGGCACATCTAAGGATGCAGGCATCAGGGGTAAAGCTGTCCACATAGACCATCCTCCACCCTGCCATCTATGTCATTCCTTCCATGCTGCCCCTCGCTATCAGATCGCTTTACTCCAGGGTGGTCTTCCCGGTCAGGATTACAGACTGGCAGCCGGCGGTGCAGAAGATAGTCTATGTGGACAGCTTTACCCCGGATGCCTGCATACTTAGATGTGCCTATTTTATTCATCAACCATGTGAGTTGCTAAATGTTGTACCTTCATTAAATGGAACCTTATTGCTACACTTAGAGGCGCCTCTCTTCTCTTTGATACTCTGTAGCTCCTGCTGGATTTTGCTTCTAATCCCCTTGTGGAAGCGGCCATTTGTGGATGGACATTTTATGGTTACACAACCTATCGCAATGCTATAATCTTTTTATATGGACTATAAACTGAAGGAATTATGATTAAATGGTTGTGGAACGAATCATCTGAGTTTCCATTATTTCTTATGGGGAAATTTGCTTTGATACAAGAGTGCTTTGGATTACAAGCATGTTTCCGGAACGAATTATGCTCGCAATCCAAGGTTTTACTGTACTTCCTCCTTCTCCCCCTTCTGTGGCCACGGCCACCGACATCACTTCCGCCTTTGCATTTCATCCTGGGAGCTGTTTGTCATCACTCCCAGGAGGCTGGAATCAGGAAGAACTCCCAGAACACTCCCTTAGATGCCAACATCTAAGATGGCCACGCCCAGACAGCTTTTTTAAAAGTAAGATTTTGACTAAAATCCAATACTGTACACCTTGTAAGTATGAGAATAGCGGTTCTGTAAAGGGTGATGGATTGGTATTATAGGGATATTTTTAGTTAAAAAAGGTATTTGAGGACGGAACTCCGCTTAAATAGATCGGACCAGACGCTCTGCCAGATCAAAAGCAAAAGCTCTTTACGGGCAGGGACCCCTGTCCCTTTGGTTATTTAGTAAAGTCCAGTGTCCAGCTTACAACCCTGTGGCTTCTAATCCCAGCACCACTTCTTCAGGCAATGCCCGCTCACCTGCCTGCAGCTGCCCCTTTCACTAACCATCCTGGCCAGTCCTCCTAGACCAGTGATGGCGAACCTTGGCACCCCAGATGTTTTGGAACTACATTTCCCATGATGCTCAACTATACTGCAGAGTGCATGAGCATCATGGGAAATGTAGTTCCAAAACATCTGGGGTGCCAACTTTCACCATCACTGTCCTAGACTGACACTCTCTCTCTCCACAGTCCTCCCAGACTGCTCACTCACCAGTCCACCCGGTTGACATCTCTTGAGAACTCCTGGACGTGTTTACCTTCTCTTGCTGTCCTCTCCTTGCTCCAGTGCCTCTAGAAAAGATTTCATCTGTGTGTTGTAGAGGGTCCCTCCACCACCTGAGCCCCAGGCCCGAGGTCACCCCCTCCCAAACTATGGGGTACCCTCAAGGGCCACTAACAGCCTCCTCAGCACTCCTCCAGCTTCCACCCAACTCCCCCGCTGGCATGACCCATGAGTATTTATGAGGTGCCTGCCGCTGCCAGCCCCCCCTTGCTGGGGATTGTCTGGGGCTCTCATCAATACTCCAGGCAGCTCCTCCTAGACACCGCCCTCTACTTCTGGAAGCTTCTCCAAGGTTCCAGAGAGCAGGAGGAATTAACAGAGATGCTGCTTGCTGGATCATCCAGCCTCTCTGAGTCACTCATCCCTGACCCAGATTATACTCAGGCTTGGCTCTCAGCCAAGACTAATTTTCCTAAACCACAACTATATACACTAGCACACACTAGAGGGTGCTACAGAGAGAGTCAATTGATCCAGTATTTATAATCAAATACGGCCAGATTCCAAAGGTTTAGCACATAAACTTGTGCTGGGTAAATTTTCTGATGTGGGGGCTCCAGGAAAGAGGGCAGTGCTAGAACCATGGAGTACAGAGATGAGCAGTTGTGGCATGTAATTACATTTTTTGGGGTCATTTGATATTCAAGGCTATCAGCAGTTATAGAACTAACTGAAAACTGCCTGGATTTGGCCATATTTGGTTGTATCTGAGGCAGCCATCATGACCAGTAACCTTATATATACATATATATGGTCTCCTTCATCATTTTGGCTTGCCTGGAAGGAGTGGTGGTAGATCCGTTAGGGACAGAGACTTTGTTAGCTAGGGAAAGAGATTAGTGCAGAAAGCACTTCCTAGCAGCAATACAGTGCCGTCCCAATGCTCTGCAAACCACCACCCCTCCAGAGGAAGCTGTCTTACGGTAATACAGGCTCAAGCCTGGTGATACTTTTTAAACTCAAACTGTTGCATTGCCTTATATCTGTGCCTTCCAGAACTGTCATTATTTATTACTATACCTATTACCTATATACAATTGTGATGAACTAGAAGTGCAGAGGGAGAAGCAAAAGTGAATAAAGAGATCCTGCGAGCAACCTCAAGGTTCTAAATTAATAAATAAGCTATCTGCTGCAGACACTCCACTTCTCATAACAGTGTAAACAAATTAGAATAAATAAATAGTGCTGCGCAAATAAGGCTCCGTTCACATGTTAGCGTATGGCTCGTGGGCAGAACCGCCGCGATTCCGCCCGCGATCCGGAGATTATTGCAAATCGCGGGACGCCTGTGTGTTGCCCGTTGATTTGCAATAGCCCCCCAAACGCTGAGCGATGTTGCCGCGATTTCTGCCTGCCGAATCGCGGTAACATCGCGCAAAAAAAAATCGCGGGACGCATTACGCCCAAAAAAGTACAAGAGCTTTTTTGGAGCGTATTGCATCCCGCGATTTTTTTTGCGCGATGTTACCGCGATTCGGCAGGCGGAAATCGCGGCAACATCGCTCAGCGTTTGGGGGGCTATTGCAAATCAGCGGGCAACGCACAGGCGTCCCGCGATTTGCAATAATCTCCAGGTCGTGGGTGGAATCGCGGCGGTTCTGCCCGCAATCCATATGCTAACATGTGAACGGAGCCTTAATGATCATGAAAACTTGCAATGCATGAAAGAATGGCATGTGAAACCAAACAAAAATAATTTTTTAAATAGTATATAATATTAAAGTGCCAATAGTGCCAATATAAATATATAAAGTCCCATTAAAGTGTAAAGATTATAAAGAAAGTCCAGTGAGGGTCGTGAATGGTGGTGTTGAAAAATAATATAATAAATATAGTCCAACCAATGGTGATTCAACCAATATAAAGTGATCTGTGCTCCCCGGAACGAGTGACCAGAGTGTCACAGTAGACAGCCAACCGTGCACCCCCTTGTGAGTAGGTGCTCACCTTAGATCTCTATTACAAAGCACATGGGTATGAAGATCTTAAAGATCATCCATCCGTATCCTCATGGCTCCTCTCATCCACAGTAATGAAGCCTGGCTTGCAGTATCACTCAGTGCAGCATTTATATGAAAGCAAAAAAAACTTATAATAGTGCATGAAATCCTTCAAAAACGTTTTATTTAGATAGAAGTAAATGGTCTCACTCACATGTGTGGGTGCATAATATGCACATAAAATGATCGCATCAGCAAACAATCCAATAGGTGATGGCAGAAATCGTAGTGGTATAGTGGGAGAGACCGTTCAGTGCTGCCTTAAGATCACAACGTGTGCTGGCAGCCGACAATCTCACCGAGTAGCGGTGCAACGCTCCATCCGTCCTTGCCCCTCCCCTACGTGTGACAACACAGGGACCACGTGTCTTCCTCAGGGGGATAGCACACGGAGGCAGATCACATAAAACCCGAGAGGTGGGTGTTTAAGGGGAGGTTTGTGTGTAAGGTGGGTTGTGTTGGGACGTGCCGCGAATAACCACTTCATAGAGTAACAAGGGTCATACTACAAATAAACGGTTCAGGGAGTAGAATGGGCACACTACGCATAAAAAGTTCAGGAAGTAGCAATGGAAGCAGTTCCTGGGGTGGCAGTAGAGGACAACACGGGGAAACAGTTCCCAGAGTAACATTGGGCTTCACAGAAGAGAAAGGATCCTCCAAGGGGGAAGATAGTACAGTAGAAGCGGGACAGTCCATGGGGCAACAGCAAGGCCCACAGCAGGGGTTGAGTCCAGCACACAGGACAGGGATCCAGGCAGAGCAGAGGTGGGTACAGCAAGGGTTAAATCAAGCACAGAGGGCAGAGATTTGGGCAGATCAGAGTTTGACATGACAGGTGTTAAGTCCAGCACACAAGGCAGTGATGCAGGCAGAGCAGATGTTGGCACAGTAAAAGTCAAGTCCTGGCACAAAGGGTAGGGATCCGGGCAGAGGAAAGGTTGGCACAGTAAAGGGTTAAGACCTAGTACATAGGGCAGGGATCTGGGCAGACCAGAGGTTGGCATGGTAAGGTATAATCCCTGGCAAACAGGGCAGGGATCTGTGTAGGCAGTGTCCTGCGAGCCAGCACTGGATCCAAGGGAGAGATTAGAGCAGGCGGTGCAGGCAGGTAGGCGGCTGACAGTGGGAGGCAGAGGGTCACTCTTGAAGGCCTGACCTTAGTCTGGGGTCCTTGCAGGCACAAGAGGCACACAGGGCAGGCAGCATGACAACCAGGGACTACTTTTCTCAGCCCAGGTTGATATACCTGACCTGGGGCGCAAACCTGTGAAGCCAACCATCAGATTGCTTGAGCAACAGGCCCCGTCCCTTCCAACGTGTTGATTGGCGAGTTTTTTGTTTTCTAGCAGGACACAGCGTGGGAAGAAGAGCACTCTGTGCCCACTAGACACTAGCGCCTGGGGGGGGGGAAGTCTGTTACAGGTGTGAAGAGATCGCAGCACAGCAGGGTGTCCAATCCCCTGATGCCCCCCACACAGGAGGTGTGGAGAGGTGTGGGCTGTGTGTGAGGGCCAGGTACTGGGTGCATGGCTCCCTGCACGTATGTGATGTGGAGAGGTGGGGACCTGCGAAGAGCAGAGGGGGAAGCGGAGTGCTGTGACAACAACATGCAAGAATATTTGTAACAAACAAGGACAAGGACTATGTGTGTGGTCTCTCCCTGACTGGGTACCGTGGGCCTGGGACCCACCTAAAATTAAGCTCTGAGCTCATATCCTAAAAGAAATTAGCTCTGTCATTTCAAAGCCATTGTTTCTCATTTTTAGGGACTTGTTAATGCCAGGAATACTACCACTGGATTGGCGTAAGGCCAATGTGGTGCCTATATTTTAAAAGGGATCAAAGTCTTTACCAAGTAACTATAGGCCTGTTAGTATACCATCTTTAGTCAAGAAGATACTGGAGAGTTCAATAAAAGAGTTTTTGCTGGAAAAAATATTTTAAATAACAGACAGCATGGATTCATGAAAAAGAGAAGTTGTAAGACAAATCTGATTCCTTTTTATGAGGAGCAAAACCTTGGAGTGGCTGTGGACGTAGTATATTTAGATTTTGACAAAGTATTTGACACAGTTCCCCATGGACGGCTAATAGGTAAAGTAAAGCCTGGAAAGATCAGTTTGTAAATGGATGGAAAACTGGCTAAAAGGCCAGATTCAGAGAGTAGTGGTTAAAGATTCTTACTCTGAATGGTCTAAGGTTATCAGTGGTGTACCTCAAGGTTCAGTGTTGGAACCCTTACTTTTTAATATCTTTATAAATGATGTAGAGTCTGGGATTGAAAGTACAATTTCAGTCTTTGCAGATGACACCAAGCTATGCAGCGGAATAACTTCCTTACAGGATGTCTTCAATTTACAAGCAAATGAGGATTGATGTTGATAAATGTAAAGTTATGCACTTGGGGGGCTAGGAATTTGCATGCATCATACATACTAGGGGGAGTACAACTGGGGAAATCAATGGTGAAGAAGGAACTGGGTGTTCTGGAAGATCATAGGCTTAATAATAGCATGCAATGTCAAACTGTAGTTTCCAAAGCGAGCAAAATCCTTTCTTGTATTAACAGAGGTATGGACAGCAGAGAGAGAGATATCATTTTGCCCCTGTACAAATCATTAGTAAGACCTTATCTGGAATATGCAGTTCAGTTTTGGGCACCAATTTACAAAAAGGATATCGGGGAACTGGAGAAAGTGCAGAGAAGAGCAACCAAACTGATAAGTGGCATGGAGGAACTCAGCTATGAGGAAAGATTAGAGGGACTGAATTTATTCTCTCTTGAGAAGAGGAGATTACAGGGGATATGATCAACATGTATAAATAGACAAGTGGTCTATATAGTAAACTTGGTGTTGAGTTATTCACTTTAACCATTTGCCGACCCCCTCATAGCAGATTTACTGCTACAGGGTGGCTGCGCTGCTCAGAATCACGTATATGCACATGATGCTGCACTTCTGGGGCTTTGGGCACCAGTGCGCACTGCCAGCGGCTCGCTCCCGCTGTGATTTTACACACTGGGATCTGATCAGCAGGTCCTGTGGGCCCGATGTCCACCAGCACCCGCTGATCGTTCGGTACACTGACAGAATGCCAGTCTGCCTATGTAAACAAGGCAGATTGTCATTCTGTCAGTACGGAAAACATGGATCCTGTGTTCCTGTAAAGCAGAAACACTGATCAATGCCTTCCACTAGTAAAAGTACCCCCCCCCCCATACTGAAACAATAGCTAGGCACACAATTAACCCTTTAATTGCCCCTGGTGTTAACCCCCTCCCTGCCAGTATCATTGGTATAGTGACAGTGCATATTTTTAGCACTGATCACTATAATATTGTCACTGGTCCCCAAAAAAGTGTCAAAACTGTCATTTAGGTATCCGTTTTGTCAGACGAAATATCGCAATCCCGCTATAAGATCGCCACCATTACTGGTAAGAAACTATCCTGTAGTTTGAAGGCGCTATAACTTTTGCGCAAACCAATCAATGCCCTAATATTCCAATAGTGATAAACAACTGAGCAGTTTAAAAGGGTTGTTGTCTTGCCAGAGGGTGGTGATAGGATTCTTTATGTCTGCCTTTGTTAAGCTTCAAAGAGATGTCATTTGTGGATATGTCACTCCAAGTACACATATGATAGCTATAACTTAAATTATTTTTGCCCGAGGCCGTCAAAGCTCTGCCAGCAAATAAATATATATTAATATATTATCCAAAGAGGTTTAGAATTATTTGGAGTAAATTCTGTGACATTCAAATGATTTATATTATGCATGTAAACACATTACTGGATGAGATTGTTGTTTTTTTTTTTTTTTTTACTTGTGCCGAGTTGTAATGTGCCACTGAAGGAGGGAATGAATATGACCAGGCCACAATATATCATACTGGAAGGATACCTAGCAGAGGAGTCATCCATAAAATGGATTAAAATCACCTTGTATAGAGAAAGATGAGCTCAAATGACAAGTTCTGCCACCTAGTAATGATAAATATGATACAGATGTGCTATTAAATCTTTCACTGATATGCTGTAGTTTTATAAAACTGTAAACCTGACCCTTTTCAGAAACATTAGTCATTCATTATCAAGCAATCTATGAAAAACAAAATTCATACACCTATACTATTTCATGCATTTCACTGATACGTTTTTGGATGAACATTTTGTTCATTCATCAAATTTTGACATTTTTAATACACATTTATTTGTTTATTTATTACAGATACTTGAAATAGTGTTTGTTTGGAAAAGTATGGATTCTATAGGCACTGTTTAGATAAAAAATAACATATTTATTTTAAAAGAGAAAAAGAAAAGGGAAGCATATACATACGTAAAATGAATCGCCTCAAAAAGGCGTTAATAACAGTAGTCAAGCAACCACAATGTTGGTATAGGGATATACAGAATAATTTAAATTCAATAAAGATCTGAATATATATATGTCACATCATATAGGTCTCACAGACGATGACAAAGACTTGTACTGTCGTCCATGAGGTCCACTGGTGCGACATCTAATATGTAGACAGTTCATGGAGCCAGAATGCTCTACATGTTTCATTTGGAAAACAGCTTCCTCTGGAGCTACTGGTACATTTGTTCTGAGTATATCCAAATAGTGATTCAGCGGTAGCCAGTAAGATAAAAGGTAGATAACGAGGAAGGTGGAATATGATGCCAGAGACGTCAAAAAACTGGTAATAAATATTTATAGGGAAATCACATTGGTTTGGTTAAACCACCCGGTCATATATGTGTTGGGTAAGCGGGCCTGAAGATACGTAAGCCCAATAATCCATTTAGTAACACGAATATATACTTGAAGTCAGTACCAGGAAGTCTCTGAGCATGACATCTCCAACCTTCCCCGGATGGGGAACCGCCATTGATTGTTTTGCTCATTTTTAATAAACCATTATTAACCTCTTCCCTACCGGCACATTGTAAAATGACGCTGGCAGGAACATTCCCTCTCTCTGAGCGGACGTCATATGACGTACGCCCGTTCTCGCCGCTTGCGTCCACCGTTCGGGGATAAGGCGTGTCCCTTTGGGACACCGCCCATCCCTGATCAGGATAAAGAGCCAATTAATATTGCTCTTTACCACATGACCGGCTGTGTCCAATCACAGCCATTCACAAATGTCAACAAACCCAGTAGCTGCCTGTTACCGTGTTCTCCTCCTAACACACTGATTCTGTGTGGGGAGGAGATTGCAATAACAGGCAGTTACTGATTACAGTGCACAGGAAAAACACACTGATTGCCCAGTAATAAAGAGGACCTGTCACAGCCCATCAGAGTACCTGAATACCTGTCACAGCCCATCAGAGTACCCGAGTACCTGTCACCAGCCCTTTAGAGTACCCAAGTACCTGTCACCAGCCCAGAGTACCTGTCACCAGCCCATCAGAGTACCCAAGTACATGTGACCAGCCCAGAGTACCCGAATACCTGTCACCAGCTCATCAGAGTACCCGAGTACCTGTTACCAGCCCAGAGTACCTGAGTACCTGTCTCCAGCCCAGAATAACTGAGTACTTGTCTGCAGTCAAGAGGACCCGAGTACCTGTCTCCAGCCCAGAGTACCCGAGTACCTATCTGCAGACCATCAGAGTACTTGAATACCTGTCTCCACCCCAGAGTACCCAAGTACCTGTCTCCAACCTATCAGAGTACCCGAGTACCTGTCTCCAGCCCAGAGTACCCGAGTAACTGTCTCCAGCCCAGAGTACCCGAGTATCCCTCTGCAGACTATCAGAGTACCCGAATACCTGTCTCCAGCTCAGAAACCCGAGTACCTGTTTCCAGCCCATCAGAGTACCCAAGTACCTATATGTAGCTTATCAGAGTACCTAAGTACCTATCTCCAGCCCAGAGTACTGGAGTACCTATCTGCAGCCCATCAGAGTACCCAAATACCTGTCTCCAGCCCAGGGTATCCAAGTACCTATCTGCAGCCCATCAGAGTACCCGAGTACCTATTTCCAGCCCATTAGAGTACCCAAGTACCTATCTCCAGCCCAGAAAACCCAAGTACCTATCTGCAGCCCATCAGAGTACCTGTCTCCAGCCCAGAGTACCCGAGCACCTGTCTCCAGCCCAGAATACCCGAGTACCTATCTGCAGCCCATCAGAGTACCCAAGTACCTGTTTCCAGACCATCAGAGTACCCGAGTACCTATCTGTAGCCTATCTGAGTACCCAAGTACCTATCTCCAGCCCAGAGTACTGGAGTACTTATCTGCAGCCCATCAGAGTTCCCGAAAACATGTCTCCAGCCCAGGGTACCCAAGTACCTATCTGCAGCCCATCAGAGTACACAAGTACCTGTCTCCAGCCCAGAGTACCCAAGTACCTGTCCCCAACTTATCTGAGTACCTGTACCCAGCCCAGAGTACCCACGTACATATCTACCTATCTACAGCCCATCAGAGTACCCATGTACCTATTTCCAGCCCATTAGAGTATCCAAGTACCAATCTGCAGCCCATCAGAGTACCCAAGTACCTATCTCCAGCCCAGAGTACCTGAGTACTTATCTGCAGCCCATCAGAGTATCCGAGTACCTTTCACCAGCCTAGAGTACCCGCATACCTGTCTCCAGCCCATCAGAAAACCAGAGCACCTATCTGCAGCCCATCAGTGTACCGAGCCCCAGACTATTGGAGCACCTGAGTACCTGTCTCCAGCCCATTGGAGTACCTGTCTCCAGCCCAGAGTACCCAAGTACCTGTCTCCAACCCATCAGAGTACTCAAGTACCTGTCTCCAGCCCAGAATACCTGAGTACCTGTCTCCAGCTTATCAGAGTACCAGAGTTTCTATCTGCAGCCCATCAGAGTACCCGAGTACCAGACTAACGGAGTACCTGAGTACCTGTCTCCAGCCCATCAGAGTAGCTGTCTCCAGCTCAGAGTACCCAAGTACCTATTTGCAAACCATCAGAGTACCCGAGTACCTGTCTCCAGCCCAGAGTACCCAAGTACCTGTCTCCAACCCATCAGAGTACCAGAGTACCTGTCTCCAGCCCAGAGTACCTGTCTCCAGCCCAAAGTACCCGAGTATCTATCTGCAGACCATCAGAGTACCTGAGTACTTATCTCCAGCCCAGAGTATCCGAGTACCTATCTGCAGGCCATCAGAGTACCCGAGTACCTGTCTCCAGCCCAGAGCACCTGAGTACCTGTCTCCAGCTTACCAGAGTACCAGAGTATCTATCTGCAGCCCATCAGAGTACCCGAGTACCAGACTATCGGAGTACCTGAGTACCTGTCTCCAGTCCATCAGAGTAGCTGTCTCCAGCCCAGAGTACCCAAGTACCTTTCTGCAAACCATCAGAGTACACCAAGTACCTGTCTCCAGCCCAGAGTACCCAAGTACCTGTCTCCAACCCATCAGAGTACCAGAGTACCTGTCTCCAGCCCATAGTACCTGTCTCCAGCCCAAAGTACCCGAGTATCTATCTGCAGACCATCAGAGTACCTGAGTACTTATCTCCAGCCCAGAGTATCCGAGTACCTATCTGCAGGCCATCAGAGTACCCGAGTACCTGTCTCCAGCCCAGAGCACCTGAGTACCTGTCTCCAGCTTACCAGAGTACCAGAGTATCTATCTGCAGCCCATCAGAGTACCCGAGTACCAGACTATCGGAGTACCTGAGTACCTGTCTCCAGTCCATCAGAGTAGCTGTCTCCAGCCCAGAGTACCCAAGTACCTTTCTGCAAACCATCAGAGTACACCGAGTACCTGTCTCCAGCCCAGAGTACCCAAGTACCTGTCTCCAACCCATCCGAGTACCCGAGTACCTGTCTCCAGCCCAGAGTACCCGAGTATCTATCTGCAGACCATCAGAGTACCCGAGTACCTGTCTCCAGCCCAGAATACCCAAGTATCTATTTGCAGCCCATCAGAGTACCCGAGTACCTGTTTCCAGCCTGACAGAATACCCGAGTATCTATCTGAAGCTTATCAGAGTACCCAAGTACCTATATCCAGCCCAGAGTACCCGAATACCTGTCTCCAGCCTAGAGTACTCAAGTACCTATCTGCAGCCCCTCAGAGTAATCCAAGTACCTGTCTCTAGCCCAGAGTACCTGAGTACCTGTTTCCAGCCCATTAGAGTACCCCAGTACCTATCTGCAGCCCATCAGGGTACCAGAGTACCAGCCCATTGGAGTACCTAAGTACCTGTCTCCAGCCCATTAGAGTAGCTGTCCCCAGCCCAGAGGACCCGAGTATGTGTCTGCAGCCCAGAGTACCCGAGTACCTATCTGCAGACCATCAAAGTATCAAGTACCTGTCTCCAGCCCAGAGTACCCAAGTACCTTCCTTCAACCCATCAGAGTACCCGAGTACCTGTCTCCAGCCCAGAGTACCCGAGTATCTGTCTGCAGCCCAGAATACCCAAGTACCTATCTGCAGCCCATCAGAGTACTTGAGTACCTGTCTCCAGCCCATAAGAGTACACAAGTACCTATCTGTAGCCCATCAGAGTACGTGTCTCCTGCCCTTAAGAGTAACAAAGTACCTATCTGTGGCCCATCAGAGTATCTGAGTACCTATCGGCAGCCCATGACTCATAGAATATACATTGGGGGAGTTTGCTTTCCAAATTTGGGTAATTTTGTGGTTAATTTCATTGTCCTGGTGCTCCAGGGCCTTCAAAGGTATGAAAGGTAGGAATGAAATTAGATATGTAATTTGTGCTCCTAGAACTCCTGGAGGTACAACTTGGATTTTGGGCCTCTGTATGTGGCCAGGCTGTGGAAAATTCTCACACATGTGGTATCACCATACTCAGGAGGAGTAGCAGAATGTATTTTGGGGTGTAATTTTTGCTATGTAAATGCTATGTGTTAAAAAATCCTATAAATTGACAACTTTGTGTAAAAAAAAAAAATATGTTTTCATTTTCTTTCAACTTTTTTTCAAAAACTTGTGGAAAAAAAATGACAAGTTCAAAAGGCTCATTATGCCTCCTAGGATATTCGTTGGGGTGTTTGCTTTCCAAAATGGGGTCTTTTGTGGGTTATTGCATAGTCCTGGTGCTCCAAGGCCTTCAAAAATGTTATAGGTCGTCAGGAAATTGTATGTGTAATTTATGCTCCTAGAATGCCTGGAAGTGCTACTTGCATGTTGAACCTCTCTATGTGGCCAGGCTGTGTAAAAATCTTACATATGTGGTATCGCCGTACTCAGAAGGAGTAGCAGAATGTATATTAGGGTGTATTTACAAGTATGCATATACTGTGTGTGAGAAATAATTTGTTATTATGACAATTTTGTGTAAAAAAAAAAATAAACTTAATTTCTTAATTTTTCCAAGAATTGTGGGAAAAAATTACAACTTCAAAAAACTCAGCATGGCCTCTTACTAAATACCTTGGAATGTCTACTTTCTAAAAAGGGGTCATTTGGGGGGGGGGGGTATTTGTACTTTCCTGACATTTCAGGGCCTCAAGAAATGAGCCATCAGTAAATCAGGTGTGATTAGGTGTGATCAATTTTCAATGATTGGCACCATAACTTGTGGACTATAATTTTCACACATACTAAGTAATATCCTCTAATTTGGGTTATCTCTAATAAAGATATGTAGCAGTACAAATTTTGGCCCAAATTTATGAACAAAAATTACTTATTTTCAAAATTTTGTAAAACAAGCTAAAAAAAGTAATTTTTTTTTCTACATTTTCGCTCTTTTTTCACTTATGAAAAAAATAGTCCTAAAAATAGGGCTATCTACAAATATAAAACATAAAACATAAATCCGTGCAATTATATATACATAAATATGTAAATTCATAAATATAAGTGCAAATGTGCAAACTACTTGTGCCAATCAATTATCTGATTTCTACGAATCCATATGTAAATTAATTAATGAAAGTTCATCCTGTGTTACAAAATATATATATATAAAAATATCAAAATATAAATATATGAAATTGTGATAAACAAAAATCCGTGAATATTCCTTTTTCTAGGAAGTGCTCTTGCAAAATTCAAAAGGTGACTGATAAAGTGCAGGTGCTTGATGCCTTCTTCGCGTGCAGTAATTTATAGGATGGGTAACTTACTAAATGTAGTGGGTCTCATATATCTTACAATATTGAGACCAATCACGCTTAATGGCAAGTTCCCTTTAAGGATCCTCCTATGCCGCTGGCGGTTTTTCCTCCTCACCGTTCCATAAAGCAGTTTAGGTTGTTAAAAATGGAAAGAAGATAAAACTCCAGATAGTGTGATATTGTATGTTCAAGGTTTATTATCAAAGTTGCAGAATTAACAACGATTCAGCAAGTTCCAGCTAGGATCTATTATGCTGATCTCCGTGACATTCGGTAAGATCATGCAGAGTGGCGAGCAGAGGTAAATCCGGCTTGCGTTCCAATGGTGAGTCACGTTGTGCGGTCCACGTACTGACGCATTTCGTCACATCCGGTTACGTTCTCAAAGGCTTATATATTTATATTCATAAACATTAATTCCTAGGCGTGGGAGTACACTCTTTTTTCTGAAAGAGCTACTTGTTTTATATATATTTTTTCACTTATATCGCAAAAAAATAAAAAGCCCAGTGGTGATTAAATACCACTAAAAGAAAGCTCTATTTGTGTGAAAAAAATGATAACAATTTTGTTTGGGTACAGTGTTGTATGACTGAGTAATTGTCATTCAAATTGTGAGAGCACTGAAAGCTGAATATTGGTTTGGGCAGGAAGGGGGTGAAAGTGCCCTGTATTGAAGTAGTTAAACAAAAAAAAAGAATACTGAAGCAAAAGTGATACAAAAATGTAACAAAGATGGAATTGCAACCATCTTACAGAGACATCCAGACCATCCATTGGAGTTAACACCTTGACAGGGGCGTCTTCTGATGAGAAGGGTTGAAGAAAATCGCCATGCAAGTTCACTGCAGTTAGCTAAAGAAGTAGAAAGCCAAACTCGGGTGATTGTTTCCCGTGACACAATACAGCGTAGACTTCAGAGGAATGGCATGCATGGGTGTCTTCCACAAAGGAAGCCTCTTCTAAAGCACATACACAAAAAAGCCTGCTTAGAATTTGCCAGGGCCCGTGCTGAAAAAGAAGAAGACTACTGGGACTCTGTACTCTGGAGTGATGAGACCAAGATAAAGATGTTGGGAGCTGCATTTCATTGATGGTATCATGAACACAGGAGTACTGCTCGATATTGAAAGAGAAGATGCTAACATTACTCCGTGCCCTTAGTCGTTGCGCACTTTTCCAACATGACAATGATCTAAAACACACATCTAAGGCCATTGTTGCATTTCGGAAGCAGAACAGAGTGAAACTGATTCAGTGGCACAGTATGTCTCCTAATCTGAGCCCAATTGAACACCTATGGAGAATTCTGAAGAGACATCACTCTCCATCCAGAATCCAGGCTCTAAAAGAGGTTGATCTAGAAGAATGGAAAAAGATAGATGTTGCAATATGTCGCCAACTTGTTCATTCCATACCTAGAAGACTCGGTGCTGTCCTTACAAATCAAGGAGGTCATACAAAATACTAGATATAGTAGTTTTTGTTGTGGGGTTTTTTATTAATTTTGCATCAACTACGGTAATTTGAGTAAAACTGAAGATTTTGTAATCTAAGTTATATTATTACCTTACGTTCATGAAATGAGCCAAACAAATGTTCTATAAAACTCAGTTTTGGCAAAATTGTGGAAATTGTTCTTGTGTTTATTGAGATATTGATTAAAATCATACTTTTCAAAAGGGGTGTACTCATTTATGCTGAGCACTGTATAGTATACATTCACATCAGTCCCTGCCCTCAAGGAGCTTACAATATAAGGTCCCTAACTCACATTCAATTACTAGGGCCATTTTATAAAGGAGCCAATGTTTTATAGTAAGGAACATGCATTCCACATTAATAGTTATGCTACCAAAATTAGTGTGTGCTGTAAATTGCCTCCAGCATTGCTCCTGTTTCTTCTTGCTGGAGGCTTCCATTTTACTCAGCCCAGAGCCCCTAAACAGCGGTAAATCTTTAGGCTGTCAGTAGATCGGCCTCTACGTTTTTGGCACAGTGACTATAAATGGAGAGCAACTGAGCATGTGCAGGGCAAGGTGGAACAGTGTATTACTGGATTTTAAAAAGTATAGACACTTATTTTTAGTGTTTTACATAGCTATACCTGCAAAAGGGGACAGCCTGAAGAGATCTAACAGGACTTAATTTTCTGAATAAAGTTCCACTTTAAAATCAGCATTTTGTTTTTTAACCACTTAAGGACCAGGCCTATTCCTGACACTTGTTGTTTTCAAGTTAAAATCAGTATTTTTTTCTAGAAAATTACTAGAAAAAGATCCCCCAAACATTATATATATTTTTTATAACAGGGACCCTAGAGAAAAAAATGGAGATCGTTGCAATACTTTATGTCACACTATACAAACACAATTTTTTTGGAAAAAATACACTTTTTTTGAATAAAAAAATAAGAAAACAGTAAAGTTAGCCCAATTTTTTTCTAGAATGTGAAAGATAATGTTACATCTAGTAAATAGATACCCAACATGTCATGTTTAAAATTGCGAACGCTCGTGGAATGGCGGCAAACATTGGTACTTAAAAATCTCCATAGGCGACGCTTTAAAAAATTCTACATTTTACTTGTTTAGAGTTACAGAGGAGTTCCAGGGCTAGAATTATTGCTCTCACTCTAACGATCCTGGCAATACCTCACATGTGTGCTTTGAACACCGTTTACATATGTGGGCGTGACTTGCATATGTATTCACTTCTGTGCGCGAGCTTGGAGGGACGGAGCACTTTAAAAAAAAAATGTTCCTATTTATTTTACCTTTTATTTTTTATTTTTACACTGTCCCTTTAAAATGAATATAAACATCCTTTGTAATAAAATAAGCAGGACAGGTCCTCTTTATTGTGAGTTCTGGGGTGAAAAAGACCTCAGATCTCACATCTACATTTAAAAGCAAAAAGAAAAATCATTTTTCATTTTTTTCGGCATGAAATAAAATGGGCCCTTTAAGGCCGTTGGGAGTAAGCGACATAAGACGTCGCTGTGGTCCTCCAAGGCCATAGAGTCGAGTGGGGGCCATCTTGCCCTCATTTGACTTCCTGCCTGGGATATGGACGGGCCGGATCATTTTCCCCGCTACCGATGGCTCCAGTAAGCGGGGAAAAGGACCGGGAAGTGGTGGGGGGGGGGGGGGGCACCTCTCCTGCCCTCACAAAAGTGATCCTGCTGGGAATCCGCCACTGGGACCACTTTTATGTGACAGAGGACCACCCACCCTGTAAGAAAATACCGGGGTTATGGCAGCTATCTGCTCCAAAACACCAGTATTTAACGTCACAATACCGACAAAAAACTGCAGCAGGCGGTCCAGAAGTGGTTAAAAAATTATTTAGAATCCCAAATTTGTATACATTTTCTGCAAGCAGAGGCTTAGGAGAGTGAAATGGTTGTTGCGATGATTTTTTTTATATTGCACAATATTTACTCAGCCATTTATCAAAAGCCAATTTCAGAAAAAATGCACTTAAATGAATTTTAGTGCACACAAAACGAATACAAGTTTTTAGTAAAATATAAACAATGATGTTGTGTTGAGTAGATAGATACCAAACATGTCAAAATTTTAATTTGCTCATGCCTGTGAATGGTGTCAAACTACAGTACCTAAAATTGTCCATAGGTGACACTTTAAAATCCTTTACAGGTTATCAGTTAAGAGTTAAAGTGATATTAAAGCTTTGTTTTGTTTTTATTTTTTATGTTATACCTACCTGCTCTGTACAATGGTTTTGCAAACATGTTATACTTACCTACAATGGGTTTGCACAGAGCAGCTCCGACCCCCTTCTTTTCAGGTCCCCACCTGCTGTCTCAGCCAATGAGGAGGGAAAGAACCGGGACAGCCAAAGCTAACATCGCTGGATCAGAGGGAGCACAGGTAAGTTTTAGGGGGGCTGCTGCACAGAAAAGGTTTTTTACCTTCATGCATAGAATGCATGAAGCTAAAAAGCCTTCAGCCTTTAGAACCACTTTAAATGTGAGCTATGGCACCAGAATTATTGCTCCCGCTCTTGGTTTTGCAGGAATACCTCACATGTGTGATGCAATTACCGATTACATATGTGTGGTGCATGTCCAAAGTAAATAAGTTAACTTGGGTGTAAGAGAAATTGCACCAGAACACACCCACATCCCAGGAGAAGGATTACAAATAAAATACAGGTGTAGGTTGGTTCAGGCTAATTGGTCCCAACCACACCTAGTAAAAATAACGGACTTTAAGAGCCGGTTCACACTGGGGCGACTTGTCAGGCGACCTGGTCGCCTGACAAGTCGCCGCGGGTCGCCTGCCATAGATTAGCACAGGACCCGTTCTAATAGGAGCTCCGACTTAAAAAAAGGGTCCTGAGCTACTTTGGGGCGACCTGGAGCGACCTGCATTGACTTCAATGATATGAAGTCCGTGCATGCCGCTCCGAGGTCGCGGTGCAAGCTGCGCACCGCGACTTCACAGGTCGCCCGGCAAAGTCGGGTCGCGCCTGTGTGAACCGGCTCTAAAGGGTGTGAGTGGTGCAATAACAATAGTTAATAGCCAAGACAAGACATATATAAAGATTCAATTTTATTAATATTACATTAAAATTGGTTTGTTTATATGATCAAAGAATACATACAAATATTCAATCATAAATAATAGAGATTTCTGGCCCATTGACAAAGCCTGTAAATGGATACAGCCAAGATGGAAAATGGACTGACGCGTTTCGCTGATCAACAAAAAGTGTTCAAAATCTGCTTCCTCAGAGACCCCTTTGGACCCAGACAACACTATTATGTGAAAATGCACATGTGAATGGGTCAGGCTGGTAAACGCCACAAAGGTATGCTGCAGACATCCAAGGCGGCTAATAAAAGAGGATTCAAAAGAATAACCAAGGTACCTCTAATTGGGAGATGCTGAGTCCCATTTTCACAGGAGATGAGGTAATTCAACCAATTTAGGTAGAGAAAAAGGAGGACAAAAGAAGGAACGGTCGCCACATATGAGGACCGGTGAAGGTACTAGGCGAAACCTTAAAATGCCCTCCTTGACCGAACTCCAAATATTGATGTGCCTCCTGGATGGTGCATGTTTGCATTGGCATGTGTGCACTGGGGGATTTATTTTTATTTATTTTTTTTGTTATTTCTATTTATTATTATTATTATTATTTATTTATTATTTAGATTTATTATTTAGATTTCTTTATTTTATTATTATTATTATTTATTTTTTATTTAGATTTCTTTATTTTATTTAGTGCCGGGTCACACTTGTGCGATGCGGGAAGGCTGCGAATTCGCAGCCTGTTCCCGCATCGCAAACGCACATCTGGCAGTTCACACTGCCATATGCGATACGCTGGGGGTGTCAATGAAATGTTAACGACACCCCTAGTTTGATCGCATATCGCAGTGCGATCTGACAGTTCGCACAGGATCGGATCGCACAAGTGTGAACTTTTGTGCGGGTGCAGTGCGAATTTAGCCATACAAAGTGTATGGCTGAATTCGCACTGCACATCCGATCGCATGTAATGAAGGAGCAGTGCGCTCCGATATTACATGTGATTGCCGCACACGCTATAGTGTGAACCGGCACTAAAAGTCAAATGCCAAGGGTTTACTTGGCACCACCAGTCACCACATCCCATCTATATAGAACATACACATCCATCCTCCCAGATGTTCTTCAATTCCCTGTGGCAAATGGTAGCTGAGTACCATGAAGAGCCTGTGTGTCCCCCAGCAAAGCAATGCAAGATACTTGCATTGGCTTTTACTAAAATTTATGTATGTTGAAGTTTTCTGAGAGATAATACACCTCAAAAATCTCATATACTATTTTGCTGTCAATGGGGATGAATGTGTACTTTTTAAAAAAAATACATTGTAACTTTAGTACAAGGGGTCTTGTTGTTCCCTTGTAATAGCCTTTGGCAGTGACAGGTACTCTATTGGATCCCTAATATCTCCCCTGCCCATCCAAGTATCTGATCAAACAATGATCATTTTGATAAGATGTCTCCCTGGCTGTAATGGCCAGAGAAGGAGAGCACTGAAACCGTAAGTGACGAAATTCTCGTCACTTCCAGCTTTATTTACCACAGAGGGGATCGAGGAACGGATATTCCTCCATTTCTTCTGGGGGCAGCTTACAGTGGTCCCAGGCTCCCAGGTGGAATGGGAGAGCCCTGGAAAGGCAGCAGGCAGCTCCGCTGTAAATCTGATTGGATGACTTTTACATGAATGCTTCTAACAAACTATATCAGGATCATGGCTGCAGCTGTAGACCAGGGTTTCTCAACCAGGGTTCCGTGGAACCCTAGGGTTCCTGCTGAGGTTGCTAAGGGTTCCTTGAGCAACGGGCAATTTTTGCCTGTTTGATAAGTTCCCAATTACACCACTGTTTCTTTTAGCTATCTGTAAGGGGGTAATCGTTCCCGACAATGACAAGAGTAAGGAGCATTCTTCTCACTGACTGTCACACTAATGTGTCATGAGTTGTAGATTTTTAATTTTTAGCAGGGGTTCCCTGAGACCAGAAATTTATTTCAAGGGTTCCTCTGTGTTGAAAAGGTTGAGAAAGGCTGTTGTAGACACTGCTAAAGACTATGAGCAGAAAGTAATCAAAATAATGCCAAAATGTGCAATTAAATACATTGCATCCTCCTGGTTAAATTGGGATCACTTCACTGCTGTCCTCCTCCTGTGGAACTAGTACACCGCCCCTGATTAAACTATGTAGAGATCTGCTGCTTTTAACTGTTATTTTATGTATATGGCTATGCTGCTTATCACAGAATTATAGTCAGGTCCATAAATATTGGGACATAGACACAATTCTAATCTTTTTGGCTCTATACACCACCACAATGGATTTGAAATGAAACAAACATCATGTGCTTTAACTGCAGACTTTCAGCTTTAATTGGAAGGTATTTACATCCAAATCAGATGAAAGGTGTAGGATTTACAACAGTTTGTATATGTGCCTCCCACTTTTTAAGGGACCAAAAGTAATGGGACAATTGGCTGCTCAGCTGTTCCATGGCCAAGTGTGTGTTATTCCCTCATTATCCCATTTACAAGGAGCAGATAAAAGGTCCAGAGTTCATTTCAAGTGTGCTATTTGCATTTGGAATCTGTTGCTGTCAACTCTCAATATGAGATCCAAAGAGCTGTCACTATCAGTGAAGCAAGCCATCATTAGGCTGAAAAAACAAAACAAACCCATCAGAGAGATAGCAAAAACATTAGGTGTGGTGAAATCAACTGTTTGGAACATCCTTAAAAAGAAAGAACGCACCGGTGAGCTCAGCAACACCAAAAGACCCAGAAGACCACGGAAAACAACTGTGGTCGATGACCGAAGAAATATTTTCCTGGTGAGGAAAAAACCCTTTTTTCTTTACTGTGGCCTGGCATTGATGGGGGGGCACGCTGTTTCTTCTGCATTTTTCATTGCAGCATTCTTTTGTTTACATTTTATATGTCAGTGGGGAAACCCGCTGACAGCTGATGAGTCATCGGTTGTTAAGGACGCAGCGGCTGGCTTCCTGGCCTGCTCCTTAACAACCAGCTATTCTTCACAGAGAATTCAAATCGGTCAATAATTTTTGCGGCCGATCTGAATTCAATTTATTCTGAAAATTTGGAATTTGTTAGAAAATAATAAAATAAACAGAATTAAATGAGACGAAATTAAACTAAATGAATTCCAAAATGAATTAACAAATAGAAATTAGTTACATATCGAATCTATACATGTCTAGTTAGAGGTCCGGTTGCATGGCAGATTAGAATCTACTAGGATTTAAGATGCAGAGTAGATAGGCTGACTCTGAGTTCCAGTGCCACACCATGGTTTCTGCTGGTGAGAAGCTGCATTCCAGGCTTGTTGGGCCCTTTGCTGATATGCTGTTTGTTCATTGGATGCAGGGCTTTTTTTTCTCAGAAAATAGGTACAGGAATTCAACCATGACCCCCCGAAATCCCCCCTCCCCCCACACACACACACGCACCCTCCAAACTGCATCAAGTAATGGGTGTGGCCAAATCTCACTAACAGAGGGAGGGTCTCAAAGGAGCATTTAATACCAGAAGTGCATTATGTACAGAGTTTGGGGGAGGTTATATGCAGAGTTTGGGGGTGTGCTGCATATAGAGTGCAGAGTTGAGCCTTCTTCCACAGCTGCTTACCTCTGCATTTCCTATCCACATCTCACTTCACCCCTCTGCAGCTTTGCATGCAACCCCCCCTACACTGCCCCCATCTTCTCCTCACTTCCATAAAGGTCTCACCATATTCTACATGTCATATGTTTGTTGCTGTATTAAGCTGAAGCACTCAGTCTCTTGTGCCTCCCTGCACACTGTAGTTGGCTCTGCCTCTTTCAATTTTAGGGAGATCATCCAGTGGGGGCAGGGCTGTCTGTAACACCTGGCAAAAGGGGAAGCTGCCCTGGGCCCAGTCATTGTTGTGGGGCCCAAAGCAGCTCCCCGTTGAGCCCACACTGGCCACAAATAGTTGATAAGTGGATTTAAGAGGGCCCATAAAAATGTTTGCCCTGGGTCCAATCAATATTAAAGACGGCCCTGAGTGGGGGTGTTGGCATTTGCACTGCACCCCAGGAACCTGCATCTCTCTTGTCCCCATCCTGCACTTATCTGTTGGGAGACAAGCTGTCATTGGTAAACCAGGTTCCAGCTGAAAAAAAGCCCTGATTGAATGTATGTACTATTTTTTAAACTTTTCTTATATAAGACTTGTACTATTTCCATACTTGTGTACATCTACATACACACAGTTAATGTAAAATGCTGGCTGCATTAGCTCCTCCCCTCTGCTTCCAACTACTTCGATTAGATTACTGTTTAAAGCTGTATCAAACCCAAGACTAAAAATTTTATATATTGCAGCTTACCAAGCATTAGATGTGGTGGCTGCATTTGATTTCTTTTAGACTTTTCCCCCCTGTGTTTTCACCTGGTCATCTGGCCAGTAGCACACCTCCTAAATTAGAATGCCCCCACTCTGGATGAAGGACAGCAGCATTGTCAGTCTAAGGGAAGGGTAGGGTTAAATGTACCTGAAAATTTAGATACACTAACACATTGAAGCTGAACTCCAGCTCACACTTTACAAGCGGGTACAGCAAACTGATTTTTTTCTTTGGGATAAACATTTTACTTAAATAAATAAAAGATGAATGAAAAACAACAGACTTACTATTAGGATCATCAAATAAAAATAGAAGAAAGAAACCATAAAAAAGAAAATGAATGCAGCCATCACATCTAAGAATTGGTAAGCTGCAATATAATGAATGTTTGCTTTTGGGTTTGATACCACTTTGATTTCCCAGGAAGGAACCCCCCCCCCCCCCCCCCGTTAACTTAGACTCTGTCCTGGATGGAGGCACTGCCAACTTTATTATCAAACCCACTCTTCCATTTAGCGGAGAATTCTGGTTCTCTTATTTACCTACAGGATTTAGCACAATATCCCAAAGGGGGCTACAACTGTATTCAGTATGCTCGTAGTAAGTTTAATTTAGCTTGTATAGATAGACACTCTAGCAACTATCAATTCAAGAAAAATAATATCCCAAATCAGCTTTAGGTTTCTCAGATGACAACAGTACTGTACAAATTTACAACATATTTAAAGCTTCTTTGCTAGCCAGATGCTGACCAGATGCAACAATTCTCTCTCCTCCTAATCAATGTAGTTGCAAAGCAGTTGACAAACTCACATATATCTACCACCCAGAGGACTCTAAAAGTAATCTTACAGTTTCTTCTTCCAGATGGCCCATGGATTAATGGATTACAAGTCTTTATGAATGACATAGGGAGCTGTAGCTTGATCTGAGCTCGAAGATTGGGATGGGAATACAACAATATAACCATTTATGTTTCCGCTAAGGAACAGCTTGGTCAAGGCTTTGCATCTACATAAAGTTGAGCCTTTTCAGAACAACTGTAAAATAAAAAAGACATTTTAAGCACAATGGAAAATCCAACATTGTAAAATAAAGTGCTGTAGATGAATGTGCCTGGATGGACAACATGAATAAAAGTATAAACTCTGCCTTGTACTTGTATTTGAAGATGCAAGGTCAGGGGCTATCTTTGTCATTCATTGTCAACTACGTAGCAAGTCCTTGACCCACACAGAGTCACAGTTTGGTAATAGCAAATGAAAACGTCTGCAAGAACAAACAGGCCCGGGGGGGCACCCGTCCAGGGCCACTTACAACCATGACTGTGGGGGGGACAGTGGTTGGAAGAATGGAAGATGCTGACAGCATCTGCCACAAGGAGCGGAATGTGGTCTAATAGTCCACACCCAAAAGGGAACGCCTCCTGGAGAGGTAGATGTAGTCTCTGCACTATCCTTTCTTCTCCGGAACCTTTTACTATCTCTGTGCACTGTCCCTGTCAGATGGGGAACCTATTCCTACTCTAGCCCCTCTCATAAAGCACGCCAAGTCCGATACTCAATCATAAATAAACTCTGTTTGACCCAAGATGGCAAATTAAGTCACATAGGGCGCCAGCATTCAATCAGATAATGGTCCCCCCTGAGACCAAGGAAAACAAAGGAACCAAGTTCCCTTCAACTTCCCCCCCCACCATCTGCATTGCTGTTGTCATCAAGCGCCACCTGCAGTGGAGAAAACGGACTGCACTTGCCTACACTCTAGTTTTACAATTCAACTGGACTTTGCACCTTCCAAAACGGGTCAGCAATAACCCTCCCTTATTCCTAAACTGATAGGTTCCATTTAAATCCATACTGTTTGTATTGCCATATATGAACTTCATATTTAGTCTTTTTGCTAATTAGGTTAATTGCAACCTCTGTGGTCAAGCAAGTTGTAAACTGCTGGTGGTTAACCCTAGCTAGCTTTTCACCCCTTTAACCATTCAGTAAAATAATTTAGTAAAATAATTATAACATTGTGCACAGTCAACAGTCATAGTTCTAGTAAACACTTACTAGATTTCCAGCTAGAATACTTGCTCTGTCCATTTCTTTCCTCCCTTTCAAAAGTAGCTGGTACACACAGCCTGGCTTCCAAAAACAAATTACTTTGCAGTTGACAGTCTAGGAACTGCATATCTTATCAGTCCAGCCACTGCTGGGGCCATCGGCCATCCCCATAAGGCACACATAAAATATAAAAGAGAGATATACTGTAAAATATTCTAATTGTAAGTTCACGCCAGGTGCATTTCAGACAAAATGAATGAGCACTTAAAAATCCATTGTTTTCAATACAGTCTCTTTACACTAATGCACTGAGCTGGAAAAAGGTCACAGTTAGTTGACCTGTCATTCAAATCAATTCAAATGGAATCTTTCAAACAACTAAATCATTGAAAATGAATACCAATGTGCATTACCACATGTGTACTCTGGTGTGGTACTGGTCTGGAGTGGTTAGTGGGGTACCCAAGGCTCTGTCTTGGGACCAATTCGGTTTATTTTATTCATAAATGATATAGAGGATGGGATAAATAGCTCAATCTCAGTTTTTGCGGATGACACAAAAATAGGCAGGGCATTAACTTCACAGCAGGATATAGAAATTTTACAGAAAGACCTGAACAAAATAATGGAGTGGGCAACTACATCACAAATGAGGTTAAATGTAGAGAAATGTAAGGTAATGCATTTGGGGGCTAGAAACATAAATGCAACCTACTCACTAGGGGGAGAACCTCTGGGGAAATCAAGGATGGAGAAAAATCTGGGGGTCCTAGTTGAAGACATACTAAGCAATAGTATGCAATGTCAAGCTGCAGCTACCAAAGCCGGCAGAATATTAACATGCATAATAAAAGGCATCTACTCCAAAGATAAAACTCTGGTTAGGCCACATCTGGAGTATTCTATCCAGTTCTGGAATGCGTTGGAGCTGGAGAAAGTCCAAAGAAGGGCAACGAAATTAATAAGGGAATTGGAGGACGCCAATTACGAGGAGTGACTATAAGCACTAAATTTATTCTCGCTGGAGAAGAGACGCTTGAGAGGCGACATGAGAGCAATTTATAAATACCTCAATGGTGATCCCAGCATGGGAAGAAAGCCATTCAGTCTCAGGGAGTTTAAGACGACACGTGGCCATACAATGAGATTGGAGGAGAAGTAGTTTAACTTTAAGCTGCGCAGAAGGTTTTTCGCTGTCAGGGCGATAGGGATGTTGAAATCTCTTCCACACTTGGTGGTGTAAGCAGGGAGTATTGATATTTTCAAAAGACTCTTGGACGTGCATCTTAAAGAACAAAACATAAAGCGATATGGGAAATGATTATAAATACTGACACATGTACACCAACACAGGTTAAACTGGATGGACTATGGTCTTTATTCAACCTCATCTACTATGTAACTATGTAACGTTTCCTCAGAATCATGATAAATAAACCACTGACTATATGAATTCCAATCAAGTCACCAAATTAACATCAGCAGATAAGCTAGGAATGACAATTTTGTGGTCTTTCTAAAAAGTGTGTTGTGTTTAAAAGCATTTTTGGAATGGCTGATGTGGACAGCTCCTCAGCTACTATAAGACTAACATCTGTAAATGTAAAGGGGTGTCAGGTTAGAGTCTACTTTAGGGCTTGTATACAAAGGCATTTTTTGTGTTTTAGCAAATTGTCTTACTCATACAAGTCAAAATAATGTCCAACACAGCTCAAAGCATTTTAGAAGCAATTTAAAGCATATCAAAGCCATTCAGAAATTAATAAAAATTTGCTCAAAATTAAGCCAAAGCAACACAATAGCATAGTGCATTTGACTTTCTTTCTGAGCCTGACATCTGTGTAATTAAACCCTTCAGTGCATGATTAGTCAGGTAAGGGACTCAATTGAGACAGTAAGGGTTCAGAGGAAGAGTGTGGGGAAAAAGGGGTTGTGACACATGGCACAGTTCTTGTGGCAGGGACTAAAAAAGGAATAAAAAATAAATAAATACTTTAATCAGATAACTATAAAATTTAGCAAATCAATGCTTTGCATTTTCATTTTGAGCAAGCAGATAGAGCTTTAGGTTCCGTTCCCATTTTTCCAGACTTTTCATTTGCTTCTTTAAAGTCAAATCCTATTGTTTAGAGAGCCCAATTCTTCAAGCTGAAGTTTGAAATATAACTAAAGGCATTTATTGCTGTCTGTGTCCCCTGTTCGGGAGATTTACCCTCTGTATTTGTCCTGTTTACCGTTATCATCAAAAGTGAAAGCTAAAAAAAGTCCCAAAATTTAGGTTAATATCAGAACAGTAATAGAGGGAAATCTTTCAATGGGGACACTAGTTCTGGATGGATTTTCTCTCACTTCCATTTTCGGCTATGCGACCGAAGTGAAGGGAAATTTCTCCTATGGGATTTTGTTTTCTTTTTAAAAAGCGAACCTTTTATACCACTTTAAGACCCACTTGGTGAACTATGTGTGCCGGTTACTTGCAACACACCTATTTTAGTAACTTTAGACCAGGCAAGCACAGCGTTTCAAAATTGACGTACTTAGGAAAAGTGCAAACTGAACATTCTAAAGACAAACATAAAAGAACAAGGTTTCTCCTACGTCCCTACTCCTAACTACTGTCTAGTGCTGTCCCGGCATTGGTGCAAAGGTGAAGTCCAAGCAATTATAGTCCTTCAGAAGCACTCTAATGCAGATATAAGTCCTTCAGAAGCATGCTCCAGTGCTGGTGTGCGGGCAAACCCCAGGTTCAGATGACTTTACATCCCAATAGCGATAGATAACCTCCTTCTGCTCCTCACTGTATTATTCTATGTCTCTCTCCCTTGTGGGTTCTCGTCTCAGCTTTCTCTCTCTCTGGGCTTTACATAGGGAACAATCCCTGAACTCTCCCCAACGATCTCTCTGGGGGGGGGGGGGGGGGTGGTTCTCTTGGGGGCTAACCATTCATACTGAACTACTGTCCTATATTTATATACAGTGGGTGGAAATAAAAAATAAATAATCAAGGATGCGCTAGCCTCTCTCAAAGATTGCAGCACCTAGGACTCCCTGAATACTAGGAGAAATCTAAATGAAATTAAAGAAATAAGTGCACTATCTAAAACAAATTTAAATCAAATACCACAATCACCATTGATTTAATGGTGAATATTCACAATAAAAAGTGCAGGATAAATTGGTGATATTAAATGCAAACATACATAGCCAATCACATGATGCTGCTGCAAATATTGCACTTAAAATGCACAAAATAAACGTGACATGTGTAATGTGTGAATACCATACAAAGATCAATTAATGAAACAATCATTTGTGAAAAAAGGACATTCAAATTTCCATTGCTGAAAAAGTTCCATATAAACGCTGTGACTAATTAAAGTTCAGTCCCAATTATGTGAAAAAAACTGGAAATGTGCTGTACATGGATTCCTCCGAGTGCTGCATGCATCACCAGTGTGCTCAATAGTGGGTTAAATGGCCGCTTACCAGACACCAACGGTCAGAGGGCATATAGGAATACTGCACTCGATCTGTGTCACCTTCCCTGTCAGACAGGGACACTCGGTCTGTGGATGAAGAGAAGAGAAGAGAACTGATAGTGCATTACCTTTCAATTGTGTTTATTTTTAAAAATGATTGCACTTGAAATTTGTTTAAAATGGGCATCAAGAAGCATGACTGCCTGCAGTACGGTCCATGCGCGATGCCGACACGGCTAACAAGAAATGTCTTACCTCAGTGCTTGCCAACACGGGTTTCTCCATCAAGTACTAAGTCATGTTTTGCTTGAGGATCAAATACTTATTTTACTCACTGAACTGCATTTAATTTATAGCATTTGTTTTATATGTTTTTTTCTGGATTTTTGGTTGATATTCTGTCTCTATCATTTTTAAAATACACCTATGATAAAAATGATAGGCCCTTCATTTCTTTGTAAGCGGGCAAATTTACAAAATCTGCAGGGGATCAAATACTTAATTTCCCCACTGTATCACAGGATTAGTGGACCCAGAGAAGAACCTGCTAAAAAGACCAAAGAACTGGGAAAGGCGTTAACTCCTACTGGCTTTTTTAACCCGCTTACATGTCTGGTTGGGTTCGATTTCTCCCTGTCCTAGAGACGAACCAGGAAGTGTCCTACAGATGAACCAGGAAGTGAGAAGAAATATCTACAAAGTGTGGGGAAATCCTCTCTTAAGGTAATTGTCATTAGGACACATAGACAGCAATATAAACTTGGCAGGGGTTCCAAACCTTCCCTACTCCATGCAAAGATAAAAAAAAAAAAAAAAACTTTTTGACATACATGCACTTAACAAAATCTCTGTTTTGAGGAGTAAGAGTTGCTGCCAGGTATATAGTCTAGGCACCTGGAGGCCCCATGATAGACTTGCTATATTGCCAGTAACCTTACATTATATTTGGTGATTGATTTAGTTTGGGGTTTCAGAAATGTCTAATTGGTGCAAGCTGCCATCACTCAATGGTCACCTTGTTAAGTCAATAAGTATGGAGACCTTTTTACGTGGATTGAAGGGGATGTTGGAATAAATTGCATTCCATATAATGGATAGCTAAATATTAAGAGGACAGCTTAAGATCCAAAATTCTGTAAAGCATAACAGTCTTATAAATGGTGGAGCTACTGAAAAAAAAATAGTGATACAAATACATCCAGTCAAAGACTGTATAATTATGTTCCTGTGTAGAAAAAGTACTAGTTAGAAAAATACAACAATTGAAGCATACACTGATTACAGTTTATTGATTCATCTATTTGTAAAACAAGCCTTGGCAATTGCTATTTCTTCTTGGAGATAAATATAGCTTCCATCAAATGTCATTTCAATAAGCAGCCACACACATTTAAATGGAATGTACTTAATGAGAAATAAGAATGTCAGAGTTTTCCTTCTAAGAGTTCCAAAAACACAGTAATTTTGGTGTTACACAGTGTTTATTGTATCTCTGTGTTTTATACCGGACTTGTCCTTGGCTGCTGCAATTAAGCATCTTAGATTGTGCATGACACTTGAAACTGTTAAAAAGTGAAAGTGTTGTTGGTGCTAGGCGCTACCACAATGTATAATAAAATGGTAAAATAGTATAAAAAGTGGTAAAAATTGTGAGCTGTGCGTTTTAATACCAAGTGCAAGTATTATAAAACAAGTATCATAAAATCATATAGCCATATAGTTGGAAAGTGCACAGTGCGTTTTATTGTGGACCTATAAGCCACACCCTACGCGTTTCGTCACTACGACATCATCTGGAGCGTCCAAAAAAATCGCTCCAGATGACGTCGTAGTGACGAAACACGTAGGGCGTGACTTATTGCATCAGTACGTCACTTACGGTGCCGGTGGTTCCGACCTGTGGAACGCGGAAGCGATACAGTGTGGCGGACCCTGCACGCTGATAGTGAACTTCTTGAACTGTGAGTGGCTATAGCACCTTTATCATTGTATATCCAGCATACTACGCAATGGAGGCTACCTTTAATTGCAGTACCTAAGGCAAAAGAGAGTGGGAAACTGGTACCAGAAACATCCGGATGCACCCACGCCAATCTAGTGTGTGGTAAACACTCTTACCTAGTGGGGGACCACGGGCATAGCATCTCACCTCTATTGCACGGTACTAATCATTGAGCACTCAGTGCACAGGTTTTGCCTGATTTGCAGCACTAGCACTTTGTATGGTTTTATATTGTGGCCCTTTTTTGTCCTTATAGGTCCACAATAAAACGCACTGTGCACTTTACAACTATATGGCTATATGATTTTATGATACTTGTTTTATAATACTTGCATTTGGTATTAAAACGCACAGCTCACAATTTTTACCACTTTTTATACTATTTTACCATTTTATTATACATTGTGGTAGTGCCTAGCACCAACAACACTTGCACTTTTTCACTTATACACTACCTCAGAGGTAGGTTGGCGGCAGCTTACACCACTAATACTTAAGATTCATGTGTTGAAACCCATAGCGCTGGTAAAAACCACACACTCTCTACTTGAAACTGTTCCCCACACTGTAAAACTGTCTGTCAGCCCAAAATGACTAAGATCACCTCTTTCTTTTGAATATGATGAGTCCCAAACTATTCTGAAGTAATCCTCAAGAGATTGATAGAGAATATACATGCAATACCTGTTATACTATGCAGTAGAGGCTCATCTACTACTACAGCTCTGCTACGGCAAATCCTCTTTTTGATTGTGTTTATTAGTGTTGAAGGGCAAACTTCTTTTGCAAATAAAGATTCACTTATGTATGTTTATGATGGGGAAACTGCATAATTCATATCTCATATTTCCTTATTTAAAGTTGTCTAATTGTCTTACAATATCTAAGAAAGCAAGCCTCCAAAGTCTATTTACCTTTAAGAGGTAGTAAACTCAGTTTTACCACTTATACTTATAGGTAAACCTATATTAAGGCTTACCTGTAGGTACTGTAAAAACCTCCTTAAACTTGCACTTTTTAGGAGATATTCACACTTCATGCAGTCAGTGACATCACTGACGCATGCGCTCTGAAGGTCCTGCATACCGTGCTGCACCTTCAGAGCCTGTGCGGTAAACGCATTGCCCACCGGTCACTCATGTAGCTGGAGAATGCAAACCTGGAAGCAGTGAGGGCTTCGTAAGTAAGTCTCTCATAATGTGCTAGTATGCGATACAAGCACATTATGACATGGACCTGCAGGGGAAGTTTTTTTTTTCTGAGGTTTAGCACTACTTTAAATTACTTTATGCTATAGAAATGTCATCGTAAACTGACTATATGGACAAACCAGCCCACTAACCTCCTTTCAGGAATGTGCTATCTTCCTTAAGTGGGGTACACACTAGTAGAAAATCTGCCGAAAATTCCCGTCCGAGGTAAAATCGTACGATTTCCGCCTAGTGTGTACACAACTTTCAGCAGCCGATGCCGACATTTTCAACGAAAAAAAACGGAGGGACAAACACCAAAATTTTTATCGTCCGTCCCCAGGCGGCCAATTTTCGTGTAATGTGTATGCAGTACGTCTGTGAAAAATCGGATACGAAAGACCGCGCATGATCTGAAGTTGCTGACAACCCGGAAGTCTAGGAACAAATGTGCCAAAAAAAAAAAACGGACGAGAAATTTCGTGAACATTTTTGCACTGTCAACTAAAAACGGTAAGGAACGCTGAGCAAGAGAGAGAAAAATCGGAGGATATTTCGTCCGATTTTCGTCAAGTGTGTACGGGCCTTTAGAGAGTCATTTTGGCCATTCCTTACACACAAGCTCTATATACTACAGGTATGACTTGGAATATTCAGTCTCGTATCTGAGCTTGCTATCATGCGTGTGTCTGTAATCACCTGAGCGGTCGGAGCTCCATGGCGAAACAGCATTTTTAGTTAAATATTCTTGTTATATTTTCTGTGTGATCTCTCTTTCAACATATCAAATACAGCCAAAAAATTTAAACGATCACGCATCCAGGATAAAATACTGTACACTTCTAAAACTGGAACTGGACTTTTGTACAGTGAAGCAGAAAGATAACGAAGAGCCCCATAGGCATTTTCACAGGGATTTTAATATTTTCTACAGTGCCCCTGAAGCCCAAGGAAATGTATTATGTATATGTATTATAATTATTAGGTATCTGTTGACAATTCAAAAGTATGGGAGCAGGAGGTTTGAAGGGGACTGACTAAATCTCCAACTTCCTACCAGAAGTTGATGTTTGCATAATAGGACATTCCAATGATATCCTTCTACCAGTTCTCAACATTAAAGGTGAGTACAGGTGCACTTTAAGCCCTACCCCCAAATTGCATAAAAATGTGCTCAGCCATAGGGATGTAGACTTAAAAGGTTTGAACTTTTAGACAATTGTGAGGTTGTCACAAATGGTTACAAAAATTGGGTTCTCCTCATCAGTGCCGCCTATTAGTGCCTATCAGTGTAGCTTATTAGTGCCCACCAGTGCTGCTTCATCGGTGCTGCCTATCAGTGCCCATCAGCGCCCTTCAATACTGCCTATTAGTGCCCATCAGTGCCACCTATTAGTACTCTTTAGTGCCACCTATTAGTGCCCACCAGTTCCGCCTCAATAGTGCTGCCTATTAGTGCCCACCAGTGCCGCCTATTAGTGCCTACCAGTGAGTGATAAAAAAAAAGTTGCCGTTGATTGTCTAGATGACATGGAGACCTGGTTAGAAGCACATCCTCTTCAAGCTACTGTGGCCGGGCGGGGATAAATTGGGCTTCAGTGGGAAAATTTCAGAGCAGAAGGGAGCAAGGCCGGGGACACAATGTGACAGATTAGTGAGGGAGGAACATTGTTGATGGCGATAGTGGATTGTCAGGGCAGCTCCCCCTTCCCACCCCAGTCTTCCATGTCCCTGCCAACATGTGCACACCGCAACTCCTCACTGACTCATCCCAGCGCCACCATGACATTTCTGTGGGGGAAGGGGAACAAGCCAGGATGATGTTACGTGCAATTGCAATTCAGCTGGATTCTATATTGATGTAGAATCGCTCAAGGCTGCATCAATGCCCCAATTATTTCCAACACCCTTACTATTTAGTGTGATAAATAGTGTTGGTTGCACCGTGGTGCCCTGTGTGCAAGTTTCCTTTCTTTAAAGAGAAGTATGGACTTTAATAAAAAAAAAAAAAAATGTATACTCACCTAGTGATCAAACACTGTTAATAACACTATTCTACCCTCTGTTTTGAGCATAAAGCCTTGACTGTCAGTCAGCGGCTCTCTGCTTTGCCACTTCATCGCTTCCTGGAGCGCAGGGCTGCAGAGGGGGCAGAAGTGGCTGGCTCAGGCTCTTGGCGGCCCACTGAAATGCTGAGTTAGATGCCGTCCAGGCATCTGGGTGGAATCTGACCACATGGTTGGAATCGTTTCAGAGCCTGGACCAGCTGAGTGACGTCAGCCGACAGTGGACTTTAACCTGCTGTTGCCTGAAAATGAGTCACAGGAGTGCAGAACGAACTGAACTCCTGTGACCTACAGGAGAAGTACAGCCAAAGTAGCTTTGGCTATACTTCTTCTGTAAATGTGCACCTAGGTTTACTGCTTTGTATGTTCCTCTTTTCACAACTGCCCATAAGGACCTGACCACCTGCTGCATGAAACTATGCTTCTGAAAATGGGAGAACATGCGCTACTAAATCCTGAAGCCCGCTTTCTGTAAACCACCCCACCTTCCTTTAATCCAAAATATGTGAAATAATAATTAGTCAGCACTGGAAGGTCTTAGACTCGATTCACACTGCCGCGACTTGTCAGGCTGACAAGTCGCGGTCCCTCGCGGTCCATTGACTGCTACAGGACCCGTTCTAATAGGAGCGACACAAGTTGCTCCGACTTAGAAAAAGGGTCCTGTACTACTTTGGGGAAACCTGGAGGCGACTTGCATTGACTTCAATTATATGAAGTCCGTGCAAGTCGCGCCGAAGTCGCGGTGCACGGGACTTCACAAGTCGCCCCCGAAGTAGTACAGAGCCGTGTCGCCATAGTGTGAACCGACTCTTAAAGCACTAGCATACAAAACATATAAGCCTTCTTTGTTCTTTTCAATGGTTTTTATTGAAAATTTTTAAAGTATAAACATAAGAAACAACAACAGAAAACATTGTTCAGTGGTAGGTAAAGTAATCACAGCAGTCGGCTATAATAGCCCCAAAGGGGCAAGCAGTGGTAATACAACAAGGACCCATACTGCAGTTGAACAAGAATAATGGTGCCCTAAGTTACTAGTGGAATGGTGATTCTGTAGCCACGATCCACAGTACACTACAGAGCCTTCTTTGTTCTATGTGACCTCTGCTAATGTTTTTGACTGAGGCTGGAAAGCCATAAGAGCTTCCAATGGCAAAAATAAACCAATAGTCTCATACGGTCAGCTGTTTCTTGTTGTAAACACCATTCCAAGTAAGCTACCATTTTTTAATGACTTATTCTTTATGCAAGCAGTTGTTCTCAAGTTTATGGGCCTTTAAACATATGCAATCTCTGTAAGGGTACCTGGCCATTTCTGACAAACCTGGAATACCAACATCAAAGTTATTTCAAATTCAATCACTTTCATACTTGCAGATCAAAGACTTCACAGAGACCAATACATTCTTCAAATATTTGCACCAATCAAAATAGGCTGCCAACTCTGTATTATATTTGCCGATTTTTTTTATATGGAATCTACAGAATCATTTCTTCAAAGTTCAGTCGATGACAGAGAGCAGTGTTTGACCACAAGCATAATGTGTGCTGATTATTCAAGTGTACAGTGTGTATTACGTATGTGTATCTGAAAAGATGTACTAGGATTCTAAATAAAAACATCTGAGATAATTATATTTGTGAAGGAAAAAGAACTATCCCTTACCACCGAAGCAATCGCCTGAGTGTGGATGAAAAGTCGAGGTGTTTAGAATGTGCTGTTGCATTTGCACAAGGTACCTCCCTGAAATAGGTGTAAATCATTGCTAGATGTGATAGACAAGCTGCATTTTTCATCATTGCACTGCACTGCACATCACAACATACACATATATGTATCAACCCTCCCAGGTAGGTGCTAGAGAGAGTATGGTTTTTGGGTTTCCCTGCCTAACAGGGGGACTGTCAGGCACATTTAAGTAATCTCTGCCTAACAGGGAGCAGTGATCCAGTGATAGGGTCTGCTCAGTGTGATCAGATGCTGCTCATGATGTCTGCCGGTTTCACACTGGTCCAATAGGAAGGGGTATATTGGACAGTGGGAGGAAACCTGACAAATGGAAACCTGACCCATGCTCCCATTTGTCAGGTTTCCTCCCACGGTCCAATAGGAAGGGGTATATTGGACAGTGGGAGGAAACCTGACAAATGGGAGCATGGGTGTAGATACAGCCCTGGCCATTGGCAGAGAAAGGAGCCTCAAGGCATGCTAGGTGACTGTATTTATACCAAGAGAGCACGTGTGCACAGGGTCTTCGGCTGGGGAGCAGGGTCCCAGAGGAAGGCAGGGGGGTCACTGCCCCTCCTCTGTACAGGCTGCCATGTGGCCTCAGGTAGACAAGCAAAAAATTTGGGGGAGCATACCCATGTATTTCTAAAGCTGGTGCAGCTATTAACCAAAAGACATGTATATTAAAAAAGAATAGCGCACACATGCACAAGAAATTACCAAATTTGAAGACAATACATAAATAAAAATGGGGATTTGGTCCCACCATATGGCCAAATAGTGCTCAAGCCCACCACTACGTCAAAGTACCCCATTATCAGTGGGTCCTACACTATCCATGAAAAAGAGATGAATCCAGCCTTTCTAACCCTTGGAGACAACACTCCTTGCTGGGATAGATGTGCAAATGCACTACAGGGGACTCCTCCTATATCCACTTGATAGTGGACACTGATGGAGTACAGGTGTGTGTGGGGGGTAGTTGACCTGAAGGCCAGAGTCACAAAAGCTGCAACCCAGATGCCCTGCAGAGCTGACTGCAAGGGAGACACACCTAGAAGGATCTGTTCCTGGCTACTGTGAGCACAGACCTAAGTCTAGAGGCCCGCTCTGTGAGGGACATCCCTTTAAGCTAGGAAAGGCAGCGGATGGGTGCCAGCTAAAGGGATACTGGTTAGTGTCCAGAAGAGTCAGAGTTCATTGAGTTTGCTGCCAGAGCAAGCACAGGACGTATTCTTCCATACAAATGCTGTATGGTTCATCAGAGGGTCTACTATTCAGTTCAACCGAGTGAGGCCAAGTGAGAGTTGTCCTCATCTGTGCATAGTTAAAGTTGGGGTATCCCACTAATCCCTTCTCCTATCCAAGTTCTACCAATAACTACAAAAACAAATCCCCTAGACTGGTCATTGGATAAGGAGTGTGCACCTGGTCATGTGAAAATACCCAGGCATCTGGCTGCAGGATAATCAGAGGGAGGTCCAGGGAAATCCATATTCAGCGACTCCTATGGGACCAGTGCTACATATACAAAAATGGTCCAAAGTTATCACAATCAGCAAACCTGCCCTGAGAATTGCCATGCAGCCATCACTGGTGTGTATGCTTGTAGACAGGAAGTAGCTGAAAAGAGGCAGCACTGAGATGCAACAAAGGACTACGAGTCCTGAGGACTAAGGTATTTTTTCTGCTGGGCCTGCATCCCTTTAGACATGATCTCCTATTGGGAGTATCTCACCAAAAATTATGTTTTTGTTTCAGGGGATGCCTGATCTGATTTGTACAGTATCTTAGGCAGACTTCTGAAAAAATCTGTGACCCAATCACACAAGCAGGAAATTATGTTTCTAGGGTGTGGCCAGTATACATTCTGTGTACAGAATAGCTCCAGCCATTTTGCATTGCATTTTCAGAATATTACAGCGGCTGCAGATTGAAAAGGGAAGGTCATTTTTTAATAACATTCAATCACAATATGACTTTTGTTGCAATTGTATACGCTATATTATTTTTTCTTTATTTGCTATTTTTTTTCCCCACGAAAGGGGAGTTAACCTTCAAGCTTTGACAAAAAAAAAAAAAATTAGAAGCAAATTGGTTTCTATACAGAGCTGCAACAGATGTTGCACTCTCCAGTTTTAGTACATCAACCCCTATGGCCAGGTTTACACTGGTGTGACATGAAAGTCGAGTGACTGTCGGTCTGACTTTGCCCTGCGACATTAGTCATACGTTGATAGGATCTTGCGGGGAATCCCCACACCAAAGTTAAAAAAAAAACAGCATGGGGACCATACTAGGCCACATGCCTTCAACATGGGGGGGGGGTGCTTTGGGGCAGGGGGGCTCTGTCCCCACCACCCCAAAGCACCTTGTCCCTATTTTGATGGGTATAAGGGCCTCTTCCCCACAACACTGTGGTTGTTGGGGTCTGTGGGCAGGGGGCTTATCAGAATCTGGAAGCCCCCTTTAAGAAAGGGGCTCCCCAGATCCTGGGCCCCCCCCTCGTGAATAAGTATGGGGTACATAGTACTCCTACCCATTCACCCAAAAAAAAAAACAGTGTAGTGTAAGAAAAACAGGAGGCAGTTTTTGACAAGTCCTTTACTTAAAATAAATAATGTCCCCGGTGGTAGCTCCAATATCAGTCACGATGGCGTCACCGCTGCCGACACGATAAAAAAAAAAAAAACTCTTCCCCCGGCGAACGGTCCCACTGTTCCAGCAGCTCCAGTGTCTGACAGTTCTTATATACCTATGGGACATTGCTTTGCATTGACGTCACCCAGAGAACAAGTCCCCTTGTGACATTCTGGACCTATCATGCCCAGGGTGGTGACGTAAAAAAAGGGGTGGGTTCTTCAGGTGATGGCACTGCAAGGCCACGCCGGGCTGATGAACAGGCCAAGATTTAAACCATCTATGGCCGGCCCAAGCCATGCTATCAGGACTCTTGCTTTATCCTCCATTCAGGCAACCATCTAACTGACCTACACTTTGAACAAACAGGGATAAGGCAAGCCTATGTAACAATTTGTGTTGCTTACAGTTTAAGGCTGGGTTCACACTTATGCCAATTGGATGTGGGTTTCCCCGTATCCAATTTGCATGGCAGATAAGTGTGACGGACTCTCAATGGAGCCGGTTCACACAGTTCCATGCCGGTCCGCACTTAAAGTGGAGTTCCGGGCACAAAAACATTTTTTCAATGAAAATACCCCCGGGACAGTCAGGGCTAGTACATTCCACAATGGATAGCCTCTGATCTGTCCCGGTTCCCACTTACCTCCAGCGTTGCCATCTCTGATGTGGGCAGCTGAAGCCAGCGCGATCCTCTTCTGCGTCCTCTTCCGTGTCTTCCTCTCCCAGAATGCGCCTGCACCGCCCCCTCTCGTCACTTCCGGTGCGGCGCCGCATTCCTCCACAGCTTCCGGGCATGCCCAGAAGCTGTTTAGCAAGGAATGCGGCGTCGCACCGGAAGTGACGAGCGGGGCCGGTGCCGTTGCATTGATTCTCCTGGGAGCGATGACGTTCAGCTCCCAGGAATCATTGCAAACCGAAAGTGACGGCGCGGGCCGCGGCCGCCGAGGGAGGAAGTGGAAGAAAGGGGAGTATATCTTTCTACAATAACAAGGTAAGTAAAAAAAAAAAAAAAAATCCTAACTATCCATTTCTGTTTCAGGTGAGGAAAAGCAAGCGGATGGCCACAAAATCGATCATGTCGATTTTGTGGCCGGAACTCCGCTTTAAAAAGGGTCTTTGGCTCCAAATCAGGTGCCAATTCTTGCAAAAATTCTGACCAGATTCGTACCTGAGTCGGTAAACATGGACCCCTGCTGTGACCCGCGGCTGCAGCAAGTGTGAACCCGGCCTCACACATTGCTAATAAAAAAATGCTGCACCTTCCTATCCTCTGGGAATTTCTGTAGCCCAGTCCCTGTGTCATAAATAAAACAGTCCCATTTAAATGCACTGTGGAACTATTAGTATCACACTTTACTGGTGATATAATGGAGGAAGTGTTATCAATGGAAAAAATACTGCTGCCTACAGAACATTTTCATCATATTTCCTGAGAAAATGAATCATTCATTGAATTAAATGTCAAGAATCGAAAGCCTTGACCAGCGCTAACTCCATACTCTGCATTTAACGAAAGGCTTGATTATTGTTCCACTGGTACACATGGGATCACAATGAAAACACAAACAGAATTATTCCTTTTTAAATGTATTCTTGGTTACCATGAGCTATATTAGTTGGATTCAAGCATCGAGTGGATGATAGTGGGTTTGAAAAGCCAATCTAAGTGCTTTAATTATTTCTTGGTAGCTATGGCAACCAGGACATCATTGCCAATCAGACAGTGACATAGAGAACTCAGCTTGCATTCATTACTGGTCTGTAGAGAAAAGAAATAATTCTAAAATGTCAGAAAGTACTAATAAGACAATTAGAGGTGAGAGTAAAAGGAACAGGACAATGGAACTTAATGTGCTATTAAGCCCACAACAGTAAAATCAGTCTGTATATGCAGTAAAGCATGCTTGTTATACTCACTGTGGAACCTAACGGGTTAATCCTCCACATTGTGTAAAAAGGCTGTTTGATCCTGTCTTCACTGGTCCTCCCCTTCTTCCACTGTCCCAATCCATCTGCTAATAGTACAAAGCTTTGGGGGCACTCTGCACATGCTCAGTTTGGTGTTTTTGTTTTTTTTTTCTTGAGAGGATGCATGTGATCAGCACAGGGCCAATCAGCACTATCCAGACAGAGGTTCAGGGGCCCTGCAGCCTCATAGGACAGTCAGAGGAGAATGAAAACTCCTCTTTTACAAGCTTTAACCAGACACTGATAGAAGTGATAATACTGTTGATGAGAAAATATATTTAGTGGTTTATATTTACTAAAATAATTGCATTTCCCTGTTCTGTGTAGTGTGGGAGACCATATATAGTGAATGCAAGCTCCTTGGTTTAGTAACACTTTAAACCCAGTACATTCAATCAGAAAATCAAACGAAAAACACTGCTTTCGAAATGAACATACAATAATCTGATCATTAGTACAGGTAAGCCTACCCCACCTTCACCTAAGAACAGTACCTCCATCAGATCATCCCCCGCAGCTATTACCTTTTGTACCACCTCCCCCTCCCTTTAGATTGTTAGCTCCATGAGCAGGGCCCTTATATTCCTTCTGTATTTTATTGTATTGTAATTGTACTGCCCCCCCCCCCCCTCTACATTGTAAAGCACTGCATAAACTAGTGGCACTATATAAATCCTGTATAATAATAATTAATAGTACACAGCTTTTGTGAGTCGATCACCACCATTCATCCAAAATTATCCGAAGGGACAAACACAAAAGATTTTCTCGTACAATACCAGATCGTATGATTTTCATTTAATCTGTACAGTATTTATCTAAAAAATCGGAAGACTACGCATGCTCGGAAAATAAAGAATACAATACAATACATTATATCACTTCCAAAGTTGTATTCTGTCGTTCCACAATATTTATAAATTGAGTAACCTCTTCATTTTCGATAGGAGACTAGCATGCAAAAAAAAACAGGCGATCATTTGTCCGATAATCTCAATGTGCGTACGAGACGTAAAGGTGAAGAAAGATTGCCTTATCTCTTATGCCCCATACACACGTGCAGATTATCTGCAGACTTTTGTCTGCAGACTTACCAAAACCATATAATATGAGGTCAAACCTAAACACTTTCAATTTGTATGCAATCCGGCAGGCCCTTGCACTACATAGAAAAGGTAAGTCCGCAGACAAAAGTCTGCAGATAATCTGCACGTGTGTACGGGGCATTAGGGTATGTGTGCATGAACATTTGTGTCTTCCTTGGTGTTTAGGTAGTGATTTGGAAGGCAGGGTTCCTGCAAGCGTTTAGCAAACCTGCAGCAGCTTCCTTCAAGTCTTCAAAGAAGCTCTGTCACTTTGGCCATTCAGGACTAGAGACTGGTTTCTTTTGGTAGAGCTTTCCCCCACTGAAACTTACCTTCTCCGTGACCCCCTGCAGCTCCATTTGTCTGTCAGAGCCCTTGGAATTACCCAACACTGTGTTGGGTATGGTAGAGCATGGCTTCCTCCCAAGATGCAGTGCTCAACAAAATGTGTGAACCAGGTGTAGCACTCTCCAAGGTAGGTGCTAGGTAAAGTGTAGTGGGCCTTGTCTGCTTATCAGCATGGCCATGATTTTCAGCTAGGCTGGCTTGTGTTCCCAGGTGTGCCTGTTGAGTTGCGGAGTCTACCCACTGTGTCCCAATGAGAGCTCTCATTGGGCAGTGGAGGAAACCTGACCAATAACACACCAGGGCTTGTATCCATCCTGGAAGGGCAGATTCTGCCGCAGAGCATTCTGGGAGGGGGTATAAGTCTGTGGGTAGAACATGACAGGTTGTCTTTGGTGGGAAGCAGAGTCCCAGGAGGGAGAGTACAGCTGTCTCTCCTCTTGTCAGGAAGGTGTTCCGGATAGCAGAATATTTTTGCATAGCGTCAGACTGCCTGGTTGCTGCTTTCCCATGCGTGATTCTAGATGTAATGTATCGCTTACCCCCCCAAAGGGCCCGCTGTTTTGCCGCAGGTTTTTTTCCCAAACTAGTGCAACAGCAGCCAGGCACACAATAAAAGTCACTCTTCTGGCTCAATGAAAAGTCTAGGGCAGTAATGGCAATGTTTTGGAACTATATTTCCCATGATGCTCATGCACTCTGCAGTGTAGTTGAGCATCATGGGAAATGTAGCTCCAAGACATCTGGGGTGCCAAGGTTCGCCATCACTGGTCTAGGGGAATCTTTTTGAAGCTTTATTGAAAGTTGAACTTGGATAGGATACAGGGAACCTGTGGGATACTCCAGCGCAAGGTAGTAACACAAGGACACTCTGCACGTTTTACTGTCAAATTATCTTAGTATGGTCTCTCTATCAGCAACTAAGGGATTGAGCAACACTGAGACACCATAGGAAATGTCCCAAATTCAAGCAAACTCTGGCACTGACGCACAAGGGATAGTAGCAGCACACAGTCACTTTGATCCTACACACAGGTCTGTATTCACAATGTCCCTGGATATTTGGGTGCCTCCTTCCAATATCAGACATTTCTATGGTGAACTGTCCAGACCAGATCCTCAGTGAAATTCCCCTTTCAGTTCTTGCAAGTGTCAGCAGAACAGGCCCCCTAGTTCTAGCATAGCTGAGACCATGGTGAGCACATGAAGAACCACAGTTGGACTGCCAAAAAAACAACAGGCTGGAAAATTCTCCTCCTTGACAAGAACCCTTGTGCTCCAGACTATTTATATACTCTTCCAGCCACCCTCTGGACACCCTCCCTGAGAGATTAGCTGGGTCTACAAGAATATTCAGGATGCAAATCTTACTCTCCCAGCCTACTACATACCAGAATCCTCCAGAAGTCAGGGGGAAGCAGTCAAACCTGCAACCAGTAAAACCCAGAACAGCCCAAAGTAATCATAAGCTGCTCCACTGATTACACTACAGTAGTTTCTATAGCAAGGTAGGAGGTTTTCCATGCTTTATTGATAATCTACTTAGCAACAGTAAGTACACGGGCCATAAGTTCGAAATGTACCTTGGGGAGACTGGGTGGTCTGACATAGAGAAGAGCATATTCCTCTATGAGAGGGATTTCATTTCTCATTTGTGTACCAAGGAGCGCGTAGTGATGAGCTGAACTACACCTGGAATCAGTTTGGCAGGGGTTGGGATGCCTAACAAGAAGTTTAGATGCCAAACCCAAACCCCACTATAATCAGTGGGATCTGTCAAATAAAAAAAATACCCATTTTCTAGGCTAATATGCAAAGGAGTGTAAAATAAATAGCAAGATAAAGGGGATGGGCACTGCCCTGGGGAACTGGGGGGTATAAATGCAATAACAATCTTACAAATGCCATTCGGCCAGAAGCAGTGATTTTTTTAAATGCTTAAAGTGAAACATTAAAAATGTCCAATTCCTAAAAAAAACATGTCTGGGGGCTGTGCTGATCCTGCCTTGAATGGGGCACATCTCTGTGATGCACAGAAAGTGTTGCAGCACTGACAAAGGAAAAAAGTTTGAAAATAGCAAATTGATCTCTAAGGCCCTGTTCACACCTGAGCAATTTTTCAGCTCGTAAACGCTCATCTCTGAAGTCTCAAAACGCCCAACAAGCAAAATCCAGTTAATTTCAATGGTCTCTGTTCACATATGAGGGTTTTGTCACCTGAAGCAAAATGCCTGAAGTACATGAGCTTCTTTTTTGGCAGAATACAAGAGTTTTTGGGCAAATGTCAATGCCTGCCTTCAAACACCTGCAAAAAACGCCTGAAAACACACCTGAAAAATGCCTGAAAAACGCCCAAAAAACACCTTAAAATGATACGCTCAAGTGTGAATAGAGCCTAAAGCCTCGTACACACGATCAGATTATCAGACAATCTTTCCTCCGCTTTTTGTTGCATGCTAGTCTCATATGGAAAGTGAAGAGGTTACTTTCATACGAAAATTCCCGTATGACAGAATTCTACTTCAGAAGTGATGTCATGTGTTGAATTGTTTTGTATGTGCTCTTTCATTTCTGAGCATGCCTAGTCTTGCTCTTCCAATTTTTTTCAGACACAAACTGTACTAATAAAACGAAAATTGGACGTTGTGCTCAGGGCCGGCCTTTGGGGTGTGCGAGCTGTGCGGCCGCACAGGGCGCCATGGGCAACAAGGGCGCCGTGCGGCCATCACAGCTCGCAGAGGATCAGGCTGAGCTGTGTGAGAGATACACAGCTCGCCTCACTGCAACAATAGGTGATCGAGGCACGGCTGCACAGCGGGAGGTGAGCGGCGACTGTGGCCTGGACAGGGCCAACACAGGCCGCGGCCGCCGCTTACCTCCCGCTGTGCAGCCGTGCCTCGATCACCTATTGTTGCAGTGAGGCGAGCTGTGTATCTCTCACACAGCTCAGCCTCCGATCCTTCCACGGAATCCACGCTGACTTCCTGCCCAGTGCCCACACATCCCCGGGAGTGTGGGCGGGCGGGAGGAGGAGAAGGGGCGGGGCGAGGAGGAGCTGACGATCTCTCCTCTGGCGTCAGTGCAGGGAGGGAGGAGAGATCGTCAGCTCCTCCTCGCCCCGCCCCTTCTCCTCCTCCCGCCCGCCCACACTCCCGGGGATGTGTGGGCGGGAAGTTTAAAGAAAAAAAAAAGCTGCAGACAAAGTAAAGTAAGTGACATCTCTCTCCTTCAAAAAATGAAAGGGGGGGGGGTCTGTGATGTAAGGGGGGGCTCTGTGTGAGGGGGGCTATGTGTGGGGGTCTGTGATGTAAGGGGGGCTCTCTGATGTGGGGGGCTATGTGTGGGGGGGCTCTGTGTGGGGGGGGCTTTTTGTGGGGGTCTGTGATGTAAGGGGGGGCTCTCTGATGTGGGGGGCTCCGTGGGGAGGGGGGGTCTGATGTAAGGGGGGCTTTTTGTGGGGGGGTCTCTGATGTGAGGATGTGAGGGGGGCTCTGTGTGGGGGTCTCTGATGTGAGGGGGGCTTTGGGTCGGGGGTCTCTGATGTGAGGGGGGCTTTGTGTCGGGGGTCTCTGATGTGAGGGGGGCTCTGTGTGGGGGGTCTCAGATGTGAGGGGGGCTTTGGGTCGGGGGTCTCTGATGTGAGGGGGGCTTTGTGTGGGGGGTCTCTGATGTAAGGGGGGCTTTGTGTCGGGGGTCTATGATGTGAGGGGGGCTTTGTGTCGGGGGTCTCTGATGTGAGGGGGATTTGTGTTGGGGGTCTCTGATGTGAGGGGGGCTCTGTGTGTGGGGTCTCTGATGTAAGGGGGCTCTGTGTCAGGGGTCTCTGATTTAAGGGGGGCTTTGTGTGGGGGGGTCTCTGATGTAAGGGGGGCTCTTATGTAAGGGGGGCTAAGTTATTAGTGATCATAAAAAAGAAAAGTCAAATAAAGTGCAAAAAAGGTGCAAGAAAATTCGCGCGGGGGGGGGCGCCACGGGATTAGCTCGCACAGGGCGCCTGATCACCTAAGGCCGGCCCTGGTTGTGCTGACGTACAAAAAAAAGTTTATAGCCTGCACATCCAGTTTTTGTCATCTGAAAATTCGTAATCGGCTGTTGAAAGCACCATACTAACCATCCGAAAATCGGCAGATCGTTTGTCGGATGAAATTTTTACTTCAGATTTTTGTATCGTGTGTACGGGCCTTAAGCCTCCATTCATACCTGAGCGTATAATTTTCAGGTGTTTTTTAGGCATTTTCAGGTGTTTTTTCAGATGTTTTTTGCAGGTGTTTGGAGGAAGTCACTGACATCTGACCAAAAACTATAGCTAGAAAATAAAAAAGGATATTATCATTTGTAAATTTGGTGCAGCTTGGTGCTGCCTCTCTGAACCTGCTGCCTTATGTCCTGGTCTATAAGTGCCATTATACCATACACAGACTTGTGGATTCTATGCCTATACTAAGCTTGTGACACCTCAAACTCAGTAGAGCACCGATTACATTGCCCGCAGAGAATTGTATAAGACAATAATATTGAAAAACTGAATACTACTCACAAACTCCACAGAGAGAAGAAAGAGTAGAATACCTCAACCAACTCCCAGATATTTCATGCTGCTTCAATCCTTTACTTGCAGTCAAGAGCTCAAGTCACATATACGAACTGTTCATACTTCAAACTGTTGAGCAAGAAAATACAAATGTCACAGCATTCACCGTTAAGTCATTTAAAAACCTTTTCAATTCAAGTCAGTGAAACTAAAAATTTGTGAGGCGTTGTGAACACTGAAACCTTAGTCTACAATTGCTTCATGTGGTGGGCATGCATTGTCAAAACTCAACATGGGAACCCTTGTCACATAGATATTCAACTGTAAAGAGCTGAATGAAACACATTCCATTCCCTCTATGTTAGAGCTTTGACATTTCATCTTTCTCACTTCCATAAGGCAGAAATGTAGCTCTGATACAAAAGACCTGGGGGCTTTGACCTGGTTGTACAGGGACATATTCAAAATTCCAATCAATGATATGTAGCACTACCCCTGCAGGAGCCGTTGGTTATTTTGGGTCCCCGGCTCTTTCTAGCTCTAGACAAGGTCTCACCCTTTCTGACACCACCAGAATACCTTAGTTGGGGACTCCCAGCAGACGTACAAATATTGCACACACTGCCATTGAGGAAGTTAAGCAGACTGGATTGGCAAATAAAAATTACATATATAACAAAGCAGGTTGGTACATCAATATCAATGCATATAAACACAACAAAAGCAGATTCAATGCACCTCTAGAATCAAACCCAGTGTATACTGCAGTACCAGGAGTGTAAACAGTAGCTCTTAGTAGTAGAGGTTATGACTCAATGGACCAAGGAGGATTATAAAGAGATGTAACAGGCTAAGTCACTTGAGAGCTCTCAGACAAAGGGGCTAGGCTTTGGCCTAAAACATGAACTCAATAACAGCAACCCAGTTCTGCCCTTAGCAGTCTTCATGGTGAACTTCTGCTGGCAACGTTGGGGCCCTCTAAGCATTGGCATGCAGAAAAGTAAGGATGTCTCAAGGGGTTGGTGTTCAAAAGCAGTGTAGTATAACCTTAGGCTCAGTAGGGTGGTAGACTTCTTAGTGCAGCCATTCAGAAGGTGAGGCACTTTCAAACGGTAGTTGGGGCAGAGTGTATAAGATTTGGCTATTATTCAACAAGGGGGAGCAGAAGGAAAAAGCAAAGTCAGCGTTCTGGCATATGACTGGCTTTAGGCTCTGTGTTTGGACTTTGAGGGCTGCTGCCCACTAATGGATGCAACAGCAAGTGTGATAGAACTTGTCAAAGACTGAAGGAATGGTTAACAGTTAGTTGTATTTGTATAGCGGGTCAGAGACTATCTCACCAAATTCCCTGGCACCCACTCTGGATGCCTCCGCCAAGATACAGCTTTCTCCACTCTGGAACCAGATATTGCAGCTGAATAGTATACCCAAGAACTAGACGGTACTAGCTTAGGTGCAAATTGGAACTGAACCTTTATTGTAAATTCATACAGAATATATACTACACAAAATTAGGTAAGAGCTTGATCACATTATCCTAAAAAATGCGAACTGTAAACAGTAATATCAGTACATCTAATTAACAGCTAACACAAACAGTAATCTTATTAATAAAAAACATCCCACAATAGTTTGGTAACAAGGTAAGGTGGGCACAATGCTACTCACATCTCCAAGAGGAATAGCAGATAGACAGAAACAATAGGTGACTCAAATAACAATGGGAATTCATACCTAGGAGCACACAATGTGGAAATTATACCATGAGAGAAAGACACCTTAGTAAATTGATTATAGCAGGAGACCCCAGCATCAGGTTGTTTTGAGCTGATTATGCTAACATTTGCTCTGAGGCTCTGGGTCTGGCCCTTGGCTCCCTCTGCTGTCAATCAAATCCAGTGACACGGGAGCCGGGGGCGGGGCCAGGTCCTGCTGTCTATGTCAATGGACGCAGCAGCAGGACTCGTGAGCAGCTCTCCGTGGGGGCACCCGATGAAGAGGAGGAGCCAGAAGCAATGCTAGGGCACCCCAGAAGAGGAGGATTGGGGCTGCCCTGTACAAATCTATTGCACAGAGCAGGTAAGTATAATATGTTTGTTATTTGCACAAAAAAAACAAACAAACCTTTATAATCACTTTAATGCATTCTACGCATTTAGATAAAAAGCCTTCTGTGTGTAGCAGCCTCCCCAGTATAATATGTTTGTTATTTTTTTTTTAAACAAGACTTTACAATCACTTTAAGGTGTGCTGCCAGGCCATCCGGAATAAATGGGCTGCCTTGACATAGTGTGCCCAAGGCTCGTTTACACATGTGGCAGTCCTTGCTGCCCCTCTAAAGATCTGCACTGGATCGCTTTTCAGAGGGTGTTTGGCAGGCATTATGTCCCCTCCTCACCACCTGTTTTAAGAAGTAAAATCCCTGCACTGCAATCACACACATTGCACACAGGTGTGGGACAGTTGTAGTGCAGCCCCATACAGCTAAGGTGTTTCTGGTGTCTCTGTAATATATGCACCACTGAAGGACTTGTAGAAACAAGGCTCGTCTATTAATAAACAAGCCCAAAGTAAGTTCATGAAATAACTGCCTGTCTGTTTTGAGAACATTCAGCCATTGCATCATGGTCTGCTGCATCCGTAGAAAGAGATTCTCAAAGTGAACTCGGAGAAAGGGCATATTGTTTCATTGTATGCGTCATAAATGTAAGCCCTGAATCCAAAAGACATGGAATCACATTATGCTTCATGTAGATCAGGGAAATCCTTGTGCTAAAAAGTATGAGAAGCCATACTGCTAAATCTTTTCTAATAAGAATAGCAGTCAGGATCGCACAAATCTGGCCAGTCGCTGCGGTATGGTGCACCTTCCTCTGCCCTGTTCATTGAGAATGCTGGGGAATCTCTTCTCTCACTGGAAGCTGCCAGTGTAAAAGGGTAAAAAAGAGGAAAAAATGAAGATGGGGGCAATGTAAGAAAAAAAGGGAGTGGGGAGGCAATGATTAAAAAAAGAGAGTGAGAAGAAGTGGCAGTCTGGCAGAGGAAGGAAGGAAGGAATGAAGGAAGGAATGAAGGAAGGAAGGAAGGAAGGAAGGAAGGAAGGAAGGAAGGAAGGAAGGAAGGAAGGGAGGAAGGATATTCAATAAAACTACTGGGGTTTCTTATTTTGTCACTGTTGCTGCAGATGTACCAATGTAAAATCTGAAAAAAAAAAAAGAGATAAAAAGTGAGACAGGCAATGTAAGAAGAAAAAGGGAAGGGGTGATAAAAAAGAGAGTTAGAAAAAGATGCAGAAGATAACAGCAGGGCAAAGAACAATAGGAAGGAAGGCGAAAGGATGGAAGAGAAGGAAAGAGGAAGGAGTAAGGAAGGAAGGAAAGAGAAAGGAAGGAAGGAAGGAAGGAAGGAAGGAAGGAAGGAAGGAAGGAAGGAAGGAAGGAAGGAAGGAAGAAGGGAAGGAAGGAAGGAAGGAAGGAAGGAAGGAAGGAAGGAAGGAAGGAAGGAAGGAAGGAAGGAAGGAAGGAAGGAAGGAAGGAAGGAAGGAAGGAAGGAAGGAAGGAAGGAGAAAGAAAAAGATGATGATAGCAGGGCAAAGAGCATGGGAGAGGGGGAGGAAAGGAAGGAATAGAGGGAGATGGGAGAGAGGGGAAGGAAGGAAGGAGAAAGGAAGGAAGGAAGGAAGGAAGGAAGGAAGGAAGGAAGGAAGGAAGGAAGGAAGGAAGGAAGGAAGGAAGGAGAAAGAAAGAAAGAAAGAAAGAAAGAAAGAAAGAAAGAAAGAAAGAAAGAAAGAAAGAAAGAAAGAAAGAAAGAAAGAAAGAAAGAAAGAAAGAAAGAAAAAGATGCAGAAGATAACAGCAGGGCAAGAAACATTAGGATGGGAGAGGGGGGAAGAAAAGAAAGGAATAGGGGAGAGAGGGGAAGGAAGGAAGAAAGGAAGGAAGGAAGGAAGGAAGGAAGGAAGGAAGGAAGGAAGGAAGGAAGGAAGGAAGGAAGGAAGGAAAGGAAAGGAAAGGAAAGGAAAGGAAAGGAAAGGAAAGGAAAGGAAAGAAAGAAAGAAAGAAAGAAAGAAAGAAAGAAAGAAAGAAAGAAAGAAAGAAAGAAAGAAAGAAAGAAAGAAAGAAAGAATACAAGGTAGAGTGAAAATAAGAAGAAAGTGATGAAAAGAGAGATGAATCAGAAGCAGGAGTTATAAACAAAGAGACAGAGGAGAACACAGAGGAGTGGGAAAGAGTGATAGATAGAAAAAAAAGAATAGAGAAGAAAGCAAGAGAGTAAAGGAGAAAGAAAGAGAGAAATCTGAACAGGAAAGGGGAAAGTAAGAAAAGAAGGAAGGATAAAGGATAATAATAGGAATTAGTAGAGGGAAAAAGTGAGGAAGAGAGAGAGAGCGATCTGAAGTGAAAAGGAACAGGAGAAACAGAAGGAAGAGAAAGAAAGAGAGGGAAGAAATGGAAAAAAGAAAGAAAAAGAGAAAAGTCAGAGGGAAAAAGAATTCATGCAAACACAACAATAGTACATGACTATTTCTGGTACATTTTTTATGCAGGTCCAAAGAACAGAGAATGTGCATTGTGGTGTATTTGCGTTTATTTACGAAGGATATTTTCTGACATTTTCATTGTGCTGTGCTCTATATTACTGCATTTTCACACCGAATCCTGAAATAAAATCTAAATTTGTTTAAAGAATCTGCTCTTGTTATCCGTCTTGGATTGGACCCAGCAAAGATAAATCTTGTGATAAGGTGTGTAAAAGAGTGGGGTTTAGACCGTTACCACCTGTGACATGGTACAACACTGGGCTTAAACTTATCTTTCTTTGCAAAATAAAAATTTATTGTTTTCACATATAAAAAATAAAGCTCAAAATATCACTTTTAGCATGCAGTATATGAGGTTACAGCTTGATAGATAGAAATCAGAAAACTAATATGTGATGTGTTGACATTTAATCCATTCCCAGGAGCTTGATTGAGGGGAACAGCATCAAACACACAAATGTTGTACAAATCCACCAAAAAAATAAAAAATAAGATATAAGATTATTGCTTTTTTTTTTTTTTTTTTTTTTTTTAGACAAGAACATATAAAAGACATGCAAATAAGCATGCTATGAATAAAAACAAGCAGACCATAATGTGAGCTCAAAATATTTTGGCCCCTTCAGACTTTGCGATTGCATGTATGGTGCATTATTGCATGCAAGTTAACTTTTAGTATTTTACTCCAGGTTTTTATTGCATAGATACTATACATTGGTCTAGTTCAGGGATATCCAAACTTTCTAAAGAAAGGGCCAGTTTACTGTCCTTCAGACTTTAGGGAGCCCGGACTGTACCCAGTGGGAGTAAATAATGCCTAATCTTTGGTATTAGGGGGTAGAAATAGCTGGTGTCAGTGGAAGGAATTATGCCCCATTGTTGGTGTCAGTGGAAGGAATTATACCCCATTGTTGGTGTCAGTGGAAGGAATTATGCCCCATTGTTGGTGTCAGTGGGAGGAATTATGCCCCATTGTTGGTGTCAGTGGAAGGAATTATGCCCTATTGTTGGTGTCAGTGGGAGGAATTATGCCCCATTGTTGGTGTCAGTGGAAGGAATTATGCCCCATTGTTGGTGTCAGTGGAAATATTAGTGTCCCATTGTTGGAGTTAGTGGAAGGAATTACGCCCCATTGTTGGTGTCAGTGAAAGTATTCGTGTCCCATTGTTGGTGTCAGTGGAAGGAATTACGCCCCATTGTTGGTGTCAGTGAAAGTATTCGTGTCCCATTGTTGGTGTCAGTGGAAGGAATTACGCCCCATTGTTGGTGTCAGTGAAAGTATTTGTGTCCCATTGTTGGTGTCAGTGGAAGGAATTATGCCCCATTGTTGGTGTCAGTGGAAATATTAGTGTCCCATTGTTGGTGTCTGTGGCAGAAATAACACCTAAAGGGCTAGATAAAGGCAAGCAAATGGCTGAATCTGGCCCCAGGGCCGCATTTTGGAGACCACTGGTCTATTCAAACCACTGTATACATAATTCATACCTGTGGGACTGGTATGGTATAAGGATCGACCAATATCAGTTTTTCGTTGCCGATACCGATATTTTGGCCATTGCATATTGGTATCGGCCGATATGGGCCGATATTTTGAACATTTAAAGTTTTGAAAAATAAACACAATTTTCGACACAAATCTGTTACTGAACCCACCTTTGGTGGGTGGCTGGCTGGCACCCTTTGGTGGGTGAGTGGCTGGCTCGCTGGCACCCTGTGGTGAGTGGCTGGCTGCTGGCACCCTTTGGTGGGTGGCTGCTGGCACCCTTTGGTGGGTGGGTAGCTGGCTGGCTAGCACCCTGTGGTGGATGGCTGGCTGCTGGCACCCTTTGGTGGGTGGCTGGCTGTCTGGCACCCTGTGGTGGATGGCTGGCTGCTGGCACCCTTTGGTGGGTGGGTGGCTGGCTGTCTGGCACCCTGTGGTGGATGGCTGGCTGCTGGCACCCTTTGGTGGGTGGCTGGCTGCTGGCACCCTGTGGTGGATGGCTGGCTGCTGGCACCCTTTGGTGGGTGGCTGGCTGTCTGGCACCCTGTGGTGGGTGGCTGGCTGCTGACACCCTTTGGTGGTTGGCTGGCTGGCTGGCACCCTGTGGTGGTTGGCTGGCTGCTGGCACCCTTTGGTGGGTGGCTGGCTGGCTGGACTCCTGTGGTGGGTGGGTGGCTGGCTGGCTGCTGGCACCCTTTGGTGGATGGCTGGCTGCTGGCACCCTTTGGTGGGTGGCTGGCTGGCTAGCACCCTGTGCTGACCGATTACGATATATTGAGGAAAGTGCATATCGACCTTCAATATTGCCGATAATCAGTCAATCCCTAGTATGGTAGTAGAGAAACCCAGGATCGGACAAGGCGTGACATCAACACCAGAAACTCCACACCCTGACGTCACGCCGCTACGCGATCTTGTGTTGCCAGCGGCACTCATTTTGAGTGCCTTCATTTGTTATTATGTGTTATGCTCTTTTATGCTATTGTAATAAAATACTGCACTAGTTGTAGTCCATCTTGAGGTGCCATTGAACGCAGGACATTGGGGTTTGCTGCACGTGATTTGGGGAGATCTGACATACTGTCACAAGGCTCTAGTTGTTGTAATGGCCGCCCCTTGCTCTGGTGAGTCCTGACTTCACAAGAAGGTGGTGACTGGTTGCTTGAGCACCTTAGAAAAGTGAATTCACACTTGAAGTCGTGGGTGCTTCCTCTGTTTTACTTTTGATTCACTGTGGATACAGAGTTTTGGGACATTTCTTTTTATGGACTACTTTAATTTGCAAATTATTATATTTGTTGTATTCATATCGTGGCGCTTTACATTTTGTTTCTTTATATGTCTGTTTAGGTTTGGTATACTGCTAATATATAAAAGCAGGCACACAGTATATGTTTTTCACAGCACAGATTTTATTTGTATTTTTTGTACTAGCCTAACTGATGTTTAAGGCCTAATACACACTCAGAACTGCACTTAATCATATGCTGTGTACATTTTGTAAGGCTCCTGGTGAACTGGTGGAAATTCGCTCCCTCTGTCACCCTGGCCATACATTATACAACTTTCTTGTACAATTTTCCTTTAGATTTACCAAAACCGTTTAATATGAGGTCAGACCTAAATACTTTCAATTTGTATGCAACCAGGCAGGCCTTTGCACTATATAGTTAAATCTAAAGGAAATTGAATAAGAAAATTGTATAATGTATAGCCAGCTTTAGACAAAATATTGTAGAAACCGGATGGAAAATAGTCAGCTAAACAGCCAATCAGATGCAGCTGCTGTTCAGGTATTCCGCTAGCAGGTGATTCATCCAATCCCTGCTATATAGCAAGGATGGAGGAAACTGATAGAAACAAATCTAATAGTGTATGGCCACTTTTAGTTATCTGCATTAACACAGCATGTTACCACATTTTAAAGTGTTATTAAACCCAGTACCCTGCATTCACTATATCTGGTCTCCCACAGCACACAGAACGTGGAAATGCAATTATTTTAGTAAATATAAACTGCTAAATACCTTTTCTCATTAGCAGTATATAGCAGTCTTATGATTTCTATCAGTGTCCTGCCAAGCACTGGTTAAAGCTTGTAGGAGGAGTTTTAATTCTTCTCTGACTGTTCTATGAGGCTGCAGGACCCCTGACTCTCTGTCTGGACAGTGCTTATTGGCCCTGTGCTGATCACATGCACCCTACCAAGAAAAAAAAAATCTCTAGCAATAAACACCAAACTGAGCATGTGCAGAGTGTCCCAAAGCCTCTGCCCTATCAGGAGATGTATTGGGGACAGTGGAAGAAGGGGAGGATCAGAGAAGACAGGATCAAACAGCCTTTTTACACAATGCAGAGGATTAACCCCTTAGGTTCCACAGTCAACATAACAAGCATGCTTTACTGCATATGCAAACTTATTTTACTGTTGTGGGTTTAGTAACACTTTAAGGCTTGTTCAAACTTGTGGTAGTAAAAAAAGGTGGTTGATCTGCAGTTTTACTGCCCTACCACTTTCCCGCCCTTAACCAACACAGTGGAGAGAGCAGGTTGTACACATACTGCAGGATGTAATGCTTTGCAGCAACAGCAGAAATGCTAACCCATTTTGCGTTCAACAGGCAGTACGAAATCAATGGGACCATGCTGTAACCATCCTGCAACCCCTTGCAATGTGTAAAATAGCATTGTGGTGATGTTGTGGAGGTTGTGAGAAGGCGACATATCACCTCCCACCTGCATGTCAACTGCCCTCTGAAAAGTAAACCACAGCAGATTTTTTATCAGATGTGCAGCAAGGGCGGCCGCAAGTGTGAACAATTCTTAAACACACTAAAAGGTCCCTTTCACACGGGCTTTCCAATCCGATCCACCTGTCAGTTTTTCAGGCGGATCAGATGCAGCCCTATGTAGCAGCGGATGTCAGCGGAGACATCTCTGCTGACACCCGCTGCTATCCGATCCGATCCTGTCCCTGAAATCCAGACGGATGGAAACCCTATTTTCCATCTGTCTGGCGGATCAGATCGGATGAGATCGGATGAGAACGGACAGGCGGTCCGTTCTCATCCGATCTCCCCATAGAGGACAGCGAGGATCTAACAGCTCCGTCTCTGCACACAGAGTGGAGACAGAGCTGTCATCCGCCGGCTTAGTGGGGATCGGCGGATCAATCCTCCGCTGAGCAGAACGGACTCCGTCAGGTGCACCGCCCGTGTGAAAAGAGCCTTAGAAAATCCGGCACTTACCATTTTTTTTAATGTAGCGCACAACAATATACAGATGATTCACAGCTGTGCTGGTAAATAAATAAAATATGTGATACACTCTACTGTGCTAACTAGTGCTACAGTTATAAACCACAAGTGCTATCTATCATAGATATTATCAAGCTTCTTGTGATAATCAATTCCACACATGCCATATAAAGGTGAAGACATAAAATATATGTGTGTTAAAAAACAAGCGTCCAGAAATATAAGTACTTAAAAATTCCCATAGATGATGAAAACTTCCACAAGCGAAAAACTCTTCGGCTTTGTGTTCAAGTGGAACACCACCACCACCTCTGACGGGCACCGCGCTCACCTTATCCCTATTGACCTCTACAATAGAAGGTTTCATGCGTATATCCCTTTTTAAAGCCTGATCAGGGATGTCCCTTCACTGATGTTTTCCAGGTGTTACCAAGCATCAGTATTATTCCATATAAACAAGCTCAAAGAGATATAAAAAGAAACACCATAGTGCTCTCTGCAAATTAAAACATTTATTAATAAAAATGCACTTACATGAGGAGAGAGACATGCAAAAATCTGGAATATTGCTGCACTCCTTGGTAACTTTATTGAAGTATTAAAATCACATCACAGGTATGACAGGAACATAAAAGATAACGCGTTTCGTGCTACAGTCAGCGCTTACTCAAACCTCATAGCGCTTACATGAGGACAGATCGCTTTCACTTTCAGACAAACTGTGGAGTTGCACTCTGGGGTGAGATCTTGGGCCTGCCATTACTATACGGCCTTCTGCTATGCTAGTCTCTCCTGTAGCCCACAGCAGTCCTCCCTCTCACCAGCAATCTCCCTTAGCTCTTCCCAATGCGTTTCATTGTCATAACGTCACCATGGGCACCTCATTGTGCTGCGCTGCCTAAGCATGTTCAGGTGCCATTCTGAATGACATCAATTGATGGATTGCAATCACACTGCAACATCCCATGTTTAAGACATTGTAACCTACAATAAAATGTGAATGAGACATTGAAGATGTCTTTCCAAGCAACAAATCCCATTGCTTCTTCTTTTTTTTTTTTTTTTTTTTTTTGCATTTCCTTTATAATTCTGTAATTTCTTTGAACACAATTATTGGAAATCTAAAATGAAGGTAAATCTTTAGTTACATTTAGTAAATTCAGTTAAAATCAAGGTTTTGTTCCCACTTATGAAGGTGCAACTGTGGTGATTTTTGCATGTTTTGGTGCATCATATTTTGGACAGACCATTAATTTCAATAAGCTACCCTATGCACAAAAGAAGTGCATGCACCCTTTTTTAACCACTTGCCGACCGCCCCACACAGATTTACTGCATGTAGATCTTTGTGAGTATGTGCCTTATAACGCATGTGACTAATAACGCACCACCAGAGCCACGCTCCTGCTGTTATTAGACATAGCTGGAGCCAGACTGCGGGAGGAGTGGGCTCGATCGCCGCCGGCCTCCCACGATCTTCGGGGAAACTGACAGAAGAGCTGCCTTTCTATGTAAACAAAGCAGGCGGCTCTCCTGTCAGACAGGCACAGTGAGATTGTGTGTCTTAAGCCCTGTACACACTATCAGATTATCTGAAGACTTTTGTCTTCAGATTTACCTTTTCTATGTAGTGCAAGGGCCTGCCGGATTGCATACAATTTGAAAGTGTTTAGGTTTGACCTCATATTATATGGTTTTGGTAAGTCTGCAGACAAAAGTCTTCAGATAATCTGATAGTGTGTACAGGGCATTAGCTAAGCTGAAAGACTGATCTCTGTGTGCCTGTCACAGAGACCCCCCACAGTTAGCAAGCACATTTAGGCATATATTTAACCCCTTGATCACCCCCGTAATTAACCCCTTCCCTGCCAGTGTCATTTATACAGTAACAGTGCATATTATTTAGCACTGATTACAGTATTAATGTCACTGGTCCCCAAAAAGTGTCAAAAATGTCAGTTAGGTGTCTGATCTGTCTGCCACAATGTCGCAGTCCTGCTAAAAATTGCTGATCACCACCATTACTAATAAAAACAAAACAGTCCAAAAATCTGTTGCGCAAACCAATTAATATATGCTTTTTGGGATTTTATTTTTACCAAAAATATGCAGCAGAATACAAATTGGCCTAAACTGATAAAAAAAAAATTGATTTTTTTAACATTTTTTTATTGGGAATGTTTTATAGCCGAAAGTAAAAAATATTGTTTTTTTCAAAATTGTCGCTGTTTTTTTGTATATAGCGCAAAATCTAAAAACCGCACAGGTGATCAAATACCTTCAAAAGAAAGCTCTATTTGTGGGAAAAAAATGATATCAATTGTATTAGGGTACAGGGTCACATGACTGTGCAATTGTTAGTTAAAATAACGCAGTGCCGAATGCAAAAAAATGGACTGGCCATTGAGGAAAACAAAATATAAAGGAGGAGAGAAATGGAGACCTAACAGGTTCCACACTAGGGACCTAAATGGCAGGGAATAAAAATAGGACACAGAAGATAAACAGTCCATAAACATATAGTCCAGAAACTGATAGTCCATATGATCAGGTACATATGTGATCCATATGAATAATCCAAAAGAGCACTGTGTAGGCTGCACTGATGACAAGTAGAAGAAACTTGGAAGCAACTGTAGGGAGAACACAGGCGCCACTCTAAGTGCAGTATAAGGATTTATTGGTAAAAAAACAGATGTAAAGGTACTCACAAAAGAATATATATATAGGCATAGGAATGTCCATGTATGTAGACAAGGTCCATCTTTCCGGTGAAATGGTGCCGATCTGCCTGAAGAAGGAGTGCGTGCTCTGATAACGCGTCGCCTGCGCCATCACGTCATACCCGGAAGTGACGGCGGGAGAGCCCCAGTGCGTTCCAGACACCAGGAAGCACCGGTATCCACCACCGGTAAGAGATTTTGCGTTCCTGCATCGCACAAATGTGAACCAAGCCTAAAAGTGTTTCTAAAAAATATTTACTAATGTCACTTGACAGCAGGCTTTAGCTTTCCCTTGTTAGGTCTAAGACATCCTACTGAGATGTAGGATATTTAGTAAATTTTGACATTTCTTATCATTTATTAACATTTCTCTATCAGGCCTGTCAGAATATTTTTCCCTGTAGCGTTTTTATTTTTTTTTTTCACCTTTTATTTTCTTGAGCTCTTTCATTACTTCTTGGCGGAAATTGTCCTGTCTCAAAAGTCTAAACTCATTTTTTTCCCAAAGCTAAACGATCTTTGTCTCATTGTTAAACAGGATAATGCTCTTCAGACTATGTGCAGGGGCTCTGCTCCTTTCAATGCACAACATCTCCAAAGGAATTTTGGAACAAACACAGGAAAACAAAGCACTTGTGAAAATGTTCCTTCGCTTTCAGCGTAGCCTCTGGAATAATTACTGGCTACCTCTTGCCATAACAGCAATCTGCAGGGAACTCTCAATGGAGGACAATTACATAAGGAACCCTTTATGTATTTACTTAACTTTTATAGTCTTTTATATAATGATAATAGTAATATTTTTAAATCTACGGAACATTTTTTCTATTTTTAATACATGATGTTGCATTTTTTTTTCTGAACATGCGAGGCTTAAAAAATTGTAGTGCTGACACAGTTACTTTTAACCACTTAAGCCCCGGAAGATTTTACCCCCTTCCTGACCAGGGGGTATTTTGCGATTCGGCACTGCGTGACTTTAACGGACAATTGCGCGGTCGTGCGACGCTGTACCTAAACGAATTTGACGTCCTTTTTTTCCCACAAACAGAGCTTTCTTTTGGTGGTATTTGATCACCTGTGCGATTTTTTGATCAAGCGCTATAAACAAAAAAAGAGCGTCAATTTTGCAAAAATAACAATATTTTTCACATTTTTTTATATGAAATTCCCCCAAAAAAAAAGTAAAAATCAAAATTTTTTAAAATTTTCAGCCAATTTGTTTTATGCTACATATGTTTGGTAGAAAAAATCGCAAAAAGCGTATTTTGATTGGTTTGCGCAAAAGTTATCGCGTTTACTAACAAAGGGAAAGATTTTTGTCATTTTTGTTGTTTTTTTTTTTAACGCGTAATGATGGCGATCTGCGATTTTTTTTGCGGTACTGCGACATTGGGGCGGACATATCGGACCCTTGACTGACATTTGTGACACTTTTGGGGTTACCAGTGACATTTCTACAGTAATCAGTGCTATACATATGCACTGTTACTGTAAAAATACACTGGTTGTGAAGGGGTTAACTTTATTTGGAAGGGAGGGGCTGTGTGTATCCCTAGGGGCGTGCTTTCTACTGTGATTGGCTGTGGCTTGAGCTGTAAGGACACTGATCAACGGATCTACATACTAGATCCGTTTTATCAGTGTCTTTACAGCGAGGAGAATGACAGGCAGCTTGTTTACACAAGCTGCCTGACATTCTCCCTCTCCCCCGCCGATCGCCGAGTGACCGGCGGACATCGGGTCCGCTGGTCACACGCGCGGGGGGGTCTGTGACCACGCGGGAGCGGGAGCGTGCCTCCGGGGGCGCGTGCTCACTCCCTAGACCCTCACAAGCTAGTGACGTAGCCCTATGTCACTTTGCCTGTGACGTAGATCGGCGTTAGGCAGTCGGCAAGTGGTTAAGAAGCGCTTGGGGAAATCAATAATAATGATAATAATATTAATAAAAATTAATAATATTAATAATATCACTGATGTTAGCATAGACATAAAAAAACAATTTATTGATAACAAGTTCCAGGATGGTGTAAACCAATGAAGAATCACATACTGTATATCAAGTACATTACCACAAAAGCCCACCTGGCTGACCCAGAAATGCCCTGATCTGGGCATGTGATGTTTATTTTGGGGTCAGCCAGGTGGGCTTTTGTCATAATGTACTTGATATATGTCATTCTTCATTGGTTTATACCAGGCATGTCCAAACTGGGGCCCGGGGGCCGCATGCAGCCCAGAACCCCAGGCAATGCGGCCCACTGCCCCCTGCCAATTTTTTTTTTGCTGGGGAGGAAGGAAGGCGGGTCGGGGGCACGGCCAGAGCGGCTTCCAGCTAACTGTAGGCAGAGGCTGCCTCAGAAGGGATCATCCTCTAGTTGTGTTAAATTAGTGCTGGGGGGGGGGGGGGGCGCGGCAGTGCAGGAAGGGCGCAGCAGCATTTTATTACTTATATACCTTAACTATAGTATATATTTTATATGCGGCCCGAGAAAATTTCTCTACACTCAATGTGGCCCAGAGAAGCCAAAAGGTTGAACACCCATGGTTTGTACCATCCTGGAACTTTTTATCAATAAATTGTTTTTTATGCCTATGCTAACATCAGTGGACTTATTGATTTCCCCAAGCGCTTCTTGAGAGTATCCTTGTCTCCCAGGATAACTCTCCTTTGCTGCTACGGGTTCAATTGTTTATTAACCTGTCACCAACTATTCTTGGCGCCTAGTCATACTAGTTGTGTTTTTTATCTCAGCAAAAATGAACACACCCCTGTAAAAAGAAAGATTTTAAACAATATCCCAATGAACACAAGAACAATTTCAAATATTTGGACAAAACCGAGTTTTATAGAACATTTGTTTGGCTCATTACATGAAAGTAAGGTTAATAATATAACTTAGATGACCAAATCTTCAGTTTTACTCAAATGACATATTTTTCCATTCTTCAAGAACGACCTCTTTTAGAGTCCGGATGCTGGATGGAGAGTGATTTCTCTTCAGAGTTCTCTATAGGTGTTCGATTGTGTTCAGATCAGGAGACATACTTGGCCAATGAATCACTTTCATCCCCTTCAGAAATGCAACAGTGGCTTTAGATGTGTGTTTTGGATCATTGTCATGTAGGAAAATTTCACGACGACCAAGGGCACAGAGTGGTGGTAGCATCTTTTCTTTCAATTTAGAGCAGCACTTCTGTGAATTCATGATACCATCAATGAAATGCAGCTCCCCAATCCAGCAGCACTCATGCAGCCCTAAAGAAGGACACTGCCACCGCCACCATGTTTCACAGTAGGCACCATACATTTTTCTTTTTACTCCTTACCTTTGCAATGCCATACAGCTTTGAAGCCATCCGTTCCAAAAACATTTATCTTGGTCTCATCACCCCAGAGCACAGAGTCCCAGTAGTCTTCATATTTTTCAGCATGGGCACTTCTTTAGCTAATGCCCCGTACACACGTGCAGATTATCTGAAGACTTTTGTCTTCAGATTTACCTTTTCTATGTAGTGCAAGGGCCTGCCGGATTGCATACAAATTGAAAGTGTTTAGGTTTGACCTCATATTATATGGTTTTGGTAAGTCTGCAGACAAAAGTCTTCAGATAATCTGCACGTGTGAACGGGGCATTACTTCGGTGAACTTGCATGGCGATTTTCTTCAACCCTTCTCATCAGAAGACGCTCCTGTCGAGGTGTTAACTTCTGATTGATAAGTAAAGCTTTGCTGATCTTCTTGTAGCCTTCACCTTTTTTGTGTAAAGAAATTATTTTCTTTCTCGGCCTTGTGACATTTCTCTTTCATGCAGGGCCGGTGCTAGCGCTAGGCAAGTTAGGCAGCCGCTTAGAGCGCACTGCCGCCTAGGCGCAGCTACGGCCGCTGGGTTACCTACTTCCACTGGGAGGAGAGGGCGCTTGGAGTTTGTCAGTGCGCCTCGTCCTCTACCCCGCTGTCTAACACCGACCCTTTCTGTGGCGGCGCAGCAGCAATCAGCAGCACCTTTGGGCTGCAGGCAGCTGAACATCCATTGCCATGCGGCCGCGATCAGCGAGGGGGCCGGCTGAGGGCAGAATCGGGAGAAGAGCTCCAATTGCAGCACCACCTCCTCCTTTACCTCGCCCCCCTGACCCCCCCCCCCAAAAAAGACGAGAAGCAGCGGGCGCAGTGTACCCCGCGCTTCCAGAGCATGGACTGCTCCAACTTCATCTTTACTCTAACGTGAAGAGCCGAAGAGCTGGAGGACAGGCTGACTGGGAGGACCGAGCTGTGACAGAAGACGAGTGGGAGGCACGCCGCGCAGGCTGCTGTGGGAGTCGCTGGAACTGGAAAGTTGAAAAAAGATCAAAGAGACAGACTGGCAGCATGGCATGAAAGGTACCGTTCATCATACACATGCCGATCTGCAGACAGACAGAGACTGGGATAATGCAGATAGAGACAGGGCTAGGGGTCTCTCTCAACTCCCCCCTAACGCCCCCCCTCCCCCTCTCAGGCCCCCATCTCTCTCTCAGCCCTTCCACTCACCTCCCTCTCTCAGGTCCCTCTCTCTCATCTACGCCCCGTTTTAAGCCCCCCCTCTCTCAACTTCCCTCCCTCTCCCTCTTCTCTCCCTCTTCTTCCCCCCCCTCTCTGTCTCCCCCCTCCTCCCTCTTCTCCCCCTCCTCCCTCTTCTCCCCGCTCCTCCTCTTCACCCCCCCTCCTCCCTCTTCTCCCCCTCCTCCCTCTTCTCCCCCCTCCTCCTTCTCCCCCCTCCTTATTCCTTCTCTCCCCCCTCCTCCTCCCTCTTCTTCCCCCCCCCTCTGTATTCTCCTCCCCCTCCTCCTCCTTCTACCCCCCTCCTTCTTCCTTCTCTCCCCCCTCCTCCTCCCTCTTCTCCCCCCTCTGTATTCTCCTCCCCCTCCTCCTCCTCCCCTCCTCCTTCTACCCCCTCCTTCTTCTTCTCTCCCCCCTTCCTCCCTCTTCCTTCTCTCCCCCCTCCTCCCTCTTCTCCCCCCTCCTCCCCCTTCCTCCCTCTTCTCCCCACTCCTCCCCCTTCCTCCTTTTCTCCCCCCTTCCTCCTCTTCTCCCCTTCCTCCCTCTTCTCCCCTTCCTCCCTCTTCTCCCCCCCTCCTCCCCCCTCTTCTCCTCCCCCCCTCCCCCCTCTTCTCCACCCTCTTCTCCTCCCTCTCTCTTCTCCCCCCTCTTCTCCCCCCTCCCTCTTCTCCCCCCCCCTCCCTCTTCTCCTCCACCCCTCCTCCCCCTCTCTCTTCTCCCCCCCTCCCTCCTCCCTCTTCTCCCCCCCTCCCTCCTCTCTCCTCCCCCTCCCTCCTCCCTCTTCTCCTCCCCCTCCCTCTTCTCCTCCACCCCTCCTCCTCTTCTCCCCCCTCCTTCTTCCTTCTCTCCCCCCTCCTCCTCCCTCTTCTTCCCCCCTCTGTATTCTCCTCCCCCTCCTCCTCCCCTCCTCCTTCTACCCCCCTCCTTCTTCCTTCTCTCCCCCCTCCTTCTTCCTTCTCTCCCCCCCCTCCTCCCTCTTCTCCCCCTCCTCCCTCTTCTCTCCCCCTCCTCCCTCTTCTCCCCCCTTCTCCCTCTTCTCCCCCCTTCCTCCCTCTTCTCCCCCTTCCTCTTCTCCCCCCTCCTCCTCCATTTTCTCCTCCACCCCTCCCCCCTCTTCTCCCTCCTCCCTCTTATCCCCCCCTCCTCCACCCCCTTCTCCTCCCCCCCTCCTTCTCCCCCCTCCTCCTCCCTCTCCCCCCCCTTCTCCCCCTCCCCCCCCCCTTCTCCCCCTCCCTCTTCCCCCCCCTCCTCTCCCCCCCTCCTCCTCCCTCTTCTCCCCCTCCCTCCTCCTCCCTCTTCTCCCCTCTTCTCCCCCCCTTCTCCCCCCCCTGGTAACAGTGAATAAAAGGGTAGGGAATACATGGGCAGGGCAATAGAGACAAGGGGGCGGCAAAATGAGGTTTCGCCTAGGGCGTCAAAAATCCTTGCACCGGCCCTGCTTTCATGTGGTGCCATTGCTGACAGCATAAAATGGGAAGAGGTTTTCTTTGTTAAGTAACACCCTTTATAATCAACTGTCTGCTGGACACCTGTTAATGAATAATTACACTCACCTGTAGTTGAATTCTTGTTAATTAGGATTTTGTTGCATAAAATTTAGCTTCGCTCCTAAGATTTTCATTGGGTGTATTAATTTTTGCAACATGGTCTTGAATGAATTTGTTAGGAAAAATACTTTTTGTGACTGCAAATAACTAAATATTGGTTGCAAATCAATGCCCCACATTTGTGGGAGTATTAAGTAGCATAGTGTCCCATAGAAAATGTTGATTCCAAAAGGAAAGCAAAGGTTTCCTTATGGCGCTTTTCCACTGCATGGAAACCGTACCGGTTCGGCACCCTTTTGTGCTTTTCCACTGCTGGCACCGCATGGTATAGGGTCGGAACGGTTCGGTACGGTACGGTATAGGTTTGCTTTTCCACTGTATGGAACCGAACGGTACGGTACGGTACGGCCCTGAAAAAACAGTACCTACTCGATTGTGGTTCCAACAGGTACCAAACTGGTACCATATCCCACAATCCTTTGCATGCAGTCACTACTAGCCACTGATTGGTCAGAGAATCCCACCCACCCCGTTGTTATCCCACCCACTTAACTTTAGTACTGCTTTAGTGGAAAAGCAAACCTATACCGTACCGTACCGAACCGTTCCGACCCTATACCATGCAGGTAACCAGCAGTGGAAAAGCAAACCAGGCCAAGCAGGGCCGAGTAGAGCCGAGCCGGTACTAGCCGGTACTTGCAGCGGAAAAGTGCCATTTCAAGTCTGTTGGAGTACTCATTTATGAGAGAGAGAGAGAGAGAGAGAGAGAGAGGAGAGAGAGAGAGGAGAGAGAGAGAGGAGGGAGAGAGAGAGAGAGGGGAGAGAGAGAGAGAGGAGAGAGAGAGAGAGAGGAGAGGGAGAGAGAGAGAGGGGAGAGAGGGGAGAGAGGGGAGAGAGAGAGAGGGGAGAGAGAGAGAGGGGAGAGAGAGAGAGGAGAGAGAGAGAGAGAGAGAGAGAGAGAGAGAGAGGAGAGAGAGAGAGAGAGGGGAGAGAGAGAGAGAGAGTGGAGAGAGAGAGAGGGGAGAGAGAGAGAGGGGAGAGAGAGAGAGAGAGAGGGGAGAGAGAGAGAGAGAGAGAGAGAGAGAGAGAGAGAGAGAGAGAGAATCATTTAATGCAGAAGTGTATTTGTTTAAAGAGAATGAAACCTGTCTGAAATTTTATCAGCCTTGTTCATGGCTTGCGGCACTCAAACTGGGAAGGATATAGAAAGCACTCGGAAC